>NC_086452.1:227893868-228551368 GCF_028390025.1 Pseudophryne corroboree | reverse complement strand
ATATCTTATATATAAAATGCATTGATTTGTTTTGTCTGTCCAGTTATGCATTTTGACACCCCATGCACTGATTGGGATGAAACAAAAATGAAGTGGTCCTGTTGTATCCTGGCCAGGTTTTAGGGGGATTAGGGTCCCGGTTGGGCCTCTTATTTGTGTACGCTGGGCAGAACTTTGACCCAGGGAGCCTGTTCTGGGCCTTCCACTGGAAGGATTTGGCTAAAAACTTCAGAGTGGTAATGTTGGATACTAAAAGACATACTAGGAGGTTGGGGTCCTGGTTAGACCCCCGTTGGTGTACGCCAGACAGAACTTTGACAAAAGGAGCCTGTTCTGGGCCTTCCATTGGATGCATTTGGATGAAAACTTTAATGAACTGTAATAACTGACTGAAATAACCATAAATCTATGAACTAAAATAACTAAATGAAGACAAAAAATATTGTGTACTCTAAAGCCTTTGAATAGCAACATTAACAACAGAAGGAAAACTTTAAACCCATCTCGCTATTTAAAATGATAAAACTAAACAGAAAGGAAAGCCTGGGACTAGGGCTACTGGCGACATCCCTCCCCCCAAAAAAAAGATGACACTGAGCAGCCACCTCATGGGTGTGTTGGAAGAGCTGCTATTTATATTTAAAATGTTGACAGTTACATAAAACTCATTGATAACTTAAGAACTTGAAAATTTAAACCTGGGCAATGCCGGGTACTTCAGCTAGTCAAACTATAAATATAATGACAAAAGTAATATTTGTCTTACAAATTAAACTCCAAGCAATGGGTTTCATGAATGACAGCTATTTGAGGCCTAGGTGGAAAATTGTATAATTTGGAAGGTAATTTACAATCATTTGCTTCCTACTAAATGCACCACATACAACAATATACTGTATTTCTCTAACGTCCTAAGTGGATGCTGGGGACTCCGTAAGGACCATGGGGGGAATAGCGGCTCCGCAGGAGACTGGGCACAAAAGTAAAGCTTTAGAACTACCTGGTGTGCACTGGCTCCTCCCCCTATGACCCTCCTCCAAGCCTCAGTTAAGATTTTGTGCCCGAACGAGAAGGGTGCACACTAGGTGGCTCTCCTGAGCTGCTTAGTGAAAAGTTTAGTTTTAGGTTTTTTATTTTCAGTGAGACCTGCTGGCAACAGGCTCACTGCATCGAGGGACTAAGGGGAGAAGAAGCGAACTCACCTGCGTGCAGAGTGGATTGGGCTTCTTAGGCTACTGGACATTAGCTCCAGAGGGACGATCACAGGCCCAGCCATGGATGGGTCCCAGAGCCGCGCCGCCGGCCCCCTTACAGAGCCAGAAGAGGTCCGGAAAATCGTCGGCAGAAGACGTCCTGTCTTCAACAAGGTAGCGCACAGCACTGCAGCTGTGCGCCATTGCTCTCAGCACACTTCACACTCCGGTCACTGAGGGTGCAGGGCGCTGGGGGGGGGCACCCTGAGACGCAATAAAAACACCTTGGTTAGCAAAAAATGCATCACATATAGCTCCTGGGCTATATGGATGCATTTAACCTCTGCCAGAATACATAGAAAAACGGGAGATAAGGCCGCCGATAAGGGGGCGGAGCCTATCTCCTCAGCACACTGGCGCCATTTTCCCTCACAGCTCCGTTGGAGGGAAGCTCCCTGGCTCTCCCCTGCAGTCACTACACTACAGAAAGGGTTAAAAAAGAGAGGGGGGGGGCACTAATTACGCGCAGTATTAAAGATACAGCAGCTATAAGGGGAAAAACACTTATATAAGGTTATCCCTGTATATATATATAGCGCTCTGGTGTGTGCTGGCAAACTCTCCCTCTGTCTCCCCAAAGGGCTAGTGGGGTCCTGTCCTCTATCAGAGCATTCCCTGTGTGTGTGCTGTATGTCGGTACGTTTGTGTCGACATGTATGAGGAGAAAACTGATGTGGAGACGGAGCAGATTGCCTGTAATAGTGATGTCACCCCCTAGGGGGTCGACACCTGAGTGGATGAACTGTTGGAAGGAATTACGTGACAGTGTCAGCTCTGTATAAAAGACAGTGGTTGACATGAGACAGCCGGCTACTCAGCTTGTGCCTGTCCAGACGTCTCATAGGCCGTCAGGGGCTCTAAAGCGCCCGTTACCTCAGATGGCAGATATAGACGCCGACACGGATACTGACTCCAGTGTCGACGGTGAAGAGACAAATGTGACTTCCAGTAGGGCCACACGTTACATGATGGAGGCAATGAAAAATGTTTTACACATTTCTGATAATACGAGTACCACCAAAAAGGGGTATTATGTTCGGTGAGGAAAAACTACCTGTAGTTTTCCTGAATCTGAGAAATTAAATGAGGTGTGTGATGATGCGTGGGTTTCCCCCGATAACAACTGATAATTTCTAAAATGTTATTGGCATTATATCCTTTCCCGCCAGAGGTTAGGGTGCGTTGGGAAACACCCCCTAGGGTGGATAAAGCGCTCACACGCTTGTAAGGGCTCTACCCTCTCCTGAGATGGCCGCCCTTAAGGATCCTGCTGATAGAAAGCAGGAGGGTATCCTAAAATGTATTTACACACATACTGGTGTTATACTGCGACCAGCAATCGCCTCAGCCTGGATGTGCAGTGCTGGGTTGGCGTGGTCGGATTCCCTGACTGAAAATATTGATACCCTAGATAGGGACAGTATATTTTTGCCTATAGAGCATTTAAAAGATGCATTTCTATATATGCGTGATGCACAGCGGAATATTTGCCGACTGGCATCAAGTCTAAGTGCGTTGTCCATTTCTACCAGTAGAGGGTTATGGACACGACAGTGGTCAGGTGATGCGGATTTCAAACGGCATCTGGAAGCAACATGAGAAGACGCCGTATTATCAGGCGCAGTCTTTTCGTGGACAAGCGGGCAAAAGGTTCCTCATTTCTGCCCCGTGACAGAGGGAGAGGAAAAAGGCTGCAGAAATCAGCCAGTTCCCAGGAACAGAAACCCTCTCCCGCCTCTGCCAAGCCCTCAGTATGACGCTGGGGCTTTACAAGCAGAATCAGGCACGGTGGGGGGCCCGTCTCAATGAATTTCAGCGCGCAGTGGGCTCACTCGCAAGTAGACCCCTGGATCCTTCAGGTGATATCTCAGGGGTACAAATTGGAATTCGAGACGTCTCCCCCTCGCCGTTTCCTAAAGTCGGCTTTACCGATGTCTCCTTCTGACAGGGAGACAGTTTTGGAAGCCATTCACAAGCTGTATTCCCAGCAGGTGATAATCAAGATACCCCTCCTGCAACAGGGAACGGGGTATTATTCCACACTGTTGTGGTACCGAAGCCGGACGGCTCGGTGAGACCGATTCTAAATCTAAAATCTTTGAACACTTACATACAGAGGTTCAAATTCAAGATTGAGTCACTCAGAGCAGTGATTGCGAACCTGGAAGAAGGGGACTACATGATGTCTCGGGACATCGAGGATGCTTACCTTCATGTCCAAATTTACCCTTCTCACCAAGGGTACCTCAGGTTTATGGTACAGAACTGTCACTATCAGTTCAGACGCTGCCGTATGGATGGTCCACGGCACCCCGGGTCTTTACCAAGGTAATGGCCGAAATGATGATATTCCTTCGAAGGAAGGGAATTTTAGTTATCCCTTACTTGGACGATTCCCTGATAAGGGTAAGATCCAGGGAACAGTTGGAGGTCGGTGTAGCACTATCTCAGGTAGTGTTGCGGCAGCACGATTGGATTCTCAATATTCCAAAATCGCAGCTGGTTCCGACGACTCGTCTTCTGTTCCTAGGGATGATCCTGGACACAGTCCAGAAAAAGGTGTTTCTCCCGGAGGAGAAAGCCAGGGAGTTATCCGAGCTAGTCAGGAACCTCCTAAAACCGAGCCAAGTCTCAGTGCATCAATGCACAAGGGTTCTGGGTAAAATGGTGGCTTCCTACGAAGCAATCCCATTCGGCAGATTCCACGCAAGAACTTTCCAGTGGGACCTGCTGGACAAATGGTCCGGGTCGCATCTTCAGATGCATCAGCGGATAACCCTGTCACCAAGAACAAGGGTGTCCCTCCTGTGTTGGTTGCAGAGTGCTCATCTTCTAGAGGGCCGCAGATTCGGCATTCAGGACTGGGTCCTGGTGACCACGGATGCCAGCCTGCGAGGCTGGGGAGCAGTCACACAGGGAAGGAATTTCCAGGGCTTATGGTCAAGCCTGGAGACATCACTTCACATAAATATCCTGAAGCTAAGGGCCATTTACAATGCTCTAAGCTTAGCAAGACCTCTGCTTCAAGGTCAGCCGGTGTTGATCCAGTCGGACAACATCACGGCAGTCACCCACGTAAACAGACAGGGTGGCACAAGAAGCAGGAGGGCAATGGCAGAAGCTGCAAGGATTCTTCGCTGGGCGGAAAATCATGTGATAGCACTGTCAGCAATTCCGGGAGTGGACAACTGGGAAGCAGACTTCCTCAGCAGACACGACCTCCACCCGGGAGAGTGGGGACTTCACCCAGAAGTCTTCCACATGATTATAAACCGTTGGGAAAAACTCGACAGGTATTGCGCCAGGTCAAGGGACCCTCAGGCAATAGCTGTAGACGCTCTGGTAACACCGTGGGTGTACCAGTCAGTGTATGTGTTCCCTCATCTGCCTCTCATACCCAAGGTACTGAGATTGATAAGATGGAGAGGAGTAAGCACTATATTCGTGGCTTCGGATTGGCCAAGAAGGACTTGGTAACCGGAACTTCAAGAGATGCTCACGGAGGATCCGTGGCCTCTACCTCTAAGAAGGGACCTGCTCCAGCAAGGACCCTGTCTGTTCCAAGACTTACCGCGGCTGCGTTTGACGGCATGGCGGTTGAACGCCGGATCCTGAAGGAAAAAAGGCATTCCGGATGAAGTCATCCCTATCCTGATCAAAGCCAGGAAGGATGTAACCGC
The DNA here is from genome assembly GCF_028390025.1 of Pseudophryne corroboree. Taxonomy (NCBI): domain Eukaryota; kingdom Metazoa; phylum Chordata; class Amphibia; order Anura; family Myobatrachidae; genus Pseudophryne; species Pseudophryne corroboree. Next base: position 228,546,435 of record NC_086452.1, on the reverse strand, counting down.
AAAACATTATCACCGCATTTGGCGAAAATATGTTGCGTGGTGCGAGGCCAGTAAGGCCCGACGGAGGAAATTCAACTGGGTCGATTCCTACATTTCCTGCAAACAGGAGTGTCTATGGGCCTGAAATTGGGGTCCATTAAGGTTCAAATTTCGGCCCTGTCAATTTTCTTCCAAAAAGAACTAGCTTCAGTCCCTGAAGTTCAGACGTTGTAAAAGGGGTACTGCATATACAGCCTCCTTTTGTGCCTCCAGTGGCACCTTGAGATCTCAATGTAGTTTTTGGGTTCCAAAAGTCACATTGGTTTGAACCACTTAAATCTGTGGAGTTAAAATATCTCACATGGAAAGTGGTCATGCTGTTGGCCCTGGCCTGGGCCAGGCGCGTGTCAGAATTGGCGGCTTTATCCTGTAAAAGCCCTTATCTGATTTTCCATTCGGACAGGGCAGAATTGAGGACTCGTCCTCAGTTTCTCCCTAAGGTGGTTTCAGCGTTTCACCTGAACCAACCTATTGTGGTGCCTGCGGCTACTAGGGACTTGGAGGACTCCAAGTTGCTAGACGTTATCAGGGCCCTGAAAATATATGTTTCCAGGACGGCTGGAGTCAGAAAATCTGACTCGCTGTTTATCCTGTATGCACCCAACAAGCTGGGTGCTCCTGCTTCTAAGCAGACTATTGCTCGTTGGATTTGTAGTACAATTCAGCTTGCACATTCTGTGGCAGGCCTGCCACAGCCAAAAATCTGTAAATGCCCACTCCACAAGGAAGATGGGCTCATCTTGGGCGGCTGCCCGAGGGGTCTCGGCTTTACAACTTTGCCGAGCAGCTACTTGGTCAGGAGCAAATACGTTTGTAAAATTCTACAAAATTGATACCCTGGCTGAGGAGGACCTGGAGTTCTCTCATTTGGTGCTGCAGAGTCATCCGCACTCTCCCGCCCGTTTGGGAGCTTTGGTATAATCCCCATGGTCCTTACGGAGTCCCCAGCATCTACTTAGGACGTTAGATAAAATAAGAATTTACTTACCGATAATTCTATTTCTCGTAGTCCGTAGTGGATGCTGGGCGCCCATCCCAAGTGCGGATTGTCTGCAATACTGGTACATAGTTATTGTTACCAAAAAATCGGGTTATTGCTGTAGTGAGCCATCTTTTCTAGAGGCTCCTCTGTTATCATGCTGTTAACAGGGTTTAGATCACGAGTTGTACGGTGTGATTGGTGTGGCTGGTATGAGTCTTACCCGGGATTCAAAATCCTTCCTTATTGTGTACGCTCGTCCGGGCACAGTATCCTAACTGAGGCTTGGAGGAGGGTCATAGGGGGAGGAGCCAGTGCACACCAGGTAGTCCTAAAGCTTTACTTTTGTGCCCAGTCTCCTGCGGAGCCGCTATTCCCCATGGTCCTTACGGAGTTCCCAGCATCCACTACGGACTACGAGAAATAGAATTATCGGTAAGTAAATTCTTATTTATTCCTTCATCTCCAATAGCCAATTTATGCTATGCTTCTGACTAATGTATATGTACCTCAACAAACATCACGGTTATCCAGGCAAAAATGCAACCGGCCTTACAAATTTCAGACATCTCCTACATCCATTTAGAAAGGCATGTACTGAAGAATACATCTAAGAATCCCTTTGCAATCAGGCTTTGTAATGTAAAGAAGACATCTACAGAATCCTTACGTAATTCATCTGGCTCAGTCTATCGGGTATATGCAATTGCGGTCGAATTCCCGAAAAACGGGACATTTTCGCCAAAAAAAATAAAAAAAAAAATTCGACAATGCAATTCAGTACTTTTCGTCAAAAAAACGGACTTTCCAAATTCGACTTTTTGAAATTCGACATTTGTCAAATTCGACATTTCTGCAATGGTACAAATGCGGCAATTCGACAAAAGTATATTCAATTGAAGTTTGTAAATTCGACAACAGTGCTTTTAGACAGTAAATTCGTCATTTTCAATCCGCCACACTTTGCTGGCGGAATCTAATAAAAAATTTAAAAAAAAAATTTTTTTGTGTGTTTTTTTTATTGGTAATAGCATATCTATTTATATTAGAAGGGAATATGTACTTGGTTTGTCTATTTTGGAGGCACAAGTATTATTTATATATTTTTAAAAATATATATATATATTTTTAAATGGAATGTTAAAAATCAGAAAAAAATTGCATGGGGTCCCCCCTCGTAAGCATAACCAGCCTCGGGCTCTTCGAGCCGGTCCTGGTTCTAAAAATCTGGGGGGAAAACTGACAGGGGATCCCCCGTATTTTTAAAACCAGCACCGGGCTCTGCGCCTGGTGCAAAAAATACGGGGGACAAAAAGCGTAGGGGTCCCCCGTATTTTTTACACCAGCATCGGGCTCCACTAGCTGGACAGATAATGCCACAGCCGGGGGTCACTTTTATACAGCGCCCTGCGGCCGTGGCATTAAATATCCAACTAGTCACCACTGGCCGGGGTACCCTGGGGGAGTGGGGACCCCTTCAATCAAGGGGTCCCCCCCCCCAGCCACCCAAGGGCCAGGGGTGAAGCCCGAGGCTGTCCCCCCCATCCAAGGGCTGTGGATGGGGGGCTGATAGCCTTGAGAAAATTGAAAGAATATTGTTTTTTTCCAGTAGTACTACAAGTCACAGCAAGCCTCCCCCGCAAGCTGGTACTTGGAGAACCACAAGTACCAGCATGCGGGAGAAAAACGGGCCCGCTGGTACCTGTGGTTCTACTGGAAAAAAATACCCAAATAAAAACAGGACACGCACACCGTGAGAGTAAAACTTTATTTCACACATGTCGACACACACATACTTACCTATGTTCACACGCTGACTCTGTCCACTTCTCCAAGTAGAATCCACGGTGTACCTGTGAATAAAATTATACTCACCTGATCCAGTGTCCTGTGGTCTTTTATTATAATCCACGTACTTGGCAAAAAAAAACCCGAACACCCGGATCAGGCGGACTGAAAGGGGTCCCATGTTTACACATGGGACCCCTTTCCTCGAATGCAGAGACCCCCCCCATGACTCCTGTCACAGAAAGGTCTCTTCAGCCAATCAGGAAGCGCCACTTCGTGGCACTCTCCTGATTGGCTGTATGCGCGTCTGCTGGGAGACGGCGCATCGCACAGCTCCCTCCATTAGTTTCAATGGTGGGAACTTTGCGGTCAGCAGTGGGGTTACCCGTGGTCAGCCGCTGACCGCGGGTGACCTCACCGCTGACCGCAAAGTTCCCACCATTGAATATAATAGTAAGGCTTTGCGATGCTCTGTCTGACAGCTCAGACGCGCATAGCCAATCAGCAGAGTGCCACGACGTTGCGCTCGCTGATTGGCTGAAGAGACCTTTCTGTGACAGGAGTCACGTGGGGTCCCGGCATTCGTGGAAAGGGGTCCCATGTGTAAACATGGGACCCCTTTCAGTCCGTTTGGTCCGGGTTGCCGTTTTGTTGTTTTTCCAAGTACGAGGATTATTTAAAAAGATCCGGACTCTGGATTGAGGTGAGTAGAATTTCATTCACAGGTACCCCGGATTCTTCAGTGACGAGGGGGGCGTGGCAGTCGGCGGGTCAACATAGGTAAGTGTGTGTGTGTCGGCATGTATGAAATAAACTTTTACTTTCAAGGTGTGTGTCTCCTGTGTTTATTTGGGTATTTTTCCACCAGTAGAACTACAGGTACCAGCGGGCCCGTTTTTCCACCCGCATGCTGGCACTTGTGGTTCTCCAAGTACCAGCTTGCGGGGGAGGCTTGCTGGGACTTGTAGTTCTTCTGGAAAAAACAATATTCTATCATTTTACTCAAGGCTATCAGCCCCCCATCCGCAGCCCTTGGATGGGGGGGGGGACATCCTCGGACTTCACCCCTGGCCCTTGGGTGGCTGGGTGGGGGGACCCCTTGATTGAAGGGGTCCCCACTCCCCCAGGGTACCCCGGCCAGTGGTGACTAGTTGGATATTTAATGCCACGGCCGCAGGGCGCTGTATAAAAGTGACCCCCGGCTGTGACATTATCTGTCCAGCTAGTGGAGCCCGATGCTGGTGTAAAAAATACGGGGGACCCCTACTCTTTTTGTCCCCCGTATTTTTTGCACCAGCACCAGGCGCAGAGCCCGGTGCTGGTTTTAAAAATACGGGGGATCCCCTGTCAGTTTTTCCCCCGGATTTTTAGAACCAGGACCGGCTCGAAGAGCCCGAGGCTGGTTATGCTTAGGAGGGGGGACCTCTCATGCAATTTTTTTTCGTGGTTTTTCACGTTTTTTTTACATTTTTACAAGTCTAATCAAAATCCGTCAAATCGGCCGTTTTTTGACAGCGGGACTGTCGAATCCGTTTTTTATTGAATATGTTGAATTCCGGCACCCACTTGCCGGAATTCGACGTCGAATTGTGTCGAATTAAAAAACGGGCGAAAAATTGCCGCGATTCGCCGGCAATTGCATATACCCCTATGACCATTGTCAATCGGAAATGAATGGGTTTGACCCTGCCTAAATTTGGCTTTCTCCCTCATTTAGTTTCAGAAGGACTCTGTGACCACCCTCACCTTAGGCATTCCTGAATCTACATTTGGCCTCTATGGGGTATATTCAATAAGAGTCGGATCCATTCCGACAGGGATTTGTCGGAATGGATCCGACAACCCCTATTCAATAGAGTGGCCAAATCCGACTGTCCAGCCGCCGCTCCGCTCCCCCGTCTCCTCACCTCAATCCAACTTTTTTTTAAAGTCGGATTGACATTGTCGGATTTGGCCCCGTTTCCGACAGAAGCACGCGGATCGGCGGCAATTCCGCCGATCCACGTGTTTTCTGACAAATCGGGAATTCCTGACTTGTTGAAATAAAACTGTCCCTACTGAATAGGTCGGAACCCCTTCCGACCTAAATCAGTCGGAAACTGCCATCTTTCCGACTCTTATTGAATATACCTCATTATCAGTGTTCAGTGTGTGAGGCGAGGTCTTACCAATGACCTATAAAGTGTCAATGTATCCTCTTTTTCCTACTATTATTAACGCTTTCTATTCCAACAAGTATTCTACCGTTTTTTCCCTACTGCATGATTACACTGTAATGCTTACCTTCATATAATCTAAAACGAATACCCCCATGGTCATTTTCATCTGTTGAAATTACGCGCCCATTAATTCTGTGTCCTGCTTGTGGAATTGTGGGTACCATAAGCATTTTGCTATATGAAATTTAAGACCCAGATTCAATTAGCGCCAATGTCACTTCACGCAACATTTTCCATGAAAAAAGGCCACAACATTCTGCTATTCAACTAAATTGCTGCAAACTAACAGCTGTGATTATTCGATTTTAGATTCCCACTTCCTAAGATGGGAATAATAGATTTCTACTACATACTATCAGGGAGACACTGCAGACTGTGGGTTTAGAGCGGAGAGGCTGAGGAGTAGGCACTAATTAAACTATTGGAGCTGACCCCCCGCCCTTCACCATTTCCCAAAGCCCTCCCACCTACTCCAGTTTTATATTTAGTGCCTCACAGAGAGGCATGAAAATTTGGAGTTAGAAGGTTTTGATCATTTCTAGTCATTATTCTCTGCCCTTAGTTTGCTTTAGTGCTCTTATGAGTTTCAGTCTCTTTGGGGGATCAGAGTTAACGGACAGCGGAGTCAAACACCATCTGTTTCCCTTACCAGCCACACCACTGGGACCCTGTTGCTATCACCTACCCTTTCCTATATCGGATGGCTGCTTCCTGGGAGCCGCGGCTTTATTCTCTCTTTGGCCATCAACCCCTATGGACGTACATAGGAAGAAAGCACATAGATTGTTGTTAGATAAAAATACTTATGAAACCCTCTCAAAAGACCCTACTAAGTTTTAAAAGAACTCACAACTTTATTGAAAAGAGCACTGGATAATGGAATCCTTAATAAATTAGAATTTGAATTCCTGAGTAATAAGCATCCAAAAATACCTTACTTTTATTTTTTTCCTAAAACACACAAAGGTACTACTAATCCACCTGGATGCTCAACTATATCTGAAATAGGATCCCTTACCGAAGAATTATCAAGTTATTTGATAATAAGACACAATTGGAAGGAAATCATACTGAAAGAAAAGAAAAACCTCCAAGCCTCCACTTTATAATACAATATTGTGGCCAGTCTACTCAAATTCGGAAAATCATTTACAAAACACTTTGATATCCTTTTGAAAGATCCGATCCTTAATTAAATACTTTCAAAGGAACCAACCGTCATCTTCAGAAGAGCAAACAGCTAGCACTTACAGTACCCAAACAAATACTGAAGACTCAATCATAACTTGAAAGAGACAAAAAATAATACTTCCAATGCCATTCCTGTAAACTAAGCCTAAAATCCAAAGAATTCACTAGTAATGGAAAACAATAAATTCTATTATCAGTATCAAACTGCAATTACAAATATGATATATTTAGTGCAGTCTCCAGCTTGTGGGGGAAACAACTACGACATTAAAAACTAGAACCCGAGAACACCTTCTGAACATTGAAAAGGACTATGCACTTATAGCGGAGAATTCAATTGTTATTTTCGCCGGCAGCCAGCAAATGGCACCCAACAGAGATAAACAATTGTAGCTCCTTTCGGGAATGTATGGAGATGTTCCGTTTGCAGTTGCGCTAGACAATTCTGCAGTTCATATAGCGCACAGCGTGTGTGATGCTCAACCTCCCCACACCGGTTTGCTCACCCCTGGTTGCAAGTGTCATTGGCCTGGTGGAACCTCGGTGCGGCGTGAGAGCTGCTGTCCTTGTAGCCAGCAGCTGGAAGGAGAATGCGGCTCTTGTAGCACTGTGTGTGGTCTCCTCTGCAATTAGGTGTCCAAGTGCAATGATTCAAAATGGCAGTAAGCGGGGTGATACCTGTCCTTAACGAGTTTCTCCGTTATAGCAATAAACACAGTTTCACCTTTTGATGATCTCATTAAATATTTCCATGTAGTACCTTGCACCATGCATACTTTGGCATGCTCCACCTTCCCAAAGAGTATGGACAACTATTGAATCTGATTCTTTAGCTGTTTATTCCTTATCTAGCCTACTTTGGTCCCCACCCATAAGCCGTCCGGCGGCCTCTACCCTACTACCATCCGCCCGATTTACACTACACATATGGATGACTTATGTTCCAAACTCTGCCAACTGCATTCTTTCCTTCCTTTACTAGTTCCTCTCTGGAACAACCCAGTTTTTGCACCAGGCCTTGACCACCAATAACTGGACCAGACACCATATTCTCTTCCCTCTTGATGTTGCTCCACTCTGCTCCTTTCCTGATTTTGCAACTATGCAATCTAGATTTTTCCTTTCCCATAATGTTTTTACCCAATACTTGCAAATCAGGCAGTTTTGGCAATCCCTCCTAAAGGTTTTGCCTTCTATGACTTGCTCTCCTATTGAAACCCTATGCAGATGCTCTTAGTCTACTAAGAAACTTACCTCCACTATATATCAACTATTACTTTCATACAATCATCCACAAAAGGAAGCCCACGAATTTGTGGGGGAATGCAATACAGGAGAGACTCTGACCCAATGAGGAATGGACTAAGATCCATCTCCGCTCGTAGTAAAGAAAACTTTACGTTATATTACAGATGGTATCTAGACCCCACTAGACTGCATTCTATCTATCCCACGTCCTCTGACCTTTGTTGGAGACTCTGTGGCCAAAGAGAACTCTGCTGCATGTTTGGTTGTCCCGTCTAATTATTTGCCACTTCTGGACAGAGATTCACAACTTAATCAAATCAATCACTGGTATTCAGATGTCTATATCTTCACTCTGTTCCTTAATACAGAGACCTATTCCTCATTTTCCCTCATCAACCCAAAAGTTGATTACTCAAATGCCACATAGCTGCTCAATGGAAATCGCCTACATTCCATCATTAACAGCTACAATCAATGCGATATGGTCCACCTATAGAGTTGAAAGAAGCATCTCCATTATACATGACACTCCCTCTACCTTTATTAAAACCGGACACCATGGACTAACCATTTTCAGGCCGAATCACCTTTAAATACCTTATAGAACAATCCTGCTTTTATTGATCCATCAAGAATTCAGAGGCATGCCTCGACCGATTCATTAATTTATTTCTCTTTCTATTACTTCCCAATCTCCCTCTCTTTCTCTTAACTCTTGGTCTTCACCATTATTTTACATTATTGCATTTCTGTTGATGCACTATATTAATGTACTATATTATTATATAAACAATAAACATATATAAAAAAAGGTGCAGGCTTTAAAGAATACTGTCGTATAGACCACAAAGAAGCAGTTGCATTCTTTTCTGGGATTAGCAGCAAATTACAGGAGGTTTATTTCTCAATTTTCAGTGGTGACAGAACCCTAGACTGAATGAAGAACTGCTGCGAATAATCTGAAGTGGTCTCCTGAATGTGACTTGGCTTCGTATTCTGCCAAGCAATTGCTCTGTAAAAGCCTAGTGTTGAAAACTCCTGAATTCGCTAAACAGTTTATTGTGCAAATGGAGGCTTCAAATGTTGGTTTTAGGGCTGTACTATGAGTGTAGGTTATCCAAGCTTATTAAACTTGTGGACACAATTGCACATCAACTCTGCACATCTTATAAACACTCTGACCCCACAAAGCAATTATCCAAGCAGTGTGCACTTTAGCTCGTGACTTTTTCAATATGATTAGGAGATGGGGGATCAGAATTTTTAAGCAGGACATAAAATTCCATCTTCCTGCTATGACTGATGCACGAGCATTTGAAGCGGTTTATTGGCTAACACTCCTGCATACACACTTTACAATTATCACAATATACAATTATCATGCTGACCGTACAAATGTCAGCTGATGTGCCTGAAACTCTAAACTCAGGAAGTTAGTTACTCTGAGATAGAAAAAGAATGTCTTGCTATAAAATGGTTATTGGAGACACTTTGTTTTTTATCAGGAGTGTGATTTGCAGCGGTCTATTATGCGTCCTAAAAGTGGTTAAACTGCATTATTCATGAGATTTCTAAAAGTGGTTACATTGCATAATTCATGAGATTTCCTTGCCCACTTCATCTACATGCAATTTTTTTTTTATACTGAGTTGAACTGGAGTGCCAGGCCTCAGATGGTCAGATGCACCCCTTTAAGAGGTGTTGTGGCAAAGTGATCTACTGTTCCATGTGAGGATGGGGTTAATCTTCTGGAATTCAGGAGGTGACTCCATACCTTACTCAGAACTGGTTAGTCCAGTGGTTCCCATACGCAGCCCTCCCAGGTTTTAAGGAAATCCATGCTTAAGCACAAGTGACTTAATTAGTACCTCAGTCAGTTTGATTATACCATGTGTGCTTAAGCAGGGGTATCCCTAAAACCTGTACTGATGGGGTGCCTTGAGGACTGTTTGGGAACCACTGGGTTAGTCCATGGCCTACTTAGGCGCGGTACTGTAGTTGGATTATGTGTGTTCTGTAATGAGGAAGAACCCATGCTTGTGAACATCCATGTGGTATGCTAAGCTATGATGTTACTATGATGCGGTACTGCTAAGCCGGTGGTACATAGGGTCGACACTTAAATCGACAGTGTCTAGGTCAACCACTGTTGGTCGACAGTAACTAAGTCGACACCTAAAATAGGTCGACACATGCATTAGGTAGACAAGTTTTTATTTTATTTTTTGGTGTCGTTTTCTTTGTAGAGTGACCGGGAACCCCAATTAGTGCACCATGTCCCCTCGCCATGCTTCTGGCAAGGAGCCTCGCTCCACTACCACTGTGCTTGGCACAGGTTACCGTTACCAATTGTAGTCCACGTGGATCGTAAAGTATGAAAAAGTTCAAAAAAAGAAAAAAAGACAAATTGTGAAAAACTCATGTCGACCTAGAACATGTCAACCTAATACATGCCGACCAATAGTGGTCGACCTAATGCATGTCGACCTAAGTGTGGTCGACCTAGAGACCGGATACCGCTAAGCCATAGGTATCCACACACTGACGGAAGCATCTATACAAGCGCTGTCTCTAGCGGCTTCATTGGAAGCGCTAACCGGAGCTCCTTCTATCCGCTTGCCAGGACTGAGATTGCGCTATCTCCAGCGGCTACATTGTAAAGTGGCAATCTGGAGCATTACATACCCGCCCGCCAGGACAGAAACTGATATCTGCACCGTTAATAGTGCCGGCGGTGGGCGCTTTTGCTGAAAGCTGCAAGGACGTATCTCTCTGGGTGTCTGCATCGTATCACTGGACATTCCCGCAGGTTCGGGTAATTATTACACAGCAGCATTCCTCTGCACTGGGACGCCAGTAGCAGGAGGACCTGAGAGACTTTCCATATAAGTTTGTCAGCATATGTTACAGTTTGACACATTTTGATGTAACAGATTGGACGGGTCTGTTTAGTGTCATATGAGCTACACTGTTGCTATTAATTCTACAGCGCCAGAGGATATTTATTGCTTCCTATTAGAGTGTGTGGAATATATCAATTGATTCCTTGATTCCTACAGTTTAAGTGTATTATTTTGTTATTAATTGAACGAAAAATATATTTTAAATTAAAAGCAGATTCTATGTTTACTAATAGCAGTGTTGAGTAAAAGCATACACTAATCACATTAAAATATATATTTACATAATACATGAAGCGCACCACTCTTCCCTTTTTCTTTGTTTCAGTTTGTTTGAGGATCTAGCTAATCCTTTAAGTGTGTGCAGCTGATGTCTAATTAAATATCATTAGCCAAATTGCGCCGGGAGTTGGGGTGAGATTCACCTCTAATTGTTTGTGTTCAAGTTTCTGCATTATCCTGTCTGCCTCAGGGCTGAGTAGTTGATATAAGGGTCCATTGCAGTATTATAGTATAATTCTCCGCATTGTGAGTGGCTGTGTGCCTTTTTCTGCTGTCTGGTTTTACTTTCAGTGTATCTCAAATATCTATCACGGTTATTTCATACCATGGGCTTTGGTGCTGTTTGGGTTATAACTCACAGGGTGGGAGGCCGACTTCTGCACTTCGCTCAGGTTTGGCACATGACCTCTTCAGATGCTTGGGTGCTAGAAGTTGTTTCTCACTGGTACGCCATCTCATTCAAGGGACATCCCCCTCACCAATATTTCACCACGGGTCTACTATTGAACCCGGTAAAGGCGCAAATCTTACAAACTGTGGTCAGTTCTTTCCTACACTTGGGAGTGATTGTGCCGGTTCCACAGTCCCAAAGGGGACATGGTTACTACTCGACTCTGTTCCTGATTCCGAAATCCAACGGATTGCACCGGCCTATTCTCAACCTTAAATCTTTGAACAAATTTGTGAGAGTATCAAAGTTTCTCATGGAAACTTTGCATTCAATAGTGCTGGCCATGGAGCCTGGGGACTACATGATTTTCCTGGATATACAGGATGCATATCTGCATGTTCCTATTGCCACTTAGCATTAGCGGTTCCTGCCCTTTGTTATTGACAACCTACATTACCAATTCCAGGCGATGCCGTTTGGACTGGCTATGGCTCCTCGCATCTTTAAAAAAGTCATGGCCATTATGATGGCTCATCTCCGTCACCAGGGGGAACGAATTTTCCCCTACCTAGACGACTTGCTAATTCTGGCAAATTAACGCAAAGTTCTCCTCAGTCATCTCCAACTGATGGTGGCCTTCCTACAAGCCCACAGCTGGCTAATAAATTGGACAAAGTCTTTACTGGTTTCGTCCCAAAGCATGGTACACCTGGGGGCACTTCTGGATACTCACAGTCAATGACTGTATCTGTCACCAGACAAAGTCCTGAAAATGCAGGATAAGATAATAAGAATTTACTTACCGATAATTCTATTTCTCATAGTCCGTAGTGGATGCTGGGACTTCCGTAAGGACCATGGGGAATAGCGGCTCCGCAGGAGACTGGGCACAAAAAGTAAAAGCTTTAGACTAGCTGGTGTGCACTGGCTCCTCCCCCTATGACCCTCCTCCAAGCCTCAGTTAGGATACTGTGCCCGGACGAGCGTACATAATAAGGAAGGATTTTGAATCCCGGGTAAGACTCATACCAGCCACACCAATCACACTGTACAACCTGTGATCTGAACCCAGTTAACAGTATGATAAACGTAGGAGCCTCTGAAAAGATGGCTCACAACAATAAACAACCCGATTTTTTGTAACAATAACTATATACAAGTATTGCAGACAATCCGCACTTGGGATGGGCGCCCAGCATCCACTACGGACTATGAGAAATAGAATTATCGGTAAGTAAATTCTTATTTTCTCTGACGTCCTAGTGGATGCTGGGACTTCCGTAAGGACCATGGGGATTATACCAAAGCTCCCAAACGGGCAGGAGAGTGCGGATGACTCTGCAGCACCGCATGAGAGAACTCCAGGTCCTCCTCAGCCAGGGTATCGAATTTGTAAAATTTTGCAAACGTGTTTGCCCCTGACCAAGTAGCTGCTCGGCAAAGTTGTAAAGCCGAGACCCCTCGGGCAGCCGCCCAAGATGAGCCCACTTTTCTTGTGGAATGGGCTTTAACAGATTTTGGCTGTGGCAGTCCTGCCACAGAATGTGCAAGCTGAATTGTACTACAAATCCAACGAGCAATCGTCTGCTTAGAAGCAGGAGCACCCAGCTTGTTGGGTGCATACAGGATAAACAGCGAGTCAGATTTTCTGACTCCAGCCGTCCTGGAAACATATATTTTCAGGGCCCTGACTACGTCCAACAACTTGGAGTCCTCCAAGTCCCTAGTAGCCGCAGGCACCACAATAGGTTGGTTCATGTGAAACGCTGAAACCACCTTAGGGAGAAATTGAGGACGAGTCCTCAATTCTGCCCTGTCTGAATGAAAAATTAGGTAAGGGCTTTTATATGACAAAGCCGCCATTTCTGAGACACGCCTGGCTGACGCCAGAGCTAACAGCATGACCACCTTCCATGTGAGATATTTTAATTCCACAGTGGTGAGTGGTTCAAACCAATGTGATTTTAGGAACCCTAAAACTACATTGAGATCCCAAGGTGCCACTGGTGGCACAAAAGGAGGTTGTATATGCAGTACCCCCTTGACAAACGTCTGAACTTCAGGCAATGAAGCCAGTTCTTTCTGGAAGAAGATCGACAGGGCCGAAATTTGAACCTTAATGGATCCTAATTTTAGGCCCATAGACAGTCCTGCTTGCAGGAAATGCAGGAAACGACCCAGTTGAAATTCCTCTGTGGGGGCCTTCTTAGCCTCACACCAGGAAACATATTTTCGCCAAATGCGGTGATAATGTTTCGCAGTTACATCCTTCCTGGCTTTGATCAGGGTAGGGATGACTTCATCTGGAATGCCTTTTTCCATCAGGATCCGGTGTTCAACCGCCATGCCGTCAAACGCAGCCGCGGTAAGTCTTGGAACAGACAAGGTCCCTGCTGGAGCAGGTCCTTTCTTAGAGGTAGAGGCCACGGGTCCTCCGTGAGCATCTCTTGCAGTTCCGGGTACCAAGTTCTTCTTGGCCAATCCGGAGCCACGAGTATAGTCTTCACTCCTCTCCTTCTTATGATTCTCAGTACTTTTGGAATGAGAGGCAGAGGAGGGAACACATACACCGACTGGTACACCCACGGTGTTACCAGAGCGTCCACCGCTATTGCCTGAGGGTCCCTTGACCTGGCGCAATAACTGTCCAGTTTTTTGTTGAGACGGGACGCCATCATGTCCACCTTTGGTTTTTTCCAACGGTTTACAATCACTTGAAAGACTTCTGGGTGAAGTCCCCACTCCCCCGGGTGGAGGTCGTGTCTGCTGAGGAAGTCTGCTTCCCAGTTGTCCACTCCCGGAATGAACACTGCTGACAGTGCCACCACATGATTTTCCGCCCAGCGAAGAATCCTTGCAGCTTCTGCCATTGCCCTCCTGCTGAAGACAGGAAAACACCAAAGAAGCCAATTGCGCAAACACCACAAGTGCAGCCCAGGTCAACTCAAAATGGCTCACCACACCATAACCAATGCATACAATAGAAAAAGAGAGAGACCCTGTGGCGCAGATATGGTATAAAATACAATACAGTCCCTTTAAATTTCCCTTGCTGGGGATAGAAGATTTCTTCCAAGAATGTCGTCCTTCTCTCCAGGGGTTCACTCCAAGTATTAGCCTCAAAATAGGAGGAAAATATTCTTAGTGTAACACTGTGGGGTCTGGGTGGAATACACTTTAAGATATATGATGTTGCACTCACATTTTATAATAATTAAATATGCCCATCATCCTCCATATGTCTGTTTCTCCTTCTCCGCCAAATGTGTGGCTCAAATAAAGAGAAATATTTAGTGCAACACTGTTGGTTAAAAACTAAAACTGAATTTATTACAGAATTGCACTCACATTAAATAAAACATAACAAAGCATATAGAACCTCCTCAATAGGGTAAGATGATTCTCACGACAGATAGATTCGAAACCAGCCGGTCCAACCGTCAAAGGAAGATATCACCGTTCCCAAGATGTTTCCAGAGGTAAGTCCAAAAGTCCAGAGTCCAAAGAAATCCACCTGCTTTACGCGTTTCGGACTTAGAAGTCCTTCATCAGAAGCATGGTGGAGTACAAACTGAATGGGTTTTTATACCCACAAACATTATGAAGACCACCCCCACCCCACCTGAGAATGGGCGCCCAGATTCAAACCAGCCAATGAAAGAAGCAAAACGGAGCCGTACTTCACATTACATCACTTCCGGTTTCCGGATGGATGCGTTCCACCGTGTTCCATACATATGTACGCGTGCCGTCCGCTCGCTTCCGGTATTACCCGGAAGTTGTATTTGCGTTCCACCGCGTTCCAATGCGGTGCTTCTTAGAGCTTCCTCCTTTACTTTAATTCGAAAGCATAGCGGTGACAGTTACCATGGTCACGTAGTTGACATTTACTGGCGGCTCAGACTCTCATGGGGTGAAAGTGGTCAATGATGATACATAATCTATAAAATATACCAAAAAACATAATTAGTTATACAATAGGGGAAACTATAGGAAATGCTTGAGCTCAAAATCCCCATTCAAACCTCTGGGGACCAAAGATTTTAATACGTAAATCCACTTCATTTCAGCTTTGGAAAGCCTAAGATCCACATCCCTTGTTTTCCAATTATGTTGGACTATTTGAATGCCCCAAAAGGATTTAACATGACACTCATTTGATTGATGTTTTTCTTTAAAATGGGCCGATAGTGTATGTAACTCTAAGCCCTTTTTGATATTATATATGTGCTCTGCCATCCTGGTTTTTAGATTTCTAGTTGTTTTACCAACATAAATTAAATTGCAGGTACATTGTATAACATAAATAACATTCTTAGAATTGCATGTTATAAAATCCCTTATGGGATAGGTTTTACCATTAACTGCAAATTCTTTTATTTTAGAGGGGTTGTTTTTCGCAGTCGTCCTGCACATTAGACAGGATCCACATCGATGAAAGCCTTGTATTCTAAGGCTACTGCGTTTCACTTCATCAATGCTACTGCGTACCAATTTATTTTTTAAATTTGGTGCTTTCCTATATATGAAGGAAGGTTTACATGGGAGCTCCTTTCCAATTACAGGATCCTTAAGAAGTAAAGACCAATTTCTCTTAATGCATTTTTCTATTTCTTTAGAATTAGAACTGTATCTACTAATAAATGCCCATGTATAGCTGTTGTCATTCAATACTTTTGGTTTATCCTTTAGTAGATCAGTTCTTTCTATTTTATCAATGCGATCTTCTGCCTTGTTGAGTTCCTCTAAAGTATACCCCTTTTCCAAAAAGCGTCCCTTGGTTTCTTTTATAAGCTCTTTACAGATCTCCGGTTCTGAGCAGTTTCTCTTAATACGACTATACTGCCCAAAAGGGATGCCACTAAGCCAATTATCATGGTGCTGACTGTCCCTATAAATATAACTATTACAGTCAGTGGGCTTACGGTAGTTCTTTGTTTGGACTTTACCATTTGTTGTATATATCAACAAATCCAAAAAGACTATTTCCCTTGTACTTATTTGAAAGGTAAGAGAAATATTAAAATCATTAATATTTAAAGAATTACAAAAAGTCTGAAGGTCCTTTTCTGTTCCATTCCAGACGAAAAATATATCGTCTATGAATCTTTGCCAGGATACCAGGCCCGTCCCCAGGACGCCATCATGCCAAACTGACAGCTCCTCCCAGTAAGACATGAAAAGATTGGCGTAACTGGGGGCGAACCTGGTACCCATGGCGGTCCCAACAGACTGTACATAATAAGAGCCATCAAAAAAGAAATAGTTGTTTTTCAAAATAAATTCTATTCCTTCCAGAATAAATGCTGAAGTTTTCTCAAAAACATTATTAAGATTAAGGAAAAAAGAAACCGACTCCAGCCCTTTTTTACAATCTATAACCGTATATAAAGTGCTAACATCTGCACTACATAAGATGAACTTTTCATCCCATACCATATCATTCATCTTATTTAAAATATCCTTAGTATCTTTAAGGTATGCCCGAGTATGTTTAACTAACGGTTGCAAATGGCTGTCAATAACCGCTGAAAGATTGCTAGTAGCACTATTAATCCCAGCAATTATAGGTCTACCTGGGGGATGTATCGGATTTTTATGTAATTTGGGTAAAACATATATGGTGGGGGTATTAGGAGTTTTGATATTAATAAATTCATATTCTTTCTGAGTTATGACTCCATTTTCTACCGCAGTTTGGGTAAAATCCATAAGTCCCTTTAATACTTTATCTGTAGGGTCACTTTTTAATCTTTTATATGTTTCCCCATTATTTAGTTGTTTATATATTTCTGCCATATATGCTTCTTTGTCCATTAATACAATGCTCCCCCCCTTATCTGCAGGTTTTATTATTAAATTTTTATCCTCCTGAAGATCTTTTAGTGCAGCATATTCTTTCATAGTTAAATTACATCTAGATTGTTTTTTTGGAGCTGTAGTAATTAAATCTAATTCCTCACTTACGATCTTATTGAAACAATCTATAAAGGTCCCTTTACAGAAGGTGGGATAAAAGGTGGATCTATTTTTATGTTGAGGTCTAGATGAACCTTCCAGAGGCCCTTCTGGCTGTTCTACACCTTCCCCTTTACCTATAAAAAACTTTTTCACCGTCAATTTCCGGATATATCTTTGTAAATCAATATACGTGTCAAAGGGGTCAGCTTTTGTACTTGGTGCATATTTCAGCCCTTTCATTAAGACATTTTCCTCCTCTTTAGTCAATTCCCTTTTACTTAAATTAAAAATTTTCATTTTGTCAACTTTTTCTACCTCCTTAGGCAATTCACTAACTGTTGATTTGCCAGGTTTTTTAGGTTTAGAACATCCTCCTCTCTTTCCTCTTTTTGTTTTTGTTAGAACCTTCTTCTGTTTCTGTGATCCCTCTCTAAAAAAGGTGTGGTATTTTCAGATACATGCCAATCTTCACGTAGAGGTAAAAATCTATTCTCAGTGGAGATTGGCCTGTTCTGTGGTCTATCATGTCTATACCTTGATGAATAATTCCGACTCTCATTCCATCCTTCATTTTCATTTCCATGTGTTCTCCATGACTCTCTATTGTACGAACTCCTATGATCCCTGAAATTAGACCTATTCCTTTGTTGTTGTTGTTTCTGCCTTTGATGTAATGGGGCTTTATATTCCCTGGGATTAACTTCTAGTTTCCTTTGAGAGAGAATTCTCTTCCTTATATTAGGGGTATTTTGCTTGGGTGTGTCGACATTTACCTCCTCCATTTGAATAATGGGTGGTTTATTTAGCTGTTTTAAATCTCTATTAAATTTTCGAATTTTCCTTTCTTTCAATTCTCGAGTTTCTTTATTTATTTTTCTCATTATCTCCTCCTCAGATGATTTAAAGTCCTTCTGATCTTTAAAAGGACCAATTAGAATGAAAAGATTATTGATTTCCTCATTTAAAGATTTCAATAATTTCTTTCGTTCTCTGAGAATGAGATCAATCAATTTATGGGAGCATTGGTCAAGCATAGCTTGCCACTCATTGGAGAAAGTCTCATCAACCCCATTAAGGGATGGTGGTTTTATAATTTGAAGACCTTTTGGTATTAAATTTTCAGTTTGATATTTATCTAATGTTATGACTTCCCACCATACTCTATTTTCCCTTAACATGGTAGTTTCCAATTTTTTACTCAGACTGTAGAGATCTTCATTACTACATTCTTCCTCTATATTAGAGGTTTCAAAAATATTCTTAACAGATTCATTTCGACAATCCCGAAATGCAAACATGTTTGCTGCAGTACTTGATTGGTGATAGTGACAGATAACACGGAAGACAGGAAAACACCAAAGAAGCCAATTGCGCAAACACCACAAGTGCAGCCCAGGTCAACTCAAAATGGCTCACCACACCATAACCAATGCATACAATAGAAAAAGAGAGAGACCCTGTGGCGCAGATATGGTATAAAATACAATACAGTCCCTTTAAATTTCCCTTGCTGGGGATAGAAGATTTCTTCCAAGAATGTCGTCCTTCTCTCCAGGGGTTCACTCCAAGTATTAGCCTCAAAATAGGAGGAAAATATTCTTAGTGTAACACTGTGGGGTCTGGGTGGAATACACTTTAAGATATATGATGTTGCACTCACATTTTATAATAATTAAATATGCCCATCATCCTCCATATGTCTGTTTCTCCTTCTCCGCCAAATGTGTGGCTCAAATAAAGAGAAATATTTAGTGCAACACTGTTGGTTAAAAACTAAAACTGAATTTATTACAGAATTGCACTCACATTAAATAAAACATAACAAAGCATATAGAACCTCCTCAATAGGGTAAGATGATTCTCACGACAGATAGATTCGGAACCAGCCGGTCCAACCGTCAAAGGAAGATATCACCGTTCCCAAGATGTTTCCAGAGGTAAGTCCAAAAGTCCAGAGTCCAAAGAAATCCACCTGCTTTACGCGTTTCGGACTTAGAAGTCCTTCATCAGAAGCATGGTGGAGTACAAACTGAATGGGTTTTTATACCCACAAACATTATGAAGACCACCCCCACCCCACCTGAGAATGGGCGCCCAGATTCAAACCAGCCAATGAAAGAAGCAAAACGGAGCCGTACTTCACATTACATCACTTCCGGTTTCCGGATGGATGCGTTCCACCGTGTTCCATACATATGTACGCGTGCCGTCCGCTCGCTTCCGGTATTACCCGGAAGTTGTATTTGCGTTCCACCGCGTTCCAATGCGGCGCTTCTTAGAGCTTCCTCCTTTACTTTAATTCGAAAGCATAGCGGTGACAGTTACCATGGTCACGTAGTTGACATTTACTGGCGGCTCAGACTCTCATGGGGTGAAAGTGGTCAATGATGATACATAATCTATAAAATATACCAAAAAACATAATTAGTTATACAATAGGGGAAACTATAGGAAATGCTTGAGCTCAAAATCCCCATTCAAACCTCTGGGGACCAAAGATTTTAATACGTAAATCCGGAAATGCAGGAAACGACCCAGTTGAAATTCCTCTGTGGGGGCCTTCTTAGCCTCACACCAGGAAACATATTTTCGCCAAATGCGGTGATAATGTTTCGCAGTTACATCCTTCCTGGCTTTGATCAGGGTAGGGATGACTTCATCTGGAATGCCTTTTTCCATCAGGATCCGGTGTTCAACCGCCATGCCGTCAAACGCAGCCGCGGTAAGTCTTGGAACAGACAAGGTCCCTGCTGGAGCAGGTCCTTTCTTAGAGGTAGAGGCCACGGGTCCTCCGTGAGCATCTCTTGCAGTTCCGGGTACCAAGTTCTTCTTGGCCAATCCGGAGCCACGAGTATAGTCTTCACTCCTCTCCTTCTTATGATTCTCAGTACTTTTGGAATGAGAGGCAGAGGAGGGAACACATACACCGACTGGTACACCCACGGTGTTACCAGAGCGTCCACCGCTATTGCCTGAGGGTCCCTTGACCTGGCGCAATAACTGTCCAGTTTTTTGTTGAGACGGGACGCCATCATGTCCACCTTTGGTTTTTCCCAACGGTTTACAATCACTTGAAAGACTTCTGGGTGAAGTCCCCACTCCCCCGGGTGGAGGTCGTGTCTGCTGAGGAAGTCTGCTTCCCAGTTGTCCACTCCCGGAATGAACACTGCTGACAGTGCCACCACATGATTTTCCGCCCAGCGAAGAATCCTTGCAGCTTCTGCCATTGCCCTCCTGCTTCTTGTGCCGCCCTGTCTGTTGACGTGGGCGACTGCCGTGATGTTGTCCGATTGAATCAATACCGACTGACCCTGAAGCAGAGGCCTTGCTTGACTTAGGGCATTGTAAATGGCCCTTAGTTCCAGGATATTTATGTGAAGAGACGTTTCCATGCTTGACCACAAGCCCTGGAAATTTTTTCCCTGTGTGACTGCTCCCCAGCCTCTCAGGCTGGCATCGGTATCCTGAATGCCGAATCTGCGGCCCTCTAGAAGATGAGCACTCTGTAACCACCACAGGAGAGACACCCTTGTCCTTGGAGATAGGGTTCTCCGCTGATGCATCTGAAGATGCGATCCGGACCATTTGTCCAGCAGATCCCACTGAAAAGTTCTTGCATGGAATCTTCCGAATGGAATCGCTTCGTAAGAAGCCACCATTTTTCCCAGGACTCTCGTGCATTGATGCACTGACACTTGGCCTGGTTTTAGGAGTTTCCTGACTAGCTCGGATAACTCCCTGGCCTTCTCCTCCGGGAGAAACACCTTTTTCTGGACTGTGTCCAGAATCATCCCCAGGAACAGTAGACGTGTTGTTGGAATCAGCTGTGATTTTGGGATATTTAGGATCCACCCGTGCTGACGTAGCACTACCTGAGATAGTGCTACTCCGACCTCTAACTGTTCCCTGGACCTTGCCCTTATCAGGAGATCGTCCAAGTAAGGGATAATTAAGATGCCTTTTCTTCGAAGAAGAATCATCATTTCGGCCATTACCTTGGTAAAGACCCGTGGTGCCGTGGACCATCCAAACGGCAGCGTCTGAAACTGATAATGACAGTTTTGTACCACAAACCTGAGGTACCCTTGGTGAGAAGGGTAGATTGGGACATGGAGATAAGCATCTTTGATGTCCAGAGACACCATATAGTGCCCTTCTTCCAGGTTCGCTATCACTGCTCTGAGTGACTCCATCTTGAATTTGAACCTTTTTATGTAAGTGTTCAAGGATTTTAGATTTAAAATTGGTCTCACCGAGCCGTCCGGCTTCGGTACCACAAACAGCGTGGAATAATACCCCTTTCCCTGTTGTAGGAGGGGTACCTTGATTATCACCTGCTGGGAATACAGCTTGTGAATAGCTTCCACTACCGCCTCCCTGTCGGAGGGAGACGTTGGTAGAGCAGACTTCAGGAACCGGCGAGGGGGAGATGTCTCGAATTCCAATTTGTACCCCTGTGATACTACCTGCAGGATCCAGGGGTCCACTTGCGAGTGAGCCCACTGCGCGCTGAAATTCTTGAGACGGCCCCCCACCGTGCCTGAGTCCGCTTGTAAGGCCCCAGCGTCATGCTGAAGACTTGGCAGACGCGGGGGAGGGCTTCTGCTCCTGGGAAGAGGCTGCCTGGTGCAGTCTTTTTCCCCTTCCTCTGCCCCGGGCAGAAATGAGTGGCCTTTTGCCCTTATGGGAACGAAAGGACTGAGTTTGAAAAGACGGTGTCTTTTTCTGCTGAGAGGTGACCTGGGGTAAAAAGGTGTATTTTCCAGCTGTTGCTGTGGCCACCAGGTCCGATAGACCGACCCCAAATAACTCCTCCCCTTTATACGGCAATACTTCCATATGTCGTTTGGAATCCGCATCACCTGACCACTGTCGCGTCCATAACGCTCTTCTGGCAGAAATGGACATCGCACTCACTCTAGATGCCAGGGTGCAAATATCCCTCTGTGCATCTCGCATATATAGTAATGCATCCTTTAAATGCTCTATAGTTAATAATATACTGTCCCTATCCAGGGTATCAATATTTTCAGTCAGGGAATCCGACCAAGCCACTCCAGCACTGCACATCCAGGCTGAGGCGATTGCTGGTCGCAGTATAACACCAGTATGTGTGTATATACCTTTTAGGATATTTTCCAGCCTTCTATCAGCTGGTTCCTTAAGGGCGGCCGTATCGGGAGACGGTAACCCCACTTGTTTTGATAAGCGTGTGAGCGCCTTATCTACCCTAAGGGGTGTTTCCCAACGCGCCCTAACCTCTGGCGGGAAAGGGTATAGTGCCAATAATTTATTAGACATCAGCAGTTTTTTATCGGGGGAAAACCACGCTTTATCACACACCTCATTTAATTCATCTGATTCAGGAAAAACTACTGGTAGTTTTTTCACACCCCACATAATACCCTTTTTTGTGGTACTTGTAGTGTCAGAAATATTCAATGCCTCCTTCATTGCCGTGATCATGTAACGTGTGGCCCTACTGGACATTACGTTTGTCTCCTCACCGTCGACACTGGATTCAGTATCCGTGTCTGGGTCTGTGTCGACCATCTGAGGTAACGGGCGTTTTAGCGCCCCCGACGGTGTCTGAGACGCCTGAACAGGCACTAATTGATTTGCCGGCTGTCTCATGTCGTCAACAGTTTTTTGCAAAGTGCTGACACTGTCACGTAATTCTTTAAATACGACCATCCAGTCAGGTGTCGACTCCCTAGGGGGTGACATCACTAACACAGGCAATTGCTCTGCTTCCACATCATTTTCCTCCTCATACATGTCGACACAATCGTACCGACACCCAGCACACACACAGGGAATGCTCTGAAAGAGGACAGGACCCCACGAGCCCTTTGGGGAGACAGAGGGAGAGTTTGCCAGCACACACCAGTGCGCTATATATATATACAGGGATAACCTTATGTAAGTGTTACTCCCTTTATAGCTGCTGTTTTATATTAGCTGCCAATAGTGCCCCCCCTCTCTTGTTTTACCCTGATTCTGTAGCAGGACTGCAGGGGAGAGTCTGGGAGCCTTCCTTCCAGCGGAACTGTGAGGGAAAATGGCGCTTGTGTGCTGAGGAGATAGGCTCCGCCCCCTTCACGGCGGCCTTTTCTCCCGCTTTTTTTTTTTTAGGAAAACTGGCAGGGGTGAAATGCATCCATATAGTCCAGGAGCTATATGTGATGTATTTCTTTAGCCATATAAGGTTTAAACATGTTTTATTGCGTCTCAGGGCGCTCCCCCCCAGCGCCCTGCACCCTCAGTGACCGGAGTGTGAAGTGTGCTGAGAGCAATGGCGCACAGCTGCAGTGCTGTGCGCTACCTTATCTGAAGACAGGAACGTCTTCTGCCGCCGATTTCTCAGGACCTCTTCGCTCTTCTGGCTCTGTAAGGGGGCCGGCGGCGCGGCTCCGGGACCCATCCAGGCTGAATCTGTGATCGTCCCTCTGGAGCTAATGTCCAGTAGCCAAGAAGCCCAATCCACTCTGCACGCAGGTGAGTTCGCTTCTTCTCCCCTTAGTCCCACGATGCAGTGAGCCTGTTGCCAGCAGGACTCACTGAAAATAAAAAACCTATTTAAACTTTTACTTCTAAGCAGCTCAGGAGAGCCACCTAGCATGCACCCTTCTCGTTCGGGCACAAAAATCTAACTGAGGCTTGGAGGAGGGTCATAGGGGGAGGAGCCAGTGCACACCAGCTAGTCTAAAGCTTTTACTTTTTGTGCCCAGTCTCCTGCGGAGCCGCTATTCCCCATGGTCCTTACGGAAGTCCCAGCATCCACTAGGACGTCAGAGAAAAGACACTTCCTTCACCGTCCTCGGGTGTTGGTACACTCGGCGATGCAAATTCTCGGTCTGATGGTGTTGTCTTTCGACATGAGTATGCTCAATTTCATTCCCGCACTCAACGTTTGATCCTCTCCAAGTGGAACGGCCTACCTCATCGGATCAGATCTCAAATGATCTCCTTGACTCCAGAGGTTTGTCTGGTGCTAACCTGGTGGCTCCAGGACCAACGACTGAGCATGGGCTGTCCTTTATGGACTCCCAACTGGTTCCTTCAAACAACGGATGCCAGTCTTCACGGCTGGGGAGCGGTGACAGAGCAGCACTCTTTTCAGGCATGTTGGACAAGGGAAGAATCTCATCTTCCAATCAATATTCTGGAGTTGAGGGCAGAATTCACCCCAGGAGTGTTCAATGCATTGACCCTGGCTTGTCCTCTTCTACAAAACAGACTGGTTCAAGTCCAGTCGGACAATGCCACCATGGTGACCCATATCAACCATCAAGGCGGCACCCGCAGCAGCATGGCAATGAGGGAAGAGTCCAGGATTCTGCATTGGACGGAACGCTATCTACCGGTCATATCAGCAGTATTCATCCCGGGAGTGCTCAACTGGGAAGCAGACTTCCTCAGTCATCAGGATGTTCACGTCGGAAAGTAGGCCTCCATCCCGAGGTCTTTCAACTCCTGGTAGACAGATGGGGTTTCCGGATGTGGATCTCATGTCTTCCAGACACAATCACAAGGTGCCAGTCTTCGGATCTCGAACCAGGGATGCTCAGGCAGTGTTCGTGGATGCGTTGGCGGTCCCGTGGACCTTCTGCTTGCCTTACATCTTCCCTCCGGTGTCGCTTCTGCCTCAAGTTTTTCGGAAGTTCAAACAAGAAGGAGGAAAGCTCATTCTAATCGCTCCAGCGTGGCCCAGACGTCACTGATTCTCAGACCTCCAGGAACTCTTGGCGGAGCAGCCCCTTCTGCACCCTCAGTGTCGGGATATTCTGCGTCAGGGTTCTTGTCTTCATCCGGACTTGGCCCGGCTGTCTTTGATTGCGTGGCTCTTGAAGCTTCGCTTTTGAGGTCCAAAGGTTTTTCCGAGGTAGTAATCCAGCCTATGCTGAAGGCCCGCAAACCGGCCTCTGCCAGTATCTACTATAGAATGTGGCACGCTTACTTCACCTGGTGCACTGCTAAGCATTACGATGCCACTAAGTTAAGGACTTCCAGAATTCTGGCATTTCTTCAAAGAGGGTTAGTCTTCCAGGTACACATTTCTGCCTTCTCTGTCTGGTTTCAACACAAGATTGCCTCCATTCTTGATGTACACACGTTTCTTTAGGGTGTGGTTTGCATTCAAATTCCCTGTCCCTCTGGTGGCTCCATGGGACCTGTCCATTTTGTTGGAAGCTCTTCAAGAGGCCCCATTAAACCTCTTGAATCTGTGGAACTCAAATGGTTGACGGCCAAGGTTCTTTTCTCGATGGCTATTGTCTCTGCAAGAAGGGTTTTGGATTTAAAGGCATTGTCCTGTCGTCCCTCATTTTTTATTTTTCACCATGACCAGGTGGTTCTCTGAACTAGGAATGGTTACCTTCCTAAGGTGGTTTCCTCTTTTCACTTTAACTAAGAAATTGTGGTCCCTGCCTTTACCGCTTCAGACTTGTCGGCACAGGAACATTCCTTGGATGTGGTTCAGGCTCTATGTATCTATGTAAATGTTCTGATGCCCTTTTTGTTCTTTTCAGATTTCAAAAGAGTGGCTGGCCTGCTAATAAGCAGACACTGGCCAGATGGATTAGAATGGTGATTGCACATGCTTACACTCGGGCTGATCTCCCAGTTCCAGCCTCAATTTCTGCCCATTCTACTCTGTCTGTAGGACCTTCTTGGGCGACATGCCGTGGGGCGTCTGCCGAATTGTGTAAGGTGGCTACGTGGTCTTCAATCCACACGTTTCTTAGGTTTTATGCCTTTGATACCTTTGCCTCCCAGGATGCTTCCTTTGGACGCTGCATTCTCTTATCCGCTCAGGCACGTCCCCTCCCTGGAAGTACTGCATTGGGACATCCTCGATGTTCCCTGTGGAACCGTATGTACCCAGCGCTCAGAAAAGGAGAGTTATGGTCTTACCTTGGTTAACTCTCTTTCTGCAAAGTACACAGGGTCCACAGGGTGCCCACCCTGACGCACCCTTTCTGGGTTTGTATGGCATTGGTTCCTTCTCCTGTCAGTGAGATTGTGTTCTTATGTGCCTAATATATTTCTTCTCTCCTTCCTGCTTTCTGCATTGGACTGGTTAACAAAACTAGTTTGCCTGTGCCTGGAGGAGGGGTTATAGAGGAGTGAAGCAGAGCATCTTGGGACAGCTAAAGCTTTAACAGTTTGGTGCCGATTCCTGATCCATCCACTACACCCTGATGTTATCTGTGGACCCAATGTACTTTGCAGAAAGACAGTTAACCAAGGTAAGTCTACCATAACTCTCCCTTTTAACATCAGTAGAATCAATTGTTTGGTGGCCAATAGTATCACAAGGAATAAATAAAGTGAACAGTCTTCTAAATTTAATGTCAACAGAATTGTGGAGCATAAACAGGGATGAATAAACCAAGTGATAATATTGGATGGCTGATTAGCTAGCATAATGCCCCATAATTTTGCATCTAGATTGAACGATGATGTGGGTTTATAGTAGGCGGACATCTGAGGGACTCTGATACTATGGTGGCAGAGTCTCTTGCTCAAATGCATGCATGTATAAAATTAGCACCAATGTGATCTTATTCCCAAGAATCATGTATCGTCTCCAGTCTCTTCCTATTTTGAAATCTAGGTGAGCTACTACAGAGATCGATACGCACTTTTATTTGGAATGGTAAGAGGGCAAGGCCTCATAAGGCTTCAGCAGAGTAGGTCCAATGATGTTATTAATCTACCTAATATTAGTGCTTACAGCCACATTGCCCGTCTGTGCTATTTGAGAGACTATCTCCAATGAAAAAGTATGTATTCTAATACTACCCTGGAGGCTGCTTTCTTTGAATGGCATTAGTTTAACCTCTTTTCTGCACTTACATGATGACAAGGTACCTGTATAAGTTCAAGCTAAACCATTATTAATGTCTACCCGTAAAGCATGGCATTTAATATGCCACAAGCGCTCCTTAAATCCATATGTGTCTCTATTTCTCCAGTCAATACACAACCCAAACTTCCAAAATGGGACTGCAGGTTGTCTTTTAATTTCATGGGAGAGGCAGGGAATTACTAGTGTTCTACAACTTATGAACTGTGAATCAAGAAAGCCACTGATGTTTACACAGGTGGTGGAGCAATATCTAAGACTTAAACCCTTTCCTCTATCTTACTTACAGGGCCAACATTATGTGGCTGGCATCTCCAGGGTGCGCTCTCCAGATGATTATAATAATTGAGGCCTTGCTACAAAAGGAGAGGTTTTTCTGAAAGATTTGTCCAGACATGGAAAAGTTACATAGATACCCTATCCCAGTCACTTAAAGAGCAGATTTGAAGTGTTTTAGAAAAGGAGTATTATGGTAGACTTACCATGGTTAACACTCTTTCTGCGAGGTACATTGGGTTCCACAGGGAAACATTGGGGTGTAGAGTGGATCTTGATCCAGAGGCACCAACAGGTTAAAGCTTTAGTGGATATGAGAATCCGGCATCCAAAGGAAGCATCCTGGGAGGCGAACGTATCAAAGGCATAGAACCTAAGAAACGTGTTCACTGAGGACCACGTAGCTGCCTTGCACATTTGTTCAGCGGACGCACTACGGCGGGCCACCCAAGGAGGTCCAACAGACCAAGTAGAATGGACAGTCCAGGAGTCCAGCCTGCGCAAAAGCTTGTGCAATCACCATTCTAATCCATCTGGCCAAGGTTAGCTTATTCGCAGGCCAGCCACGTTTGTGGAAACCAAACAGGACAAAAAGAGCATCTGACCTCCTGATAGATGCAGTTCTCTCCACATAGACATGGAGAGCCCTTACCACATCCAAAGAACGTTCTTTGGGTCACAAGTCCGAAGAGATAAAGGCCGGAACCACAATCTCTTGGGTAAGGTGAAAAGATGACACCTGAAAAGGGATAGTGACACTGCGCTTGTGGAGAAATTATAATCACTGCACCTAAGATGCTGCTGGAAAGGAAAAAAGGAATCACTACCTAATTCCACTATATAGACAATGGGTACAGATTGGTGTTTCCCAGTGCAAGCTTAGTCAAATAGATGATTATAACACTGTATATATAAAAAATTATTTTTATTAAATAAAATATGATTTTAATGTATATAGATTTAGTACAATATCCAAATTTGATAAAAGTAATCCCTAAAATGCATTATAATGCTATAAGAGGCAATATATGTAAATATAGTGTACAACCTATTACCGGTAAACTAAGACAAAAGACAAACTACATAAAACACAAAGAATAAAGATGACGTATAAATACACCAATAGTGGTATGTAAAAGCAAAAACTGAATCAATGGTTAAGACAGGAGGGACATAGGGAGGCTGAATCCGAAAGTGAAAGTATGAAAGTCAGGTATAGACGCAATTTTTCTCTGAAACCAGACCGACAAAACAGATATGTGAACCTTGAGGGAGGCCAAACGAAGACCAAAGTCAAGGCCTCGTTTTAGAAAAGCCAGAATTCTGGAAGTTCTGTACCTAGAGATATCATCATTCTTATCAGCACACCTGGTGAAGTAAGAATTCCAAACCCTGTAATAAATCCGGGCAGAGGCCGGTTTGCGGGCCTTCAACATAGTCTGGATAACCACCTCCTAAAAACCTTTGGCCCTCAGGAGTTATGCTTCAAGAGCCATGCAGTCAAAGCCAGTCCGGACAGGTCTGGGTAGACACAAGGGCCCTGTACGAGGAGGTCTGGCCACTGAGGAACTAGAAGGGTACAGCAGTTCTGAGAACCAATGCCGTCTGGGACACGCTGGAGCGAACAGAAGTAGCCATCCTCCTCCTTGTTTAAACTTCCGTAGGTCCCTGGGCAGAAGTGACACTGGAGGGAACACGTAGGGCAGCCAAAAGTTCCATGGAATTGCCGGTTCGTCTATGAATGCTTCCGAAGACCGGAACCTTGTAATTGTGTCGAGACGCCATCAGGTCTACATCTGGTAAGCCCCACCTGTCCACTAGAAATTGAAAGACTTCTGGATGAAGACTCCACTATCCGGCATTCACATCCTGGCGACTGAGGAAGTCTGCTTCCCAGTTCAGGATGTCCGGAATGAACACTGTCGATATTGCTGGCAGATGGCGTTCCGCCCAACATTATTTTTGACACTTCCATCATTGCCATGCAGCTAAGAGTGCCATCTTGATGGTTTATGTATGCCACAGTGGTGGCGTTGTCTGACCGTAATTGAACAGGCCTGTTCTATACCAGAGGCAGGGCGAGAGATAGCACATTGAACACCGACCTCAGCTCCGGATTCCTCCTTGGTCCAGCGACCCTGAACAGAGTGTTGCTTCAACGCTGCACCCCATCCCGTCAGACTTGCGTCCGTTGTCAGGAGGACCCAGTTGGGGATCCAGAAGGGACGGCCCCTGCTTAATTGCCGGTCCTGTAGCCACCAGGTCAGCGACAGACGAACCTCCGGAGTCAAAGTGATCATGTGAGATCTGATCCGCTGAGGTAAGCCGTCCCACTTGAAAAGGATTAAACTCTGTAGAGGGCAGGAATGAAATTGAGCGTACTCTACCATGCCGAATGCCGACACCATCAGGCCAAGTACTTGCATCGCTGAGTGTATCGACACTCTGGGGCGACAAAGGAAGCATCTCATCCTGTCCTGAAGCTTCAGGACTTTTTCTGGAGACAGAAACAGCCGCTGATTGTGTGTGTCCAGGAGTGCCCCCAGGTGCACCATGCTCTGAGCTGGGACCAGCGAGGACTTTTTCCAATTGATAAGCCACCCGTGGGCTTGTAGGAGGTTACCGTCAGTTGCAGATGACTGAGGACATTGTGGGAATTTGCCAGAGTGAACAGGTCATCCACATACGGCAGGATTCTGACACCCTGACGACGGAGATGGGCAGTCAACGCGGCCATGACCTTGGTGAAGATACGAGGAGCGATAGCCAGTCCAAATGGCAGAGCCTGGAATTGATAGTGGAGGTCGCCAATAGCAAACCGCAGAAACATGGCAATAGGTATATGAAGGTATGCATCCTGTATATCCAGGGATACCATATAGTCTCCGGGTTCCACAGCCAGTACAATTGAGTACAGTGTTTCCATACGAAACCTGGACACTCTCACAAACTTGTTCAGAGATTTGAGGTTGAGCATAGGCCGGAATGACCCATTGGGTTTCGGGACTAGAAACAGGGTCGAGTAATAACCTCTGCCTCTCTGGGATTGAGGTACCGGCACAACCACTCTTGTACTCAGGAGTGAACTGACAACTGTTTGCAAAGCTTGCGCCTTTAACGGGTCCTAAGGGAGAACCGTGGTGCAAAACTGGCAAGGGGGACATCTCTTGATAGAGACAGCGTACCCGTGAGAAACCACTTCCAGCACCCATATGTCTGAAGTGGTCTTTAACCAGACCTGGGAAAACTGTAGAAGACAGCCTCCCACCCTGGGGTACCCCAGGGAGAGGCCCTCCCTGTCATGCAGCAGGCTTGTCTTGTTTAGAAGCAGGCTGACAGCCCAGGATTGTTTCGCCTTGGGCTTGGTGGTTTTGGAAGCACGAGATTGTCTCGGGTATGTCTGACCTTTTGCTTTCCCTTGAAGCCGAAATGAACAAAAGGTGGTACCTTTTGCCTTCTGTGCAGAAGGATTAGTATTTGGGAGAAAGGCAGTCTTAGCAGCTGCTAATTCACACAATTCTAATCAGATCTTCCTCAAACAAAATGTTCCCAGTGAAGGGGAGTACCTCCAAGGTCTTTTTGGAGTCTAGGTCCATCTTCCATGACCTCAACCACAAAATACGGCGAGCCAGGACAGACGTAGACCCCTTGGCTGCCAACACACCCGCCTCAGAGGATGCCTCCTGAATGTAATGGGCGGCAGGGAAAATGTGAGACAGGTATTGTCTGGCATTGTCAGAGATATCCTCAGGCAGCTCTTCCTCTAATGCCTCAACTCACGCTTCAATACCTTTTGCAGACTAAAAGGCAGCAATAGTGGGCCTATGCACAGCTCCTGTAAGGGAGTAAATAGCTTTCAGGCATCCCTCCACACGCTTATCTGTCAGTTCCTTCAGTGAAGTGACAGTGGTGATAGGCAGAGTGGACGACACAACGAGGCGGGTGACGTGAGAATCCACAGGAGGTGAATTTTCCCACTTGTTACATAACTCTGCAAGGAGAGGGTAGCGAGCCAAGGCCCGTTTAGGCACAGGGAATATCTTCCCTGGAGTAGACCAGGGTTCCCGCCTTATGTCCACTAAATCAGAATGGGGTAACAGAGTTTTAACCAGCTTCTGCCGTTTAAACTTATCAGTTTTCTTTGCAACAGTAGAGGAATCCTCATCATCTGAGATTTATAGGATTTGCGTAATAGCAACCACTAAGGCAGGGACATCATTCTGCAAGGGGGAATCCTCCTCAGTATCACATGATTCAGTGTCTGACAGGACCGTATGCTCTCCCTCCTCTTCAGATGAAACATCAGAGAGATATGTGGATTATGAGGAGGAAGCAGCCTGCTGAGATGACCCATAGACACTGGAGTGACCTGGGTTGGATTTTTGTCTAACCAAGGACGGATTTAACTGCTGGTTAGATAAATTTTCCTGCAGAACAGATTGACCAAACATTAGGTCGTCAGAGGCCAAAGTATCAAACTTGTAGAACTTAGCAAACGTGTTCGACCATGACAAAGTAGCCGCTCGGCAAAGCTGAATAGCCGAGACACCCCGGGCAGCCACCCAGGAAGAACCCACTTTACGTGTAAAGTGGGCCTGAACAGAATTTGGACATGCCAAACCTGCCGTAGAATAAGCATGCTGGATAGCAAGCCTGATCCAGCGAGAAATTGTCTGCTTAGAAGCAGGACACCCAATCTTGTTGGGATCATAAAGGACAAATAGTGTGTCCGACTTCCTGTGACGAGCAGTTCTCTTCACATATATTGTCAAGGCCCGCACAACATCCTGGGACTTTGAAGTAATCGAATTGTCAGTAGCCACTGGCACGACAATAGGTTGGTTGATATTAAAAGCTGACACAGCCGTTGGAAGAAATTGCTGACGCGTTCTGAGTACAGCTCTATCTTCATGGAAAATCAAGTAGGGGCTCTTGTGCGACAATTCCCTTAATTCAGACACACGTCTAGAAAATGCCAATGCCAACAGTGTGACAGCCTTCCAAGTAAGAAACTTTACGTCCACCTCCTGCAAAGGTTCGAACCAATCCGATTGCAGGTACTGCAGCACCACATTTAGATCCCAAGGTGCTGTAGGAGGCACAAAGGGTGGTTGGATGTGCAGAACTCCCTTCAAGAATGTCTGAACCTCAGGGAGAGCAGCCAATTGTTTCTGGAAGAAAATGGACAAGGCCGAAATCTGGACCGTGATGGAGCCCAAGCGTAGGCCCACATCCACACCAGCTTGCAGAAAGAGGAGAAAACGTCTCAGTTGAAACTCCACTGTAGGAAACTTCGTGGATTCACACCAAGACACATTTTTTCCAAATGCGATGGTAATCTTTAGACATTACTCCCTTCCTAGCTTGGATCAGAGTAGGAATGACCTTGTTCGGAATGCCCTTCCAAGCTAAAATCTGGCGTTCAACCTCCATGCCGTCAAACGTAGCCGCGGTAAGTCTTGATGGGCGAACGGCCCCTGTAGTAGAAGGTCCTCGCGAAGAGGAAGAGGCCTCGGATCCTCTAGCAGCAATGCCAGAAGATCCGCGTACCAAGCCCTTCTGGGCTAGTCCGGAGCAATGAGGATCGCCCGAACTCTTGTTCTTTTAGTAGTTTGAGAATCCTTGGGATGAGTAAAAGTGGAGGGAACACGTACACCGACTGGAACACCCACGGAGTTACCAGGGCGTCCACCGCCACTGCTTGCGGGTTTCGTGACCTGGAACAGTACCTCCGAAGCTTCTTGTTGAGGCGAGAGGCCATCAAGTCTATCTGAGGTACACCCCATCGGCTTGTAACCTCTGCGAATACCTCCGGGTGAAGGCCCCATTCTCCTGGATGGAGATTTTGTCTGCTGAGGAAGTCTGCTTCCCAGTTGTTCACTCCCAGAATGAAGATTGCTGACAGCGCCAGCGGGTGCCTTTCTGCGTAAAGGAGGATTCTTGTTACCTCTGACATCGCAGCCCTGCTCTTCGTTCCGCCCTGCCTGTTTATGTAGGACACTGCTGTGACGTTGTCCGACTAAACCTGAATGGCTCGATCTTGTAGAAGATGCGCCACTTGTAGAAGGCCGTTGTATATGGCCCTTAGTTCCAGAATGTTTATCGGAAGGAGAGATTCCTGACTTGACCACTTTCCTTGGAAGTTTTCCCCATGGGTGACTGCTCCGCAACCTCTGAGGCTTGCATCCGTGGTTAGAAGAATCCAATTCTGAATTCCGAGCCTGCGGTCCTCGAGTAGGTGAGAAGTTTGCAGCCACCAGAGGAGTGAAATTCTGGCTTTCGGCGACAGGCGTATCCGCTGGTGCATGTGAAGATGTGACCCCGACCCCTTGTCCAGGAGATCCAGCTGGAAGAACCTAGCATGGAATCTTCCGTACTGTAGATCCTCGTAGGAGGGTACCATCTTTCCCGGAAGGCGAATGCACTGATGAACCGATACTTGGGCTGGCTTCAAAACATCCCGGACCATTGATTGGATCACCAACGCTTTCTCCAGTGGTAGAAACACCCTCTGCACTTCCGTGTCGAGTATCATCCCCAGGAAGTGCAGTCTCCTTGTCGGATCCAAATGTGACTTTGGAAGGTTCAGGATCCACCCATGATCCTGGAGTGGTTGAGTTGAGAGAGCAATAATCTGTAGCAGCTTCTCCCTGGAATATGCCTTTATCAGGAGATCGTCCAGATATGGAATTATGTTTACTCCCTGCTTGCTGCGGAGAAGCATCACCTCCGCCATGACCTTGGTGAACACCCTCGGTGCTGTGGAGAGGCCAAATGGCAATGTCTGGAACTGATAGCGACAATCCTGCAGTGCAAACCGTAGATAGGCTTGGTGAGGCGGCCAGATCGGAATGTGAAGGTACGCATCCTTGATATCCATGGATACTAGGAATTCCCCCTCCTCCAGACCTGAGATCACGTTCTCAGAGACTCCATCTTGAATTGGAAAACCCTCAAGTAGGTGTTCAATGACTTCAGGTTCAATATAGGCCTTACAGAACCATCCAGTTTCGGTACCACAAACAGGTTTGAGTAATAACCCTTGGCCTTTAGGTGAGGACGAACTGGAACAATTACATTTGTTCGTACCAATTTTTTAATGGCTTCCTGTAGGATAGCACTTTCTGCCTGATTTGAAGAATCTGTGAGGTGGGAGTTCCTGAAACTCCAGTCTGTACCCCCTGGGCAACAATATCTGACACCCAGGGGTCTAGGCATAACGCCCAGACGTGACTGAAATCTTTTAGTCTCGCTCCCACCTGCCTGATCTCAATGCTGGGAGATCCACCGTCATGCTGAAGATTTGGAGGAAGCAGAACCTGGGGGTAAATTTACTAAGATGGAAGTTCTATTTAAGATGGGATGTCGCCGTGAAAATCCACACATCCAATGCGTCCCCAAATAGTGCCTGACCTGTGAAGGGTAGGTTCTCCACACTTTTCTTGGATTCCGCATCCGCAGTCCACTGGCGTAGCCAGAGTCCTCTACTAGTGCCAAAACTACCATGGAAGTAGCTCTTGCATTAAGCAGGCCAATGTCCTTCATGGCCTCCACCATGAAACCTGCAGAATCCTGTATGTGACGTAAAAACAAGTCAATGTCAATCCTATCCATAGACTCTAAGTCCTCTAGTAATGTGCCTGACCACTTTACTATGGCTTTAGAAATCCACGCACAAGCAATAGTGGGCCTTAAAGCCACGCCTGTAGCACTGTATAGTGACTTGAGCGTAGTCCCAATCTTACGGTCAGCCTGCTCCTTTAAGGCGGTTGAATCAGGGATAGGTAAAACCACATTTTTAGACAACCTAGATACAGAAGCGTCTTCTATAGGTGGGTTTTCCCACTTCTTTCTATCCTCTTCAGGGAAAGGGAAAGCAATGAGAATTCTTTTAGGGATCTGGAATTTTTTCTCTTGGTTTTCCCAGGATTTTTCAAACAAGGAGTTTAACTCCTTAGAAGCAGGGAAGGTTAAGCGAAGATTTCTTATTTACTGTAAAATAAGATTCCTCTTCTTGCTCAGGTACCTTCACAGTAATATGCAAAACATCCTTAATGGCTTCAATCATGAGTTGCACCCCTTTAGCAAGGGATGCATCTGCCCCCTGCATATCCCCATCACCGTCCCCTGTATCAGTCAGTATCAGTGTCAGCTTGCATTATCTGGGCAAGTGTACGCTTTTGCGGGTATGTAGGTGGACTTTTAGACGAAGTAGTGGGAGCTGAATACTTCAAACCCTCTACAGATTTTCTCAAAAACTGCGTCTCTTTCTCAGTATGTGACATCCTAGTTGAAATCTGGGATATCATTCCCCTTACAGAATCTACCCATGGAGGTTCGGATACAGAAGGCTGAGACAGCACATTGCAGTCCTGAGTACATGGAATAGACTCCTCAGGAGAAGATAAACACTCTGCAGCACAGGACACAGAGTCCTTAAACATGGTAATGTGGATATACACTCTTACACACACACAGGAAAATGTCAGACACAGTTTCCCTCAGAGTACCTTCAGAGAGTCACAGAGTATAAGGAGCCAGCCACACAGCGCCCCTGTAGGCAATTATTATAATAAAAGTCTGGCACCAACTACCCTTAATAGGGTAATTAGTACTAGTATTACAATCCCCCCCTGTCTATAACACCCTGGTACCGCAGAGGTATAGCTGGAGTGATGTGGAGGGCAGCGCTCCCTGTCAGCGGTGCTGTTCCTATGATCTGCAGGGAGAAAATGGCGCTGGTGAGTGCTGGATCCGCTCTGAGAGGAAGCCCTGACCCTTGTAATGGCACGCGGCTTCACGCACTAATTGTTTATACTGGCCTGAAGATTTTTATTGCTGACAGCAGGATTAGCCCGTTAGCTGCGTGACCAGTGTAGGGTGTATCTGCGCTGGCTCAGGACGCCCCTCAAAGCACCTACACAGTGTGTTGCTGAGCCTTCCCGGAGCGCAGCCTGTCAGAGCTGCGCTCCCACCCTTGTGCCGCCATACCCGCCGGCGACCCGCTAACCGGGACCCTGGTGCTGTACTCACTACTCTTCTTTCTTCTGGCTCTGTTAGGGGGTGGTGGCTGTGCTGTGGGAGTGAGCGGTCACCTCGTGGGCTTGTGATCAGCACCCTCAAGAGCTCAGTGGCCTGTCAGCGGAGTAGAGAACCATTAACTCTTCAGGAAGTTGGTTCCTACTCCCCCCCTAAGTCCCACGAAGCAGGGAGGCTGTTGCCAGCAGCCTTCCTGTACCTAACTAACTCTTAGAAAACAACAAAACTAGAAAAACTCCTAGGAGCTACCCTAGCTGTGACCGGCTCCACCGGGCACATTTTCTAAAGTGAGAGTCTGGTGGGAGGGGCATAGAGGGAGGAGCCAACCTACACTATTAAACTCTTAAAGTGCCAGTGGCTCCCAAAGGACCCGTTTATATCCCATGGTACTAAATGGACCCCAGCATCCTCTAGGACGTAGGAGAAATAAATAAATATATCTATATCTATCTATCTATCTATCTATATGCCTATCTAAGCGTGGTCAGTGACCGGAGGATATATCAGAATACTCGTACAATATATTCTGGAAACAGTACACTCTTTCTCAACTAATGCTGTCTGTAGAAAGACATGTAGGATAGTTAAGTGTTTGTAAAGGCTCAGCGCTGTATACGAGCGGCTTTACAAGGGAGACCCTGCCCTGCAGTCCCGGAGACCAGCCGCAGCTATGCTCAGAAGTTGCTGCACAGCGTCTCAGTCAGGGAGTGAGGGAGAGTGTGAAGCAGCTCCAGGGCTGGAAATCTGCGAGGAATTGGTGCCCTGGGCCAGGGGAGGGGATACAGGTCAAGCGCCACCTCCCCTATACTGGACTTCCATCCCTGGTACTGTGAGCCTTACTAAATGGAGTGTTAATACATCCGACCTGTACTCAGACGCCCTGGTGGTCTAGTGAGGTCCCTGCTCAGTTCCAGTGTCCACGCCAGTGCTGCAACCCGTCTCCCCAGGTAGCGGACGGAACGCAATTTAATGGCGGGTCCCGCCTGGGGGACC
Organism: Pseudophryne corroboree; assembly: GCF_028390025.1. Classification (NCBI taxonomy): domain Eukaryota; kingdom Metazoa; phylum Chordata; class Amphibia; order Anura; family Myobatrachidae; genus Pseudophryne; species Pseudophryne corroboree. The sequence goes on along the minus strand of NC_086452.1, from coordinate 228,509,258 downwards.
CTCTTATTTCCTCCCCGTAGCAGCCACGCAAACCAGGAGAGCAGTCAGTGACACTGTGCCTAAGCCAGAACATCTCCACCGCAAGTACCCGGGAACTGTACCGCGGGACTATGCAATGCCGCTTGGGAGGTGATGGAGCTGCAGCGCTGAAGTGTCACCCTGACATACAGCGCTGACACCCCAGCCAGAAAATAGGATTTTAATACCTACCGGTAAATCCTTTTCTCTTAGTCCGTAGAGGATGCTGGGGTCATCATAGAACCATTGGGTACAGACGGGATCCGCAGGAGACATGGGCACTTTAAGACTTTGAAAGGGTGTGAACTGGCTCCTCCCTCTATGCCCCTCCTCCAGACTCCAGTTATAGGAACTGTGCCCAGGGAGACGGACATTTCGAGGAAAGGATTTATTGTTAAACTAAGGTGAGATTCATACCAGCTCACACCTCATGCATGCCGCACAACGTGGCATTCAACAGAACACAAGCCAACGGCATGAACACTTGCAGCAACATGCTGACAAAAATGTAACACAACAAGTGTGTAACCACAACTAATAACTGCAGATACAGTACGCACTGGAACGGGCGCCCAGTATCCTCTACGGACTAATAGAAAAGGATTTACCGGTAGGTATTAAAATCCTATTTTCTCATACGTCCTAGAGCAGTGATGGCTAACCTTGACACTCTAGCTGTTGTTGAACTACATATTACAGCATGTCCTGCTACAGTTTTGTTATTCAGCCATGCTAAAACTGATGCAGGGCATGCTGGGATGTGTAGTTCAACAACAGCTGGAGTGTCAAGGTTAGCCATCACTGTCCTAGAGGATGCTGGGGTCATCATAGAACCATGGGGTTATACCAAAGCTCTAGAACAGGCGGGAGAGTGCGGACGACTCTGCAGCACCGATTGACCAAACTTAAGGTCTTCATCGGCCAAGGTGTCAAACTTGTAGAACTTTGCGAATGTGTTTGACCCGACCAAGTAGCTGCTCGTCAAAGTTGCAATGCCGAGACCCCCCGGGCAGCCGCCCAGGATGAGCCCACCATTCAAGTAGAATGGGCTTTCACCGATTCCAGTAACGGCAATCCAGCCGTGGAATGAGCGTGCTGAATCGTGTTACAGATCCAGCGTGCAATGGTCTGCTTGGAAGCAGGACACCCAACCTTGTTTGGAGCATACAGGACAAACAGAGCCTCTGTTTTCCTAAACTGAGCCGTTCTGGCGACATAAATCTTCAAAGCTCTGACCACATCCAGAGATTTTGACTCAGCGAAGGCATCAGTAGCCACAGGCACCACAATAGGTTGGTTCATGTGGAAAGAGGAAACCACCTTCGGTAAAAATTGTTGACGTGTCCTCAATTCAGCTCTATCTTTTTTTTTATTTTTTAAACACATTTTATTGGGTGGATCACAAAGTTGTTACAAAAGAAACAAAACATACCAGGCAAAAAAGGTAGGCAAAGTACAGATGTAACTGCAATAACTTGTAGCATCAACAGATTGGATCCAGTTTTGGAATTTAAAGCAATTTAAAGGGTTACTCTCGGCAACGGAGTGGCCGTCCGTCAAAGAGAGTTGGTAGTAGAGATTAGAAGAAAGTAATAACCGAAGAGAAAATAGGAGGAGTCAGGGAAACGGGAGAAAGAGCAGGTCAAGTCAGAATGAAAGAAAAGGAGGAGAGAGAAGGGGAGGGGTGGCCTCCAAAGACAAGAGATTGGTGGAGCAGCAATGCAGGGTATCAAGTTACAAATGGGGAGGAAGCCTGTTGTAAGGCTAGCCAGGGAGACCATATTTTATCAAATTGTTTAGAGGAGTTACGAATAACAGCGGTCATGTATTCCATTTTATGTACATACCAAATTCGGGAGATTATCACCGGCATTGGGGAGGGAGTCGGGCTCTTCCAGTCCGTGGCTATTTGGCATGTCATAGCTGAAACTACATGTCGAAATAACTTGTTTTGGTGTCGATTAAGAGTAGGGAAAGTCATAGGGAGCAGAACGTATTGGGGGTCAGGAGAAATGGAGATTTCGAATAGGCGCGAGAGCAAGGCAATAAGCTCACCCCAGATTTTAAAAATTTTCGGGCAGGTCCACCAGATGTGTATAAACGAGCCTACGTCTGCACAACCCCTCCAGCATCTATCCGAGGTGTCGGGGAACATAGTATGTAAGCGGGAAGGGACATAATACCAGCGGTAGAGCAATTTGTAGATATTTTCTTTAATTTTAACACATATGGAACTGGAAGTTGCATTATCCCAGATATCTACCCAGTCTTCATTGTCTATAGTAAATCCCAGCTCCTTTTCCCACGCCAGTTTGTGAGGGGCCCGGGGTGAAGTAGATTTGTCACTAAGCAAAGCATAAATATCGGAAATGAGGCCCTTAGTGTTGGTGCGTTTCCAGCTAATGTATTCGAAGGGGGATAATTTTCTATTGAGAAGGATAGTGGTAATGGTGGAGTGGAAGTGTCTAATTTGCAGATAGCAGAAGAAGTCCGAAGAAGGGACTACTGTTCCGTCGCGGATATCTGCAAATTGAGGGAAGGAAGCGTCAGAAGTAATGTCATTAATATACAACATACCGCTCGAGCGCCAGGTTGCATACGAGGATTTACACGTACCCGGGGGGAAGGCTGGATTATGGAACAGTGGAATTAGTGGGGACGGGAGTGGGGCCAAAGTAAACCGTCTATTTGTCAAGTCCCATGTCGCTAATGAACGACATACCACGGGATGTGAAAGGACCGTACGGGGGTGCTGGTTCCTGGGGGCGAATCAGACAGGTTATAGAGGGAACTATAAAACAATCGAAAATCTTCGGTCATCACCTCAGGGTCATATGTATAGGTTCCCCTCTGTGGGGAATACAACTTATCTATCGCGCCTAGCGCCTGTTTACGGCGTAGTTTATTGGCCAGTAGGGAGTCTATTCTATCCATTTTGTCATAAAAACGTTGCCGGAGTTTCCGGAGAATTAGTGCTGCACGGTTAGAAAGAAGGGTATTCAGTTGGCCCCGGAGAGAGTCGATCTAAGAGAGCAGAGAAGCATCGGGAGTTGCTTTATGTCGAGTTAGTAAAGTGGCTATTTCTGATTCGAGTGAGCGGATCGCCAGCGCAGCTTTTTTCCTAATTGCCGACGATTTCGCCAACAGAGCACCACGTATTGTGGCCTTGTGAGCCTCCCACAGGACACTAAGCGAGATGTCGGGAGACACATTTTCGGAGAAATAGTGTGTAATTGCTAACCGGATTTCCTCCAAAGCAGAAGGATGTTGCAAAAGCGAGTCGTCAAGACGCCATTTATATTTCCTATGAGGTGTGCGGTATATATCTATGAGGAGATAGACCCCAGCATGGTCCGTCCACGTCAGTGGCGTGATACCCGCTTCAGTAATCAGTGGTACAAGGGCAGAGGAGATGTGAATCATATCGATCCTAGAGTAGTGTTGGTGTGGAGCAGAGAAATGGGTAGTCTTTAGCGTGGGGGTGTTGGGATCGCCAGGCGTCACAGAGGCCGTGATGTTTCAAGGAGGCAGTGAGAGTACGGGAGGCCCGAGGTAGGGTCGTCATGGAAGCGTGAGGAGGAGGGCCGGATCTATCTAACAGCGGGTCGATGATGGTATTAAAATCACCGCCCATAATAATGCTTCCCTGTGCTTCTTTGGACAGGCGTTTAGACAGAGAGTCAAAAAACAGAGATTGGTCATGGTTGGGAGCATATGTGGAGACCAAAGTGAGAGTCACAGAGCGGAGGGTACCCATTACCATAATAAACCCTCCGTCTGGGTCCATCACAGTCCTAGAGTGGATAAACGGGATATTACGGTGAATTAAAATGGCTACACCACGTTTTTTACAGTCCGTCGAGGCAAAGTAGGACTGGGAAAACCATTTACCCCTAAGCCGGGTATGGGAACCAGTGAGATGTGTTTCTTGGAGAAAGGCTATATCGGCTTTTTCTCGCCTGCAGGCACTCAGAAACACAGTACGCTTCCTAGGAGAGTTCAAGCCATTTACATTGACTGAAAATATTTTAAGGGACATAGCTATTCATATAAGGGAGTACGACATATTGCAAAAAATGACCAAATAAAGTACAATCTAAGCCAGGTGGGGGCCACCCCTCGGGAAGGAGAGAAAGAGAGAGCGAAAGGATCAGAAAAAAGCCAATTCAGCTCTATCTTTATGGAAGATCAAATAAGGACTCTTGTGAGACAAGGCCGCTAACTCAGACACCCGCCTTGCCGATGCTAAGGCCAACAGGATGACCACTTTCCAAGTGAGGAATTTCAACTCCTCCTTCCGTAAAGGTTCAAACCAATGTGATTGAAGGAACTGCAACACCACATTAAGATCCCATGGTGCTACTGGAGGCACAAATGGAGGTTGGATGTGCAACATGCCTTTCACGAAAGTCTGAACTTCTGGAAGGGAGGCCAATTGTTTCTGAAAGAAAACCGATAAGGCCAAAATCTGTACCTTAATTGAGCCCAATTTTAGGCCCGCATCCACACCTGCTTGTAGAAAATGGAGAAAATGTCCTAGCCGAAACACCTCCAAAGGAGCCCCCTTGGATTCACACCAAGAAACATTTTCTCCAAATACGGTGGTAATGTATAGATGTTACCCCTTTTCTGGCCTGAATAAGTGTGGGAATGACTTCACTGGAAATACCCTTACGGGCTAGGATTTTGCGTTCAACCGCCATGCCGTCAAACGTAGCCGCGGTAAGTCCTGATACACGCACGGCTCCTGTTGTAACAGGTCCTCGCGCAGAGGAAGAGGCCAGCGATCTCCTATGAGTAATTCCTGTAGATCTGGATACCAAGCCCTCCTTGGCCAGTCTGGGACAATGAAGATCGCCCGGATCTTTGTTCTTCTTATGATTTTTAGAACCTTTGGAATGAGAGGAAGTGGAGGGAATACATACACCGACTGAAACACCCACGGTGTCACCAGTGCATCCACTGCAATTGCCTGAGGGTCCCTTGACCTGGAACAATATCTCTGAAGCTTCTTGTTAAGACGAGATGCCATCATGTCTACTTGAGGAACTCCCCAACTACTTGTCAGCTCTGCGAAGACTTCTTGGTGGAGGCCCCACTCTCCTGGATGGAGATCGTGTCTGCTGAGGAAGTCTGCTTCCCAGTTGTCCACTCCTGGAATGAAGATCGCTGACAGAGCGTTTGTATGCTTTTCCGCCCAGCGGAAAAGCCTTGTGGCTTCTGCCATTGCCGCTCTGCTTTTCGTTCCGCCCTGACGGTTTATGTACGCTACTGCTGTTACATTGTCCGACTGGATTAGTACAGGCAGATCTTGAAGAAGATGTTCCGCTTGCAGAAGGCCGTTGTAAATGGCCCTTAACTCCAGAACATTTATGTGGAGACAAGTTTCCTGACTTGACCATCTTCCTTGGAAGTTTTCTCCCATTGTGACTGCCCCCCAGCCTTGGAGGCTTGCATCCGTGGTCCCCAGGATCCAGTCCTGTATCCCGAACCTGCGCCCCTCTAGGAGGTGAGAGCTGTGCAGCCACCACAGGAGTAATACCCTGGTCTTGGAATACAGGATTATCCTCCGGTGCATGTGTAGGTGTGACCCGGACCACTCGTCCAACAGGTCCCACTGGAACACTCTGGCATGGAATCTGCCAAACTGAATGGCCTCGTAGGCCGCAACCATCTTCCCCAGCAACCGAATGCATTGATGGATTGACACACTTGCTGGTTTCAGAATTTGTTTGACCAGACTCTGAAGTTCCAGAGCCTTGTCCACTTTAAGAAAGACTCTCTGTAATTCTGTGTCGACAACCGCGTTGTCGGAATCAACTGTGATTTTGGCAAATTTAGGAGCCAACCATGTTGCTGAAGAACTGTCAGGGAGAGTGCAACGTTTTGCACCAACTGGTCCCTGGATCTCTCCTTTATCAGGAGATCGTCCAAGTATGGGATAATCGTGACTCCTTGCTTGCGAAGAACCATCATCTCCGCCATCACTTTGGTGAAAATCCTCGGAGCCGTGGACAGACCAAACGGCGTTTGAAATTGGTAATGACAATCCTGAATTGCAAACCTCAGGTAAGCCTGATGCGGAGGATAAATGGGAACATGTAAGTAGGCATCTTTTATGTCCACCGACACCATAAAATCCCCTTCCTCCAGACTGGAGATCACTGCTTGGAGAGACTCCATCTTGAATTTGAATTTCTTTAGGTAGAAATTTAGGGATTTCAGGCTTAGGATTGGTCTGACCGAGCCATCCGGCTTCAGGACCACAAACAGGCTCGAATAAAAACCTTCTCCCTGTTGTGACTGGGGAACCCTGACGATAACTTGATTTTGACACAACTTTTGTATTGCGTCGCAAACTACCTCCCTGTCCGGAAAGAGAAGCCGGTAAGGCCGATTTGAAAAAACGGCGAGGGGGAACGTCTTGAAACTCCAGCTTGTACCCTTGGGATACTATTTGTAAAATCCATGGGTCTAGGTCCGAACGAACCCAAAACTGACTGAAGAGTTTGAGATGTGCCCCCACCAGTGCGGACTCCCACATAGGAGCCCCAACGTCATGCGGTGGAATTGGCAGAAGCCTGGGAGGACTACCTCTTCCCCTTCCTCTAGTAGCAAGGAAGGAAGAACCTCGGCCCTTTCTGTATTTATTGGGCCGAAAGGACTGCATCTGATAGTGATGCGTTTTCTTCTGTTGTGGAGGAACATAAGGTAATGACTTACCCGCGGTAGCTGTAGACACCAAATCATCAAGGCCGTCACCAAATAAGGCCTCACCTTTATATGGTAGAGATTCCATACTTTTCTTGGAATCAGCATCAGCATTCCATTGGTGTATCCACAACGCTCGTCTAGCTGAAACTGCCATGGCATTTGCCTTAGATCCCAAAAGACCAATATCTCTCGCAGCTTCCTTAAGGTATGCTGCAGCGTCCTTGATATAACCCAGCGTCAAGAGGACGCTATCCCTATCTAGGGTATCTATTTCAGAAGACAAGTTGGCTGCCCACTTTTCGATAGCACTACTTACCCACGCAGACGCAATGACAGGTCTGAGTAGCGTACCTGTGGTCGCATAAATGGACTTTAACGTAGTTTCCTGTTTACGATTCGCAGGATCCTTAAGGGCCGCCGTGTCAGGTGACGGGAGAGCCACCTTTTTAGACAAATGTGACAGGGCCTTGTCCACGGTGGGGGGTGACTCCCACTTTTCCCTATCCGCCGAGGGAAACAGATAAGCTACCGTAATTCTTTTGGGAATCTGAAACTTTTTGTCAGGAGCTTCCTCGAGTTTTTCAAATAGCGTGTTCAGTTCATGAGAGGGAGGAAGCGTTACCTCAGGTTTCCTTTCCCTATACATACAGACCCTTTTATCAGGGACAGCCGGGTCCTCAGTGATATGTAGTACCTCTTTAACCGCCACAATCATGTACTGAATGCTTTTTGCCAATTTTGGATCTAATCTGGAATCGCTATAGTCGACACTGGAATCCTGCCAATTGGGTCAGCGTACATTTCTGTGACCCTGAGGGGCCCTGACTTTGCAATAACCTATCTTCTACAGATTTCTTCCATGCCTGGGTCTGAGACTCAGACTTATCTAGACTCTTACTAATAAAAGCCACATTAGCATTCAAGGTGTTCAACACATTTACCCAATCCGGCGTCGGCGGTGCAGACAGGGTCACCCCCGCAGCCGTTTGTGTCCCTAATACAGCCTCCTCCTGGGAAGAGCCTTCAGCCACAGACATGTCGACACACGTGCACCAAACACCCACAGACACTCCGGGCATATAGGGGACAGACCCACAGTAAAGCCTGTCAGAGAGACACAGAGGGGATTTGCCAGCTCACACCTCAGCGCCCAATCAGAGGTTCTGAAGCACCCAATAAACGCCCCAGAACTATAGCGCTTTTTATATATAGAATATTGCACCAAATTTAGCCAGTGCCGCCCCCCACCCCTCCAGTTTTACACCCTGATACTTGTCAGTGTGAAGGAAGGACCAGCGTCTCTGCAGCCTGATGGAGAGAAAATGGCGCCGAGTGAGCTGTGAGGACGAAGCTCCGCCCCCTTAATGGCACGCTTCCGTCCCGCTTCTTGCCAGATGTCCACTGAGGATTTATTAGCTGCCCAGGGCGCCCCCCGCCCCCCTGTAGTGCTGCATGTATGTGGGAGCTTGCGGTACCTCAGATAAATGGCGTCTTCTTTTCTTCCTCTACTCACCTGTCTTCTGGCTCTGAAAGGGGGTGACGGCCGACTGCGGGAGTGAGCATCTATGCGTACCCAGCGATCAGCACCCTCAGGAGCTAATGGTGTCCTGTAGCCAGAAGCAGAGCCCTTGAACTCACTGGAAGTGGGTCATACTTCTCTACCCTAAGTCCCACGAAGCAGGGAGACTGTTGCCAGCAGCCTCCCTGAACATAAAAAAACCTAACAAAAAGTATTTTTTCAGAGAAACTCAGTAGAGCTCCCTGCAGTGTGTCCAGTCTCACTGGGCACAATTCTAAAACTGGAGTCTGGAGGAGGGGCATAGAGGGAGGAGCCAGTTCACACCCTTTCTAAGTCTTAAAGTGCCCATGTCTCCTGCGGATCCAGTCTATACCCCATGGTTCTATGATGACCCCAGCATCCTCTAGGACGTATGAGAAATAGGAAAAATAAGAATTTACTCACCGGTAATTCTATTTCTCGTAGTCCGTAGTGGATGCTGGGAACTCCGTAAGGACCACGGGGAATAGACGGGCTCCACAGGAGACTGGGCACTCTAAGAAAGAATTAGGACTACTGGTGTGCACTGGCTCCTCCCTCTATGCCCCTCCTCCAGACCTCAGTTAGGGAAACTGTGCCCGGAAGAGCTGACACAATAAGGAAAGGATTTGGAATCCCGGGTAAAACTCATACCAGCCACACCAATCACACCGTACAACTCGTGATACTATACCCAGTTAACAGTATGAATAATAACTGAGCCTCACAAACAGATGGCTCATAACAATAACCCTTTAGTTAGGCAATAACTATATACAAGTATTGCAGACAATCCGCACTTGGGATGGGCGCCCAGCATCCACTACGGACTACGAGAAATAGAATTACCGGTGAGTAAATTCTTATTTTCTCGAACGTCCTAGTGGATGCTGGGAACTCTGTAAGGACCATGGGGATTATACCAAAGCTCCCAAACGGGCGGGAGAGTGCGGATGACTCTGCAGCACCGAATGAGCAAACTCAAGGTCCTCCTCAGCCAGGGTATCAAACTTGTAGAATTTTGCAAACGTGTTTGATCCCGACCAGGTAGCAGCTCGGCAAAGTTGTAAAGCCGAAACCCCTCGGGCAGCCGCCCAAGAAGAGCCCACCTTCCTCGTGGAATGGGCCTTTACTGATTTAGGATGCGGCAGTCCAGCCGCAGAATGTGCAAGTTGAATCGTGGAGCAGATCCAGCGAGCAATAGTCTGCTTAGAAGCAGGAGCACCCAGCTTGTTGGGTGCATGCAGGATAAACAGCGAGTCAGTTTTTCTGACTCTAGCCGTCCTGGAAACATAGATTTTCAAAGCCCTGACTACGTCCAGCAACTTGGAGGCCTCCAAGTCCCGAGTAGCCGCAGGCACCACAATAGGTTGGTTCAAATGAAACGCTGATACCACCTTAGGGAGGAATTGGGGACGCGTCCTCAATTCTGCTCTGTCCATATGGAAGATCAGATAGGGGCTTTTACAGGACAAAGCCGCCAATTCTGACACCCGCCTAGCCGAAGCCAAGGCCAAAAGCATGACCACTTTCCACGTGAGATATTTTAATTCCACGGTCTGAAGTGGCTCAAACCAATGTGATTTTAGGAAATCCAACACAACGTTGAGATCCCAAGGTGCCACTGGGGGCACAAAAGGGGGCTGAATATGCAGCACTCCCTTAACAAATGTCTGAACTTCAGGCAGTGAAGCTAGTTCTTTTTGAAAGAAAAAAGACAGGGCCGAAATCTGGACTTTAATGGAACCCAATTTTAGGCCCATAGTCACTCCTGACTGTAGGAAGTGCAAAAATCGACCCAGCTGAAATTCTTCTGTGGGGGCCTTCATAGCCTCACACCAAGCATCATATTTCCGCCATATGCGGTGATAATGCTTTGCTGTCACATCTTTCCTAGCTTTTATCAGCGTAGGAATGACTTCAACCGGAATGCCTTTTTCCATCAGGATCCGGCGTTCAACCGCCATGCCGTCAAACGCAGCCGCGGTAAGTCTTGGAACAGACAGGGCCCCTGCTGTAGCAGGTCCTGTCTGAGAGGCAGAGGCCAAGGGTCCTCTGAGATCTTTTCTTGCAGTTCCGGGTACCAAGTCCTTCTTGGCCAATCCGGAACGATGAGTATAGTTCTTACTCCTCTCTTTCTTATTATCCTCAGCACCTTTGGTATGAGAGGAAGAGGAGGGAACACATAAACCGACTGGTACACCCACGGTGTCACTAGAGCGTCCACAGCTATCGCCTGAGGGTCCCTTGATCTGGCACAATATCTTTTTAGCTTTTTGTTTAGGCGGGACGCCATCATGTCCACCTGTGGCCTTTCCCAACGGTTTACAATCAGTTGGAAGACTTCTGGATGAAGTCCCCACTCTCCTGGGTGGAGGTCGTGCCTGCTGAGGAAGTCTGCTTCCCAGTTGTCCACTCCCGGAATGAACACTGCTGACAGTGCTATCACGTGATTTTCCGCCCATCGAAGAATCCTTGTGGCTTCTGCCATCGCCATCCTGCTTCTTGTGCCGCCCTGTCGGTTTACATGGGCGACCGCCGTGATGTTGTCTGACTGAATCAGCACCGGCTGGTTTTGAAGCAGGGGTCTCGCCTGACTTAGGGCATTGTAAATGGCCCTTAGTTCCAGAATATTTATGTGTAGGGAAGCCTCCTGACTCGACCATTGTCCTTGGAAGTTTCTTCCCTGAGTGACTGCCCCCCAACCTCGGAGGCTTGCATCCGTGGTCACCAGGACCCAGTCCTGTATGCCGAATCTGCGGCCCTCTAGAAGATGAACACTCTGCAGCCACCACAGCAGAGACACCCTGGCCCTTGGGGACAGGGTGATCAGCTGATGCATCTGAAGATGCGATCCGCACCACTTGTCTAACAGATCCCACTGAAAGATCCTTGCATGGAACCTGCCGAATGGAATTGCCTCGTAAGAAGCTACCATCTTTCCCAGGACTCGCGTGCAGTGATGCACCGACACCTGTTTTGGTTTCAGGAGGTCTCTGACCAGAGATGACAACTCCTTGGCCTTCTCCTCCGGGAGAAACACCTTCTTCTGTTCTGTGTCCAGAATCATACCCAGGAACAGCAGACGCGTCGTAGGAACCAGCTGCGACTTTGGAATATTCAGAATCCAGCCGTGCTGTTGAAGCACTTCCTAAGATAGTGCTACTCCGACCAACAACTGTTCCCTGGACCTCGCCTTTATAAGGAGATCGTCCAAGTATGGGATAATTAGAACTCCCTTCTTTCGAAGGAGTATCATCATTTCGGCCATTACCTTGGTAAATACCCTCGGTGCCGTGGACAGACCAAACGGCAACTTCTGGAATTGGTAATGGCAGTCTTGTACCACAAAACGGAGGTACACCTGGTGAGGTGGGTAAATGGGGACATGCAGGTACGCATCCTTGATGTCCAGTGATACCATGTAATCCCCTTCTTCCAGGCTTGCAAGAACCGCCCTGAGCGATTCCATTTTGAACTTGAACCTTCTTATATAAGTGTTCAAGGATTTTAAATTTATAATGGGTCTCACCGAACCGTCTGGTTTCGGTACCACAAACATTGTGGAATAGTAACCCCGTCCCTGTTGAAGGAGGGGAACTTTTATTATCACCTGCTGAAGGAACAGCTTGTGAATTGCCGCCAGCACTACCTCCCTGTCCGGGGGAGTAGCTGGCAAGGCTGATTTGAGGTAACGGCGAGGGGGAGACGTCTCGAATTCCAGCTTGTATCCCTGAGATACCACTTGTAGAACCCAGGGATCCACCTGTGAGCGAACCCACCGGTCGCTGAAGTTCCGGAGACGGGCCCCCACCGCACCTGGCTCCACCAGTGGAGCACCAGCGTCATGCGGTGGATTTAGTGGAAGCAGGGGAGGATTTCTGTTCTTGGGAACTGGCTGTATGGTGCAGCTTTTTCCCTCTACCCCTGCCTCTGGGCAGAAAGGATGCGCCTTTAACCCGCTTGCCTTTCTGGGGCCGAAAGGACTGTACCTGATAATACGGTGCTTTCTTTGGCTGTGAGGGAACCTGGGGTAAAAATGTCGACTTCCTAGCTGTCGCTGTGGAAACGAGGTCCGAGAGACCATCCCCAAACAATTCCTCACCCTTGTAAGGCAAAACCTCCATGTGCCTTTTAGAATCCGCATTACCTGTCCACTGCCGAGTCCATAATACTCTCCTGGCAGAAATGGACATTGCATTTATTCTAGATGCCAGCCGGCAAATATCCCTCTGTGCATCTCTCATGTATAAGACTACGTCTTTATTATGCTCTATGGTTAGCAATATAGTGTCCCTGTCAAGGGAATCAATATTATCAGACAGGGAATCAGACCACGCTGCTGCAGCACTGCACATCCATGCTGAAGCAATAGCAGGTCTCAGTATCGTACCTGAGTGTGTATATACAGACTTCAGGATAGCCTCCTGCTTTCTATCCGCAGGCTCCTTTAAGGCGGCCGTATCCTGAGACGGTAGTGCCACCTTTTTTGACAAGCGTGTGAGCGCTTTATCCACCCTCGGGGATGTCTCCCAACGTACCCTGTCCTCTGGCGGGAAAGGGTACGCCATCAGTAACTTTTTAGAAATCACTAGTTTTTTATCAGGGGATGCCCACGCTTCTTCACACACTTCATTTAACTCATCTGAAGGGGGAAAAACCACTGGTTGCTTTTTCTCCCCAAACATAATACCCTTTTTAGTGGTACCTGGGTTAATGTCAGAAATGTGCAACACATTTTTCATTGCCGTAATCATGCAACGGATAGCCCTAGTGGAATGTACATTAGTCTCGTCGTCGTCGACACTGGAGTCAGACTCCGTGTCGACATCTGTGTCTGCCATCTGAGGTAGCGGGCGTTTTTGAGCCCCTGATGGCCTTTGAGACGCCTGGGCAGGCACTGGCTGAGAAGCCGGCTGTCCCACAGCTGTTATGTCATCGAACCTTTTATGTAAGGAGTTGACACTGTCGGTTAATACCTTCCACATATCCATCCACTCTGGTGTCACCCCCTGCGGGGTCGACATCACATTTATCGGCACCTGCTCCGCCTCCACATAAGCCTTCACATCAAACATGTCGACACAGCCGTACCGACACACCGCACACACACAGGGAATGCTCTGACTGAGGACAGGACCCCACAAAGTCCTTTGGGGAGACAGAGAGAGAGTATGCCAGCACACACCACAGCGCTATATAAACAGGGATTTACACTACACAAAGTGATTTTCCCTATAGCAGCTATAATACACAGTATTGCGCCTAAATTTAGTGCCCCCCCTCTCTTTTTTACCCTATTGAGCCTGGAAACTGCAGGGGAGAGCCTGGGGAGCGTCCTTCCAGCGGAGCTGTGAAGAGGAAATGGCGCCAGTGTGCTGAGGGAGATAGCCCCGCCCCTTTTTCGGCGGGCTTCTCCCGCTCTTTTTATTAATATTGTGGCAGGGGATTTTTACACATATATAGTTTATTAGACTATATTATGTGTTTTTTGCCATTTTTAAGGTAATCTAATTGCAGCCCAGGGCGCCCCCCCCCCCCAGCGCCCTGCACCCATCAGTGACCGGAGTATGTGGTGTGCATGGGGAGCAATGGCGCACAGCTGCAGTGCTGTGCGCTACCTTAATGAAGACCGGAGTCTTCAGCCGCCGATTTTCTCCTCGGAATCTTCCGTCTTCTGGCTCTGCAAGGGGGACGGCGGCGCGGCTCCGGGACCGGACTACCGAGGCTGGGCCTGTGTTCGATCCCTCTGGAGCTAATGGTGTCCAGTAGCCTAGAAGCCTAAGCTAGCTGCAAGCAGGTAGGTTCGCTTCTCTCCCCTAAGTCCCTCGTAGCAGTGAGTCTGTTGCCAGCAGATCTCACTGAAAATAAAAAACCTAATAAATACTTTCTTTACTAAGAGCTCAGGAGAGCCCCTAGTGTGCAACCAGCTCGAGCCGGGCACAGATTCTAACTGAGGTCTGGAGGAGGGGCATAGAGGGAGGAGCCAGTGCACACCAGTAGTCCTAATTCTTTCTTAGAGTGCCCAGTCTCCTGCGGAGCCCGTCTATTCCCCATGGTCCTTACGGAGTTCCCAGCATCCACTAGGACGTCAGAGAAATCTTCTAGAAGCTTTTTTCAGGGCTTCCCGGTGCAGCCCCCCTGTTAAGTGACCTGCTGCTGCAGGCACCAACTCGGAACTGAGCTCTCTGGAGGCGGGATTGTAGAGGAGGCCCCAATACACCCTGGGACAGGCTAAAGCTTTAGCCTGTTGAGGCCTCTGGATAAAGATCCACTCTACACCCCAATGTTTCCTGTGGAACCCAATATACCCTGCTGCAGAAACACGCTATGGTATGAGATGGGTATATGTGAGCAAGACCCCCTCATTTTCCTCAACAATGCCTAGCCCATTGTTGATCTAGGTTGTGGTGCCATTTTTTTTGTTTTTTTAACATGGATAGAGGGAAAGTGGTGGACATGGATCTGGGCTCACACTATTCTATTCATCCTTTCTCTTGGACGACACCATTATGAGACATGTTGTTGATTTATTCTCCTTATATAATGGATAATTGCTCAAGATGTGTGTTATACTGTTTGCACAATGGATGTACTTTGAAGTTTTCTGTATATTTGTCATGCTTCAATAAAGAAAACTTTGTATAAAAAGAAAACCCCAAAAAACACCACCACCAATGTGGAGCAAGTGCCTACAAGCTAAGTAATACTCCTAGCCACAACTCTGTTCAGAGAACGCTTTCTTTAGTAGAATATTAGATGAAATAAAAAAGTATATAATATAGTGCATGATATGATGGAATGCATTCTAGTTGCAGAAACGATGTAGACACTGCAAAAACAGTAAACTAAGGGGGAATCCAATTAGCCACAGGGTTTCATGTCTGAAGTTATTCTATAAAACAGCCTTTTAAAACCTTGAGACTAATCTATTCTGAATTTGCACAGATCCCAAAGGGAAAGTCTGCAGCATATACAATTTCTTTGAACTTTTTTATTTGAATAACAGGTGATGTGCTACTGAACATCTCCCCGCAATGCTCGGCTGCTCATACATGAGACAGTTACTGTACCTTCACCATTGCTATTTTTCTTGCACAACTCAGTAGGATGCAAGGAATTGAATTGACTCTTTATGGTCTACCAATAATACAAATAAAACATACCCATAACAACATGCAGTTAGAGAAAAAATTTAGTTGCTTACCATGCTCTTCATTGTCTCAATATCGGTGTTAATTAATTTTAATTCTGTTTGTGTAGCGTTATAATTTTGTTCATTGTTATTGGGAACAGGTGTTATAGCCAGGTCTACACTTTTGGGTATAGGCTCTTCCTTATTATCCTGTGACCCAAAAGATTCCTCTTCCCGATTCTCATCTTTCTGTTGCATAACAGATTTCTCCACTGTAGCACTGTTTTTCTTTTTCAGCTCTTCAGGCATATTATCCTCTCCAGTCTGATCTTTCCTTTCCTGCTGTACAATAGATTCTTTCTGTAGAGACTCATTTTGCTTTTGTTCAAACAATTTTGTATGTAGAGTGTCGTCTTTCCTTTGCTGTTCCCCACTGTAGTCTCCTCCTAATGTGGACGTCATGCCTGCAAACTGAAAAGGATAATTCTATGATAAACACTATGATACAATCTCTTGCTAAAAAAACACTGCAAATAGTATAGTAATATTTTAAAGAATTTATTATTAACCTATGTTTAAATAGCAACAATAAATTAGGTTTTACAAAGAACTTGTAACCATTCACATCAATCCTTTGCACCCGATAGAGCTTACATTACAAATCCTGTACCACATGGATATTAACCTAACAGTATGTTTTAGAACCACACATAGAGAGAACATACAAACTCCGCAAAGATAGTGCCATAATTGGAATAGAACCAATGGCACCAACTCTGCGAGGAAGCAACGAATGGTACTCTCTCACCTAATCTGTGCTGTTTCCCTAATTACTGTAACAGGAAAACAGTCAGATCGTTCTTCTTACCTGTACGATCCACTTTCATTAAACTAGATCTTTGTCAGTCACTTTCAACAACTAGTTCCCACCACAAATATTTCAGTTTCTCCAAATACTGTAACTAGTTCCTAACACAAATGTTTTAGTCTCTCTAAATAAAACCTTTAGTTTAAACATGACACATAGTAGAATGAAGCAGCTAAACGGAGACAGAAATTAGCTTTGGAAATTAGAGGATATCAATACTTACACTGGACAACTGATTCTGGTGATTTTTGTCATCTACACAATCCAGTGCTCGCAGGACCTCTGGCCTACGATAGGAGGGATCTCTGTCCCTTTCCACATACTCTGGTTGATGTGTAAGTTGCTCACGGTAGGGCTGCTGGTTCCTAACATCAACCTGAAGATAAATTGGTGGTTGTTGGTATCCAATTGGCAATCTATCACCAGGTGTCTCACGACTGTTCCGCCACTGACCAATAGATGTGCTTCCTCCATAACAAGTAACCTGCGAAATGGAAAAAATATCTAGCGCACAATAATTTGTAGATAAACAGTCATTTAGTATTAAAGTAATTAAACTTAATCATTGTCACTAACAAGCAGTTTAATATATTAGTTTAGTATAATATATAGGTGCGTTTCATGCATAATGATTGCAATGTTAGATTGACAAGTGTCTCAGATCATTACTTTGGCTACAAATTCTTCTATCTCACCAACTTCAGACAGTAATTATGAGTCATACTAAAGCATTAAATGATCGTACACTAGTGTAACATACCTAAAAATTACAAATGGGAATTGGATTGGAACAGGGTTAAACCATACCTCCCAACTTTAAAGAGGCAGGAAAAGGGACCCCTGCGCGGCGAAATCGCACCCCCCTGGAAATGGGGCGTGGCTTGCCATGGAAGGGGCGTGACCGAGCGCCACGGACCCGTTTTCGGCATTTTGGGGGCGTGCCCAGCGCTCCCTGAGCAGCCCCCTGCTCCCCTCCCAGCATTGAATAGATGCCATGCGCACAGCATCTATTCAGTGATCACCGGCTGATTTGCAGAGCAAAGCAACGGGTGATCAAAGCCTCCCCCAACTGCCCCCCGCCCGCGGGACACTTTAACCCGCGGGAGGGACAGCGGGACAGTGTCCGAATAGCGGGACTGTCCCGCTGAAATCGGGACAGTTGGGAGGTATGGTTAAACTAAGATGTCTCCAGTGCTATTGTGTAGAAAAAAAGAAAATATGTTTGGTAGTCACTGTGAAAGCTGTTTCCCATTATCCATCTGGGGGACACTAAAATTCCATGGTGTGTATACTTGACTGCTACAGGAGCAGGCAGAATGTGCAAACTAAGCTTGTTTGTGACCTGCCTCCTCCCCATCTACATCACATTGAGTTAAGCACCTAAGTGTAAACTTTAATAAGCCCATAAAAGACAGTAACACGGAATGAGAACCACACACAATTAAGTGAAAACACAACACAGTTTTAGATGAACTAAGAAATAAAAGGTGCATACACACGGTGCGATATTGAGTAAGTGCTGATTTTGACTTTGCAATTTCCCTTGAACTCTCCGGAGCCCAGAACCACCTATATTGACTACCTTTACTTGCGACTTTGACTATATACAATTTTGACTATAGTAGAAACTAGATTGTACACAATATAGCCAAAATTTCCGTGCCTGCACAGTCTATTTTTTCTTGCGATACCGACCCCACGGGAGCGCGCATCGGTATCGTAAGCTGTGTACACACGGTGCGATATGTGAAAACTTTTCTTATGATTTTGATTATATAGTCAAAATCATAAGCAAACATCGCACCGTGTATATGCACCTTTAGAGAAACAAATGTACTGGTAAGTACCAAAAATCTGTTTTTTCCTGGTACACCAGCTGATGGACAACGGAACACCATGGGGACATTCAAAAGACACCCTTATGGAGTGAATGCTCCGCTAAGGCTGCATGCAAAACTTTATGCCCAAAGCTGGCATCTCTGACTACAAAAACACTACATTTGCTGAACTTTGAAAAAATGTGAATGAATGACCAATTGGCCACTTTTCAATACTGTTACACAGAGGAAACATGTTCCGCTGTCCTGGAGACTTTCACCACTCTGGTAGAATAGGCCACCATTTGATAAAGAATCATGGCTATCAACATAAAGCCGTAGAGCACAGACAATGTTAAGAAGACCAAGAGAATTGCCACTGCCAGAGGCAATGGTCTTGCCCCAGAGCAGGAATCAATCTCTCAAGATGAAACTGGGAAACAACCTTTGGAACTGGGAAACAACCTTTGGTTGAGAAGGTGGTCTGATAAGCAGCCTCATCCTCCCTATGCACACCAGTACAAGATAGTGATTAGTAAATATGGGATGTAGATGGTGAGAAGTTAACCCACAAACAAGCTTAGTTAGCACATTGTGCCTGCTCCTGGAATAATGCGCTAATAAGTATTCATTAACACATTATAAAAAAATCCAATAAAATACATACATATAAAATTAAAAAGGTATCTTCCTTAGGAAAACATATCATTTACCGGATAACTGGTGTTAGTATGCACACAGTTCTAGATTGAACCTCCAATAGCAACAAATGTTGCAAATATTTCATAAATCAAATTAGCGGTTATAGTATCCAATAGATATAACCACTTTCTTTAATCTCCCTTTTATAGACGATTGAGTAGACAGTCATTATGCTTGACCTCCCATAATAAACTAGAAATTGAAATAGGTCTCTATTGCAGAATATCAGTCAGCAGTACCATAGATAAGTGACACCCATATAGGGGACTGTATGTGCCTTTAACCCTTCACGGTTGCGGCATTGGTTGATGACTCCTGCTGAGGAGATTACCGACTCCGGTCTTTGCTGTGTAATTGATGTCAGCAATAACGGCGTGGATGTATTTCCACAGCATAAGAGGACTGTGGACGTCGGTCTTTGGCACTAGCGGTAGCGGCATTGGTGTAACTTTCCCGTCTCGGGAGGCTGAAAGTGCCGGTCTCTCCGGAAGCCAGCAGTGCTCAAGGCAGCTCACACTGCGATGGCTACAGGCACTGATTTCGCTTTGTACAAGGTAATCAAGTGCTAGACCTGAAGGGGAGGGAGAGAACACTGTCCAAGGTCCAATAATAAGGGACCAATGTTAGTTGTGCTCCATAACAGCAATCAGACTTTGGAAGGTTCAAATAGTGGCAATTAGTAGAGTTCTTGACACGTTTCTCCGCTGTAAGTGGTATCGTATCGGTTTCTTCAGAAGGAAGTATGATTCATGGCGTACTAGGTCCAGATATAAAAAGGATCCAAAGCCAATCCCCAGCAGGTAATTATTCTGTGTGTACAGGTGTAGTACAAATTCCATGCATGTGTGTGCAAAATAAAAAATACATTCAAAAGACATATATATATATATATATATATATATATATATTTATTTAATCACAGTGACCAACATAATTAAATATTTATTAATAAACTCAGTTCATAAAGTCTTCTTTCTATTCTATTAGTTTTATTTATTTTACTTTTTCGTTTTTCATTATGGCATCAGTTCAGAATAATTCGCATAATTCACATTCATAGTGATATAAAGAGTTCTGACTGAGACGACCATAGCAGGCAATAGCACCACAGGTAAGTTTTCAGTCTATGGTGGTAATCATACACTAAGGTTGTGTTCTAATCCCACGTTGGGTAAGTATCAACCAAATCAGAATTTTTATTCTCACATTGGATAGGCTATAAAAATATCAATTTTTATTCTTATCTTTCATTTTCAGATGTTTCAATTAAAAAGAGTATGCTTCACAAATTAGTGACACAAAAAGAAATATAAATATACACACATGTATGAATGTGTACAGACATGAACACATGTATGCACATACATACACATACAAAGCGGACACCATTTTCCCAAAAATTAATTTAGTTAATATTCTACAAATGCACTCTACTACGAAAATCCCCTTGGAATAAATTCTACAGGAGGTCAAATCCAGAAAGATGCACAGTCATATTAAATAGGTGGAAGGTGTATGTATATATATTGATTATTATTGTAGGGGGGAGTCTCAAAAAGCAAATTGTCAAAAAATATGTTTTTGGCTATGAATAAATACCCAAGTTAAATGATGTTCAGCTCTATTGACTCGTAAAACCCTAGGAGTGCGAGTGTTCCCAACGAATAGATCCAAAAAATAAGATTTAGGTTCTTACCTAGGTAAATCTTTTTCTTCAAGTCCATATGGGGCAAAGGGGGAAACGCTGGGTATAGGATGAGGACTGTGTCCGGGCACCAAAGAGTTCCAAAACTCTTCCCAGCAGCCCTCAGTCCCCCTCTCTAATATACTCCGCCCCCTGACTGTGGCCCGCCAGTTTTTTCTCTTTGGTGCGGCAGTAGCTGGACACCTTTCTAGCAGCGGGAGCTTGTTACAGCTCCCGGTTACATTTTCACTCTCTTTTGAGTAACTATGAGGCATCCTTCATAGTTACTTATCTGCTCAGCCCCGGCGGCGGTAGCACCGGTGACTGGGCGGGTGACTGCCGCCGCAGGTCTCCAGGCAGCACACACCTCCAGGAGCCCGCAGCTGCGTCCAGGGACTGAAGAGTAAGACCGGCTCTCTATTCACAGGGAGCCGCGACGATGCAGCTTTACATCATGCGGGTGAGAGAGCGCGGGGTGCAGGTGCGGTGCTGGCCCAGAGACTCGTTCAACCCTAGGTTTGCGAGTGTTCCCAACGAATAGATCAAAAAATCCTCTCGTTTGCATAGGAGATTGGACCTATCACCTCTTCTATTTGTGCTTTGTTCGATACCTTATACTTGAAGTATGTTAACATCCCCATTATGTTTAATTTTTATGTGTCTGGAGACTCTGTGTTAGAATACCTTTTAGAGTGTTTCTCCTATGCTCAAGGAACCATGTATTTAATGTGCGGATGGTGCGTCCTACATATTGTAGACCGCATTTACAGGTGATCAAAGATTATGTAAATGGAATTACAATTAATACAATTTTGAATATCAAAAAGAGTGGCTAGATTGGTGGATTTAAAATTTGAACTCCTGTTTATTATAAACTTGCATGCCAGTCAGCCATTTCTGTTAAACCTAAAAACAGACCTTTACAAAATCAGTATTTCTATTTTTTTGATAACTATTGGTCCTGATCTTAAATGGCTGTGTGTTAGATCACTGGTTCTCAACCTCGGTCCTCAAGTACCCCCAACAGTTCCTGTTTTCCAGGTCTCCTAACAGGATTGCAAGTGAAATAATTTGCTCCACCTGTGGGTCTTTTAAAATGTGTCATGCGTCACCTGTTCAACTGCTAGGTGACCTGGAAAACATGAACTGTTGGGGGTACTTGAGGACCGAGGTTGAGAACTAGAGATGAGCGCCGGAAATTTTTCGGGTTTTGTGTTTTGGTTTTGGGTTCGGTTCCGCGGCCGTGTTTTGGGTTCGACCGCGTTTTGGCAAAACCTCACCGAATTTTTTTTGTCGGATTCGGGTGTGTTTTGGATTCGGGTGTTTTTTTCAAAAAACCCTAAAAAACAGCTTAAATCATAGAATTTGGGGGTCATTTTGATCCCAAAGTATTATTAACCTCAAAAACCATAATTTACACTCATTTTCAGTCTATTCTGAATACCTCACACCTCACAATATTATTTTTAGTCCTAAAATTTGCACCGAGGTAGCTGTGTGAGTAAGATAAGCGACCCTAGTGGCCGACACAAACACCGGGCCCATCTAGGAGTGGCACTGCAGTGTCACGCAGGATGTCCCTTCCAAAAAACCCTCCCCAAACAGCACATGACGCAAAGAAAAAAAGAGGCGCAATGAGGTAGCTGACTGTGTGAGTAAGATAAGCGACCCTAGTGGCCGACACAAACACCGGGCCCATCTAGGAGTGGCACTGCAGTGTCACGCAGGATGGCCCTTCCAAAAAACCCTCCCCAAACAGCACATGACGCAAAGAAAAAAAAGAGGCGCAATGAGGTAGCTGACTGTGTGAGTAAGATAAGCGACCCTAGTGGCCGACACAAACACCGGGCCCATCTAGGAGTGGCACTGCAGTGTCACGCAGGATGGCCCTTCCAAAAAACCCTCCCCAAACAGCACATGACGCAAAGAAAAAAAGAGGCGCAATGAGGTAGCTGACTGTGTGAGTAAGATAAGCGACCCTAGTGGCCGACACAAACACCGGGCCCATCTAGGAGTGGACTGCCGAGTGCCGACACAGAGGTAGCTACAGCCGTGGACTACCGTACTGTGTCTGCTGCTAATATAGACTGGTTGATAATGAGATGTAGTATGTATAAAGAAGAAAGAAAAAAAAACCACGGGTAGGTGGTATACAATTATGGACGGACTGCCGAGTGCCGACACAGAGGTAGCTACAGCCGTGGACTACCGTACTGTACTGTGTCTGCTGCTAATATAGACTGGATGATAATGAGATGTAGTATGTATAAAGAAGAAAGAAAAAAAAAACCACGGGTAGGTGGTATACAATTATGGACGGACTGCCGAGTGCCGACACAGAGGTAGCTACAGCCGTGGACTACCGTACTGTACTGTGTCTGCTGCTAATATAGACTGGATGATAATGAGATGTAGTATGTATAAAGAAGAAAGAAAAAAAAACCACGGGTAGGTGGTATACAATTATGGACGGACTGCCGAGTGCCGACACAGAGGTAGCTACAGCCGTGGACTACCGTACTGTACTGTGTCTGCTGCTAATATAGACTGGATGATAATGAGATGTAGTATGTATGTATAAAGAAGAAAGAAAAAAAAACCACGGGTAGGTGGTATACAATTATGGATGGACTGCCGAGTGCCGACACAGAGGTAGCTACAGCCGTGGACTACCGTACTGTGTCTGCTGCTAATATAGACTGGTTGATAATGAGATGTAGTATGTATAAAGAAGAAAGAAAAAAAAAACCACGGGTAGGTGGTATACAATTATGGACGGACTGCCGAGTGCCGACACAGAGGTAGCTACAGCCGTGGACTACCGTACTGTACTGTGTCTGCTGCTAATATAGACTGGATGATAATGAGATGTAGTATGTATAAAGAAGAAAGAAAAAAAAAACCACGGGTAGGTGGTATACAATTATGGATGGACTGCCGAGTGCCGACACAGAGGTAGCTACAGCCGTGAACTACCGTACTGTGTCTGCTGCGACTGGATGATAAATAATGATATAAAAAATATATATATATCACTACTGCAGCCGGACAGGTATATATTATATAATGACGGACCTGCTGGACACTGTCTGTCAGCAGAATGAGTTTTTTATTTTACAGAATAAAAAAACACCACACAAGTCACACGACGTGTGTTTAACTTTTACAGGCAGACATTCTTTCACAATACAATATAGTATACTATATACTGGTGGTCAGGTCACTGGTCAGTCACACTGGCAGTGGCACTCCTGCAGAAAAAAAGTGTGCACTGTTTAATTTTAATATGTACTCCTGGCTCCTGCTATAACCTAACTGCTCCCCAGTCTCCCCCACAATTAAGCTGTGTGAGCACAGTCAGATATTATACATAGATGATGCAGCAGCACACTGGGCTGAGCACAGATATGGTATGTGACTGAGTCACTGTGTATCGTTTTTTCAGGCAGAGAACGGATTATATTAAATAATATAAAACTGCACTGGTGGTCACTGGTCAGTCACTAGTATAACTAACTAATACTATCAGCAAAATTCTGCACTCTCTGTCTGAGTACTCCTCCTAAGCTCCAGTAAATGAAGTGTCACTGTCTCACTCTGTCACTAGTATAACTAATACTATCAGCAAAATTCTGCACTCTCTGTCTGAGTACTCCTCCTAAGCTCCAGTAAATGAAGTGTCACTGTCTCACTCTCCTATCTATTTCTTCTCTAAACGGAGAGGACGCCAGCCACGTCCTCTCACTATCAATCTCAATGCACGTGTAAAATGGCGGCGACGCGCGGCTCCTTATATAGAATCCGTGTCTCGCGATAGAATCCGAGCCTCGCGAGAATCCGACAGCGTCATGATGACGTTCGGGCGCGCTCGGGTTAACCGAGCAAGGCGGGAAGATCCGAGTCGCTCGGATCCGTGTAAAAAAAGCTGAAGTTCGGGCGGGTTCGGATTCCGAGGAACCGAACCCGCTCATCTCTATTGAGAACCACTGTGTTAGATGATTCTGAATACTTCTAGCTTTTTTTTTTTTTTAAAAATGACTTTTTCTGAACGCAGGGATAATATATTATCCAATTGAAGAATATGATAATTTTTCTGTATAATCTATTTAATTTTCTTAGAACTAGTATTAAATTTGGAAATAAATCTTATGTTTCCACAGACGTTGGTCTTTGTGTTGATTTTCTCAATAGTTTTAGTGCCAAGAAGTAATTGTTCTCTCTCTCTGAGGGGTACATTTACTAAGCAGTGATAAGAGCGGAGAAGTGAGCCAGTGGAGAAGTTGACCATGGCAACCAATCAGCATTGAAGTAACATCTATAATTTGCATACTATAAAATGATACAGAGCTGCTGATTGGTTGATGGGGACATTTCTCAACTGGCTCACTTCTCCGCTCTTATCACTACTTAGTAAATGTACTCCTTAGACAGGTTTCTTTCAAAGCGCATTACAAAATGTCAACAGGATATCCTTGTTCCAAGAAAGACTGTAAAATCATTTGATTGTTTTAAAAAAAAGTCTCATTATCCGTACAATTATGTTTTATTCTGAGGAACTGGCTTTTGGGAATGTTATTCACCCATGGACGATGATGACAGCTCTGGTAGTTTAAAAATGTACAGTATTACAGTCCATCTCCTTTCTATATGCTATATGTTGAAGTCATTATTTGATTTTATATATATATATATATATATATATATATATATATATATATATATATATATATATATATATATATATACACTGCTGAAAAAAATAAAGGGAACACTAAAATAACACATCCTGGATCTGAATGAATGAAATATTCTTATTTAATACTTTGATCTTTACATAGTTGAATGTGCTGACAACAAAATCACACAAAAATTATCAATGGAAATCAAATTTATTAACCCATGGAGGTCTGGATTTGGAGTCACCCTCAAAATTAAAGTGGAAAAACACACTACAGGCTGATCCAACTTTGATGTAATGTCCTTAAAACAAGTCAAAATGAGGCTCAGTAGTGTGTGTGGCCTCCACGTGCATGTATGACTTCCCTACAATGCCTGGGCATGCTCCTGATGAGGTGGCAGATGGTCTCCTGAGGGATCTCCTCCCAGACCTGGACTAAAGCATCCGCCAACTCCTGGACAGTCTGTGGTGCAATGTGGCGTTGGTGGATGGAGTGGGACATGATGTCCCAGATGTGCTCAATTGGATTCAGGTCTGGGGAACGGGCGGGCCAGTCCATAGCAACAATGCTTTCGTCTTGCAGGAACTGCTGACACACTCCAGCCACATGAAGTCTAGCATTGTCATGCATTAGGAGGAACCCAGGGCCAACCGCACCAGCATATGGTCTCACAAGGGGTCTGAGGATCTCATCTCGGTACCTAATGGCAGTCAGGCTACCTCTGGCGAGCACATGAAGGGCTGTGCGGCCCCACAAAGAAATGCCACACCACACTATTACTTACCCACTGCCAAACCGGTCATGCTGAAGGATGTTGCAGGCAGCAGAACATTCTCCTTGGCGTCTCCAGACTCTGTCACATGTGCTCAGTGAGAACCTGCTTTCATCTGTGAAGAGCACAGGGCGCCAGTGGCGAATTTGCCAATCTTGGTGTTCTCTGTCAAATGCTAAACGTCCTGCACGGTGTTGGGCTGTAAGCACAACCCCCACCTGTGGACGTCGGGCCCTCATACCACCCTCATGGAGTCTGTTTCTGATCGTTTTAGTAGACACATGCACATTTGTGGCTTGCTGGAGGGCTCTGGCAGTGCTCCTCCTGTTCCTCCTTGCACAAAGGTGGAGGTAGCGGTCCTGCTGCTGGGTTGTTGCCCTCCTACGGCTTCCTCCACGTCTCCTGATGTACTGGCCTGTCTCCTGGTAGTGCCTCCATGCTCTGGACACTACGCTGACAGACACAGCAAACCTTCTTGCCACAGCTCGCATTGATGTGCCATCCTGTATGAGCTGCACTACCTGAGCCACTTGTGTGGGTTGTAGGGAGGTCATACAGGCACGTGGAGGCCACACACACTACTGAGCCTCATTTTGACTTGTTTTAAGGACATTACATCAAAGTTGGATCAGCCTGTAGTGTGTTTTTCCACTTTAATTTTGAGGGTGACTCCAAATCCAGACCTCCATGGGTTAATAGATTTTGTTGTCAGCACATTCAACTATGTAAAGAACAAAGTATTTAATAAGAATATTTCATTCACTCAGATCTAGGATGTGTTATTTTAGTGTTCCCTTTATTTTTTTGAGCAGTGTATATATATATATATATATATATATACATACACACACATATACACATATATATATATATATATATATACACACATACATACACACACACACACACACACACACACATATATATATATATATATTTATTTTGATAACTGGAGGGCGCTAGAGATGTGATGCACAATTGTCCAGAGCAAAGTTCATAGACGATTTATGTGATAAGTATCCCAATGATTTATTCTTATCGGACTTGATTTGGTCCCCAGCCTGGGATAAAGATGCAGTTTGAATTGAGCTCAGCCAAATGATCCTCCTGTAATGATACCCTCGTTCCAAGGATATAGACACCCAAAACAATTGGCCAAAGGCCTTAGATTAATAAAAAATGTGGTGTTTATTTTAACATCCAGCATAAAAATACAATGTCCAAAGATTTTTACATTATCTCATTATCACTCAGGTGTTTTTAAGGAACCAAGTTTACATCAGGGCAGATGAAATAACCAGTGCCACCCCCCACCCTAGGATGTGAGCTCAGTGGTGGGGACTCCCAAATGCAATCAGGGTATCCTAATCACCTTAAAACCCTACACGTTTCGTCCTTCAACCAGACTTCCTCAGGGGTAAAATCTTTAAAAAAAAAACAATTAAACAGGTGTCATATAATTATCCTTAATTCATTCTTGTATAATGGAGGAAATATATATTACTCACATACGTACACAAATAAATATTGGAGTAGGTACATATAGTTCCTTCCAGAGTAAGTTCAAATATGGCAGAGTAAATATTTGCCTATACAGGGTGAAAAAACATGTGTGGCCTTTATTAAATTGTGAAATAATTCCATATCCTCTTAGAGGATGAATATTTTTGGTACATACCAGATTGTGGCAAAAGAGTTGGTGACCTTTACTGGCCAGAAGGATACTGTGAATCTCGTGATCTAAAAATCAGAATTAACCATGATGACATCATTTTCAAAGTCAGAATAACAGCACAGTGACAAATTTACTTGTCCTTGTACAAACCCCGATGTTATGATTTTAGTAAACCGGGATGATAGTTTTTATTTTCAATTTTGTAGCCACTGATCTAGCACTTCACAAGGGATCAGGAGGCACCTAAACACAAACATTGCTCTATCAATAGGTATTCTCATCCAGTATACACAATTAATACTTGTATGTAACACAAACATATAATTACATCCTTAGAATTTTCTACAGTGAGGACTAAGTTCAAGATTTCCTAAAAAATAATAAGTAAATACTTACATAGAATTGTGAGTGCCTACAGTGATCCTATCTCTCCAGTGTCAGCAGTGGGAATGATAGCCAGCCACCCTAACCATATATCTATAGTGGACTGGCCATGACCTCACTTCCTGTGCACAATTATGGGTGATTATCTCAATCTTCTATTTCATGCTTAGCTTATAGGGAAAGCAATTTTTATTTAACAAGGAGGTCTGGAAGGTTTTTTATTATAAGTGGGGTATCCGCTAACAATCAACTTCCGGGCATGTCCAAACGGTGGAGTGCACGCCAGCGTTCCACTGCTGAATGGTATTTCCTCCTAAAACTTATAACCTTAAAGATGGTGTCGACGTGGAATGCACGCCGCGCTCCACCCGACGTCGCCTGTGACTTCTTTCCTATATTGCGTCTAGATGGAACGCATACTGTGCCCCGCCCGACGCCCTCTATTACGTGGAACACACACTGCGCTCCACCTCCAATGCTCGTAACTTCCTGGTTACTTCGCGTATAACTTCCTAATTACCTCGCGTCCCGGTGGAACGCATATTGCGCCTCACCCGACACTTCCTCCTTGCCTTTAACTCAGCTCATAGAGCTCTTTATATCCAATATGGGACACATTATAGGTATTTAGGTTCCATATAAGCTATTTTACACATTATAGGTATTACATAGACTGATTTACACATACTTATAAAGAGAAACACTAGTGATATTTTATCTAAAGTGCATTGTGCAAAATTATATCGTGCGAAATATACTAGTACGATTATTTACTTTAATAAAATTGTTCCCTTGTTGTGCTCCTAAAAGATTAATTTACATTTTGACATTTTTTTATTAATATATTTCTATATTTTTTATACCTTTAATTATATATTAACTTAGTGTTCAAAATGATGTTTTTTTTAAAACAGGAATTCAGCAACCGTCCTCACTGTTTACAACAACGAACTCTCATAAACCCTCATTGATACAGTTAAGGTACATACTCCAGTGTATCCACATTTAGTATACAACAAAGAGATATACATACAAACTCAAGTAGATATAAATGTAGACTCAGATAAGGCTAAAAAAATGGTGCCAAATATAAATACAGACTCAGATAGGGCTAGAGAAATGAGAAATGATACCACATCAATTCCCTCGTTTAGCCCACCTGGAGACAAAGTATTGAGGGTATAGATCCAGAAAGACTCTCGTTTGGAGAGAAATACAGTACCTCTCTATTACCTCCCCTCACATTTGGTTTTACACTATGTTCAAGGATTGTAAATGTTAGATCGCTCACATCTGATCCATGTACCTCCGAAAAATGCCAAGGCAAACTACGTGTCTTTTTTATGTTTTGTAAGTGTTCCTGTATTCAAAGCTTTACAGGCCTTTTGGTCTTCCCTATATATGCTAAACCACAATTACATTGAAATCGATATACTACAAATGTGGTATTACATGATACCATTTCTTTGAGGGTATATTTAAACTCCTCGTCGTGCTGCCACTGGAAAGTTATTTTCTCCATATGTGTGCAGCAGATACATTTTCTACACGGGAAGCAACCTGTTTTAGTAAGAAAAGGGAGATGGTCATCTCTACGGGTGATTGGTTTTAATCTGCTTGGAGTCAATATCTGTTTTAAATTAGGAGCTCTTTTATATACCAGAAGAGGCTTTTCAGGAAGACTGGGACCCAATATCGGGTCTTTCAGAAGAATGTTCCAATGTTTATTCAATACTTTTCTTATAGTGTTATAATCCCTATTATATTGTGTGATAAATGGTCTGGTATTCCATTTCCTATTAACCACAGTGGCAGATTTTTTATCAATCAGTTCCTCTCTTGGTTGAGCAGAGGCTTTTTCAGTTGCTCTATCAACATGGATGACTGTTGAACAAAGTCATCCATGTTACTACAATTTTTGCATACTCTTAAAAATTGAGAGTACGGTACATTGTTCTTCCAAGGTAGGTGATGGCAGCTAGATGCAGGGATGAAACTATTAGCATCGACTTCTTTGAAGTGTGTGATGGTTCTGATGGCGCCATCCACACTCCCTACTAAGACCAATAAAAGGAAATGGAATACCAGACCATTTATCACACAAAGGTATAAAAATATAGAAATATATTAATAAAAAAAATAGGATTTTAATACCTACCGGTAAATCCTATTCTCTTAGTCCGTAAAGGATGCTGGGGACTCCGTAAGGACCATGGGGTATAGACGGGATCCGCAGGAGACATGGGCACACTAAAAGACTTTGAATGGGTGTGAACTGGCTCCTCCCTCTATGCCCCTCTTCCAGACTCCAGTTAGAGTACTGTGCCCTGGGAGACCGACATTTCGAGGAAAGAATTTATTGTTTAAACACGGCAAGTGTCATACCAGCTCACACCTCGAACATACCACAGAGCGTGGCATTCAACAGAACACCAGCCAATGGCATGAAAAATACACAGCTGCATGCTGAGAGAATATGTAACACAACCTGTGTGTCAACACAACCAATAATAAGACACCGCATGCCATAACATGAACGTCAGCAACAGCCTGACAGAAAAGAAACACCACAAGAGTGTAACCATAACCAATAACTGCAGACACAGTACGCACTGGGACGGGCGCCCAGCATCCTCTACGGACTAAGAGAAAAGGATTTACCGGTAGGTATTAAAATCCTATTTTCTCATACGTCCTAGAGGATGCTGGGGACTCCGTAAGGACCATGGGGTTTATACCAAAGCTCCAGACCAGGCGGGAGAGTGCGAACGACTCTGCAGCACCGATTGAGCAAACATGAGGTCCCCATCAGCCAGGGTATCAAACTTGCAGAGCTTAGCAAAAGTGTTTGAACCTGACCAAGTAGGCGCTCGGCAAAGTTGAACCGCCGAGACTCCTTGGGCATCCGCCCAAGAAAAGCCCACCTTCCTAGTAGAATGGGTCTCCACCGACTTCGGTAACGGCAATCAAGCCGTAGAACGAGCACGCCGAATCGTATCACAGATCCAGCGTGTAACAGACTGCATAGACGCATGCGCCCCCATCATGCAGGGAGCATACCGGACAAATAGAGCCTCTGTTTCCCCAATCTGAGCCAAATTGGCGACCTAAATATTCAAAGCCCTGACTACATCGAGAGACTTTGAATCAGCCAATGCCTAAGTAACCACAGGCATCAAAATAGGCTGGTTTCTGCGAAACACAGAAACCACTTTTGGCAGAACTATTATCCGAGTTCTCAATTCCGCTCAATCCACATGGAAGATCAAACAGGGGCTCTTGTGAGACAAAGCCGCTACTTCCGACACCCGCCTTGCGGACGCCAAAGCCAATAGCATGACTACTTTCCAAGAGAGAAATTTTAACACAACCTTTCATAAAGGTTCCAATCAGTGTGACACAAGGAAACGCAACACTACGTCAAGGTCCCACGGTGCCAATGGGGGCACAAATGGAGGTAGGATATGCAGTACTCCTTTCACGAAAGTCTGAACTTACGGAAAGGTGGCCAATCCATTTTTGAAAGAAAATTTATAAGGCCAAAACTGCACTGAAATGGAGCCTAACTTTAGGCCTGCATCCACACCTGCTTGCAAAGAATGGAGAAGAACGACCCAGCTGAAAGTCTACTTGGATTCACACCAAGACACATATTTACGCCAAAAACGGTGGTAAGGCTTTGCAGTTACTTCTTTTCTAGCCTGAAGAAGTGACTTCAATGGGAATACCCTTTCGGGCTAGAATATGGCGCTCAACCGCCACGCCGTCAAACGCAGCCGGGGTAAGTCTTGATCCACGCCCGGATCTTGCTGTAGCAGTTCCTCACGTAGAGGAAGAGGCCAGGGATCTTCTATGAGTAAATCTTGAAGATCTGGATACCAAGCCCTCCTTGGCTAAACCGGAACAATGAGGATCGCCTGAACCTTTGTTCTTCTTACGTTTATCACCTTCAGAAAGAGTGAAAGCGGAGGGGACACATAGACCGACAGAAAACACCCAAGGTGTCACAAGGGCGTCCCCTGCTATAGCTTGAGTGTCCCTTGACCTGGAACAATATCCCTGAGGTCTCTCGTTGAGGCGAGACGCCTCAAAGACTTGTCACTTCTGTGAAAACTTCTCGACGACGACTGTATTTCTCCCGGATGGAGATCGCGTCTGCAGATGAAATCTACTTCTCCGTCGTTCACATTCGGAACGAAGACTGCAAATATAGCGTTTACCAGTCTTTCCACCCAGCGGAAAACTTTTTGCGGCTTCTGCCATTGCGGCTTTGCTCCTTGTTCTGCCCTAGCGGCTCACTTACACCACTGCTGTCAAGTCGTCCGACAGAAGCAAGACGGCAGATCACGAAGAATATGTTCGTCGAAAATAGCTCTTAATTCAAGAAAGCTAACTGCAGACAAGCTTCCCAGCTTGACCTTTTCCTCTGGAAATACTTCCCCTACAAAGACTGCTCCCCAGCCTCGGAGATCTGCATGCATGGACACCAGGATCTAATCCTGGATCGCGAACCTTCGTCCCTCTAGGAGGTGAGAACTGTGCAGACACCACAGGAGCGATATCCTGGCCATTAGGATTATATTCCGGTGCATGTGTAGGTGAGACCCGGACCACATTTCCAACTGGTCCCGTGAAAACCACTCTGGCATTTGACCTGCTCACCGAAAAGACCTCTTAGTCCGCACCCATCTTCTTCATCAACGGAACATATTGATGGAATGTCACTGCAAATCTGATCCGACTCTGGATTCTCAGACCTCTTTCCACAAGAAAACACAGAACCTCAACCGTTCAGTATCTACTCTGATACCCACCTCCGACATCTGCGTCGTTGGGAACAACAGCCATTCCCTGTGTTGAAGAACAGTCAGAGAGAACCAACGATTTGCACCACTTGTTTCTTGACTTCGCCATAATCAGTAGAGCGTCTCAGTACAGAATAACAATGGCTCTTACTATTGAAAGAAAACCATCATACTGACATCACTTCGGTGAAATGGCAAAGACAATCCTGGACATCAACCCAGGTAAGCTGAATGCGGAGAAAAACGCATTTAAACCCTTTTCCACCTTTACGTGCTGGAGCTCCCTGGTCTGAGAGATTCCATCCTGTAGTTCAACTTCACAAGGAGAAATCTTTGTTTTTGTTTTTTTTTTTAAAACAGGGACAGCAGGACAATGCCCTGAACCTGACGCAACTCTGGTATGGCGTCGCGTACTACCTCCCCTTCCAGAGGGGAAACGGCAAGATTTATTTGAAAAATCAGTGAGGGCAAACATCTGTAAACGCCCGAATGTCCCCTTTGGATTCTATAATTAACTCACAGGTCCTAGTCCATTCCCGGACTGACAGAAAAGTAGTAGACGAGTTCACACCGGAGTGGGCTCCAGCCAGACAGACCCAGCGACATGCGATGGATGTGGTAGAAACAGAAAACGACATCCGCTTCTGCGAACCTAACAAGGCTGCAGAACCCTTACCTTTTCCCCTTCCACCATCTGCACTGAAAGGGAAAAAAGAACGGTATCAAACTTTTAAAATGACTGCATCCCACAACAGAAAGCGTCACCAACCGTTGTGAAGGAGTCTAACTCACAAAGTTAGATTTACCAGTGGTATCCGCCGAGAGTGACTGAACTGAGGCATCCCCAAACAGCTGTATACCGTCCCAGGAAGAAACTCCAGCATCTCTCGGAGTCAGCCTCAGCATTCAGCCGGCCACACCTCCTGCCGTCGCACGGCAGCCTGCCGCAATGTTATAGAGAAGAATCAACATAAGAAACCTCCCCTCTCTCTTTAGGGTAATTCTAACAGATGCCTTTCCGAATATAAATACTCCCCCATGTGCATGTAATGCAAATAACTCTAAAGCATAGAAATAAAATATCACTTAGCTTCCTGTGTACGATCCTTTGTGACAGGGCCCCGTGTCGACCAGGAGTTGACTTTCACAGTATTCTATCCGCGGCGGGAAAAGAATAAACATTCGGACTCCTTGTGAGGATCTGAGACCAACTCGTCACGGCCGACCTAGAGCTTTATCAACAGAGCGACCAGCACATGAGAGGAGTACTTTTACTTCAGCATTCATTATAAATCATAATATGAATATACATAATGTAATACACAAATACACACATATATTATATATATATATCTATATATATATAAAACATACATATAAGCGGATTGTCTGGAACCGTCGGGTCCCTACTGACATTAATGTGCTCTGAATGTGTATGACCATGTACTGAATGCCCCAATTGTGGATCTAACAGGAAACCTTATGGTCGACAGAACACCTAGTATTCGTCGACGGCAGGGAGTAGTAACCAGGCAAAATAACATATTTGCGACCCCGAGGGAAGTATACACAAATCATTTTAATAACACTCCCCCACATATACTACCATGTCTGTGCTCGAGCTACAGGCCCATGGAACCGTACCATACATATACATATTAATATATATCCAGGTATAAGGCAGTTACAGCATGTTAATTTACACCCAGTAATAACAGTTGGTGCCGACAGGGTCACCCACATACTACTGTGTCTCCCATACAGTGTTTATTTTTGACAAGCATACAACTACCGACCTGTTGACTCTGCATCTACTGTATCAAGTACCAACAGGCGTCGGCGATGCCGACAGTGATCCCCATAGCTGTTTGTGACAGAGCACTCACGCATGTTGACACGTGGACTATAGTGGGTATATCACAGGGAACACACACAGAGAAATATGCACAACAATGATTACATGCCCATTATCTAAAAAATAGTGCTGTATTTCCCTCAATATAACACTAACACACTGTGCCCCCCCCCCCTCGTTTGGACTGTACACATTTTTGGCGGGGACAGAGAGAAAATGGCGCTGAACACTGTTGTGATGGCTAAGCCCCGCCCCTTTTCGGCGCGCTTCAGCCCCGTTATGAATATAGACTGTTATGCAGGCAGGGGACCGTAAAATAAGATTTTAAACCAGCCGGTAAATCTTTTTCTCCTAGTCCGTAGAGGATGCTGGGGACTCCGTAAGGACCATGGGGATAGACGGGCTTCCGCAGGAGACATGGGCACTAAAAAGAACTTTAGATATGGGTGTGCACTGGCTCCTCCCTCTATGCCCCTCCTCCAGACCTCAGTTAGAGAAACTGTGCCCAGAGGAGACGGACAGTACGAGGAAAGGATTTTTGTTAATCTAAGGGCAAGATTCATACCAGCCCACACCATCCACACCGTATAACATGGGTATACAAACCAGTCAACAGTATGAAACAAACAGCATCAGCCCGAGACTGATCAAAACTGTAACATAACCCTTATGTAAGCAGAAACCATATACAAGTCTTGCAGAATGTAGTCCGCAATGGGACAGGCGCCCAGCATCCTCTAAGGACTAGGAGAAAAAGATTTACCGGTAGGTTTAAAATCTTATTTTCTCTTACGACCTAGAGGATGCTCCGTAAGAACCATGGGGATTATACCAAAGCTCCAAAACGGGCGGGAGAGTGCGGATGACTCTGCAGCACCGATTGAGCAAACATGAGGTCCTCATCAGCCAGGGTATCAAACTTGTAGAACTTTGCAAAGGTGTTTGAACCCGACCAAGTCGCTGCTCGGCAAAGCTGTAATGTCGAGACACCTCGGGCAGCCGCCCAAGAAGAGCCCACCTTCCAAGTGGAATGGGCCTTTACCGAATTTGGTACCGGCAATCCAGCCGTAGAATGAGCCTGCTGAATCGTGTTACACATCCAGCGGGAAATAGTCTGCTTAGAAGCAGGAGCGCCAACCTTGTTGGCTGCATAGAGGACAAACAGAGCCTCTGTTGTCCTCACCCGAGCCATTCTGGCTACATACATTTTCAATGCCCTGACCACATCAAGGGACTCGGAATCCTCCAAGTCCCGCGTAGCCACAGGCACCACAATAGGTTGGTTCATATGAAAAGATGAAACCACCTTCGGCAAAAATTGAGGACGAGTCCGCAACTCTGCTTTATCCACATGGAAAACCAGATAGGGGCTTTTGTGAGATAAAGCCCCCAATTCCGACACTCGCCTTGCCGATGCCAAGGCCAACAACATGACCACTTTCCAAGTGAGATACTTTAATTCCACCATTTTAAAAGGGTCAAACCAGTGAGACTTAAGGAACCGCAACACCACGTTAAGGTCCCAGGGTGCCACCGGAGGTACAAAAGGAGGCTGGATATGCAGCACTCCCTTCACAAAAGTCTGTACTTCCGGAAGAGAAGCCAATTCCTTCTGAAAGAAAATGGATAGGGCCGAAATCTGAACATTAATGGAGCCTAATTTTAGGCCCAAATTCACTCCAGTCTGTAGGAAGTGAAGGAAACAGCCCAGATGGAATTCTTCTGGAGGAGCATTCCTGGACTCACACCAAGAGACATACTTCCTCCAAATACGGTGATAATGTTTTGCTGTCACGTCCTTCCTAGCCTTTATCAGAGTAGGAACGACCTCATCCGGAATGCCCTTTTCCGCTAGGATCCGGTGTTCAACCGCCATGCCGTCAAACGCAGCCGCGGTAAGTCTTGGAACAGACAGGGCCCCTGTTGTAACAGGTCCTCTCTGAGAGGAAGAGGCTACGGATCTTTTGTGAGCATTTCCTGCAGATCCGGATACCAGGCCCTTCGAGGCCAATCCGGAACAATGAGAATTGTCTGTACTCCTCTTCGTCTTATGATTCTCAATATCTTGGAGATGAGAGGAAGAGGAGGAAACACATAGACCGACTGGAACACCCACGGTGTCACCAGGGCATCCACTGCCACCGCCTGAGGGTCCCTTGACCTGGCGCAATAGCTCGGTAGCTTTTTGTTGAGGCGTGACGCCATCACGTCTATCTGAGGCAGTCCCCACTGACTTGCAATCTCTGCGAAGACTTCCTGATGAAGTCCCCACTCTCCTGGATGTAGATCGTGTCTGCTGAGGAAGTCTGCTTCCCAGTTGTCCACTCCCGGAATGAAGACTGCTGTCAGAGCGCTTACATGATTTTCTGCCCAGCGAAGAATCCTGGTGGCTTCTGCCATTGCCACTCTGCTCTTTGTTCCGCCTTGGCGGTTTACATGAGCCACTGCGGTGATGTTGTCTGACTGAATCAGAACCGGTAGGTTGCGAAGCAAAGTCTCCGTTTCACAAAGGCCGTTGTGTATGGCCCTTAATTCCAGTACGTTGATGTGAAGACAAGCCTCCTGGCTTGACCAGAGACCTTGGAAGTTTCTTCCCTGTGTGACTGCTCCCCAACCTCGGAGGCTCGCGTCCGTGGTTATCAGAACCCAGTCCTGAATGCTGAACCTGCGACCCTCTAGAAGGTGAGCACTTTGCAGCCACCACAGGAGAGATACCCTGGCCCTGGGGGACAGGCTGATCATCTGATGAATCTGTAGATGTGACCCGGACCACTTGTCCAGAAGGTCCCACTGAAAAGTCCTCGCATGGAACCTGCCGAACGGAATGGCCTCGTAAGACGCCACCATCTTTCCCAGAACTCGAGTGCAGTGATGCACCGACACCCTTTTTGGCTTCAAGAGGTCCCTGACCAAACTCATGAGTTCTTGGGCCTTTTCCATCGGGAGATAAACCCTTTTCTGGTCTGTATCCAGAATCATGCCTAAGAAAGGCAAACGGGTCGTCGGAACCAACTGTGACTTTGGTAGATTGAGAATCTAGCCGTGCTGTTGCAACACCCTCAGGGAGAGTGACATGCTGTTCAGCAATTGTTCTCTCGATCTCGCTTTTATTAGGAGATCGTCCGAGTACGGGATAATTGTGACACCCTGCTTGCGCAAGAGCACCATCATTTCCGCCATCACATTGGTGAAAATCCTTGGGGCCGTGGAAAGCCCAAACGGCAACATCTGAAATTGGTAATGACAATCCTGTACAGCAAATCTCAGGAACACCTGATGAGGCGGATATATGGGGACATGAAGGTATGCATCCTTTATGTCCAGGGACACCATATAATTCCCACCTTCCAGGCTGGCTATGACCTCCCTGAGCGATTCCATCTTGAACTTGAACCTTTTTAAGTATAGGTTTAAGGATTTTACATTTAAAATGGGTCTGACCGAACCGTCCGGTTTCGGGACCACAAACAGAGTTGAGTAATACCCCATCCCCTGCTGAAGAAGGGGAACCTTGACCACCACTTGTTGAAGACACAATTTTTGAATTGCATTTAAAACTATCTCCCTCTCTGGGGGAGAAGCTGGTAGGGCCGACTTGAAAAACCGGCGAGGAGGCACCTCTTCGAATTCCAGCTTGTAACCCTGGGAAACAATTTCCATTGCCCAGGGATCCACCTGTGAGTGAACCCAGCCGTGGCTGAAAAGTCGAAGAAGTGCCCACACTGGGGCGGACTCCCTCAGCAGAACCCCAACGTCATGCGGTGGATTTTGTAGAGGTCGGGGAGGACTTCTGCTCCTGGGAACTAGCTGTGGTTGGCAGCTTTTTCCCCCTGCCCTTACCTCTGGCAAGAAAGGAAGATCCCCGCACTCTCTTGGGTTTATGCGACCGAAAGGACTGCATCTGATAATGTGGCGTTTTCTTAGGCTGTGAGGAAACATAAGGCAAAAAAGCTGATTTACCTGCCGTAGCTGTGGAAACTAGGTCCGTGAGACCTTCCCCAAACAATTCCTCACCCTTGTAAGGTAAAACCTCCATATGCCTCTTCGAGTCGGCATCACCCGTCCATTGTCGGGGCCATAGGGCTCGTCTAGCAGAAATCGCCATAGTGTTGGCTCTGGAACCCAGTAGGCCAACGTCTCTCTGAGCATCTCTCATATATCGGACAGCATCTTTAATATGACCCAGGGTCAATAAAATGGTTTCCTTATCCAGCGTATCTATATCAGCAGATAAGGTATCTGTCCACACTGCTACAGCGCTACAAACCCAAGCCGACGCTATCGTCGGTCTGAGTAAGGTACCAGTTTGTGTGTAAATTGACTTCAAGGTTGTCTCCTGTCTGCGATCAGCAGGATCCTTGAGGGTTGCCGTATCTTGAGATGGCAGCGCTACCTTTTTAAATAAGCGTGTCAACGCTTTGTCCACCCTTGGGGAGGATTCCCACCGTATCCTGTCCTTAGCCGGGAAAGGATACACCGTAAGAATCCTTTTGGGAATCTGCAGTTTTTTGTCTGTAGATTCCCAAGCCTTTTCAAATAACTCGTTCAGCTCATGAGATGGGGGAAAGGTTACCTCAGGTTTCTTTTCCTTATACATGCGCACCCTCGTGTCAGGGACCGAGGGGTCATCTGTGATATGCAACACATCTTTTATTGCAAAAATCATATAATGAATACTTTTAGCCAATTTTGGCTGTTACTTTGCATCATCGTAGTCGACACTGGAGTCAGAATCCGTGTCGGTATCAGTGTCTACTACTTGGGATAGTGGGCGCTTTTGAGACCCAGAAGGTCCCTGCGACATAGTGAAAGGCAGGGCTTGACTCCCTGTACATTCCCTGGACTCTGCTTTGTCCAACCTTTTGTGTAATAAATTCACATTTGCATTTAAAACATTCCACATATCCAACCAGTCAGGTGTCGGCGTTGCCGACGGAGACACCACACTCATTTGCTCCACCTCCTCCCTAGAAG
Organism: Pseudophryne corroboree; assembly: GCF_028390025.1. Lineage (NCBI taxonomy): Eukaryota > Metazoa > Chordata > Amphibia > Anura > Myobatrachidae > Pseudophryne > Pseudophryne corroboree. Next base: position 228,469,639 of record NC_086452.1, on the reverse strand, counting down.
AGCCTTCCGCTTCAGACATGCCGACACACGCGTACCGACACTCCACACACACAGGGAATTCTCTATCTGGAGACCCCCACAAGTTCCCCCACAAGGCCCTTAGGAGAGACAGAGAGAGAGTATGCCAGCACACACCCAGCGCCAATGACCCTGGAAAAAATAGCCAGATAGCGCTTTTATTATATATATATATATATATATATATATATATATACACACTGCGCCAAATTATGTGCCCCCACCACCTTCTTTAAAACCCTCTGTCACCGTGTTCAGCAGGGGAGAGTCCGGGGAGCCAGCTTCTCAGCGGTGTGCTGTGGAGAAAATGGCGCTGGTGAGTGCTGAGGGATCAAGCTCCGCCCCCTCAGCGATGGGCTTCGGTCCCGCTTGATTCCGTTTATAAACTGGCGGGGGATCTCCAATATATAGTGAAGAGCCTATATATAAACTTGTTTTGCCAGTCCCAGAGGTTTAAATTGCTGCCCAGGGCGCCCCCCCTGCGCCCTGCACCCTTACAGTGTCTGCCGTGTGTTTTGTGTGGGAGCAATGGCGCGCAGCGTTACCTCAGTGAAGATCTGAAGTCTTCTGCCGCCTCTGAAGTCTTCTTATCTTCTCATACTCACCCGGCTTCTATCTTCCGGCTCTGTGAGGAGGACGGCGGCGCGGCTCTGGGACGAACAGCTAGGAGAGACCTGCGTTCCGACTCCCTCTGGAGCTAATGGTGTCCAGTAGACTAAGAAGCAGAGCATAGCATTTAAGTAGATCTGCTTCTCTCCCCTCAGTCCCTCGATGCAGGGAGCCTGTTGCCAGCAGGCTCCCTGAAAATAAAAAACCTAACAAAAATTATTTCTTTCAGGAAACTCAGGATAGCTCCCTGTAATGCACCCAGTCTCCTCTGGGCACAGTATCAAACTGAGGTCTGGAGGAGGGGCATAGAGGGAGGAGCCAGTGCACACCCATATCTAAAGTTCTTTTTAGTGCCCATGTCTCCTGCAGAGCCCGTCTCACCCCATGGTCCTTACGGAGTCCCCAGCATCCTCTAGGACGTAAGAGAAATAGTGTCTACACACTGTATACCTGTTTTTCCGTATATATACTGCTGTCCAGGGCGCTCCCCCCTGCGCCCTGCACCCATGTAAAACCGTTGGTGTGTGGGAGCAATGGCGCGCAGCGCGACCGCTGCTGTTATACTGGCGGGGGTATCGTACACGGTGCCCGGTCACCGAATATGCTTTCTTGCCAGTGTAAAATAGACCCTCAGTAACTGCTACCCAGGGCGCTCCCCCCCCCAAGCGCCCTGCACCCTGTGAGTGCCGTTGGTGTGTGGGAGCATGGAGCGCAGCGCTACCGCTGCGCTGTACCTCAGTTACTGAAGTCTTCTGCCGTCTGAAGCCATCTGTTCTTCTAATACTCACCCGGCTTCTTTCTTCTGGCTTCTGTGAGGGGGGTGACGGCGCGACTCCGGGAACAAGCAGCTAGGCGCACCAAGTGATCGAACCCTCTGGAGCTAATGGTGTCCAGTAGCCTAAGAAGCAGAGCCCTTGAACTAAGAAGAAGTAGGTCTGACTTCTCTCCCCTCAGTCCCACAATGCAGGGAGCCTGTAGCCAGCAGGTCTCCCTGAAAATAAAAAAACCTAACAATAAAGTCTTTAGAGAAACTCTGTAGAGCTCCCCTAGTGTGTGTCCAGTCACTCCTGGGCACAGAATCTAACTGGAGTCTGGAGGAGGGGCATAGAGGGAGGAGCCAGTTCACACCCATTCAAAGTCTTTTAGTGTGCCCATGTCTCCTTACGGAGTCCCCAGCATCCTCTAGGACGTATGAGAAATTTAAAAATGTAAATTAATCTTTTAGGAGCACAACAATAATCGTACTAACATATTTCGCACAATATAATTAATTTTGCACAATGCACTTTAGATTAAAAAAAATTGCTAGTGTTTCTCTTTATAAGTATGTGTAAATCAGTCTATGTAATACCTATAATGTGTAAAATAGCTTATATGGAACCTAAATACCTATAACGTGTCCCATATTGGATATAAAGAGCTCTATGAGCTGAGTTAAAGGCAAGGAGGCGCAGGTGAGTCGGAAGTCGATTGTTAGCGGTTACCCCGCTAATAAAAGCCTTCTAGACCTCCCTGTTAAATAAAACTTGCTTTCCCTATAAGCTAAGCATGAAATAGAAGGTTGAGATTGTCGAAGTCAAAAATATTACATACACACAACATACAAACTCCAAACAGAGAGGACTCTGTTCGTGCGCATACACGCAGCGTGCACAGGATACACGGTAGCATACACTTTCACACAGAGAAGCCACAAAGATATATTCAACACATATTTCATACATCACATAAATTACACATAGACAAAGACATGTTAAGCACCATTTTGTATTAAATTGTATTTATATGATAGAGTGTAACATCAGATATAAATGTATTATTGAAACGGAACAAGTTAATTATATCATGCTTAGTGTCAAAATTATCAGGAGAATGTGTGGATTAATTTGATAGCTATGGGTAAATTGTAGCACATTGCAACGATTAGTTATGACCAAATGTATGAATAGAAAGGACTTTCTGAGACTTGAAACTGGATTCACTGTCATGGCCCTGGGGGCAAACACATGTGCTTGCAACATAGGACAAAAGCCCTCACACTGACCTATGAGCCGTCAAGTTCTTGAGAGGTCTGGCCTCTAGACCAATGGAAGAAGATGAAACTCACCATTGTATACACCCATTATTTTACTGTATAAAAAGAGGGACCCAGGATCAGGCAAGGGACTCTGATACATTCTCATTCACTCACTCACTCACACACACACACACATACATACACTCTCACACACCCTTATCAGAAGTCTCCTACCTGATGACTGGCTGCCTGACTCCAGTGAAACTAAGCGTATGTATATTGGCTGTAACTGACTCTTATGTAACTGCAACTGCTTCTTTTATAACTAACTCTGTAACCATATTTATATATATATATTATAACTGAATGATATAATGTACATATATTTTCTCTGACGTCCTAGTGGATGCTGGGGACTCCGTAAGGACCATGGGGAATAGACGGCTCCGCAGGAGACTGGGCACATCTAAAGAAAGCTTTAGGACTATCTGGTGTGCACTGGCTCCTCCCCCTATGACCCTCCTCCAAGCCTCAGTTAGATTTCTGTGCCCGGCTGAGCTGGATGCACACTAGGGGCTCTCCTGAGCTCCTAGGAAGAAAGTATATGTTAGGTTTTTTATTTTCAGTGAGACCTGCTGGCAACAGGCTCACTGCACCGAGGGACTAAGGGGAGAAGAAGCGAACCTACCTAAGTGGTGGTAGCTTGGGCTTCTTAGGCTACTGGACACCATTAGCTCCAGAGGGATCGAACACAGGACCCGACCTCGTCGTCCGTTCCCGGAGCCGCGCCGCCATCCCCCTTACAGAGCCAGAAGCAAGAAGGTGGTCCGGAAAATCGGCGGCTGAAGACTTCTGTCTTCTCCAAGGTAGCGCACAGCACTGCAGCTGTGCGCCATTGCTCCTCATGCACACCACACACTGCGGTCACTGATGGGTGCAGGGCGCTGGGGGGGGCACCCTGAGCAGCAATATTAACACCTTGGCTGGCGAACTGACACCATATATAGCCCCAGGGGCTATATAGGTGTTTATTAACCCCTGCCAGAACTTTTACAATAGCGGGAGAAAGCCCGCCGAAAAAGGGGCGGAGCCATCTCCCTCAGCACACTGGCACCATTTTCCCTCACAGCTCTGCTGGAGGGATCGCTCCCTGGCTCTCCCCTGCAGTCCTGCACTACAGAAAAGGGTTAAAAAGAGAGGGGGGGCACAAATTAGGCGCAGTATATATATATATATATATTATGCAGCTATAAGGGAAAACACTCTCTATAGGTGATATCCCTGTGATATATAGCGCTCTGGTGTGTGCTGGCATACTCTCCCTCTGTCTCCCCAAAGGGCTTTGTGGGGTCCTGTCCTCTGTCAGAGCATTCCCTGTGTGTGTGCTGTGTGTCGGTACTGCTGTGTCGACATGTATGATGAGGATAATGATGTGGAGGCGGAGCAAATGCCTGTGAATGGGATGTCACCCCCTGCGGGGTCGACACCGGTGTGGATGGACTTATGGAAGGAATTACGTGACAGTGTCAACTCCTTACATAAAAGGTTTGACGACATAGGACAGCCGGCTGCTCAGCTTGTGCCTGTCCAAGCGTCTCACATGTCATCAGGGGCTCTAAAACGCCCGCTACCTCAGATGGCAGACACAGATGTTGACACGGATACCGACTCCAGTGTCGACGACGATGACACTAGTGTACCTTCCAATAGGGCCACCCGTTACATGATTGAGGCAATTAAAAATGTATTACACATTTCTGATAATACCCCAGATACCACAAAAAAGGGTGACAGAAAACAATGTTGGTGACAGAAAACTACCAGTAGTTTTCCTGCATCTGAGGAATTGATATGAGGTGTGTGAGGAAGCGTGGACTTCCCCCCGATAAGAAATTGATAATTTCTAAGCAGCGTACCCTTTTCCGCCAGAGGATAGGTCACGTTGGGAAATAACCCCTAGGGTAGATAAAGCCGTTACACGCTTATTAAATAAGGGGGCACTACCGTCACGGATACGGCCGCCCTGAAGGACCTGCTGATAGAAAGCAGAAAACTACCCTTAAAGCTATATACACACACACGGGCATTATATTGAGACCTGCTATTGCCTCGGCATGGATGTGCAGTGCTGCAGCTGCGTGGTCAGATTCCCTGTCGGATAATATTTATACTATAGATAGGGACAATATTTTGCTGAAAATAGAGCATATAAAAGACGCTGTCTTATACATGCGTGATGCACAGAGGGATATTTGCTGACTGGCATCACTAATAAGCGCTATGTAAAACCATTGCCGCCAGACGGGGGTTATGGACTCGGCAATGGTCGAGCGATGCCGATTCAAAACGGCACATGGAAGTTTGCCCTAGAAGGGGGTGGAACTGTTTGGGGATGGTCTTTCAGACCTCGTTTCCACAGCTACGGTTGGGAAATCAAAACTTTTGCCACAAGCTACCCCACAGCAAAAGTAAGCACTGTATTATCAGGTACAGTCCCTTCGGCCCCAGAAAAGTAGAGGGCTAGAGGCTCATCTTTTCTGCCAAGAGAAAAAGGTAGAGGGAAAAAGCTGCAGCACACAGCTAGTTCCCGGGAGCAGAAGTCCTCCCCTGCGTCCGGTAAGTCCACAGCATGACGCTGGGGCTGCTCAGGCGGACCCGGGTACGGTGGGGGTCCGTCTCAGAAATTTCAGCGCACAGTGGGCTCTCTCACAGGTGGATCCCTGGGTTCTTCAAATAGTATCTCAGAGGTACAGGCTGGAATTCGAGACGTCTCCCCCCCCGCCGTTTCCTAAAATCTGCCTTACCGGCAACTCCCTCTGCCAGGGAGGCAGTGTTGGTGGCTATCCAAAAAACTGTATTCACAGCAAGTGATTATCAAGGTACCCCTCCTTCAACAGGAAAAGGGTTACTTTTCCACAATGTTTGTGGTACCGAAACCGGACGGTTCGGTGAGACCCATCTTAAATTTAAAATCCTTGAACACATATAACAAAAGATTCAAGTTCAAGATGGAATCGCTCAGGGCGATTATTGCGATCCTGGACGAGGGGGATTACAGGGTCTCTCTGGACATCAAGGATACTTACCTGCATGTCCCCATTTACCCTCCTCACCAGGAGTACCTCAAGATTGTGGTACCGGACTGTCACTATCAGTTCCAGACGCTGCCGTTTGGATTATCCACGGCACCGAGGGTCTTTACCATGGGTAATGACCGAAATGATGATACTCCTTCGCAAGAAGGGAGTTTTAAATATCCCGTACTTGGACGATCTCCTGATAAAGGCGAGGTCCAAGGAACAGTTGGTAAGGGGGTAGCACTTTCTCGGGAAGTGCTGCAACAGCAGGACTGGATTCTCAATTCCAAAGTCACAGCTGGTCCCGACGACACGTCTTCTGTTCCTGGGAATGATTCTGGAAACAGACCAGAAAAAAGTGTTTCTTCCAATGGAAAAAGCCGAGGAGTTGTCATCTCTAGTCAGAAACCTCCTAAGACCGGGACAGGTGTCGGTACATCAATGCACACGAGTCCTGGGAAAAATGGTAGCTTCGTACGAAGCAAATTCCATTCGGAAAGTTCCACGCAAGGATTTTCCAGTGGGACCTGTTGGACAAATGGTCCGGGTCCCATCTCCAGATACAGCAGCGGATAACCCGGTCGGCAAGAACCAGGGTGTCGCTGCGGTGGTGGCTGCAGAGGGTTCATCTACTAGAGGGCCGCAGATTCGGAATACAGGACTGGGTCCTGGGGAGCACGGATGCCAGCCTTCGGGGCTGGGGTGCAGTCACACAGGGAATAAAATCCCAAGGACTATGGTCCAAAACAGGAGTTTTCACTTAACATAAATTTTCTGGAGATAAGAGCCATTTACAAGGCCCTAAGCAAAACAAGGCCCCTGCTTCACCAGCCGTACTGATCCAATCAGACAACATCACGGCGCTCGCCCATGTAAACAGGCAGGGCGGCACAAGAAGCAGGAGGGCGATGGCAGAAGCCACAAGGATTCCCCGTTGGGCGAAAAATCATGTGGTAGCACTGGCAGCAGTGTTCATTCCGGGAGTGGACAACTGGGAAGCAGACTTCCGCAGCAGACTCCACCCGGGAGAATAGGGACTTCATCCAGAAGTCTTCCAAATGCTGGTAAACCGTTGGGAAAGACCACAGGCGGACATGATGGCGTCCCGCCTCAATAAAAAAAAAAAAAAGATATTGCGCCAGGTCAAGGGAACCTCAGGCGATCGCTGTGGACGCTCTAGTGACACCGCGGGTGTACCAGTCGGTTTATGTGTTCCCTCCTCTCCCTCTCATACCCAAGGTACTGAGGATAATAAGGAAAAGGAGTAAGAACTATACTCATGGTTCCGGATTGGCCAAGAAGGGCTTGGTACCTGGAACTTCAGGAGTTGATCTCAGAGGACCCATGGCCTCTGCCACTCAGACAGGATCTGCTGCAGCAGGGGCCCTGTCTGCTCAAAGACTTACCGCGGCTGCATTGACGGCATGGCGGTTGAACACCGGATCCTGAGTGAAAAAGGCATTCCGGAGGAAGTCATTCTTATCCTGATCAAAGCCAGGAAGGATGTCAGCCTGAAGTGCAGACGTTGTAAGGGAGTGCTGCATATTCAGCCACTTTTTTTGTGCCCCAGTGGCACCTTGGGATCTCAATGTGGTTTTGAAGTTCCTGGAATCACATTGGTTGAGCCACTTAAAACCGTGGATTTGAAATATCTCACATGAAAAGTGGTCATGTGTTGGCTCTGGCTTCGGCCAGGCATGTGTCAGAATTGGCGGCTTTGTCATAAAAAAAAGCCCTTACCTGACTTTCCATATGGATAGGGCAGAGTTGAGGACTCGTCCTCACTTTCTCCCGAAGGTGGTATCAGGTTTTCACTTGTACCAACCTATTGTGGTGCCTGCGGCTACTAGGGACCTGGAGGATTCCAAGTTACTGGACGTAGTCAGGGCCCTGAAAAATTATATTTCCAGGACGGCTGGAGTCTGGAAAACTGACTCGCTGTTATCCTAGATGCACCCAACATGCTGGGTGCTCCTGCTTCTAAGCAGACTATAGCGCGCTGGATTTGTAGCACTATTCAGCTTGCGCATTCTGCGGTGGGACTACCGCAGCCTAAATCTGTAAAAGCCCATTCCACATGGAAGGGGGCTCATCTTGGGCGGCTGCCCGAGGGGTCTCGGCTTTACAACTTGGCCGAGCTGCTACTTGGTCAGGGGCAAACACGTTGCAAAATTCTACAAATTTGATACCCTGGCTGAGAAGGACCTTGAGTTCTCTCATTCGGTGCTGCAGAGTCATCCGCACTCTCCCGCCCGTTTGGGAGCTTTGGTATAATCCCCATGGTCCTTACGGAGTCCCCAGCATCCACTAGGACGTCAGAGAAAATAAGATTTTACTCACCGGTAAATCTATTTCTCGTAGTCCGTAGTGGATGCTGGGCGCCCATCCCTAGTGCGGATTGTCTGCAATACTTGTAAATAGTTATTGTTACACAAGTCGGGTTGTTATTGCGAACCATCTATTCAGAGGTTCCATTGTTATCATACTGTTAACCGGGGTTCCTATCACGAGTTATATGGTGTGATTGGTGTGGCTGGTATGAGTCTTACCCGGGATTCAAAATCCTTCCTTATTGTGTCAGCTCTTCCGGGCACAGTGTCCTAACTGAGGCTTGGAGGAGGGTCATAGGGGGAGGAGCCAGTGCACACCAGATAGTCCTAAAGCTTTCTTTAGATGTGCCCAGTCTCCTGCGGAGCCGTCTATTCCCCATGGTCCTTACGGAGTCCCCAGCATCCACTACGGACTACGAGAAATAGATTTACCGGTGAGTAAAATCTTATTATTTTGTATGCATACCCTTTTAATATCAAATACATATCTCTGAGCGTTGGACCTCAGCATACAATGTGTACGACTGCTTGCTTTCTCTTAAGGGACATAGGGCTGCGACGTTCAGTGCACTTTTATCGTATATGGTAATAAGATGCGCCTTGCATCCGCAGTAATATGTTAACGCTGGCATTTGAAATGTTTATTAGAAATAATGGAAATTCACAAGATAATCACCCATAATTGTGCACAGGAAGTGAGGTCACGGCCAGTTCACTATAAATATATGGTTAGGGTGGATAGCTATCATTACACTGCTGACACTGGAGGGATAGAATCACTGTAGACACTAACAATTCTATGTAAGTATTTACTTATTTTTTAGGAAATCTTGAACTTAGTCCTCACTGTAGGAAATTCTATGGCTGTAATTATATGTTTGTGTTACATACAAGTATTAATTGTGTATACTGGATGAGAATACCGATTGATAGAGCAATGTTTGTGTTTAGGTGCCTCCTGATCCCTTGTGAAGTGCTAGATCAGTGGCTACAAATTTTAAAATAAGAACTATCATCCCGGTTTACTAAAATCATAACATCGGGGTTTGTACAAGAACAAGTAAATTTGTCACTGTGCTGTTATTCTGACTTTGAAAATTATGTCATCATGGTTAATTCTGATATTTAGATCACGAGATTCACAGTATTCTTCTAGCCAGTAAAGGTCATCAACTCTTTCGCCACAATCTGGTATGTACCAAAAATATTCATCCTCTAAGAGGATATGGAATTATTTCACAATTTAATAAAGGCCACACATGTTTTTTCACCCTGTATAGGCAAATATTTACTCTGCCATATTTGAACTTACTCTGGAAGGAACTATATGTACCTACTCCAATATTTATTTGGGTACGTATGTGAGTAATATATATTTCCTCCATTATACAAGAATGATTTAAGGATAATTATATGACACCCGTTTATTTGTATTTTTTAAAGATTTTACCCCTGAGGAAGTCTGGTTGAAGCACGAAACGTGTAGGGTTTTAAGGTGATTAGGATACCCTGATTGCATTTGGGAGTCCCCACCACTGAGCTCACATCCTAGGGTGGGGGGTGGCACTGGTTATTTCATCTGCCCTGATGTAAACTTGGTTCCTTAAAAACACCTGAGTGATAATAGGATTTTAATACCTACTGGTAAATCCTTGTCTCTTAGTCCGTAGAGGATGCTGGGGATGCTTCAAGAACCATGGGGTATAGACGGGATCCGCAGGAAACATGGGCACTTTAAGACTTTGAAAGGGGTGTGAACTGGCTCCTCCCTCTATGCCCCTCCTCCAGACTCCAGTTATAGGAACTGTGCCCAGGGAGACGGACATTTCGAGGAAAGGATTTATTGTTAACTAAGGTGGGACATATACCAGCTCACACCTCAAACACGCCGTACAACATGGCATTTAAACAGAAAAACTCCAGTCAACGGCATGAACAACGTCAGCAACAGGCTGACCATAACGTAACACAACCCGTGTGTAAACATAACTAATAACTGCAGATAAGGGACGGGTGCCCAGCAACCTCTACGGACTAAGAGAAAAACATTTACCGGTAGGTATTAAAATCCAATTTTCTCTTACGTCCTAGAGGATGCTGGGGACGCTTCAAGAACCATGGGGTTTATCCCAAAGCTCTAGAATGGGCGGGACAGTGCGGATGACTCTGCAGCACCGATTGACCAAACATGAGGTCCTCATCAGCCAAGGTATCAAACTTGTATAATTTCGCAAAAGTGTTTGAACCCGACCAAGTAGCTGCTCAGCAGAGTTGTAATGCCGAGACTCCGCGGGCAGCCGCCCAGGATGAGCCCACTTTCCTGGTAGAGTGGGCCTTCACTGATTTCGGTAACGGCAATCCAGCCGTAGAATGAGCATGCTGAATCGTATTGCAGATCCAGCGCGCAATAGTCTGCTTTGAAGCAGGCGTTCCAATCTTGTTGGCAGCATACAGGATAAACAGAGCTTCTGTTTTCCTAAGTGGAGCCATTATGGCAACATAAATCTTCAAGGCCCTGACAACATCTAGAGATTTTGACTCCTTGAAGGCGTCAGTAGCCACTGGTACCACAATAGGCTGGTTCATGTGGAACGATGAAACCACCTTCGGCAGAAATTGTTGACGAGTCCTCAACTCCATTCTATCCTCATGGAAGATCAAATAAGGACTCTTGTGAGACAAAGCCGCTAACTCAGACACCCACCTTGCGGATGCTAAGGCCAATAGCATGACCACTTTCCAAGTGAGAAATTTCAACTCAACCTTCTGTAAAGGTTCAAACCAATGTGATTGAAGAAAATGCAACACCACGTTAAGATCCCATGGTGCCACTGGGGGCACAAATGGAGGTTGGATGTGCAAAACTCCTTTCACGAAAGTCTGAACTTCTGGAAAGGAGGCCAATTGTTTCTGAAAGAAAACCGGTAAGGCCGAAATTTGTACTTTAATCGAGCCTAACTTTAGGCCCGCATCCACACCTGCTTGCAGGAAATGGAGAAAACGCCCTAGCTGAAATTCTTCCATGGGAGCCTTCTTGGGTTCACACCAAGACACATATTGTCTCCAAATACGGTGATAATGTTTAGCCGTTACTCCTTTTCTGGCCTGAAGAAGTGTGTGAATAACTTCACTGGGAATACCCTTTCGGGCTAGGATCCGGCGTTCAATCGCCAAGCCGTCAAACGTAGCCGCAGTAAGTCGTGGTACACACACAGCCCCTGCTGTAACAGATCCTCTAATAGAGGAAGAGGCCAGGGATCTCTTATGAGTAATTCCTGAAGATCTGGATACCAAGCCCTCCTTGGCCAGTCCGGAGCAATGAGGATCACCTGAACCTTTGTTCTTCTTATGATCTTTAGCACCTTTGGAATGAGCGGCAGCGGAGGAAACACGTACACCGACTGAAACACCCATGGTGTTAGTTACCAGCGCGTCCGCCGCTATTGCTTGAGGGTCCCTCGACCTGGAACAATATCTCTGAAGTTTCTTGTTGACGGCGAGACGCCATCATGTCTATTTGAGGAATTCCCCAAAGACTTGTCACTTCTTTGAAAACCTCTTGATGAAGACCCCACTCTCCTGGATGGAGATCGTGTCTGCTGAGGAAGTCTGCTTCCTAGTTGTCCACTCCTGGAATGAAGATTGCTGACAGAGCGCTTGTATGTCTTTCCGCCCAGCGGAGAACTTTTGTGGCCTCTGCCATTGCCGCCCTGCTCTTTGTTCCACCCTGGTGGTTTATGTGCGCTACTGCTGTTATATTGTCCGATTGCATTAGGACGGGCCGGTTGCGAAGAAGACGTTCCGTTTGAAGAAGGCCGTTGTAAATGGCCCTTAACTCCAGAACGTTTACGTGTAGACAAACTTCCTGGCTTGACCATTTTCCCTAGAAGGTTTCCCCCTGTGTGACTGCTGCCCAGCCTCGGAGACTTGCATTCGTGGTTACTAGGATCCAGTCCTGGATCGCGAACCTGCATCCCTCTAGGAGGTGAGAGCTGTGCAGCCACCACAGGAGTGAGATTCTGGTTTTGGAGGATAGGATTATTTTCCGGTATATGTGCAGATGGGATCCGGACCACTGAAACACCCTGGCATGGAATCTGCCAAATTGAATGGCCTCGTAGGCCGCCACCATCTTCCCCAGCAACCGAGTGCATTGATGAATTGATACTCTCGCTGGTTTCCGAATTTGTTTGACCAAACTCTGAATTTCCAGAGCCTTCTCCTCTGGAAGAAAAACTCTCTGTAATTCCGTGTCCAGAATCATTCCCAAAAACAACAGCCGCTTCGTCGGATTCAACTGTGACATCGGCAGGTTTAGGAGCCAACCATGTTGTTGCAGAACTGTCAGGGAGAGCGCAATGTCCTGCTCCAGCTTGTCTTTGGATCTCGCCTTTATCAGGAGATCGTCCAGGTAAGGGATAATTGCGACTCCTTGCCTGCGAAGGAGAACCATCATTTCCGCCATTACCTTGGTGAAAATCCTCGGAGCCGTGGACAGACCAAGTGGCAGCGTCTGAAATTGGTAATTACAATCCTGAGTAGCAAACCGCAGGTAAGCCTGATGCGGAGGATATATGGGGATGTGTAAGTAGGCATCCTTTATGTCGACCGACACCATGAAATCCCCTTCCTCGAGACTGGAGATCACTGCTCGGAGAGATTCCATCTTGAATTTTCTTAGGTAAAGATTGCAGGATTTTAGGTTCAGAATTGGTCTGACCGAGCCGTCCAGCTTCGGGACCACAAACAGGCTTGAATAAAAGCCTTCTCCCTGTTGTATTGGGGAAACCCTGACAATGACTTGATTCCGACACAACTTTTGTATTGCATCGCATACTACCTCCCTGTTCGGAAGAGAAGCTGGTAAGGCTGATTTGAAAAAACGTTGAGGGGGTACGTCTTGAAACTCCAGTTTGTACCCCTGGGACACTATTTCTAAAATCCACGGGTCTAGGGCCGAACGAGCCTAGAAATGACTGAAGAGCTTGAGACGTGCCCCCACCGGTGCGGACTCCCGCATAGAAGCCCCAGCGTCATGCGGTGGATTTGGCAGAAGCTGGGGAGGACTTCTGCTCCTGAGAACCTGCCACGGCTGGAGATCTTTTACCTTTTCCTCTTCCTCTATTAGCAAGGAAGGAATAACCTCTGCCTTTTTTTGTATTTATTTGGCCGAAAGGACTGCGTCTGCAAGTGGTGAGCTTTCTTTTGTTGTGGAGGAACATAAGGCAAAAATGACGACTTACCCGCGGTAGCTGTAGTTACCAACTCAGCGAGACCTTCACCAAACAATACACCACCTTTATATGGCAGAGACTCCATAGTTTTTTTATTCAGCATCAGCATTCCATTGATGAATCCACAATACTCTCCAAGCTGAGACTGCCATGGCATTGGCCCTTGATCCCAAGAGGCCAATCTCTCTCGCCGCTTCCTTTAGGTTGGCTGCAGCGTCCCTGATATAACCTAGCGTTAAAAGGATGGTATCCCTACCCAGGGTATCTATATCAGATGACAAGTTATCTGCCCACTTTTCGATAGCACTACTCACCCACGCAGATGCAATAGCTGGTCTGAGTAGTATAGCTGTGGCGACATAAATGGATTTTAGCGTATTTTCCTGTCTACGATCCGCAGGATCCTTAAGGGCTGCCGTGTCAGGAGACGGTAAAGCCACCTTTTTAGACAACCGTGACAGCGCCTTGTCCACAATGGGAGGTGACTCCCACTTCTTTCTATCCCCAGAGGGGAATGGATACGCCATTTGAATACTTTTGGGAATCAGAAACTTTCTGTCAGGATTTTCCCACATTTTTTCAAAAAGGGTATTCAGTTCATGAGAGCGAATAAACGTTACCTCAGGTTTCTTTCCCTTATACATACAGACCCTAGTTTCAGGAACAGCAGGGTCCTCGAAGATACGCAACATGTCTTTTATTGCCACAATCATGTACTGAATGCTCTTTGCCAATTTTGGGTCTAATCTGGTATCACTATAGTCGACACTGGAGTCAGTGTCCGTATCTGTGTCTGCTAACTGAGCAAACGAACGTTTATGTGACCCCGAGGGGGTTTGGACCTGTGATAACACATCCTCCACAGATTTTTTTCATACCTGGTTCTGAGACTCAGATTTATCTAATCTCTTATTAATAAGAGCCACATTAGCATTCAACACATTTACCCAGTCAGGAGTCAGCGGTGCCGACAGGGTCACTCCCACAGCCGTTTCTGCCCCCAACACAGTCTCCTCTTGGGAAGAGCACTCCGCCTCAGACATGCCGACACACCTGTACCGACACCCACAGACACACTGGGCCAAAAGGGGGACAGACCCACAGTAAAGCCTGTCAGAGAAACACAGAGGGAGTTTGCCAGCTCACAATCCAGCGCCTGTCCCGGTTCTGAAACCTTAATATATATGCCTCAGACCCTGCAGCGCTTTATAATCACTTAATTTAGCACCAAATTTGCTGTCCCCCCCCCCCCCCCCCTTGTTTTGCACCCTGTTACTTGTATATAGCAGTGGTGAGGAAGGACCAGCGTCTCTACAGCTCTGGAGAGAAAATGGCGCTGATGAGAGCTGTGAGGGCTAAGCCCCGCCCCCTTCATGGCGCGCTTCAGCCCGCTCTTTTTTAAACTAATAATGCTGGCGGGGGTAAGAATTTAGTGCCAAGGCACTTCAATTTCACTCTGCCAGCCTGAAAAGAGGTTTTTAATGCTACCCAGGGCGCCCCTTCCCCCCCCGCGCCCTGCACCCTGTAGTGCCGCTGTGTATGGGAGCATGGCGCGCAGGGTGATCGCTGTGCGGTACCTCAGAAGCCGCCACTGAAGTCTTCTATCTTCTTCTACTCACCTGTCTTCTGACTTCTGGCTCTGCAAGGGGGGTGACGGCGGGCTCTGGGAGTGAACCCCTAGGCGTACCTAGTGTTCCAAACCCTCAGGAGCTAATGGTGTCCTGTAGCCAAGAAGCAGAGCCTTTAAACTTCCTAGAAGTAGGTCTGACTTCTCTCCCCTAAGTCCCACGATGCAGGGAGACTGTTGCCAGCAGTGCTCCCTGAACATAAAAAAACCTAACAAAGTATTTTCCGAGAAACTCAGTAGAGCTCCTTAGTTGTGCATCCAGTCTGCCTGGGCACAGATTCTAAACTGGAGTCTGGAGGAGGGGCATAGAGGGAGGAGCCAGTTCACACCCCTTTCAAAGTCTTAAAGTGCCCATGTCTCCTGCGGATCCCGTCTATACCCCATGGTTCTATAAGCGTCCCCAGCATCCTCTAGGACGTATGAGAAAATGAGATTATGTGAAAATCTTTGGACACTGTATTTTTATGCTGGATGTTTAAATAAACACCAAATTTTTTATTAATCTAAAGCCTTTGGCCAATTGTTTTGAGTGTCTATAACCTTGGTGCGAGGGTATCATTACAGGAGGATCATTTGGCTGAGCTCAATTCAAACTGCATCTTTATCCCAGGCTGGGGACCAAATCAAGTCCGATAAGAACAAATCATTGGGATACTTATCACATAAATCGTCTATGAACTTTGCTCTGGACAATTGTACATCAGATCTCTAGCGCCCACCGGTTTCCACTTTTTGTCTACAATTTCATTGGAAGGTTATCTCAGTTATATGTGCACCGTGAGTAAACTTTAAACCATAAGTGTTAGTGTTCAATATATATATATATATATATATATATATATATATATATATATATATATAGTCCACACGGACCGGCACTCCCTCCTCCCCCTGGGTAAAAGTTCCGGTGCCCTCCAGGAACAGTTCAAACAGCAGCAGAAAAGAGGCGGCACTCGGAGACTTAAAAAGTGCAAAAAGTTGTATTACACAAATAAACTAGTTTGTGTCTATTTGTGTAATGCAACTTTTTGCACTTTTTAAGTCTCCGAGTGCCGCCTCTTTTCTGCTGCTAAATATATATATATATATATATATATATACACACATACATACATATATACATACACACACACACACACACAGAGCTGACACTATTGTCCCAAGAATTCGTCTAGTTAATATTCTATAAATGCACTCTACTACGAAAATCCCCTTTGGAGTAAAACCTACAGGAGGTGAAATCCAGATAGATGCACAGTCATATTACATAGGCGGAAGGTGTATGTTTGTGTTATATATATATATAAATGTGTGTGTTTGTATGTACATACATGTGTTCATGTCTGTACACATATGCATACATGTGTGTAAATCTTTTTCTTTTTGTCTCTCTAATTTGTGAAGCGTACTCTTTCATCTAATTTCCTGAAAATCAAAGATAAGAATAAAAATTCTGATACATTTATACCTTAAATCCAATGTGAGAATAAAAATTATAATTTGGTTTATTATTACCCGACATGGGATTCAAACATGACGTAGTGTATATTTAGCACCACAAACAGAAACCTTACCGGCAGTGCTATTGCCTGCTATGGTCGTCTCAGTCATATTTATCCAATGTGAGAATAAAAATTCTGATTTGGTTGATACTTACCCGACATAGGATTCAAACACAACCTTAGTGTATGATTAGCACCACAGACTGAAACCTTACCGGTAATGCTATTGCCTGCTATGGTCTTTTCATAGACAGAACTATGTGAATGTGAATTATACTAATTATTCTGAACTGATGCCATAATGAAAAACGAAAAAGGTAAATAAATAAAAAAAACTACTAGAAAAGAAAGATTTCATGAACTAAGATTATTAATAAATATTTAATTATGTCGGTCACTGCATGTGTATATGTGTATATATATTTATTTATTTATTTATAATTACCTGCTGTGGATTGGCTGTGGTTCCTTTTTATATCTGGACCCAGTACACCATGAACCATCCTTCCTTCTGTAGAAACAGATACCACTTAAGGTGGAGAAACGCATCAAGGACTCTACTAATTGCCACTATTTGAACCTTCCAAAGTCTGATTGCTGTTATGGAGCACAACTAACATTGGTCCCTTATTATTGGACCTTGGACAGTGTTCTCTCCCTCCCCTTCAGGTCTAGCACTTGATTACCTTGTACAAAGCGAAATCAGTGCCTGTAGCCATCGCAGTGTGAGCTGCCTTGAGCACTGCTGGCTTCCGGAGAGACCGGCACTTTCAGCCTCCCGAGACGGGACAGTTACACCAATGCTGCTACCGCTAGTGCCAAAGTCCGGCGTCCACAGTCCTCTAATGCTGTGGAAATACATCCACGCCGTTATTGCTGACATCGATTACACAGCAAAGACCGGAGCCGGAAATCTCCTCAGCAGTAGTTAGCAACCAATGCCGCAACCGTGAAGAGTTAAAGGCACATACAGTCCCCTATATGGGAGTCACTTATCTATGGTACTGCTGACTGATATTCTACAACAGCACGTAAGAGACCTGTTTCAATTTCTAGTCTACTATGGGAGGTCGAGCATAATGACTGTCTACTCAATCGTCTATAAAAGGGAGATTAAAGAAAGTAGTTATCTCTATTGGATACTATAACCGCTTATTTGATTGATGAAATATTTGCAACATTTGTTGCTATTTGTGGTTAAATTTAGAACTGTGTGCATACTAACACCAGTTATCCGGTAAATATGTTCTCCTAAGGAAGATACCTTTGCAATTTTATATGTATGTATTTTATTGGATTTTTTATAATGTGTTAATAAATACCTATTAGCGCTCTCTTTACCTTTATGTATAAGGGATTGTTTTGTTAGTTTCTATCTATCAGGTATACTAGATACTTAATGGGAGCTGCATTTGGTATTTACTAAAGGGACCAATATACTTTATAACACTCAGAAAATGTTCTCTCTCTATTTGACATTTAGCGCCTGAATTTAATTCTTGTTCCTGCTATAATGCCCTCTACATCCCATGGTATTTCAGTGTTCCCCAGATTAGGTACAAGAGAAAAGCATTCCCTAATGAAGACCCTTTGAAGCGATGCGTGGTGGGGTGCCACCGGATAACTCCTACCTACTCTACTTGGATCATAATGATAGCATGCTGGGTTCTTCTCAGATATTATATTAAAATGTATGCATTTTTCACCTATTCTTTTTTGATAAATATTTGGACTGGTTTCCCCTGAAGGATGTCCTTTGCCTGAATACGTGCCATATATATGGCCCGAAGTTCCAATATATTTATTGGCAGGCAACTTTCTTCCTTGGTCCACTGCCCCTGCTCCCCAGCCCTGAAGACTGGCATCCGTTGCCAGAATTTCCCAATCTGATATCCAAAAGGGTCTCCCGTTGTCCAGATGGGATGTCTGTAGCCACCAGGCTAATGACCTCCTTACTCCCAGAGCAAGGACCATAGTCTGCGTTTTTATTGTTTATTGACAAACATTCCATTTGGAAAGGATCAGACATTGCAGAGGCCTCGAATGGAACTGTGCATACTCCACCATGTCGAATGTCGACACCATCAACCCCATCACAGGCACTGCGGCGTGAATGGATACCCTTTGACTGTGTAGCAGCTCCTGAATCCTTGACTGAATTTTGGATATTTTGTTCAGAGGAAGAAATACTCTCTGAAGACCTGAATCCAGCACAGCCCCCAAATGAGTCATCCGTTGTGACGGAACCAGGGACGACTTTGCCCAATTTATGAGCCAAACGTGTCTCTGTAAACAACCTAATGTCTGTTGCAGATGACACTGAAGCAATTCCTGAGACTGTGCCAGGATTAGTAAATCGTCAAGGTATGGAAAAATCCTTATCCCCTGTTGACGGAGATAAGATATCATCACCACCATAATTTTGGTGAATACTCTGGGAGCTGTGGCCAGTCCAAATGGTAGGGCTTGAAACTGAAAATGATGCTGGAGGATAGCAAACCTGAGATAGCGCTGATAGGACAGTGCTATAGGTACATGTAGGTAAGCATCCTGGATATCCATGGATACCATAAAATCCTCTAGCTCCATGGCCAAAATAATGGAACGTAAAGTCTCCATATGAAACCGAGGAACCCAAATGTACTTTTTTAGCGCTCTGAGACGGAGTATGGGTCGGATCGACCCATTTGGCTTATTGACTAGAAACAGGTTGTAATAAAAACCTTGTCCTCGTTGTGCAGGAGGAACTGCAATTATCACTCCTGACTGAAGCAACTTCTGAACTGCCTCTTGCAAAGCCCTGGCCTTCATTTTCACTGAAGATGGGCTGGTACACAAAAACCTTTGAGGAGGGTGTTTCTTGAAAGCAAATCCATAACCATGAGATACCGCTTCTTACACCCAGGCATCTGTGGTAGACTGCTACCAGATCTGTGCAAACTGAAGAAGTCGGCCTCCTACCCTGGGGTCCCTCAGATGGAGGCACGCACCATCAGGCTGATGGCTTATCTTCTGATTTGGAAGCCGGTCCTCTGGTAGCCCAATGCTTTTTAGTCATACCAGACTTGCTGGATTGGGACTGTTTGCCATCACCCTTACCTTTTGCTTTTCCTTGATTCCGAAAGGCTGGAAATCTAGGCTTGGCTTTGTGTGTGGAAGGAAATTTCACTTTCTTGGAGTATGCTTTGGACTCCAAAATACTGTTAAATTCTTTACCAAAAAGAATATCTCCAGTAAAAGGCAAAGACTCCAGAACCTTTTTGGATTCTGAGTCCGCTTCATGTACGTAGCCAAACCACTCTGCCAACTGCTACTGCTGAGGCTGATGCCTGAGAGGCAACTGTACCCATAACCAAGGCTGCTTCTTGGAATTTAACACAGGCTCTGCCGCATCCTCTAAGGAAAGAATGGCTTTCATTGCACTAATCAGCTCAGGTATTTCTACCGAGCAGAGTCCTTCCTCCTTGTCTTCGTATGCAGAACCGGAGTGTGAGGAGTCCTCATCCTCCGACGAGTCCCCATCTGAAACATGTGTAGACTGTGAAGATATTGTTTCATATCTATGTGATTTAATTACCACCAGCCCTTCAGTCTGTTTCGGTTGAGAGGCTGCTGAATGTAATAAACCCTAGGTGGAAGGTTGCATGTAAGGGTTAATCGTGTAACCTATCACTGGTATCGGAGTTTGCATTATCCGCTCGGCTATACTGGATAATCTCTGTGCAAATGTAGCCCATGGGGGTTCAACGTGAACCTGTGCCTGCCTTGGATTATTTAAAAGGCTTTGGTGAAAGCTAAAACAATTTGCACATAATCCATTTTGAACTAGATCCTGAGAGGTTAACCCAACTTTGCAAGACAAACATGAAATGAGTGTTGGTACTGCTGTGGAAAGTTTATTTTCCTTACCCTTGCTGCTCTTAGACATGATAAATAAATCACTTTAAAATTTGTTAAAGTGACACACAATCTGACCCTACCCTGCTTTGCACCAGCATTGAGGATCGGAATACACAGAAAAACTGACAGAATTATAGTACAGTCAGCAATCACACTAGCAATCAGTCACAGGTTATACATTAGTATAATAAGCAATATTAGCACATAATCAACTACAAATACATTTCAGGTATGTAGGAGAAACAGGATACGGTAATTAGGTCGACCACTGTATGTCGACATGCATAAGGTCGACGGGGTCATTAGGTCGACAGGTCAAAAGGTTGACATGAGTTTGTTAATTTTTGTAAACATTTTGGGGACTTTTTCATACTTTACGATCCACGTGGACTACAATTGGGAATGGTAACCTTGTCTGAAGCATGCCATACGAGGGGACATGGTGCACTAATTGGGGTTCCCCGTCACTTTACGGGGAAAAAAACAACACCAAAAAAGTAAAAAACCTCATGTCGATGTTTGACCTGTCAACCTAATGACCATGTCGACATAAGTTGTGTCGACCCAACGACCCATACCCGGAGAAACATATTACTGCATTACCTTCTATAGGAGTTTTAACTGCCTTCAGTCGCACAGCGAAAGAAAACAGAAGCAATAGTTTACAGACCCATATGCATTAAGCACTTATCCAACTAT
This sequence comes from Pseudophryne corroboree, assembly GCF_028390025.1. Lineage (NCBI taxonomy): Eukaryota > Metazoa > Chordata > Amphibia > Anura > Myobatrachidae > Pseudophryne > Pseudophryne corroboree. The sequence goes on along the minus strand of NC_086452.1, from coordinate 228,448,626 downwards.
CCGTACTGAAAGGAAGATAGAGATGTAGTGCTTTATTGCCCGGCTCAGGAGAGTGGGATAAAGGGAGACTTCATCACGCTTCCAGGATCGATCAATAATGTTAATGAACGCTGAGTGGATCCAGACGCTATTAGTGTACACACTTGCCCCGTGAACCTACAGTGAACACAGACGCCCAAGTGAACACTGACGCACCAGTCACACAGCTGCCTATGCTGCAACTGGGTCCTATTAGATACACAGCGTCTCAGACAGAAGCGGGAACTCCGTTCATGGCGTGAAACTCGTTGGAAACTGGTCATGAACCGAGAGGAGGGGCGACCAAGAGAGCATCTTACTCCCCACTGCTGACATCAACCCTAGGGATCGAGGCCTCATACTACCCCTGGAGCTTATGAGGCCTAGCGCTGGTGCACCCGAGGTGGCAGCCGCATCAGCAACTGTTCGGTAGTCTCCATCCCGAAACAGTGCGGATGTGTCTCGCGTTTCCCCTACTAAGTGAAACCGATGCCTTACTTTCTCCTTGTGCTCCAGGCCACAGCCTGGTAACGTCTGCTGGACTTGCTAGTACATCCTACACAGACGACCGCCGAAACAGCACTGTACACGTGGGTAAGCATTGTCGCGACCTGGCGGGGAGTTGTTGGAGCGAATCTTTCTAAGGTACGTATAAGACGCTTTTTAGAAGGGATGCTAAAAAAAAACAAACTAGTAAGACTATAAAAATAGAATAAAAAAGCTTATGGCTGCTAAAAACCAGCAGCCCATTGGTCCGGCTCCTGCCGCACCAAACGAAAAACTGATTTGCCTGAACTAGGAGACGGGGATATAGGGACGTATCTGTTGCATTCTGGGAGGCCGAAAGCTTTGATCGTTTGGTGTCAATCCGCTGTTGCTACCTCATATTCCAATGTTATCCTGTGGACCCTGCAGGAGAAATACTCAGTGTAGTCTCCTCTACGGGAGTCACTCGAGCTGCCTTTACTCCTACTGTTTGAACACTTGGGATAATAGATGAACAGCTGCTTCATAGGTACTCGCCATTATGTTCTTAATGTTTGCATGATGGCCCAAGTCTGGATAGCTCGCACCTGGATGGATGACTCCACGGGGCCAGAATGTCGTGCTTGGCTCTCCTTCGTTTCTACTACTGTTGCACATGAGAAAATAAGATTTTACTTACCGATAAATCTATTTCTCGTAGTCCGTAGTGGATGCTGGGGACTCCGTCAGGACCATGGGGATTAGCGGCTCCGCAGGAGACAGGGCACAAAACTAAAGCTTTAGGATCAGGTGGTGTGTACTGGCTCCTCCCCCTATGACCCTCCTCCAAGCCTCAGTCAGGATACTGTGCCCGGACGAGCGTACACAATAAGGAAGGATATTGAATCCCGGGTAAGACTCATACCAGCCACACCAATCACACCGTATAACTTGTGATCTAAACCCAGTTAACAGTATGACAAACGTAGGAGCCTCTGAACAGACGGCTCACAACAATAACAACCCGATTTTTTTGTAACAATAACTATGTACAAGTATTGCAGACAATCCGCACTTGGGATGGGCGCCCAGCATCCACTACGGACTACGAGAAATAGATTTATCGGTAAGTAAAATCTTATTTTCTCTGACGTCCTAAGTGGATGCTGGGGACTCCGTCAGGACCATGGGGATTATACCAAAGCTCCCAAACGGGCGGGAGAGTGCGGATGACTCTGCAGCACCGAGTGAGAGAACTCCAGGTCCTCCTCAGCCAGGGTGTGCCCCTGACCAAGTAGCAGCTCGGCAAAGTTGTAAAGCCGAGACCCCTCTGGCAGTCGCCCAAGATGAGCCCCCTTCCTTGTGGAATGGGCATTTATATATTTTGGCTGTGGCAGTCCTGCCACAGAATGTGCAAGCTGAATTGTACTACACATTCAACTAGCAATCGTCTGCTTAGAAGCAAGAGCACCCAGTTTTTTGGGTGCATACAGGATAACAGCAAGTCAGTTTTCCTGACTCCAGCCGTCCTGGAAATCTATATTTTCAGGGCCCTGACAACATCTAGCAACTTGGAGTCCTCCAAGTCTCTAGTAGCCGCAGGTACCACAATAAGCTGGTTCAGATGAAACGCTGACACCACCTTAGGGAGAAACTGGGGACGAGTCCGCAGCTCTGCCCTGTCCGAAAGGACAATCAGATATGGGCTTTTGTGAGACAAAGCCGCCAATTCTGACACTCGCCTGGCCGAGGCCAGGGCCAACATCATGGTCACTTTCCATGTGAGATATTTCAAATCCACAGATTTGAGCGGTTTAAACCAACGTGATTTGAGGAATCCCAGGACTACGTTGAGATCCCACAGTGCCACTGGAGGCACAAAAGGGGGTTGTATATGCAGTACTCCCTTGTCAAATTTCTGGACTTCAGGAACTGAAGCCAATTCTTTCTGGAAGAAAATCGACAGGGCCGAAATTTGAACCTTAATGGACCCCAATTTGAGGCCCATAGACACTCCTGTTTGCAGGAAATGCAGGAATCGACCGAGTTGAAATTTCTTCGTGGGGCCTTCCTGGCCTCACACCACGCAACATATTTTCGCCACATGTGGTGATAATGTTGTGCGGTCACCTCCTTCCTGGCTTTGACCAGGGTAGGAATGACCTCTTCCGGAATGCCTTTTTTTTTTCCTTAGGATCCGGCGTTCAACCGCCATGCCGTCAAACGCACCCGCGGTAAGTCTTGGAACAGACATGGTACTTGCTGAAGCAAGTCACTTCTTATCGGCAGAGGCCCTGAGTCCTCTGTGAGCATCTCATGAAGTTCCGGGTACCAAGTCCTTCTTGGCCCATCCGGAGCCACGAGTATAGTTCTTACTCCTCTACGTCTTATAATTCTCAGTACCTTTGGTATGAGAAGCAGAGGAGGGAACACATACACCGACTGGTACACCCATGGTGTTACCAGAACGTCCACAGCTATTTCCTGAGGGTCTCCTGACCCGGCGCAATACCTGTCCAGTTTTTTGTTCAGGCGGGACGCCATCATGTCCACCTTTGGTCTTTCCCAACGGTGCACAATCATGTGGAAAAAACTTCTCGATGAAGTCCCCACTCTCCCGGGTGGAGGTCGTGCTGAGGAAGTCTGCTTCCCAGTTGTCCACTCCCGGAATGAAAACTGCTGACAGTGCTATCACATGATTTTCCGCCCAGCGAAGAATCCTTGCTGTTTCTGCCAGTGTCCTCCTGCTTCTTGTGCCGCCCTGTCTGTTTACGTGGGCGACTGCCGTGATGTTGTCCCACTGGATCAATACCGGCTGACCTTGAAGCAGAGGTCTTGCTAAGCTTAGAGCATTGTAAATTGCTCTTAGCTCCAGTATATTTATGCGGAGAGAAGTCCCCAGACTTGATCACTCTCCCTGGAAATTTTTTCCCTGTGTGACTGCTCCCCAGCCTTTCAAGCTGGAATCCGTGGTCACCAGGACCCAGTCCTGAATGCATAACTGTGGCACTTTAGTAGATGAGCACTCTGCAGCCACCACAGAAGAGACACCCTTGTCCTTGGAGACAGGGTTATCCGCTGATGCATCTGAATATGCGATCCGGACCATTTGTCCAGCGGATCCCACTGAAAAGTTCTTGCGTGAAATCTGCCGAATGGAATCGCTTCGTAAGAAGCCACCATTTTTCCCAGGACCCTTGTGCAATGATGCACTGACACTTTTCCTGGTTTTTGGAGGTTCCTGACTAGCTCGGATAACTCCCTGGCTTTCTCCTCCGGGAGAAACACCTTTTTACTGGACTGTGTCCAGAATCATCCCTAGGGACAGCAGACGTGTCGTCGGAGACAGCTGCGATTTTGGAATATTTAGAATCCACCCGTGCTGTCGTAGAACTACTTGAGATAGTGCTACTCAGACCTCCAACTGTTCTCTGGACCTTGCCCTTATCAGGAGATCGTCCAAGTAAGGGATAATTAAGACGCCTTTTCTTTGAAGAAGAATCATCATTTCGGCCATTACCTTGGTAAAGACCCGGGGTGCCGTGGACAATCCAAACGGCAGCGTCTGAAACTGATAGTGACAGTTTTGTACCACGAACCTGAGGTACCCTTTGTGAGAAGGGCAAATTTGGACATGGAGGTAAGCATCCTTGATGTCCAGGGACACCATATAGTCCCCTTCTTCCTGGTTCGCTATCACTGCTCTGAGTGACTCCATTTAGAATAGGTCTCACCGAGCCGTCTGGCTTCAGTACCACAATATAGTGTGGAATAATACCCCTTTACTTGTTGTAGGAGGGGTACTTTGATTATCACCTGCTGGGAATACAGCTTGTGAATTGTTTCCAATACTGCCTCCCTGTCGGAGGTAGACGTTGGTAAAGCAAACTTCAGGAACCTGCGAGGGGGAGACGTCTCGAATTTCCAATCTGTACCCCTGGGATACTACTTGTAGGATCCAGGGGTCCACTTGCGAGTGAGCCCACTGCGTGCTGAAACTCTTGAGACGACCCCCCACCGCACCTGTTTGTACGGCCCCAGCGTCATGCTGAGGACTTGGCAGAAGCGGTGGAAGGCTTCTGTTCCTGGGAATGGGCTGCCTGCTGCAGTCTTCTTCCCTTACCTCTATCCCTGGGCAGATATTATGGGGACGAAAGGACTGAGGCTGAAAAGACTATGTCTTTTTCTGCTGAGATGTGACTTGGGGTAAAAAAGGTGGATTTTCTAGCTGTTGCCGTGGCCACCAGGTCCGATGGACCGACCCCAAATAACTCCTCCCCTTTATACGGCAATACTTCCATGTGCCGTTTGGAATCTGCATCACCTGACCACTGTCGTGTCCATAAACATCGTCTGGCAGATATGGACATCGCACTTACTCTTGATGCCAGAGTTTCGCATATATAGAAATGCATATTTTAAATGCTCTATAGTCAATAAAATACTGTCCCTGTCAAGGGTATCAATATTTCCAGTCAGGGAATCCGACCAAGCCACCCCAGCGCTGCCCATCCAGGCTGAGGCGATCGCTGGTCGCAGTATAACACCAGTATGTGTGTATATACTTTTTAGGATATTTTCCAACCTCCTATCAGTTGGCTCCTTGAGTGCGTCCGTATCTGGAGACGGTAACGCCACTTGTTTTTATAAGCGTGTGAGCGCCTTATCCACCCTAAGGTGTGTTTCCCAACGCGCCATAACTTCTGGCGGGAAAGGGTATACCGCCAATAATTTTCTATCGGGGGAAACCCACGCATCATCACACACTTCATTTAATTTATCTGATTCAGGAAAAACCACATGTAGTTTTTTCACACTCCACATAATACCCTTTTTTGTGGTACTTGTAGTATCAGAAATATGTAACATCTCCTTCATTGCCCTTAACAAGTAACGTGTGGCCCTAAAGGAAAATACGTTTGTTTCTTCACCGTCGACACTGGAGTCAGTGTCCGTGTCTGTGTCGACCGACTGAGGTAAAAGGACGTTTTAACGCCCCTGACGGTGTTTTAGACGCCTGGACAGGTACTAATTGGTTTGCCGGCCGTCTCATGTCGTCAACCGACCTTGCAGCGTGTTGACATTATCACGTAATTCCTTAAATAAGCCATCCATTCCGGTGTCGACTCCCTAGAGAGTGACATCACCATTACCGGCAATTGCTCCGCCTCCTCACCAACATCGTCCTCATACATGTCGACACACAAGTAGCGACACACAGCACACACACAGGGAATGCTCTGATAGAGGACAGGACCCCACTAGCCCTTTGGGGAGACAGAGGGAGAGTTTGCCAGCACACACCAAAAACGCTATATTATACAGGGACAACCTTTATATAAGTGTTTTTCCCTTATAGCATTTTAATATATATATACATATCGCCAAATAAGTGCCCCCCCTCTCTGTTTTAAACCTGTTTCTGTAGTGCAGTGCAGGGGAGAGCCTGGGAGCCTTCCCACCAGCCTTTCTGTGAGGGAAAATGGCGCTGTGTGCTGAGGAGAATAGGCCCCGCCCCCTTTTCGGCGGGCTTCTTCTCCCGTTTTTCTGAGACCTGGCAGGGGTTAAATACATCCATATAGCCTCCAGGGGCTATATGTGATGTATTTTTAGCCAGAATAAGGTATTATACATTGATGCCCAGGGCGCCCCCAGCAACGCCCTGCACCCTCCGTGACCGTTGGTGTGAAGTGTGTGACAACAATGGCGCACAGCTGCAGTGCTGTGCGCTACCTTCATGAAGACTGAAAAGCCTTCTGCCGCCGGTTTCTGGACCTTCAATCTTCAGCATCTGCAAGGGGGGTCGGCGGCGCGGCTCCGGGACGAACCCCAGGGTGAGACCTGTGTTCCGACTCCCTCTGGAGCTAATGGTGTCCAGTAGCCTAAGAAGCCAATCCATCCTGCACGCAGGTGAGTTGAACTTCTCTCCCCTAAGTCCCTCGATGCAGTGAGCCTGTTGCCAGCAGGACTCACTGAAAATAAGAAACCTAAAAACTTTTTCTAAGCAGCTCCTTAAGAGAGCCACCTAGATTGCACCCTGCTCGGACGGGCACAAAAACCTAACTGAGGCTTGGAGGAGGGTCATAGGGGGAGGAGCCAGTACACACCACCTGATCCTAAAGCTTTAGTTTTGTGCCCTGTCTCCTGCGGAGCCGCTAATCCCCATGGTCCTGACGGAGTCCCCAGCATCCACTTAGGACGTCAGAGAAATACATATACTTAGCCAGAAACACAGAGTCCAAGTTCAATATCAGGGACACGGCACACAGTCATTTTGGTGAGTCTTACTTGTATGTGCTTATTTTCATGTAACATAATTCTTCCGATGTTCTTTCACACGAGTGTTTTTTATATTTATGCATCCCGTGCAAACTAATAAAAATATGCTCTATTGTATGATTATTGATACGCGTTATCATCTGTCTTTGTCTGTTTTTAGGTTTCTGTTCTCTTTGTTTTTTCATTGCGTTTTGCGAAATTAATTAAAAAAAAGTCTAATTCAATCATGCACAGCTGTGGTACTCTATTTTGCTGGGGCAGTAATTATCCCAACTGCTTTCACAGACAGAAATCCTCAAATCACAACCTATTGGGAAGACTGCGGGGGTTGCCGTTGAGAATCACTGCTATAAATGTCACCATTTTCCACTTAGTATATTTTACATTTAGCTGATAAAATGTAGGGGGAAAAAAAGTATACTCACCAACACAATAAGTACTATAATAAGGAGCACTGGCATTTGGTAGAATAAAGGAATCTCTGCCAACAAATTATGCAAAAATTCTCCAATTGCTTTCCCCACATGTTTTAAGGGTTCTGTTATGAAGTCTGTAAAAGTGAGAGCCAGAGCCTGTACAGGAAAGATATGATATACAATTGAAAATAGTTTCTAAAATACGAGTATTTACACTATCTCTCTACATAACTGGAATTGTTACAACAAATTTTTTCCAATTATGTTTTTTCCACTAACAAACACATAGGGCTATAGATATCATTGATGGCAGTAGGGCCCAGAAAAGTACAGTTCCTTACCAATGCATATCGTAGACATAGGAAAACACAAGGGGTGATTTCAGTTGTCCGGAATCCGCTCCTTTTTTCCCTATAAACTGGCCAGTGGGTTGAATTATCAGGGTCGGACAGGCCCACAGGGATACAGGGGAAAGCCCTGGTGAGCCCCACCCCCTCCTCTAATGTCAGGTTATAACTCGTGTACTCTATGCCATGTTACTCTATTAGAGGGTCACTTACCTGGTAGAGCAGGAATATGGATGAACATGGGCGCTTGGTTTGAATCTATAGAAACTACAGCAATATTCACCCGCCTGCCACAATTTGTGGCGTGCAAACATTATTCAAAATATAGAATATTGCAAACTAAGAATGTAATTAAAAAAAAGTAACCAACATTTATGCCACCCCAGTTATTATAACTTTGCGAGTACATTAATGTGGTATATATAGACAGGATCAACATTATGTACTTTATTATACGAAATGTATGTTACATTATACTGCATTCCCAGGACTACGGGATAGTCACTACAGTGCATAATCTGGTACAATATTCTGCAATAAGTATCAGTATTTATTATATATACAGTATATATTTACACAGGGGAACCGACCATGCACTATAGTATCTACGTTGATATGCGGCAGATATATGAAGAGGTGGTAAGTGCTAAATAGGCTATAACCAGCAAGCCTCGGCATGTATTAAAGCAGATACTTTAGAGGAAAATCCATTTTCTCTACGGTATCTGCCAACATCTAACAATTTTCGCTGTCAACATACTATTCTATGGCGGCGGAAAATCATCTAGATGTATTAAAAAAAATGATAAGCTCACATTAGCTGCTTATTGTTTTTTTTTCACAAACTGACAGGTATTACCTGCCGATATGTGTACATACCTGTGGTGGCCCTACCATTGCAATCCCTCAACTGACAGCACTAGGATATACTACTATTTTACTAGAGCTGCAGACGCAGACACAGCATGCAGTGTAAGGGACTGAACAGAGCTGCTGTACATACCTAGTCTGCCCTGTGTGTTGATCTGAGCGCTCTATCAGTAAATCATACCAGAGAGCAGCTAACTCAACATATCACAAGTGAAATAATTAGCACTACCTGTGGAACTTTTGGTCAGTGTCAGCCAGCAATAAGTACACCCAGGTACCAAATAGGAGGTCTCAATGACAGAACTATAAGGCGTTCCTGAGGACTGAGCTTGGGAATTACTGTAACAGATCCTCTATGTTAATTAGTAATACTGTATTACATATGCTATCCTATCCTATATAATAAAAGGCTAACGCTGCTCCTCACCTCTACGGTTCAATTCAAGTTTTTACACGCCAGTGGCCACCAGATGGAGCAATTCAAGTGCTGACTTTACTATTGTGTTGTTCCCTTATTCTGACGGGCTGGTAACTAGTCCAGTATATACTGTAAGTAAAACCAATGTGTACATTTGTGTCCAGGGCTGGTAACAGGTCCTTCTGCTGTTACCCCAGACTTGCTCAAGTGTTCCGCAGAGCAGGGACGTGGATTATGGAATGGTGCCCACATCCAGAAACAAAAACACTTAGCTTAGATACAGCTTACTGTTGTCACTGGCCCTATAGACATCTGAAGTATTACATACACTGAACCTTGTATGAGACAGACTAGATTGTTAAAATAGGATTTTAATTACCTACCGGTAAATCCTTTTCTCGTAGTCTGTAGAGGATGCTGGGGTCCACATTAGCACCATGGCGTATAGATGGGTCCACTAGGAGCCATTGGCACTTTAAGAGTTTAACAGGGTGGGCTGGCTCCTCCCTCTATGCCCCTACTACCAGACTCAGTCTAGAAACTGTGCCCAAGGAGACGGACAACTTAGAGAGAAGGATTTTACACAGATAGTGGTGAGATTCATACCAGCTCACACATGCAAGGCACACCAAGCTAACCAGCTTGAAAATTCAGCAACGGCTGAGCCAATTACTTAACCAACTAACAAAACAGTACTTAACCAAGCAGTACTGAACGAAGTAACCACTGCAGAATCACGAAGCGCTGGGCGGGCGCCCAGCATCCTCTACGGACTACGAGAAAATGATTTACCGGTAGGTAATTAAAATCCTATTTTCTCTTACGTCCTAGAGGATGCTGCGGTCCACATCGGGATGGAGAGTGCGGAAGCTCCCGCAGAACTGATTGACTGAAGTTCAGATCATCAGAGGCCAAAGTATCAAACTTGTAGAATTTAGCAAACGTGTTCAACCCAGACCAAGTAGCCGCTCGGCAAAGCTGTAAAGCCGAGGCACCCCGGGCAGCCGCCCAGGAAGAACCCACCTTACGAGTAGAGTGGGCCTTAACAGATTTTGGACACGGCAATACTGCCGTAGAAATCTGCAGAATATATCCGTGCATTCAGTGTACCCAGGTCCTTCATGGATTCCACCATGAACCCCGCAGAATCTTGTATGTTACGTAAAAACAGTTCAATGTCACTTCTATCCATTGTATCTAAGTCTTCTAGTAACGTGCCTGACCACTTTCCTATAGCTTTTGAGATCCATGCACAGGCAATAGTAGGCCTTAATGCCACCCCCGAAGCAGTGTATATGGATTTAAGCGTAGCGTCAATCTTCCGATCAGCCAGTTCTTTTAACGCGGTAGATCCAGGGACAGGTAAAACCACCTTTTTTGACAGTCTGGACACAGATGCGTCAACTATGGGTGGGTTTTCCCATTTTTTCCTATCCTCCTCAGGGAAGGGAAAATCAACCAGAATCCTTTTGGGGATCTGGAATTTTTTCTCTGGGGTTTCCCAGGCTTTTTAAAATAAAGCGTTTAATTCTCTTGACGCAGGGAAGGTTAGCGAGGCTTTCTTATTATCTGTGAAGAAAGCCTCCTCAACCTGCTCAGGTGGTGTGTCCGCAATGTTTAACACATCTCTCATGGCCTCAATCATGAGCTGCACCCCCTTTGCCAGGGATGCCGTCCCCCTCAGCACATCCCCATCACTGTCTACTGTGTCAGAGTCGGTATCCGTGTCATCTTACATAATCTGGGCAAGAGCACTTTTCTGTGGCTACATGTTAGAGGATTTGGAAGAAATAGGAACAGAACCTGACCAAACAGCCATAGAATTCTTTAAAATCTGAGTTTCATTCTCAGTATGAGCTACCCTAGTAGATATCTGAGAGATCATTCCCTTAATAGAAGTTAGCCATTCCGGCTCAGTAATGGGAATCTGAGATAAGACATTACATTCCTGAGTTCATGGAATTGATTCCTCTGGAGAGGAAATGTCCTCTGCAGCATAAGACACCGAATCCCTTGACATGGCTATGTGAGAAAACATACACCCATACACACAGGAAAATGTCAGACACAGTTTCCCCCCCAAGTATGCCACAGAGAAACACAGAGCTTGGAGCCAGTACACACACAGCGCTTCCCTAGGTAGATATAATACAACTACCTGGCGCTGTGTACCTTAATACACTACACAGTAATTACACAGCCCCCCTGCCCCCCCTTCTACAACCCCCTAGTACCGCACAGGAAAGCTGGAGGTGTGTGGTGGGACAGCACTACCTTTCAGCGTCTCTGTAGTTGGATCTGCAGGCAGGAAAATGGCGCTGAATGCTGCTGGGTCCGCTCTGAGAAGCTCCGCCTCCTGAACATGGCGCTGCTTCACGCACTTCACATCTTTATAATGGCCTGAGGAATGATGCTGGCAGCGTTACCGAGGTCCCTGACAGCCTTGGTGACCAGTTTAGGCTACAGGCACTGGCTCAGGGCGCCCCTCATAGCGCTGCACTGTGTACAGCTGAGCCTCCGGAGCGCAGTTAGTACTGCGCTCCCACCCTGTTGCCACCATCTTCACACCGGCTCCCTGCTTACTGGGGCGCCGGAGACTCACTCACCACCGGAATCTTCTGGCTCTGTTGTTAGGGGGTGGCGGCATGCTGCGGGAGTGAGCGGTCGTCTGGGGGCGGCTAACGATCATCACCCTCAGGAGCTCAGTGTCCTGTCAGCGGAGATAGTGGCCATTAACCTCACAGGGTTGGACACTACTCCTCCCCTAAGTCCCACGAAGCAGGGAGGCTGTTGCCAGCAGCCTCCCTGTAACTGACTCTAATTAAAAAAACAAAACTAGAAAAACTCCTATGGAGCTCCCCTAGCTGTGACCGGCTCCTCCGGGCACATTTTCTAAACTGAGTTTGGTAGGAGGGGCATAGAGGGAGGAGCCAGCCCACACTGTTAAACCCTTAAAGTGCCAATGGCTCCTAGTGGACCAGTCTATACCCCATGGTACTAATGTGGACCCCAGCAAGAGAAATGGTAATTATGGCCTCTCTATAGGCTGGCCACAATCCCTCTAAAATCAAGAAACAAAGTCTTTGCCAGGACAGCAGCTCTGATTGCTGTCTGTCTCTCCAAAGAGAATGGCACAAAAGTGACAGCCATTGCTACTACTGTACTGCCAGTTAGGACACTGGGCATACAGTAGGTGACCATAAGATCCCTGGAAGGGGAGGAGCGTGGAGCACTAAAGAGACCGAATTACCGGTAACCGTTTTTTTCTTTTAAAGTACTCTATGACAGCCTTTACATATGGAATGTACCCAAGCAATACTACAGTAGGGCAAAAATAAGGACAGCACACTGTATCAGAAACATCAGCGTTATCATCTACAATATCTGCTTATTCTGTTGCTGCTCCTTGTGCACTTTACTTTCAAACTGGGTAATATAAACAACTAGAAAATAATGTCTGCTAAATTTATGGATTTATGACCATGCTGCCTCCCTAGAAAGTTTTATAATTAAGCCTTTTGTGCCCACAAACTTAAGACTGCCCTGGTTGAGTGTGCTCTGGCGATGTTTGGTACATTCTTTATATTCTCCTCATAGACGAATATGATGAGTTCTCTTATCCACTTTAGTTGGAATACGACCTTTTCTGACTCCTGTAGGAAGGACAAAAACATGATCCATTGTCCTGACCTCTACAACCCTTGACAAGTAGATGATACTTTCCCTCACAAGATCCGAAGTCTGTCATTTCCTTTCTTATCAGCTGGTAGTGTAATTTGATAGTTAATATGGAACGAGGAAAACACCCTCGGAAGCAAAGCTTAATTGGTCCTCAGTTCCAGTCAGAAAAAAACAATAAGAAAACCACAAAACTTGGAGCTTACTTACTCTTTTGATAGCTGTTATTGCAATAAGAATTACAACCTTAAGAGTTGCGAATTTAAGGGAAATCTCTAATGTTTCAAAGAGGAAGCCATTAGGACACACAGTGCTATTAAGGAATTAATTTGAGAACAGATTCTTTTAACTGCCTGATAACTAAGGGCCTAATTCAGACCTGATCACTCCTCTGCAAATTTGCAGAGGGCCGAGATTAGTCGTCACCCATAGAGAGTGAAAACTTGCCCCGTGCAAGTGTGTGAATGCATGCGTACGCTGTGCAAAAACTTCACCAAACAGCGGACAGCTGCAAATCCGTTCGCAAGCTACTCACCATCGAATTAGTTTTCCAGTCTGAGCGTAGCCCAAGACTTACTCCTACATTGCGATAGAATCAGGCTGTTCGGGGCCAGAGCTGACGTCACACACCCTTGGTAACGCCTACGTTTTTCCTGACACACTCAGAAAATGTCCAGTTACCACTCAGAAACGTCTGTTTCCTGATAATCACCTTGTGTACGCCTAGCGATCAAAATATTTGCACCATTCTGCCGCTGTTTGGACATTGCGGTGCATACGCATGCACAGTCATTCAATAATCAGCCGCTGTGCAATTTCGCACAATAGCGATCAGGTCTGAATTAGGCCCTAAATACTAATTAATAATCTAAGTACTGTAAATCATCTGTTGCCAGTTTTGTTCGTTTTCTTTTATCAAGGAGAATATTTATTGCAGAAACCTGTACTTTCATGGTTGCTAGTGTCAATCCTTCAGCCAATGTCTTTCTTAAACTGATCTTGACTCCAGACCAGGCTATAAACTTGTTCAAGATTCTGTAATAAGCTTCTAAATACATCCACACTTTCATGCCTGTAAGAAAACCATCTTATTACTTGTTCTGACAGAAATTAGTTCTTGATAACGTCTGTGCAGTCTCCATGCCATTAAATTTAGACCTGTCAGATGTAGATGAAAAACTGGACCTTGACGTAATAGGTCAGAACATATTGGCAGTGGCCAAGGATCTTCTGTCAACATTCCGAAAGTTATTGGTTACCATGGAAATCTCGGCTAGTATTATAGAATTAATACATCTGCCTTTTCTCATTTTTCATCATCAGTGGAAATGTAGAGAAGACATATGCCAGATATAAATCCAAGAACAGAAAGAGAAGAGAACATCTACTCCCTTGGTATCTGGAAAAACAAACAGGTAAGTTCTGGTTTGTTGCCATCAGATCATCTTCTGGATATCCAAATTTTAATATTAACAGCTGGAACACCTCTGTCAGGATCTAGCGGAATCAGTGCTAGTAATATGGAACAAAGCTGAGAAAATGGACACACTATAATATATGCTTGATGCAGGAGAATGCTGGAGATATCAGGAGAACAAACCTACAGTGTTTCTTAATATGCCCCATCAACAAATAAGATATTTTTTTGTGAAATCTTTCAAATGGATCCAGTGATTTAAAGATTTCTTCTGGTAGTTTATTTTTTATATAAGATTTTATTGCAAATTTCCCATGTGCTATTTTGCCCATGGGATTAGATTTATGGTTGACGAGAACAATCCCAACAAACAAAGGCGATTAATCTGAATACTGAGTTGGGTATCATTGACTGTTTTCCCAATTTATGATCCACTCATGATGTGGAAGAAAAAGCAGCACACGATCTACAGTATTTTGGGTTGTACCAGTTTTGTTTTCCCTGCAATTAATAGGTGTCCAGATACAGCCAGAATGTTATATCTTGTTTGAATAATTCTGCTATGAGAGTTGCAAGTAGCTTGGTGAACATACTTAGCGCTTTTGCCTACCCGAAATGGAGACAGATGAACGGATAGTGGTTGCTAAGAATTTAGAATCTGATAAACTTCTGATGGCTTTTTTTTATGGGGATATAAAAATAGGCATCCTGGAGACAAATAGCCGCAGTAATTAGATACTCCGCTAAGGGTGTATATGACAGCATTTGCATAAGTAGACACCCCTAGAGTGAGTCAAGCATATAACAGCAAGGATGTATGGGGAACAGGAGTAATAACTGTTCATCTTAAAACAGATGACATATCCTCAATCAGGTCGTTATGAGGGAGCATATTGCAAGGAGAGCCACCTGGACCATAGATGGTCATATTTTAATTCTGTTTTATGAGCAGCACTATACAAAAAACATTCATGCTGCATCATAACATTAACCCGAGATAGTAATGCCTGAAAATCAGGACCTGCAGTGGCCATCCAAAATCGTGCTATGCAGACCTTGGCCAGAGTACATACATTCAGAGTATATTGTAAACTATAATCATCTAGGGCAGCATCATCTTTGTATAACCCCAAAACAACAAAGCGAAGTTAGGACAGAGGGTAAAATACCAGTATCAGAGACACCCGAAGAACCTGTACACGAAAAGATTGCACATCCGTACACTCACATAGTGAATGCAAAAAGGTAACAGAGCTGACTGACACTTAGGGCAGACATCAGATGCCCTCCCACCAAATCTCACCACTCTAACTGGCATCAAGTAAATACTAAGCAGAATAAATAATTGGCTCTGCTGAAAGCAAACGGAAGCAGTAGATACATGAGGGCATGCAAGAGCTCTATTCCATTCATCCTCAGAGAGATTATCCACCTCTGACTCCCAGCTCTGTTGCAAACAGGGTAGAGTAGAGGCATGAGGATACGACATTAAAAGGGAGTTCAGCAAAAATGGTTTTAAGGGTGTCCATCCTGCAATGTTTTACTAGGATATATTTGTTCAACTGCATGAGATTTAACATTTTTCTGAAGCGGCCTGATGGCTTTCTTGTTAGAAACAAACAGAATAAAAGCCTGTTCTCTCTTGAGCAGAAGGTACAGTTATGGGCCCTACACATTTACTGATTACATTGAAATGATGAATGATGCGCGGCCCCATGCTTGTTCATCGTTGGTGCCGACTTGTTTATGTCTGCAAGCTAATATGGGCAATATCGTCCATATCAGCATGCAGGGCTATGGGTCCAGGTGACGGGGGAGTGAAGAAACTTCACTCCCCCATCCCCACCGCCGGGCACCTCGGTGGCCAATTGGCCAGTGTGTAGGGCCCTTAACAATTGCTCTTGTTTTGAACAATTGTTGCAGTATGTCAATGCTTTTTGTTCTATACAATTTTTAGGATCTTTTTTAGAAACAGTCATATCCCTTCTGGCTGTACGTTTTAATTCTATTCTGCATCTGCCACAGACATTTGTCCATAATAAATTGAGTACATTGTCTAATAAAATTTAGAAGTCTCCCTGTAGCGGAAAATTAGAAGATTTAACATCCTGTCTTTTATTGTACTTACGAACATGGACCTGCTGGATACTGTCTGCTATACTGGCATCTTGACCTGTAACTTCTAGTAAAGTGGTCAATCTATTTTATTGATGTGTATCTTCCACCCAAAGGTGCAATCACAGAACTCTTCATGCTACTGTTGCAGAATGAACTGATCTAGCTGAACTGGACACCACATATAAGCATTCTTCACAAAGAAATTCAACTCCTTCTACACAATGTCTACTTTTTTCTTCTAGTAATTATTGTTTAGTAATTTTATCTCAATATCAGAATGGAGATTGCAGCCCATACCCGAAGAGCTCTGGCAACAAATGCTATCACTACGCCTAACTGTAATGTATTGCCCGTTAATGTATGTAGTTATTTAAACAGCTCTCCATTTTTATTTTTATCCATGGAGGAATGTCAGTCCTAGCAACAACCTAAAGCAAAGAGCCCCACTTTATCAACTCCTCATCTCTAATCGAATACATTCTCTCAATTCTAGACCAATTCCCTTGACATATATCATATATATAGATGTTGCCATATCTTTCATAACACTATGGGTGGGATTCAAATGATATATCACGCCCAATTTAATTTCTAAAATGATCTCCGTTATCGCGCATATTGCGCCCATAGTGATCAGGTTTAGCTGTGTAAAGGGTTGGGTGCCTCCCTACTCCAGGGGGTAGCGAGCTGAAATAATGATACCACGCCCCTGAGGGCAGAAACAGAACGGGTGTGGAAAGGTGTGAAAAGAATTGAATCCCGCCCTATGAATGGGAATATTCTACCCTTTGTGAAGTCCTCTTCAAATGTTTTATTTCCTATGTCAGATCTTCTTTATTCTTCATGGTTTATATTTGTAAGTAAACCATCCACCAAACCTGTATTAACTGATTTAGTATATTCTTTAAATGTCCACAGATTCTTCACTCTCTAGAACATTTAGATCACAAGACTACATTTCTGAGAAAACTGTACTGTACCACGTCTAAACTTGTTTGAGATCTACACAGTCTAGCCCCTGCAACTTAAGAAGTTATTCTTTGTATACAAAATATTTTTTTTCATCCCTTCCATTAACTCTTGAAATTGATTAAGAGGCTGTACAGGAATAATTTCGGGCTGGGGCCAGTCAGAACAAACTGCATTAGTTGGTTAAAAGAAATATATTTGTCACAAGCTTCACAAAAGCTTGATTCTTTTTTTTGATAGGACCTTTCTTTATTCCTGTTTGAAAACTCTAAACTACTGTAACTATCCCTACAAGCACTAAAATAAACAGTGCCTTAGTGCTGTTTATTTTCATGCTTAAAAGAGAAAAAGAAAAAGGAAAAACTACAATTCAAAATAGAAGTTACAGTAAACGTAAGGTGTTTTAAATAAGTTGTACTGAATTCATGTTTTAAAATACGGCATTTAAAACAGCAATGCCACGAGATAAAAATAAAAACATGAAAAAATATTTGTTATGGTAAGAACTTACCGTTGATAACGTTATTTCTCCTAAGTCCACAGGAAAACATTGGGATATGATGATGCAACAGTGGATTTGCACCAAACGGTCAAAGCTTTCGGCCTCCCAGCATTCAACGGGCCCGTCCATATATCCCCCGCCTCCTGGCTCAGGCAAATCAGTTGTTTCCCAAAGCTCAAGGCAGGCGCATTATATAGAGCCCTAATCAGGCGAGAAGAACACACATGCACACCCTTCCATACAAGAAGGAAGAGGTTAATGAGTGAAAGGATCCTCAAATCAGGTGCGTCAGGGTGGGATCCCTGTGGACTTAGGAGAAATAACGTTATCAACGGTAAGTTCTTACCATAACGAATATTTCTCCGGCAGGGTCCACAGGATAACATTGGGATGTCCCAAAGCAATTTAGAGGTGAGGATGCTCCTGATTAGACAGGAGAAACCTTTCCCCGAATTCAGCGTCCTGAGAGGCAAAGGTAGCAAAGGTATAATGTCTAATGAATGTGTTAATGTTAGACCATGGGCTGCCTTACATATCTTTTCTGCTGAAGCATCACGTTGTGCTGCCCATGATGGACCTACCTAACGAGTAGAGTGAGCAGAGACATTAGCCGGGACAGGGAGATGAGCTTGAGAATATGCTTCTGAAATCGTCATCCGAAGACACCTCGCCAGTGTCTGCTTATCAGCAGGCGATCCTCTCTTGTGAATCCGTAGAGAATGAAGAGAGTGGGGTATATTTACTAAGGTCCCGATTTTGTCCGAGATGACGTTTTTTCTTCAAAGTGTCATCTCGGGAATTTACTAAGCAAAAATCTCGGCAGTGATGAGGGCATTCGTAATATTTTGGAAGTCCTAGGAAAAAATTACGAATCAATACACCATCGGTCAAATACGCCTGCAATTTGGTAGAAATCGGGAATTTACTAAAAAGTGCAAATCACAAACACTGTCGACAATAGCCAAACACTGCTGTGCTGAAATACAATTCGTGAAAAAGTGCTAAAAAAAACAGACCTGCTTTTTTTTGGCGTGTTTGGATAGGCATGCACGGATCCATGAGATGGATGACCGAAAGTAACCTCACCGCTGACCACAAAGTTCCCACCATTGGTTACAATGGAGCGCATAGGCGCTAAATTGTAACACTGCCGTGTGCTGCCTGTCATACAGTACAGGAGCACACAGCCAATCAGGAGGGTGCCACAATGTGGTGCTCCCTGATTGGCTGATGGAACCCTCTTAGACATAAGTCAGAGGGGGTTTCTGGCATTCGGGGAAAGGGGTCCCATGTGAAAACATGGGGCCCCTTTCAGTGCGAGGTCGGGTGTCCGTTTTGTTTTTTTGCAAAGTACCTGGATTACAAATGGATTACAAGAGGAGCCATCTACACTGGATTTTGTGAGTATAATTTTTTCAACAGGTACACCATGGATTCTACATGGAGAAGAGGACCGACCCTCGTGTGAACATAGGTAAGTATGTGTATATGGAGGTGTGGATGTATGCATTAAAGTTTTACTTTCAAGGTGTGTGTCTTATGTTTTTATTGGGGTATTTTTTTTAGTAGTAGTACTACAGGTACCAGCGGGCCCGGTTTTCCTCCGCATGCTGGTACTTGTGGTTCTCCAAGTACCAGCTTGCGAGGGAGGCTTGCTGGGACTTGTAGTACTGCTACTAAAAACAATATTCATTTTTTGACAAAAAGGCTATCAGCCTCCCATCCGCAGCCCTTGGATGGGGGGGACAGCCTCGGGCTTCACCCCTGGTCTTTGGGTGGCTGGAGGGGGGGGGACCCCTTGATTGAAGGGGTCCCCACTCCTCCAGGGTACCCCGGCCAGGGGTGAGTATGTGGTTATGTAATGCCAGGGCCGCAGGGACCTAGATAAAAGTGTCCCCCGGCTGTGGCATTATGTATCTGGCTAGTGGAGCCCGGTGCTGGTTTCAGAAATACGGGGGACCCCTACGCTTTTTGTCCCCCGTATTTTGGGAACCAGGACCAGGCGCAGAGCCCGGTGCTGGTTGCTTAAATATGGGGGAACCCCTAACTTTTTTTTTTCCATATTTTTTCAACCAGGACCGGCTCAAAGAGCCCGAGGCTGGTTTGGCTTAGGAGGGGGGACCCCACGCAATTTTTTTTTTAGATTTTAACACTGATTTCAATTTTTTAAAAGGTGCACAATGAAGCCCAGCACGGATCTCTCAGATCCGGCCGAGATTCATTGTATTAAAGTCGGCAGTGTTTTACAAGTCACTCACGTAAAACACTGCACAAAAAAACGAATGACATCGACATCGGTAAATCCGAAAATGCAGAATACGACAGCTTAGTAAATTAGTCGTACTAAATTCAAAAAGTTGCAACTTTACACTTTCGATGTCATTCGTGATTGAACTTTGACCTCAAACGGGAAAATACGAATTTTAGTAAATA
This sequence comes from Pseudophryne corroboree, assembly GCF_028390025.1. Classification (NCBI taxonomy): domain Eukaryota; kingdom Metazoa; phylum Chordata; class Amphibia; order Anura; family Myobatrachidae; genus Pseudophryne; species Pseudophryne corroboree. The sequence goes on along the minus strand of NC_086452.1, from coordinate 228,428,696 downwards.
TACCCCAGTGTCTGTCTTTCTGATGGCACTGGTACGATCCACGTAGATCTTTAAGGCACAGACTACGTGCAACGATGCATCTCCCGCAGAAAGGTCCGGCCTCTGGAAGGCCAGGACTATAATTTCTTCGTTAAGGAGGAATTTAGACACCACCTTAGGAAGATAACCAGATTTGGTTGTGAGAACTGCTCAATCTGGATAAAAAAATCAGAAATGGACGACGACATAATAATGCCTGTAAATCTGATGGCCAGTAGAAAGAGAACTTTAGCTGTCAACCATTTAAGATCCACTCTTTTAAGTGGTTTAAATGGGGCAACCTGAAGGGCCTTTGGGACTAAACTTAAGTCCCAAGGCACTGTAGGAGGAACAAAAGAAGGTTGAATGTGCAGCATTCCCCTGGAAAAAAGTGCGCACATCCTGTAGGTTAGCAATTTTCTTTCTTCAATGCTGACACTTGTACTCTCAAGGAAGCCACCTTCAAACCTTTATCCAATCCCGCTTGACGGAATGCTAAGACTCTGGAAACTGAAAGACCTAGGGTCAAATTTTTATTAATTGCACCACTGAATATAGGCTTGCCATATTCGGTGACAAACGCAAGCTGAGGAAGGTTTCCTTGCTATGAGCATAGTTTAAATGACTTGTTGTGAGAATACTCTTGCCTTCAGGATGGAAGTCTCAAGAGCCAGGCTGTAAAAGACAGTCGATCCAAGCAGTGGCAGAACTAGCGAGCGGTGGTGGGCCCAGGTGCGACAAAATGCTTCTGCCCCCCCCCCCCCCCCTCATCCCGTCCAAGTCCACCCCCTCACCCCTGGAGAGGACCTGGTGAGGGGGACCTGCTCAGGGCCAGGGAAATAGATACCTAGCAACAGTGCCGCAACTAGACATTTTAGCACTGTGTGCAACGGCATCGTAGCCCCCCCTATGCAAAACAGGGGCAGTGCGCGCTGTGGGCGCACGAAAAATATATAGGGGCGTGGCTTCATGGGGAAGGGGTGTTGCCACAAAATAACACCAATTCATATAACGGTGCACAGTAGTCTCCGTTATTCAAATTACGCCGCACAGTAGCACCACTACACCAGGTAGAGCCCCTTTAACGCATTACGGCGGGCAGATTCCCCTTTTTACACATTATGGCAGACAGCGTCCCCCTTTTTACACATTACGGCAGACAGCGTCCCCTTTTACACATTACGGCAGACAGCGTCCCATTTTTACACATTACGGCAGACAGCGTCCCGTTTTCACACATTACGGCAGACGGCGTCCCCTTTTTTTACACATTACGGCAGACGGCGTCCCCTTTTTACACATTACGGCAGACAGACAGATGGATATAGATCCTGACAACGACTGACATTAAATCGAAACTTTGCACTATACAGGGACATTATAAGTTAACACCGGGAGTGCCGCTTATGCCACTATCTGTGTGTATATATATATATATATATCCCAAATGAACACTTCAAATCCACAAATCCAAACTCAGCTACAGTGAAGGAAAAGGAGACCTGAACTTACAGAGAGGGCACCTTTATTGCTGCAGAGGAGGGAGTCCCGTTGATGCAGAGAGAGTCAGTCCCAAAACAAAATGTACGGTATAATAGGGGCCAGTACATGGAGATAAGATTGTATGCTGCAGGAGTAGGGGACCGTTATCCATTCAGACAGGAAACAGCATCAGGAGGGCCGCCCGCAGTCTCCTTTGTAGCCCCAGTCCCTCACGCAGTGGCGCTCAACCTGTTCACCCCTCGGACTCCAGTGATGTTAACTGCGGAACAGGGAGCCGGGAGGCAACAGGAGGTAGGGCCATCAAGATGGTGCATCCAGGAACAGGTGAGTGGAGCTCCGTTTCGGGGATGAAATGAGCCGGAGCAGTTGACAGGGGTACAACAGGGAGGCACTTATTCACAGGGCAAATGCGGCAGGCAGCAGCTGGAGGGACACCCGTTCAGGAGACGCAGATCATGAAGCCAGCGGACCTGGTGAGGCAAGCGTCTGCCAATTTGCTACCCCTCCCTTATTTTTCTCACAGGCAGACACAGTGGACCGCCCCATCCGGCCTCAGCGCCCAATGGAAGCGCCGGCTCTGGCTACCTCCCCCCCCCCCCCCCCCGTGGCCGCTGCATCCCTGCTGCTCCTCTCCTCGGTGGGCAGCGGTTTGACTCGTTACATGCCGTGCTAGATTTGGGCCCCTTGACAGTGGCGGACCCCAGTGCGAGGCACTGCTTGCACTGGATCCAAGTGTTTGTGATAATAAGGACCCTGAGACAGTAGATCTGGACGTTGAGGGAGTAGGGATGGAGCATCCATCGACATCCTCTGCAGATCTGTGTACGAACAGCTTCTGGGCCAAGCCGGAGCTATTCGTATCACGGCACCCCTTCCTTGTTTTGCCTTTCGCATCACCCTGGGTAATAGGGCGATTGGTGGAAACACATAGGCCAGACGAAATTCCCAACTTACAGACAGGACATCCACAAAGATTGCTTTGGGATCCTTTGTTCTTGACCTGTATGCAGGAACTTTGTTGTTCTGACGGGATGCCATGAGATCTATCTCCGGCAAATCCCACTTGTCTACCAGAGTCTAGATGACCTCGTGGAGTAAAACCCATTCGTTTGCATGAATGGCGTGTCAACTGAGAAAATCCACTTCCCAGTTTAGGACTCCCAGAACGAACACTGCGGACAAGGCCGGATGACGAAGTTCTGCCCACTTTAACATGCGACTTACCTCCTTCATTGCATTCTGGCTGCTTTCCCCTGAAGGATGTTCTTTGCCTGAATAAGTGCCATGTACTGAATATGGCCCGAAGTTCCAATATATTTATTGGCAGGTAACGTTCTTCCTTGGTCCACTGCCCCTGGAAACAACTCCTTCCTGACACTGATATCCGAAAGGGTCGCCCTTTGTCCAGATGGGAAGTCTGTAGACATCAAGCTAATGACCTCCTTACTTCCAGATGAAGGACCATAGTCTGCGTTTTTATTGTCTGATGAAAACCATTCCACTTAGCAAGGATCAGACGTTGCAGAGGCCTCGAGCGAAACTGAGCATACTCCACCATGCCGAATGTTGACACCATCAATCCCATCACACGCATTACGGTGTGAATGGATACCTTCCGATTGTGTAGCAGCTCCTGAATTCTTAAATGAACTTTGGATATTTTGTTCAGAGGTAAGGTTACTCTCTGAAGGCTCGAATCCAACACAGCCCCGAAATGAGTCATCCGTTGTGACGGAACCAGAGACGACTTTGCCCAATTTATGAGCCAACCATGTTTCTGCAGAAAAGCTATTGTCTGTTGCAGATGACACAGAAGCAATTCCAGAGATTGTACCAGGATTAATAAATCGTCACGGTATGGAAAGATTCTTATCCCCTGCTGGTGGAGATAAGCTGCCATTACCACCATAATCTTGGTGACAACTCTGGGGGCTGTGGCCAGTCCAAATGGAAGGGCCTGGAACTCAAAATGCTGTTGGAGGATAGCAAACCTGAGATAGCACTGATGGGACAGTGCATTAGGAACATGTAGATAAGCATCCTGGATATCCAGGGATACCATAAAATCCCCTGGCTCCATGGCCAAAATGATGGAACGTAAAGTCTCCATATGAAAACGAGGCACCCAAATGTACTTGTTCAGCACCTTGAGATTGAGTATGGGCCGGAACGAACCATTTGGCTTCTGGACTAGAAACAGGTTGGAATAAAAACCCTGTCCTCAGTGCACAGGAGGAACTGGGATAATTACTCCTGACTGAAGTAATTTCTGAACTGCCTCTTGCAAAGCTCTGGCCTTCGTTTCCACTGAAGACGGGCTGGTACAGAAAAACCTTTGAGGAGGGTGTTTCTTGAAAGCAAATGCATAACCGTGAGATACCGCTTCTTGCACTCAGGCATCTGTGGTAGACTGCTGCCAGACCTGTGCAAACTGAAGAAGTCGGCCTCCCACCCTGGGGTCCCCCAGGTGGAGGCCCACACCATAAGCTGATGGCTTATCTTCTGATTTGGAAGCTGGAAATCTAGGCTTGGATTTGTGTGTGGAAGGAAACTTCACTTTCTTGGAGTCTACTTCTGACTCCAAAAACTGTTTCATTCTTTACTAAAAAGAATATCTCCAGTAAAAGGCAAAGACTCCAGAACCTTCTTGGATTCTGAATCAGCTTTCCATGTACGTAGAAAAACTGCTCTGTGGGCTGCTACTGCTGAAGCTTGAGGTGCAAAGGTAGCCCATGGGGGATCCACTTGCACCTGTGTCTGCCTTGGATTTTTCAAGAGACTATAGTGAAAACTAAAACACTTTACACACAAACCATTCTGAACCAGACCCTGAGAGGTTAACCCAGCTTTGCAAGACAAGCATGACGTGAGTGTATTTTCCTCACCCATGCCGCTCTTAAACATGATAAATAATCACACATCTGTACATTGATGCTCCGGTGCCCTCCACAAGGAATATGAATCCTTACATATAGGCAGTTTAGAGGCGGCACTCGGAGACTGGATCAATATGTGAAAAAAGCCCACGTGTTTATTAAACACGTGGGCTTTTTTCACATATTGATCCAGTCTCCAAGTGCCGCCTCTAAACTGACTATATATATATATATATATATATATATATATATATATATATATATTCCTCCAAACACTGAGTCAGGGGGCGCTAACAATCACTTCCCATCAGCCAGCAATAATATCGACCACATATATAGATAATAACAGTTTATTAAAAGCACAATTTGCTATTAGAGATAACCCTTTCAAATGCACAAATCAATTTAGAGTGTCATAGATGAAATGAAGGGTAATTTTTTTTTCTCTCTCTCTCATCAACCCTGATGCGTTTCGTCCTTTACGGACTTCTTCAGAGGGATGATCGAAAGTAGCTATAAATTCAATCCGATATAGACAATCAAAGGAAACACCAGGGTCGTAAGACCATTTTACAATATAGATTTTATAAAATGTGACCTCTATCCGTAGTACGGGAAGGTCCAATCAAATAAAAACATAAATATCCCACTTTGGGTGAGACTCAATAGAGTGTGAAAAGTCTCCACAGATGAAAACAGATCCACATGTGCTTCTCATTGCTCTCCAAAAGTGCAAGCAAAAAATTACCCTTCATTTCATCTATGACACTCTAAATTGATTTGTGCATTTGAAAGGGTTCTCTCTAATCGCAAATTGTGCTTTTAATAAACTGTTATTATCTATATATGTGGTCGATATTATTGCTGGTTGATGGGAAGTGATTGTTAGCGCCCCCTGACTCAGTGTTTGGAGGAGTGTTTATCTTTGGCCCCAACTAACAGTGGGACCGATTCAGAGGGCAGCAACTATATAGCGCAGGATAAACGTGTTTTTTTGTGTATATGTATATGTGTGTATATATATATATAATGTCGAAAGACCTGGCACTCAATTTGTAGTTCGTTAGTTGCCCGGTTGCCTTCCAGCGAATTGAATGTAGCTTGTAGAAGGCGGCAAGTAAGAGCTGTTGTTATGTTTAATTGTTCTGACGAAAGTTTTGTAAATAAAACTGGAACGTTAACCACTGATTATGGTGCTTGTCACCTATTTCTATTAGTAAGTCCCAGGAGTGCCGCCTTCTACAAGATATTATATATATATATATATATATATATATATATTTATTTATTATACACACACACACTCCAAATCAGCCGGCACTCCAGTGTTAAATCATCTGCTTCGGTGTCCATACTAAGCATAACCTGTTGAATAATAATACAGCTGTATTCAGACACAGATGATGGTAAACTTTACCATCATGTGTGGCTATATATATATATATATATATATATATATATATATATATATATATATATATATATATATATACACACACACATATATATATATATATATATATATATGTCTATCTATCTATCTGTCTATCTATCTGGAGGGGGTACAGCACCCACTTGTGAGGTGTCTTCTAGCAACAGTATAGGTTATCAAAATTAGTCTATTGCAGTGGTTCTCAAACGGTGTGCCGTGGCACCCTGGGGTGCCTCAGGACACTTGCAGGAGTGCCCTGGATTGGTGGGCCAGGACCAATTCAAATTATTTATGGTCAATGTAATAGGCAAAAACCAGTGCTGGTGGCTGCCAATCATAAAATATGTGGACAAACAGAAGCAAATCTTGTCCCCCACCACATAACTGAACCTTAGGATGACATATAAACACAATTTACTTCAATTAATATTTATTTCTAAATTTCTCAGAAAATAGATCTTAATACCTACCGGTAAATCCTTTTCTCCTAGTCCGTAGAGGATGCTGGGGACTCCAAAAGGACCATGGGGTATAGACGGGATCCGCAGGAGACATGGGCACACTATAAGACTTTGAATGGGTGTGAACTGGCTCCTCCCTCTATGCCCCTCCTCCAGACCTGTTATAGGAACTGTGCCCAGGGAGACGGACATTTCGAGAAAAAGGATTTTTGTTAACCAAGGGTGAGAAACACACCAGCTCACACCACAACACACCGTACAACATGGCTCTTAAGCAATACCAGTTAACAGCATGAACTAAAAACAGCAACAAGCTGAATATAACCGATACACAACCTCCGTGTAACAGAAGCAATAACTATCAATACTACTGCAAAAACAGTCCGCACAGGGACGGGCGCCCAGCATCCTCTACGGACTAGGAGAAAAGGATTTAAATCCTATTTTCTCTTAAGTCCTAGAGGATGCTGGGGACTCCAAAAGGACCATGGGGTGTATACCAAAGCTCCAGACCGGGCGGGAGAGTGCGGACGACTCTGCAGCACCGATGGAGCAAACATGAGGTCCTCATCAGCCAGGGTATCAAACTTGTAGAACTTAGCAAAAGTGTTTGAACCTGACCACGTAGCTGCTCAGCAAAGTTGAAGCGCCGAGACTCCTCGGGCAGCCGCCCAAGATGAGCCCACCTTCCTGGTAGAATGGGCCTTCACTGACTTCGGCAACGGCAATCCAGCCGAAGAATGAGCATGCCGAATCGTAATACAGATCCAGCGGGCAATAGTCTGCTTGGAAGCAGGAGCCCCAATTTTGTTGGGAGCATATAGGACAAACAGAGCCTCTGATTTCCTAATTTGAGCCGTTCTGGCGACATAAATTTTCAAAGCTCTGACTACATCGAGAGATTTGGAAACAGCCAAGGCATCGGTAGCCACAGGCACCACAATAGGTTGGTTTATGTGAAACGAAGAAACCACCTTCGGCAGAAATTGTTGATGTGTTCTCAATTCCGCTCTATCCACATGGAAAATCAAATAGAGCTCTTGTGAGACAAAGCCGCCAATTCCGACACCCGTCTTGCGGACGCCAAGGCCAAAAGCATGACCACTTTCCAAGTGAGAAATTTCAACTCAACCTTTCGCAAAGGTTCAAACCAGTGAGACATAAGAAATTGCAACACCACGTCAAGATCCCATGGTGCCACGGGTGGCAGAAACGGAGGATGGATGTGCAGTACTCCCTCAAGAAAGTCTGAACCTCTGGAAGGGCGGCCAATTCTTTTTGAAAGAAAATAGATAAAGCCGAAATCTGCACTTTAATGGAACCAAATTTCAGGCCTGCTTCCACACCTGCCTGCAGAAAATGTAGGAAACAACCCAGCTGAAACTCCTCCATAGGAGCCTTCTTGGCTTCACACCAAGACACATACTTTCTCCAAATACAGTGATAATGCTTCGCCGTGACCTCCTTTCTAGCCTTAAGGAGAGTGGGGATGACTTCCCCTGGGAATACCCTTTCGAGCTAGGATTTGGCGTTCAACCTCCACGCCATCAAACGCAACCGCGGTAAGTCCTGGAAGACGCACGGCCCCTGCAGTAACAGATCCTCTCTGAGAGGAAGACGCCAGGGATCTTCTATGAGCAATTCCTGAAGATCCGGACACCAGGCCCTCCGTGGCCAATCTGGAACAATGAGTACCGCATGAACCCTTGTTCTTCTTATGATCCTTATCACTTTTGGAATGAGTGGAAGTGAAGGGAACACATATACTGACTGAAACACATACGGAGTTACCAGGGCGTTCACTGCACTGGCTTGAGGGTTCCTCGACCTGGAACAATATCTCTGAAGCTTCTTGTTGAGGCGAGATGCCATCATGTCTATTTGTGGAATTCCCCAACGACTCGTCACTTCTGCAAAAACCTCTTGATGAAGACCCCACTCTCCTGGATGGAGATCGTGTCTGCTGAGGAAATCTGCTTCCCAGTTGTCCACGCCCGAAAGGAAGACCGCTGACAGAGCGCTTACATGTTTTTCCACCCAGCGGAGAACTTTCGTGGCCTCCGCCATCGCTGCTCTGCTCTTTGTTCCGCCCTGGCGGTTTATGTACGCCACCGCTGTTAAGTTGTCCGACTGAATCGGGACAGGTAGACCTCGAAGAAAGTGTTCCGCTTGCAGAAGGCCGTTGTAGATGGCTCTTAATTCCAGAACGTTTATGTGCAGACAAGCTTCCTGGCTTGACCATTTTCCCTGGAATTCTTTTCCCTGTGTGACTGCTCCCCAGCCTCGGAGACTTGCATCCGTGGTCACCAGGACCCAATCCTGGATCCCGAACCTGCGTTCCTCTAGGAGGTGAGAACTTTGAAGCCACCACAGGAGAGATATTCTGGTCCTGGAAGATAAACTTATTTTCCGGTGCATGTGCAGGTGAGACCCGGACCACTTGTCCAACAGGTCCCACTGAAAAACCCGGGCATGAAACCTGCCAAACGGAATGGCTTCGTAAGCTGCAACCATCTTCCCCAGCACCCGAGTGCATTGATGAATCGACACTCTTGCCGGTTTCAGAATCTCCTTGACCATGAACTGGATTTCCAGAGCTTTTTCCGCTGGGAGAAACACTCTGCAGTTCTGTGTCCAGGATCATGCCCAAGAAAGACAGCCGAGTTGTCGGAATCAACTGTGACTTTGGCAAATTTAGGATCCAACCATGTTGTTGCAGAACTGTCAGGGAGAGTGCCACGTTTCTTAGCAACTGCTTCTTTGATCTTGCCTTTATCAGATCGTCCAAGTACGGGATAATTGTGACACCCTGCATGCGTAGGAGTACCATCATTTCCGCCACTACTTTGGTGAAGACCCTCGGGGCCGTGGAAATACCAAACGGCAACGTCTGAAATTGATAATGACAATCCTGAACCGCAAACCTCAGGAAAGCTTGATGTGGAGGATATATTGGGACATGTAAGTAGGCATCTTTTATGTCGACTGACGCCATAAAATCCCCCCCTTCCAGACTGGAGATCACTGCTCGAAGAGATTCCATCTTGAACTTGAAAGTTTTCAAATACAGATTGAGGGATTTTAGGTTCAGGATCGGTCTGACCGATCCATCCGGCTTTGGTACGACAAATAGGCTTGAATAAAACCCTTCTCTCCGTTGAGACGGGGGTACCGTGACAATGACACGCTGTTGACACAGCTTTTGTATCGCAGCACGCACTACTTCCCTTTCTGGGATAGAAACTGGCAAGGCTGATTTGAAAAATCGGTGGGGGTGCACTTCTTGAAACTCCAGTTTGTATCCTTGGGACACTATGTCTAACACCCAAGGATCCAGGCCCGAGTGAAACCAGACCTGACTGAAGAGTCGGAGACGCACCCCCACGGTAAGTACTCCCGTAGAGGAGCACCAGCGTCATACTGTGGACTTGGCAGAAGCCGGGGAGGACTTCTGCTCCTGGGAGCCTTTTTCCTCTTCCTCTACCCTTAGAGGCAAGGAAGGACGACCCTCTTCCTTTTTTGTATTTATTAGGCCGAAAGGACTGCATCTGATAATGAGGCGTCTTTTTCTGTTGTGCAGGAACATAAGGCAGAAAGGATGACTTACCCGCTGTAGCTGTAGACACCAGGTCAGCGAGGCCGTCACCAAACAAGACACTACCTTTATATGGGAGAGTTTCCATAGCTTTCTTAGAATCGGCTTCAGCATTCCATTGATGAATCCACAGTGCTATCCTGGCCGAGACTGCCATGGCATTGGCCCTTGATCCCAAGAGGCCAACATCCCTCGCTGCATCCTTTAGGTAAGCTGCAGCATCCCTGATATAACCGAGAGTCAAAAGAATGCTATCCCTATCCAGGGTATCCATGTCAGATGCCAAATTATCTGTCCACTTACCAATAGCACTACTCACCCATGCCGATGCCACGGCAGGTCTGAGCAGCGCACCTGTAGTGACATAAATGGATTTTAAGGTCGTTTCCTGCTTACGATCCTCAGGGTCCTTAAAGGCAGCAGTGTCAGGAGACGGAAGCGCCACCTTCTTGGACAGTACTGACAGAGACTTGTTCACATTGGGAGATGACTCCCACTTTTCCCTGTCGTCAGAAGGGAAAGGATATGCCATTAGAATTCTCTTGGAAATCTGCCACCTTTTGTCAGGAGATTCCCAAGCTTTTTCACAAAGAGTGTTCAGCTCATGAGAGGGGGAATCGTCACGTTAGGCTTTTTTCCCTTATACTAACAAACCCTTGTATCAGGAACAGCAGGTACCTCTGAAATATGTAAAACGTCTTTAATTGCCACAATCATGTACTGAATACTCTTAACCAGTTTCGGATTTAAACTGGCCTCACTATAGTCGACACTGGAATCAGAGTCCGTGTCGGTATCAGTATCCGCCTTCTGGGTAAATGAACGCTTTTGTGACCCTGAGGGGGTCTGGACCTGAGACAAGGCGTCCTCCATGGATTTTCTCCATGTTTGTGTCTGAGAATCTGATTTATCTAGCCTTTTAGTCAATAACGCCACATTTGCATTCAATGTACTCAACATATCCACCCAATCAGCAGTCGGCGGTGCCGACAGAGTCACTCCCAGCGCCTTATCCGCCCCCACAGCAACCTCCTCTGGGGAAGAGCACTCAGCCTCAGACACGCACCAACACACTGGCCACAGGGGACAGACCCACGGAAAGCCTGTTAGAGACACATAGAGGGAGACTACCAGCTCACACCCCAGCGCCTATCCTGGTACTGAGAGCAAATACACACTGCCTCAGACCTGTTTGCGCTGTTATCCTCAATGGGTAATCGCACCAAATTACTGTGCCCCCCCCCCCCCCCCCTGCCCGTTTTGCTCCCTGTTACTTGTGCAGGAGAGTGGAGGTCTCAGGCCAGCGTCTCTGCATCCTGTGTAAGAGTAAATGGTGCTGGTAAGCTGTGAGGGCTAAGCCATGCCCCCTCACCGGCGCGCTGTAGTCCCGCTCAAATTTAAAATATTTATACTGGCAGGGGCTATATCAAGTGCCTAGGCACTTCTGACATATATATTTTGGACAGATTTAATGTCTAACTCCAGTAATCATGTTGCTCAGGGTGCCCCCCCTGCGCCGCCATAAGTGTGTGTGGGAGCATGGCTCGCAGCGCAACCGCTGCGCGGTACTTCATTACTGCAGTCTTCTGCCGTCACTGAAGTCTTCTGTTCTTCTTTATACTCACCCGGCTTCTTTCTTCTGGCTTCTGTGAGGGGGTTGAGGGCGCGGCTCCGGGAACAAGCAGCTAGGCGCACCAAGTGATCGAACCCTCTGGAGCTAATGGTGTCCAGGAGCCTAACAAGCAGAGCCTTTAACTCACAGAAGTAGGTCTGACTTCTCTCCCCTCAGTCCCACGAAGCAGAGAGCCTGTAGCCAGCAGGTCTCTCTGAAAATAAAAAACCTAACAAAGTCTTTTCAGAGAAACTCAGGAGAGCTTCCCTAGTGTGTGTCCAGTATCTCTGGGCACAGAATCTAACTGAGGTCTGGAGGAGGGGCATAGAGGGAGGAGCCAGTTCACACCCATTCAAAGTCTTATAGTGTGCCCATGTCTCCTGAGGATCCCATCTATACCCCATGGTCCTTTTGGAGTCCCCAGCATCCTCTAGGACGCTAGAGAAATAAACTTTTGGCCTAGGGATGCCGTGAAATAAAATCCTGATACTTTAGGGTGCGGGGATTCAAAAAAGTTTGAGAACCACTGGTCTATTGGACAGACACTCCCTAAATTTAAGAGTGCCAGCTAACCCCTAAATGTACAGCAATGGTAAGTTACTGTGCAAATGGAACATAAAACAGGTAAATAGAGGTATCAGCGACTGGTTTTGTCAGGTTTATAGCAAGAAAGTATTGAGGTAATAGATAATAGGTTAAGTGGATCAGACTGTCCAAGTAAAATTACAACATTTTATTTACACAAAAGCTGGATACATAAAAATTGGAGGACAAAGATTTTACATGTAGATATTTAAAAAGATGTATATACTGTAAATACACACTTAAACTGAAGGCGCTGGATCCTACCTCTGTTATATTAAATTATATATATATATATATATATATATATATAGAAGTCCAAAAAAAGAACAGCGGCACTCGAGGATTTAGGTGAAGCAATCAAATTGATTGCTTCACCTAAATCCTCGAGTGCCGCTGTTCTTTTTTTGGACTTCTACATTGCTGCTACCACAGAAGGCACCGGGGTACTTGAACGCCAGCCAGGAGAGTGCCAGTCCCATTTGGGATATATATATATATATATATATATATATATATACACACACACACACACACTGTATAAAGAAATAACGGGAACACTTAAACAACACAATGTAACTCCAAGACAATCACACTTCTGTGAAATCAAGCTGTCCACGTAGGAAGCAACACTGATTGACAATCAATTTCACATGCTGTTGTGCAAATGGAATAGACAACAGGTGGAAATTATAGGTAATTAGCAAGACACCCCCAATAAAGGAGTTGTTCTGCAGGTGGTGACCACAGACCACGTCTCAGCTCCTATGCAAAACCTCTGAGGAAACCGCCACCCACTAAAGGCGGAGAAACGCGTCAGCTGATCGAGAACGTCAGATGGAACGCACTGGAAGCCGGAAGCTCCGAAAAACACGTTAGTCGCGGTACGCGACCAAGCGCTCCCTGCCACACCACACGCTTTAGCGTTCAATGCTCAGCCGGTGACAGCTGTACGCCACCGGTACCATCTAGCCAGGCAGGAGACACCAGAACCGCCGCAGTGTGCAGGGGTAAGCATTGCCCACAGGAGTGTCATGCCGGGGAACAAGTAATTACCAGCATTACATCGTGAAATCATTATAAACCGCTGCTAAACACTATTGCCTGAACAAAATTGCTAAAGCAAACAAATACTCCAGCAGTAAACAGTACGGCAGTGGCGGATCCAGGGGGGGGGGGGGGGGGGGGGGGGAAGGCACGCGGGCCCGTGCCCCCCCTGTCATGTCTGGCACTTAAAAAAAAAAAAACAGTCCCTTGAAGAAAGAAGCGGCGGCGCAGTTCACTGGTGCCCGCCGCGATGAAGGTCCCAGTGGCAGCGGCAGCAGTAATGAGTCACAGTGACTCATTACAGTACGCTGCAGGCAGCCGGCTGTAGTAAAGCCGGAAGTCTCTGAGGAGAGGGGAGGCTTTCCCCTTCTCTCTCCTCCCCTCCTCCACGGTCCAGCCACAAGCGACATGCGACTGACCGGCAGCCGCTGGTGCTTGGCGGGCCGCACATGAATCAGGCAGGCGACTCGGCAGCACCCGGACCTGGTGGGGCAGCAGCAGCCCTCATGGGCACAAGGTCAGTGAGAGGGCTTCAGGACAGGGAAGTGGGCAGCAGTGCCAGCACTGACTATCTTCTCTGGTGCAGCCACATAAATAGATTCATATATGTATATATGTATGTGTATATGTATGTGTATATATATATATATATATATATATATATATATACACACACACATACACACACACACACACACACACACACACACACACACACACTGTATATACACACATACTGTTTGTGTGTGTATGTATATATATATATATATATATATGCACTTGTGCTTTATTGATTTTTAGATAGGATATATTAGGCTGTTTGCTGGGTTCAGTAGCCCCTGCCTCCCCCCCCCCCCCTCTCACTCTCTCTCTCTCCCCCTCTCCCCCCCCCCCCTCTCGCTTTCTCGTTCCCTCTCCTCTCAGTTATTGTGTTAAGCTTCCATGTTTTCTTCTGTCTGTTTCCCCAGCGATACTTTCCCTTCATGTCTCTGTAAACTTCACTACAAATGTCTCACTACTCCCTCCTACTCCTACAGAGACCTTAGGTACCCACTGCCTCTCCCTGTCCCCCTCTCCTTGTTACCCACTGCCACTTCCCCCTGGCATCACCCACTTTTTCCTCGTCACCCTTTCCTCGGTGTTACCCACACTGCCTCTCATTGTCACCCTCTCTCTGTCACCCACTGCCTCTCCGTCTCCCACTATGTCTCCTTCACCCACTGCCTCACCCTCTTCCTCTCCCCTGCGTCACTATAAACCCATCACCCTCTCTCTCCTGTTACCCTCTGCCTCTCCAAAGTTTCACCCTCTTCCCGTCTTATGAATATGACATTCCCTTTGAGGCATGACCCTTGTTGCTAGGTCATGCCCTTGTTGTGAGGCCACGCGCACCTTCATGGGACCGCACGCCGAAGGAGATAACAGCTTTACTAACCAGCAGGACTGTATGAAAAGATTGTGCTGTGCTTGAATTAATTAACATACCGGTATGCATGCCATTTACTGACACAAAAGTCCAATTGGGTAGAGCTTATATTGTATATTACATTCATTCCCTTTTTTTTTCTTGATTTCTATTTTATTGAGTTGTTTTGCAAATGTTTTATATAATTCATTGTTTTTAGGAGATGAATAAAGGTATTTTTATTAAACCAGCAGCCTCTGATTAAATTAGAAGTTCCAATTTAATTCATTTGTGCGCTCACACTTGATATATAAACTCTCTGGACCTTGTGTCTTTTAATTTGAGGATATCCAGATCCTCACTGTGTGAGCTGCCGTCCATTAATATATTTCTTATTCATTTACTTATTTAATCTTTAGCGCCCACTTTTCAATTGTGTTCCTATGCATTCTGGCTGATGTTTTGGTCACTTTTGGAAACTGGCGGTGCTTTCACTCTAGTGGTAGCATGAGACGGAGTCTACAACCCACACAAGTGGCTCAGGTAGTGCAGCTCATCCAGGATGGCACATCAATGCGAGCTGTGGCAAGAAGGTTTGCTGTGTCTGTCAGCGTAGTGTCCAGAGCATGGAGGTGCTACCAGGAGACAGGCCAGTACATCAGGAGACGTGGAGGAGGCCGTAGGAGGGCAAAAACCCAGTAGCAGGACCGCTACCTCCGCCTTTGTGCAAGGAGGAACAGGATGAGCACTGCCAGAGCCCTGCAAAATGACCTCCAGCAAGCCACAAATGTTCATGTGTCTACTCAAACGATCAGAAACAGACTCCATGAGGGTGGTATGAGGGCCCGACGTCCACAGGTGGGGGTTGTGCTTACAGCCCAACACCGTGCAGGACGTTTGGCATTTGCCAGAGAACACCAAGATTGGCAAATTCGCCACTGGCGCCCTGTACTCTTCACAGATGAAAGCAGGTTCTCACTGAGCACATGTGACAGACGTGACAGAGTCTGGAGATGCCAAGGAGAATGTTCTGCTGCCTGCAACATCCTCAAGCATGACCGGTTTGGCAGTGGGTCAGTAATGGTGTGGGGTGGCATTTCTTTGGGGGGCCGCACAGCCCTCCATGTGCTCGCCAGAGGTAGCCTGTCTGCCATTAGGTACCGAGATGAGATCCCCAGACCCCTTGTGAGACCATATGCTGGTGCGGTTGGCCCTGGGTTCCTCCTAATGCAAGACAATGCTAGACCTCATGTGGCTGGAGTGTGTCAGCAGTTCCTGCAAGACGAAGGCATTGATGCTATGGACTGGCCCGTCCGTTCCCCAGACCTGAATACAATTGAGCACATCTGGGACATCATGTCTCGCTCCATCCACCAACGCCACGTTGCACCACAGACTGTCCAGGAGTTGGCGGATGCTTTAGTCCAGGTCTGGGAGGAGATCGCTGAGGAGACCATCCGCCACCTCATCAGGAGCATGCCCAAGCGTTGTAGGGAGGTCATACAGGCACGTGGAGGCCACACACACTACTGAGCCTCATTTTGACTTGTTTTAAGGACATTACATCAAAGTTGGATCAGCCTGCAGTGTGTTTTTCCACTTTAATTTTGAGTGTGACTCCAAATCCAGACCTCCATGGGTTAATAAATTTGATTTCCATTGATAATTTTTGTGTGATTTTGTTGTAAGCACATTCAACTATGTAAAGAACAAAGTATTTAATAAGAATATTTCATTCATTCAGATCTAGGATGTGTTATTTTAGTGTTCCCTTTATTTTTTTGAGCAACATGCTATGCGCGGATTGCCACTCCCATTCATGCGAATGGGGCATATCCGCATATAATAACCACACATGGTCGTACCTAAGAAGGTGAGATCGCCACATAAGGCGCGATCGCAGCAAGATGTAGCGATGATGACAGTGGATAGATATATATAAGGAGATTTATGGTAAGAACTTACCGTTGTTAAATCTCTTTCTGCGAGGTACACTAGGTTCCACAGGGATAACATCGGGGTGTAGAGTAGGATCTTGATCCGAGGCACCAACAGGCTAAAAGCTTTGACTGTTCCAAGGTGCTCAGCGGTGCCTCCTTTATAACCCTGCCTCCGTGCACAGGAGCTCAGTTTTGTTAACCAGTCCAATGCAGTAGCAGGTAAAAGAGACGACAACTGTTAGTAGCCACATACACCACATTCTCACGACAGGAGAAGGTATCAGCGGCTAAATGCCATACAAACCCAAAGAAGCTAAGTGCGTCAAGGTGGGCGCCCTGTGGAACCCAGTGTACCTCGCAGAAAGAGATTTAATAAAGGTAAGTTCTTACCATAAATCTCATTTTCTGCAGCGGGGTACACTGGGTTCCACAGGGATAACATCGGGGGATGTCCTAAAGCAGTTCCTTATGGGAGAGGAGGCACTGTAGCGGGCACAAGAACCCGGCATCCAAAAGGAAGCATCCTGGGAGGCTGAAGTATCGAAGGCATAGAACCTTATGAATGTTTTCACTGAGGACCACGTAGCCGCCTTGCACAATTGCTCAAGGGTCGCACCACGGCGGGCCGCCCAAGAAGGTTCAACAGACCGAGTAGAATGGGCTTTGATGAAACAGGAGCTGGAAGACCAGCCTGTACATAAGCTTGTGCAATCACCATTCTAATCCATCTGGCCAGGGTCTGCTTATTCTCAGGCCAGCCACGTTTGTGAAAACCAAAAAGAAGAAAGAGAGAATCAGACTTCCTAACGGAGACTGTCCTGTTCACATAGATACGGAGAGCCCGTACCACATCCAAAGACCAGTCTTTGGAGGACAAGTCAGCAGAGATAAAGGCTGGAAGCACAATCTCTTGGTTAAGGTGGAAAGAAGACACCACCTTTGGTAGATATCCAGGGCGCGTCCTAAGAACCGCCCGGTCACGGTGAAAAATCAGAAAAGGTGAACGACAGTATAAGGCACCTAAGTTTGAAATCCATCTAGCAGAGGCAATAGCCAGCAGAAACAAGACCTTAAGAGTAAGCCACTTAACGTCCACAGATTCAAGAGGTTCAAACGGAGACTCTTGCAAGGCCTCCAGAACCACCGACAAATCCCAAGGAGCCACAGGTTTTACATAGTTAGGTTGAATCCATAAAGCACCCTGAGTGAATGTATGAACATCAGGCAGAGTCGCAATTTTTCTCTGAAACCATACCGACAAGGCCAGACGAAGGCCTAAGTCCAGGCCCTGTTGCAGGAAAGCCAACAGCTTGGCCGTACTAAACTTGTAAGAGTCATGATTTTTAGATACGCACCAAACAAAGTAAGAATGCCAGACCCTATGATAAATCCGAGCAGAAGCCGGTTTACGGGCCTTCAACATAGTTTGAATAACTGCCTCAGAAAATCCTTTGGCCCTCAGAACTGAAGCTTCAAGAGCCACACCGACAAAGCCAGCCAGGCCAAATCCTGGTATACACAAGGGCCCTGAATGAGGAGGTCGGGACGTTGCGTAAGTAGAAGAGGACGCTCTAACGAGAGACCCTGTAGGTTTGAGAACCAATGCCGTCTGGGCCACGCTGGGGCAATCAGAAGTAGGATTCCTCCTTCTTGCTTGAACTTCCTTATTACTCTGGGCAGGAGTGACACCGGAGGGAACACGTACGGCAGCCGAAAGTTCCATGGAATTGACAGTGCGTCCACGAACGCTGCTTGAGGATCCCTTGTCCTTGCTCCGAAGATCGGAACCTTGTGATTGTGTCGAGACGCCATCAGGTCTACGTCTGGTAGGCCCCACTTGTCCACTAGGAGTTGAAATACTTCTGGATGGAGGCTCCACTCTCCGGCATGAATGTCCTGACGACTGAGAAAGTCCGCTTCCCAGTTGAGGACCCCCGGAATGAACACTGCCGATATGGCTGGCAGATGGCGTTCTAGCCACTGAAGAATCCTGGACATTTCCATCATTGCCATGTGGCTTCGAGTGCCACCTTGATGATTTATGTATGCCACGTGGTGGCGTTGTCCGACTGTACTTGAACAGGCCTGTTCTGTATCAGATGCTGGGCCAGGTTCAGAGCATTGAACACCGCCCGCAATTCCAGAATGTTTATCGGGAGGAGAGACTCCTCCCTGGTCCAACGACCCTGAAGAGAGTGTTGCTCCAACACCGCGCCCCAACCCCTCAGACTGGCATACGTTGTCAGGAGGACCGAGGTGGAGATCCAGAAGGGACGACCCCTGGTCAATCGTTGGTCCTGTAGCCACCAGCTCAGTGACAGACGAACTTCCGGAGACAAGGAGATCATTTAAGACCTGATCCGGTGAGGCAGGCTGTCCCACTTGGCAAGAATAATCTTCTGCAGAAGGCGGGAATGAACTTGAGCGTACTCTACCATGTCGAAAGCCGACACCATGAGGACAAGTACTTGCATCGCCGAGTGTATTGACAATCGCGGGCGAGAGAGGAAGCATCGAATCCTGTCCTGAAGGTTCAGGACCTTCTCCTGTGAAAAGAACAACCGCTGGTTGTGAGTGTCCAACAATGCCCCTAGGTGCACCATGCTCTGAGCAGGGACCAGGGAAGATTTCTTCCAGTTGATGAGCCACCCGTGGGCTTGCAGAAACTGGACTGTCAGATCCAGATGATGGAGAACGTCTGGGGAATTCGCCAGGATCAACAAGTCGTCCAGATACGGTAAGATCCTGACACCCTGACGGCGGAGCAGGGCCGTCATCACCGCCATGACTTTGGTGAAGACTTGCGGAGCCGTGGGTCAATCCAAAAGGTAAGGCCTGGAATTGATAATGGAGGTTGCCAATAGCAAACCGCAGGTATTGCTGATGCGACATGGCAATAGAAATATGGAGGTAAGCATCCTGTATATCCAGGGATACCATATAGTCCCCGGGCTCCAAAGCCAGAAGAATAGAGCGAAGAGTTTCCTTCCAAAACTTGGAGACCCTCACAAATTTGTTCAAAGACTTGAGGTTGAGAATGGGCCGGGAGGAACCATTCGGTTTCGGGAATAGGAACATCGGTGAATAGTACCCCTGCCTCTCTGATCCAGAGGCACTGGCATTACCACTCCTGTGTCCAGGAGGGACTGTACCACCAAATGAAGAGTTTTTGCCTTTACCTGATCCGAAGGGATGTTTGTCAGGCAAAATTGATGAGGGGGATGTTTCTTGAAGGATATGGCATATCCGTGCACGATGACTTCCCTTACTCAGGCGTCTGAAGTGGTCTTCAACAATACTTGGGTAAACCGTAGAAGTCGGCCTCCTACCCTGGTATCCCCCAGGGGGAGGCCCGCCCCGTCATGCAGCAGGCTTGTCTGATTTGGAAGCAGGCTGACGGGCAGCCCAGGCACGTTTAGGTTTGGACTTATTGGTTTTGGAAGTGCGGCCTGTTTCGGGTACACCTGACCCTTTGCTTTACCTGGAGGTCGAAAGGAACAAAACGAAGTACTTAACCTTCAGAGCCGAACTAGGTAGACAGGCCGTCTTAGTGGAAGCTAAATCAGCAACAATCTTGATGAGATCTTCACCAAAAAGGATGTTCCCCTTAAAGGGGAGCACATCCAAGGTTTTCTTAGAGTCCAGATCCACAGACCAGGACCGTAACCAGAGAATCCGGCGAGCCAGAATGGACGTAGTAGAAGCCTTGGCCGCCAGAACACTGGCATCAGAAGCCCCCTCTAATGTAATGAGAGGCTGTGACAATATACGAAAGACATTGACTAGCATTATCAGAAAAATTGGACGGGGGGGCGTGGTCTGGCTGCTGAAGGAGGCAGCTGTGTGTTAGAAGAGCTCCCTGGACCCACAGCCTAAAACGCACATTCCTTCTCTATCTAAAGCCTCCTGATTGCCCCATTACCTCCACCACTCCTCTTGTACTCCCTGCCGAACCCCCCGAGGTACCGCGGAATCGGGGAGCAGTTTTAACTGCTCCCGCGGGTTGCGGCCTACGGGGCTCACGGAAGCCGGGGCCTCGAGTTTAGCCTAATACTGGTAATAGTTCCGGGACCCGTTGCTTGGGCCACGGACCTCCTCCGGAGCTTCGTCCTTCCTGTCACCGCCAGCCGCTGACCGCGACTAAGCGTATCTCCCCACTCCCGGCTGCAAGTAACTCTCTACTGCCCGGCAAGGACCCAGAAACACGTCGCGCTGGTCGGCGCCGGAGTGCGCCCGGCGGCCATCTTGAAAACACATCAGGTACTGCCTGTTCTCCTCCCGCTGGGCCACCAATGGTGATTGCGGTCCCTGGTGCTTAAGTAAGAGAAAAGGGAGGGGTGCTTATAAAGCTGTGCCACATAGACCTTTGTGCCATATATTATTTGCCAAAGTGCCCCCTCCATCCATCCATCCAGGCACCTGCGTCAGCTGGCTCCCTGATTAGTGGCTTCCACATAGCCCACCACCCGCTGCCGTCGTTAATCTATAACACCGTGGTACGGTGTCGTGGCACGTACTCTCTAACGCATAGGGTCCCGCAGATATACCTCAATTGGACCAAGTTAGATGTATTGCCGCTGTAAGCTGACGCATGGAACCCTAGCCATGTGCCTGCCTGCCTGATGCCACCCTAAGGCCACGTGGGGTCTTATTGCACGGTGACGACCCACATGCTTTCCACTGCCGAGGAAATGTGAAAGTGTAATTCTAAATTGCTATATTTTAAGACCGATCTCATGGTGAAAGGGATAAAGAAAAAAAAGGCCAAGACCAAGCCGGTCGCGAACCCATCCCCCACGAACCGACATTCGTTGGACCTACGTCAGTTCTTAACTACTCCTACCTCAATCCCCGCTACTTCCTCTACTGTCCCGACCTCCCCGAATCTACACAGCCTGGTGGCCGACATGGCATCCCCTGGGACTCCGTTACCTCCACAGGCCCTCTCCCTGTCTGCGGAGATAAGCGAGATATTGTCTCACGTTAGGTCACTTCCCACGAAACAAGATTTCTCAGCCTTGGAGACTCGCTTGCTTTCCACCATCACTCAGGAGGTGACGGCGCTTCGACAAGACATGTCCCAAATTGCGACTCGAGTTGATGTCCTGGAACGCCATGAATCGTCTACTGTGGATTCTCTGACTAAATTTCGGGAGGTGCTATCCCACCAACGGGATGATATCTCTTTTCTAAAATCACGCATTGAGGATATGGATAATCGCGGCCGGCGAAATAATATCAGAGTCAGAGGCTTACCTGAGAGTGTCCAACAGGCTGATTTGATAACCGCCTTATCTACGATATTTGGAGAACTTATTGACCTGGATCCGAACAAGGACATTATATTCGATAGAGCTCACCGAGCCCTCCGTCCTCGCGGCCTCTCCTCCGACAGACCACGAGACGTGATTTGTAGGCTCCACTATTACGCCCAAAAAGAGGAAATAATGAGGTCGGCCCGTCAGCTGGACAGTATTAACTTTCAAGGGGACAAGATTCAGATATTTCCTGACCTTGCCTGGTCGACCTTACAACAACGTCGAGCCCTGAAACCTCTTACAGACTCTCTCAGGATACTGGAGCTAAAATACAGATGGGGCTTTCCTTTCTCCCTCCAGGTTTCTCATGGTGGCAAAGTCGCGAGTCTCTCTAGACCTTCTGAGTTACAGGCCTTCTTCACGATCTTGGGAATTCCTCCAGTACCGTTACCAGATTGGGACGCTTTTCACCACCTACCGGACCTGCCTGTTGTTCTACCTCCAGACGACGCGTGGCAACAAGTTCGTTCCCCACGGAGGCGGGGAGCCACTCCAGGTCCACGTTCTTAAGAGCCTCCTTGAATGAGAAGTCTCGTCCCGAGCGGACGTGAATTTACTTGCTACCCATGTTATATATTGAGTTGTTTTTTTTTCTCTTAAATAGTACTATGTGTTGCTCACACGTGAGATCGGTTTTTGGTAACTTAGTGACAATATGCTGTTACCATGGTTTCATAGATAAGCGATGTGGTATTGCCGACATGTCATTTTGGTTTATTTTTATGCTGAATTCCTTATCTTGTTGACGATACTCTCATACACAACTGATCAGCCTTCATGAGGCCGGGTACGATTGTTTAAGGATTATATGTACATTTTTATATAAGCTTTTATATTTCTATTTTTGTTTCACTTGTGCCCTTGTGCACACCTCGGTAATACCACATATTTGTTTAGATTATATCTTGTGGATGGTCGCTGTCCTAGGCCCCCTGTAGGACCCCCACTATGCTGCATCCTCTGTCTCTTTGGACTAGGAGTCGGCAGGATTCCGCTCCTGTCCTTTTTGCAGCAGTCCTTTTTGTAATATCCTTAACTCTATCTAATGTTAAAGTACTTGTCGGCGTGGTCTCCCACGCTGCACTTTCTCTTTTCCTTTTCTTAGCTTTTCCTGTTTTCTTACTTTCTCTCTTTGCTGCTCTTTCTTCATTGTCCCCAGAGTCTGCCGTAGGGAAGACTAATGTGAAGCAATTAGGTCCGCCTGATAATGGGGGTGAATGATTTACATGTAACTACCCTTAATGTCAAAGGGCTAAATGTTCCAGAGAAAAGGTCTAAACTCCTCAAATGGCTTAGAGATGAGAAAGTTGACGTTGCTTTTATTCAGGAAACACATTTCAAAATGGGCCACGTGCCGTCCCTAAAATGTCACTATTATCCCCATGTTTTCCTGTTTAATAACTCTTCTGGTAAGACATTGGGCGTGGCTATATTGCTGGCTCGCCACCTGGCTGTTCTTAATGTTGCTTCCCATAGAATAGCTGAGGGTAGGGGGTTACTGGTGAAATGTGATATACATGGTCAGCGCTTTTCTTTCTTGAATATATATGCTCCTAACGCTAAACAACCTTCCTTTATATCCTCAGTTCTAGATAACGTGGAACCTCTTTTGGAAGGGGTGGTGGTGATGGGAGGAGATCTTAATTGGACCCTAGATCCCCACCAGGACAATTCGAAAAAGATCTCCTGTAGACCCGAGAGGGAACATAGGGTAATGAAGCGCGCCCTGCTCGACCACCAGCTGATTGACACATGGAGACTGACACATCCTACGGAGATAGATTACTCCTTTTTCTCGCACCCCCATCAGACATATTCCAGAATTGATTACTTGTTTCTGAGCCACCAGCACTTACACCTCCTTTCTGATGCCTCTATAGGACAGATTGTGTGGTCAGACCATGCCCCAGTTAACCTCACTTTACGCTTGCCTCCCAGTACACATCGCCAATGGTCCTGGCGTTTTAACGACACTTTTCTGCAGGATGCAGACTGTAGGTCTCGAATAGACAACGCTTTAGATTCTTACATTTGTACCAATGACTTAGAGGACATTTCCAAAGTTTCAGTTTGGGAAGCTCAGAAATGTGTCGTTAGGGGGGGTCTGTATTCAGATAGGATCCTTCCGCAAAAAGCAGAGGGAGAAACTTCGGGGTGATTTATTGTCTAAAATACAATCTCTCGAGCTTCTACATAAAAAATCCCAAACCCCACAACATTATGCCGATCTCGAAGCCGCTAGGGCAGATCTAAATAAGTTACTCTCTGATAGAGTTAAGTTCTCTTATAGGAAGTGCCGTAGTAGATATTATCAATGGGGAAACAAACCTGGGAAATTACTAGCCAAAGCACTCAGAGAACAACGTGCTCTTACTTTTATTCACACAATTAAAAACAGCCACGGCCAATCCCAACACCAGACACCCCACATCGCTAAGGCCTTTAGGGCATATTATTCCACTCTGTATAACCTTTCTGGTCCGACCGGAAGAATTGACAGGTTGTCCCATCAAACAGCCATAGCTGACCACTTACGAGCCTTAGACTTCCCCAAGCTATCCACAAAAGAAGTAGAAGACCTAGATGCCCCGTTTTCTACTGAGGAGGTTACGAAAGCTATTGAATCCTCTCCCAACGGCAAGAGTCCCGGCCCTGATGGATATACCATTGCCTATTACAAAGCTTTTAAAGAGAAACTAGTTCCTATACTCACGAGAGCCTTTAATACCATATCGGAACAATCGCCTTTCTCCCCACAATCTCTCGAAGCCCATATTGCAGTTCTACCCAAGGAGGGTAAAGACCCCAGCCTTTGCTCCAGTTACCGGCCAATCTCACTATTAAATATAGACATAAAACTTTTTGCCAAATTGATTGCAAACCGCCTTAAACTATTATTACCTGGTCTGATACATGGAGATCAAGCTGGATTTGTCTTAGGCCGAGAAGCTAGGGATAATACCTCTAAAGTGCTCAACATGATTCACTATGCCGGCCACCTTTCATCCCCATCAATCATTCTGTCGACTGATGCTGAAAAAGCATTTGATAGAGTGGACTGGGACTTTCTGACTGGTATACTGAAGCATCTGGGACTCGGTAACGCTTGTCTTCACAGAATCCTATCTCTTTATACCTCCCCGTCCGCTAAAATTAGGATTAATGGCTCCCTTTCAGATTCCTTTCCTATTTCCAATGGCACGCGACAGGGCTGTCCACTATCCCCATTGCTTTTTGTCCTTTGCATGGAAACATTAGCTCGAAGCATTAGGGCTAACCCGAGTATTTCGGGTTTGGTGGTAAAAGGGACTGAATACAAACTGGCTTTATATGCCAACGATTTACTTGCTATAAATCACAAAACCGGTCACTTCTCTGCCAAACTTGATGGTAGAATTTGAGAAGTTTGGAGCCCTCTCTAACTTCAAAATAAATTATTCCAAATCAATCGCCATGAATTTAACTACTCCCCCTGATATAATAGAGGGCCTAAAACATGCTTTCCCTTTTACCTGGCACGATCACAAATTAAAATATTTAGGGGTGTTATTGACTAACGATCTATCCAAATTATTCTCTCTAAATTTTAGCCCCTTACTGGCTAGGCTTCGCCTAGACTTCCAGAAATGGAAGAAACTAAGATTGTCCTGGTTCGGCAGGATTAATGTCGTCAAAATGAACACCCTCCCTAGGATACTATTCTTTCTCCAGACCCTTCCGATACACATCCCTTTGCTTTGGCTCCGAGACGTCCAGAATCTAATTTGTGCGTTTGTATGGGGTTGTAAGACACCCAGGTTTAAACACGACATTTTATTCAGGCGAAAACATCAAGGGGGGCAACAACTCCCACATATTCCTAACTACTACCACGCAGTGCATCTGAATAGGATTCTGGAATGGACGCGTGCTAAAGACCGCAAACAATGGGTCTTACTAGAGGAGGGCTGTCTCCCACATTATATTGAAATTGCACCCTGGCTTCCTACCCTTCCGAAGGTGTCACACCCCACGGTCCCCCCCACGCTCAAATTATGGGCCATGCTGAGATCCCAGAGCCATATATCCTCCAGATGGTCCCCCCTAACCTCCCTTCTTCATAACTCAGAATTTGCTCCAGGCCTTCACGGGACAGCTTTCGCTCCATGGGCGGAAGCCGGGATTTTTAGAGTAGGTCAGCTGGTGAGCTCGGGTAGGGTGCGCTCTTTTTCAGATGTTCAGTCTTCTTGGAACCTACATAGTGCTGAGTTTTGGAGGTTCCTGCAGGTGCACCATTTCATATCATCTTCTAAGAACCTCCCTGACATAACTAGGGATCTCACTGGGTTTGAAAGATTATGCACCTCTCCCAATTCTCCCACACATACTATCTCACAAATCTATGCGCCGATCATGGAAAACTTTTTTCCGCAACCTCCTACCTTTCTGGCTTCCTGGGAGAAGGAACTGTCAGGGCTACCTACGCAGATTAACTGGGATTCCGTATTTAAGAACGCTCAGGCGAGTTCCCTATGCTTATCAACATTAGAGACCCTCTATAAACTTATATATAGGTGGTATAGGACTCCTCAGGTTCTCAATAAAATGTTTCCCTCTCTCTCGAACCTGTGCTGGAGATGCAAAAACGTTTTATACATATTTGGTGGGATTGCCCTCTTATAACTCCATTCTGGGCAGAGGTTTTTAAATGCTCCGAACAGATAGTGGGAGATGAGATCCCGAAAGACCCAGGTTTTTGGCTCCTCAATCACGCTCTCGCAGGAACACACTCCTACAAACATTCCCTGTTGAGACATCTCAGCAATGCAGCAAAAGCGGTTGTTCCAATCCTTTGGAGATCCACTTCACCACCCTCGATTAAATTATGGCTCACAAAGGTCGATTACTTTTTAGACATGGAAGACCTTGTCTCCTTCTCATCCGGGAAAACTGTTAATTTTATAGCTACTTGGTTTCCCTGGTACGACTTTAAGGACACACCTTTGTATCGGTCCCACATGGCGACATAACCCCTCTCATATTCATACTCTTATCCATATCCATAACCGTACTCATATTCCGATTACGTTGTCTTTCTAATGTGCCTCAGCCCCTTAATGGGTGGAGACCCCCCTCTCCGTCCCCTAAACAACCTTTCCCTAATGCGCAGACCCTCACACCTGACTCTACCCCTCCTAATTTTCCCTCTCTTTTTCTTTTTCCTTCTTTTCTTCTCTCTTTCTTCTCTTTTCCATTTTCCTATGCTGTTTTGTTAAAATGTTCCTCCTTTATAAGTTCTGATGTTGTAAGCGAAGCAGACAAATTATTTTTCTAATTTGGACGCCATATGTGTAGTGTACTGACATATATGACATGTGATGTTTTTGTCCCTCCTTCCTTTTTATGGAAAAGTATGGCTGTAATGTCTTGTCTGCTGCTTAAATCAATAAAAAACAGTTTACACAAAAAAAAGAAAAATTGGACGGCAGCTCTGCTTCCACCTCCTGAGCCCACGCTTCAATAGCTTCTGCAGCCCAAGTAGCCACAATAGTGGGCCGATGCACAGCTCCCGCAAGGGTATAGATAGGCTTTAAGCAACCCTCCACATGCTTATCCGTCGGTTCCTTCAGAAACGTAACTGTAGTGACAGGCAGAGCAGAGGACACCACCAGCCGAGCGACTTGCGAATCCACCGGCGGTGGCTTTTCACAATTTTTACTTAACTCCGCAGCGAGGGGGTAGAGAGTTATTATCTTCTTGTGAGGTGTGAATTTCTTTCCTGGATTCAACCAGGATTCCTGACGTATATCAACCAAATGGCTAGAATGAGACAAAATTAATTTGGTTTACCTTCTGACGTTTGAATCTGTCAGGTTTCTTGTAGGCAACAACAGGTTCTGGGTCATCATCAATTTGAAGAATCAGCCTGAACATCCACCTGTGAAACAGATTCCCCATCAGAAGCATCTGGAGCAGTGTCTGAGGGGTCAGTATACACGCCATCCTCATCGGACGAAGTATCTGAAACATGAGTGGATTGTGAGGAAGTAATGGCCCGCTTAGAGGACCCCTTGGTCTTAGGCGGGCGTGGGTTAGATTTTTGTTTAGTCAATGAGTGATTCAATTGCTGTAACTAAGTGGACAGGAGATCTGCCCATGGCGGATTAACCGCAGGAACGATATGTGGCTGTAAAAGCATGTGAGGTCCCATAGGGCGCGTAAGTCTAGTTACCAGCGTAGTATAGTAAATTAGAGAAAGTACCCCAAGGTGGGTCGTGATGTGCCCCCGTTGCTACAGACTGACTGGGGGGTAAGCAACAGAACCATTGCCCCTTGTAGCCGACATGACATGAAAGTGTAAACCACGGGCGACACAGTACAATATCAGCAGACATAATACCTAACCAATAACCCCCTGTGCAGTGTGACAGCACAAACAGAGGATTCAGGAGGTATATGGTGACTGAAAATCACAGAGAAAAATACGAAATAAGTATATCCTGTGAAAATACCTACTGTATATCAATTAATAACCCTGACGCACTTAGCCCCCCTCAGGGTACAGAATATAGGGATAGCAATATGAGTGAGATACACGAAGTAGATATCACACAGCAGCTATATGCACACACAGTCACATGTACAATGCAGAAATTATGACAAACAATAAAACTGCACTGGACTAGCAATACTAAGTAGTACTAAGTAAAGCTATATAGACTTACAGTATAGATATATCAATGCACAGTAAAGACTGGATGTATATCACAGGGTTCTTGTACTAAATAGCCTTGTAGTAATGCACAGTTTATTAACTATCACTGTCAAAAGACATGCAGAATACTTAAGTGTCCTGTAAAATGCACAGCGCTGATGATGCAGGCGGCTTTACAGAGGAGACTATGCCCATGCAGTCCCAGAATCAGCTCAGCGTGTGTAATGGTGCCCAAAAACTGACAGGGAGTGAGAGAGAGAGATGCAGCTCCAGGGTGGGAACATTTACTCTAAATGGCGCACTGGGGCTGAGGGAGGGGCTACAGGTCAGAGCCTTATCCTCTTGCTGGACTTCACCACCGGGTACTGCGGGCCTTAGCAAACGGATTTTTGAGAGAATCCGACCTGTGCCCTTGCCCTGGTGGTCCAGTGGGGTCCCTGTACCAACACAGAGTCCACGCCAGTGCACGCAGCCCGCCTCCTAAACGCCGCGACGGATTGCGATTTACAATGGGTCCCGCCTGGGGGACCCCCCTACCTCCTCCCTTGATGCGGCCACGCGATCCCGGAGAGCTGCTGTGAGTGTGTGTGCCTGACCCGAAGAACCGGAGCCCTCCGCTGTAAGTACCCGGCAACCAGGGCGCGGGAGTATACAGCGCCGCCGGGGGAGGTGATGGAGTTGCAGCATGAGATGTCAAAATGACATCTAGCACTGTGAGTGCCTATGCTGCAGCCCTTGAAGTCCTCTATGTACTTTAAAAAAGCTCTTTTCAGGGCTGCTGGAGCAGCCCTGCCTGTTAGTGTCCTGCACTGCAGGCACCAACTTACAAACTGAGCTCCTGTGCACGGAGGCGGGGTTACAGAGGAGGCGGCACTGAGTATCTTGTGAACAGTCAAAGCTTTTAGCCTGTTGGTGCATCGGACCAAGATCCGAGGCACCGACATTCACACATACACAGATGTGTCCTCTTACAACTTTGCTCCATGAGCTACAAGCCCTGTTACACATAACGCATGAGTGCCGTGTGACTCAGTAGCGCCAAGCGTCTTTTTTTGCCACGAAAATGTAGGATATAGAATATAGGTTGCATATCATTCTAATCAGCAGAAGTTGCTTGTGTGTCCTATTACATTACATGTCACGGCAAAATATGCAGAAAACACACTCAGCGCTACAGAGTCCCGTGACTTCAAGGGCTGTTTAGCCTGACTGCAGCAAGGATCTAAGGGGAAACTATCTATCTATATCTATCTATCTATCTCTCCCTCTCTCTATATATATATATATATATATATATATATATATAAATATAGAGAGAGAGAGAGCGATTTTCTGGCCATTTGTCAGAGTATATGAATGATAACTCACAAACGTTTCTTTCACTCATGGTTAGTGGTTGGGTGTAGCCATTTATTGTCAAACAACTGTGTTTACTCTTTTTAAATCACAATGACAACAGAAACTACCCAAATGACCCTGATCAAAAGTTTACATACCCCAGTTCTTAATACTGTGTATTGCCCCCTTTAACATCAATGACAGCTTGAAGTCTTTTGTGGTAGTTGTGGATGAGGCTCTTTATTTTCTCAGATGGTAAAGCTGCCCATTCTTCTTGGCAAAAAGCCTCCAGTTACTGTAAATTCTTGGGCTGTCTTGCATGAACTGCACGTTTGAGATCTCCCCAGAGTGGCTCAATGATATTGAGGTCAGGAGACTGAGATGGGTACTCCAGAACCTTCACTTTATTCTGCTGTAGCCAATGACAGGTCGACTTGGCCTTGTGTTTTGGATCATTGTCATGTTGGAACGTCCAAGTACGTCCCATGCGCAGCTTCCGGGCTGATGAGTGCAAATTTTCCTCCAGTATTTTCTGATAACATGCTGCATTCATCTTGCCATCAATTTTGACCAAGTTTCCAGTGCCTTTGTAGCTCACACATCCCCAAAACATTAGCGATCCACCTCCGTGTTTCACAATAGGAATGGTGTACCTTTCATCATAGGCCTTGTTGACTCCTCTCCAAATGTAACGTTTATGGTTGTGGCCAAAAAGTTACATTTTGGTCTCATCACTCCAAATGACTTTGTTCCAGAAGTTTTGAGGCTTGTCTCTGTGCTGTTTGGAGTATTGTAAGCGGGATGCTTTGTGGCATTTGCGTAGTAATGGCTTTCTTCTGGCGACTCAACCATGCAGCCCATTTTTCCTCAAATGCCTCCTTATTGTGCATCTTGAAACAACCAAACCACTTTTTTTCAGAAAGTCCTGTATTTCAGCTGAAGTTATTTGTGGATTTTTCTATGCATCCCGAACAATTTTCCTGGCAGTTGTGGATGAAATTTTTGTTGGTCTACCTGACCGTGATTTGGTTTCCACAGAATCCCTCATTTTCCACTTCTTAATTAGAGTTTGAACACTGCTGATTGGCATTCTCAATTGCTTGGATATCTTTTTATATCCCTTTCCTGTTTTATACAGTTAAATTACCTTTTCCTGCAGATCCTTTGACAATTCTTTTGCTTTCCCCATGACTCAGAATCCAGACACGTCAGTGCAGCACTGGATGAAAGATGCAAGGGTCTTTCAGGAGTCCTGAAACTCACTGACCTTTTATACACACACACTGATTACAAGCAAACAGATCACAGGTGAGGATGGTTACCTTTAGTAGCCATTCAAACCCGTTTGTGTCAACTTGTGTGCATGTTATCAGGCCAAAATCTCCAGGGTATGTAAACTTTTGATCAGGGTCATTTGGGTAGTTTCTGTTGTCATTATGATTTAAAAAGATTAAACACACTTGTTTGACAATAAATGGCTTCACTCAACCACTAACCATGAGTGAAAGAAAAGTTTGTGAGTTATCATTCATATTCTCTGACAAATGGCCAGAAATCACAAATTCTGCTAGGGTATGTAAACTTATGAGCACAACTGTGTGTGTGTGTATATATATATATATATATATATATATATATATATATATACATATACATACACACAAAGATCTGAGGGTGCTATAATATAGTACTGTTCATACTGTTAATTCATATGATCATAAAAACAATTTTAGTAAAACTCCATAGTTGTTTTTATTGTGTACATAAAATATACAAATGGCATCTGCACAGTTTCACAAAGATGAAATTCCAAGTCTTATCTGATTAATATTCTATTTTGAAGTAATTCTTTATCAGCATGTACAGATCATACAGCATAAGATGTAGATAAGTGCCTGGAGACCCCAACGCGTTCCGTCCCTTCAGGGACTTCCTCAGGGGTACAGTATCGGATGACCAAAAAATTAAGGGAATCCTGGAGAAACATATACACTACTGTATATATCGATTAAAGTATGTGTAACACCAAAATCATTGTGACAGGTGACCACCTGGCTCAATTCCGTGTTATAAAGGAATCCTAGCAGTACTGTCTCAGATTATGGTCTATATTAGATGACCAGTCATAGGCAAACTATGTTTGACCCTGAACTTATTGATGAATCGCAATCGGCTTCAAATGTTAATAGCCTCACAGCTAATCTCCAGGATTCCCTTAATTTTCTGCATCACAGAAAACATTGTTGGATGTCTTCCTTGGATTACGACTTTTCATGAGGCCAGTGTCCTTATCCCTCAGGCCAGCAAAGCATTGTGGAAAAATTGTTTCTTCAGACAAAACTCTGACGTGCTTTAAGAATGTTCGTCCGATGGCCTGTTGTAGACGAGGCCGCAACCTACATGATCATCTAGTCCACGGGGATATCACCAACACAGATAACAGAAAGACCAGGAAACGGTTGATTTGCCTTAAGATGTCCTAAATGCGAGACCTGCTAATTTCTTATAGCAGGTTCTAGTTTTGCACACCCTCATTGCGAACGTACTTTTGACATCAGACACTGTCTATCCTGTGATTCCAGTTATGTCATTTGTATCATTATCTGTCCGTGTAAATTGTACTGCGTGGGTATGAACACAAGTAAACTCAAAGAGCGTGTGGCTCTTCATCACTCTGCGAATAAAGCTGCCCACAATTATAAATCTATGGATCAACCAGTAGCATCACACTTTAGAGAGTTTAAACATCCCCTTTCTGCATTGACCTACTGTATATGATTGACCATTTGAGAAATTCACCTAGAGGCGGCGACCATGCCAAAGCAATATTACGTTTGGCGGCCTCCTGGATCTTTCGACTCAATACATTGGTCCCTCACAGACTTAATTAACGAATTGCATGGAGCTCACTTATCTGATCAACACTCTATATAGTGCTCTCAAGTTCTTTAAATTGACGGTGCATTTTTTATATCTGGCTAATATATTGTTATATTGTCGTGTTGCCATTTTACTTGGATTTTGGATATAGTTCTGCCACTTCATTGTTCTATATACTTTATCATGAAGTGGTATGTATGCACTATTGGGCTACAGCCTTTACAGCTTCTTTTTTCACCGTGTATGACAGTTGTGGATCAGCTATATAGTGAGCTATGTATTTGTGCTTTATATACTTTCTATTGGCTGTCGTAACCTCCGTGTAGTACAATATCATTACAGGTTTTGGAATGATTTCCCCTCAATATTTTTCTAATGTATTTATTTCATGTAATTTTTTGCCATATGACAGAATGTATATGCTTGTTGCTCTACTTATTTTAATCTTGTCATTGTTACTGCACGTCACTTTATGTTGCGGTGGGCGGCCTTTACTCTCCCGCTCTGTGTTCACAGCCAGTGACTGACAGCGGAGTATCACTGGTTGCTTAGCAACCGCATGACATCCTTCAGCTGCGTCCAGCAGTCTGGATCTAGCGTCAGCTATTACAGCTACTCGATACGGGTTGCTCGGCAACCCTTCAGCAGTGTGAGGTCATCTATTTGCGCCCTGCTGCCCGAGTCCCGTGGCTGACGCTGGGATTCCCGCTCTGGCTAGAAACATGAGGGGAGGAGTGAAAGACCAACATTTAGGGGTATAAGGTAAGCCATTCATTGCACTCTGTATTCATGTTGTTCCTGACGACGGGATTGTGGATCCCAAAAATAAATCTTTGAACATTACAAAGTCCTGCAGTGCCGTGTCTCTACCTCCCTATAGTATATATTCCTTATTAGAATGTACTCAAAAATAAACGTAACCACTGACAATATGAACTCACCTTTGTAGGTGGCACCATCAATATAGGATGTATCATCACAGATTTAAAATACTCCTCACATGGATCATTTTGGAAAGAGGAAGAGGCCTTAAACCATTCTGCAGCAGAACAAACCAATATTAAGTACACTAATATCTGAACAAAACAAAGGCAACAATAACGTTGCAAATGTATTATTATTTTAGTTACATAAAATGAAAGAAAAACCCCCCAACATAAATTACAATGGGGTCATCACATTAGTTGCAAAATCCAAACAGTTCACTTGTCTAACAATTTCAATTATATTCATAACAAAAGTACCTATGACCAATATCAGATTCTTAAATTCTCCTTATTTAGATCAGCCAGGAAGCAATACATAAAATGAGACAAACAAAGCTAAGGATGCCATCTATGACATGTAACAATACTGATCGGTTGTGACATATGATCATATAGTTGTGTAAAAATAAAAACATATGTAAAAATCAACACATTTAAACCTGCAAAAGGGTAAAGGAACATCATGTCTTGTGTAAGTTGGTGGAATGTCGCTCAATAGTTTTAATCATGATGCAAGAAATTGCAAAGCTCCTGGGGGTTCTGTATAGCTTACAGATGCTAAGTTTTTGCTTTTTTGATGAACAACCTAGCAGGCCTGTGAAATCAGTAGGCTAAACCTTCAATTCTATCATGAATAGAAAATGTATATTAATTAGGAAAAACAAATTTGCGGATATTTTTGTTTGTTTCAAACAAAACAATTTTTTTCAGAACAGAAACAAATACTGCTGTGCTGGGTTTTTGTTTTTATTTATTTTTTGTCTTGGTCAGCAAAACTTTATTGGTTTTATCCTACTGCCGTTGAGTTTCTTTTCTGCAAGATAAATAAACGTTATGGTAAGAACTTACCGTTGATAACGTGATTTCTCTTATGTCCACAGGTATCCACAGGATAACATTGGGATATTGTCGAGCGACAGCGAAAATGGCACCAACACGGTCACGAGCTTTCTGGCCTCCCAGGATGCATTGGGGCCTCCACTATATAGTCCCGCCCACTGACTCAGTCAGATCAGTTCTTTCCACAGCGATTATAGGCAGGAACATTAGGTAGAGACCTGTACAGGCGATAAGAACACACATGCACACCCTTCCATACAAGAAGGAAGAGGTTTTTAGTGTTTGTCTAGATCCTCAAATCAGATGCGTCCGGGTGGGATCCCTGTGGATACCTGTGGACATAAGAGAAATCACGTTATCAACGGTAAGTTCTTACCATAACGTTTATTTCTCTGGCTGGGTCCACAGGATTATCCACAGGATAACATTGGGATTCCCAAAGCCATTTTAGTGGTGGGGACGCTCCTGATTGCACAGGAGGACCTTTCGCCCGAAGTCTGCGTCATGAGAGGCAAAAGTATCCAAGGCATAATGTCTGATGAATGTGTTTATGGAAGACCATGTGGCTGCCTTACATATCTGTTCTGCTGATGCACCCTGTTGTGCTGCCCAAGAAGGACCTACCTTACGTGTAGAGTGTGCAGAGACATTAGCCGGAATAGGGAGATCTGCATGAGAATAAGCTTCAGATATTACCACTCGGAGCCATCTCGCCAGCGTCTGTTTACTAGCAGGCCAACCTCTCCTATGGAATCCGTAGAGGATGAAGAGGGAATCTGTTTTCCTAATGGCACTAGTACGATCTATATAGATTTTTAAAGACCGGACCACGTCCAGTGACGCTTCTCCCGCAGATAGTCCCGATACCTGAAAAGCTGGGACTACAATCTCTTCATTCAGGTGAAACTTTGACACCACCTTTGGAAGATAACTAGATCTCGTTCTGAGAACTGCTCTGTCTGGAAAAAAACTTAGGAAAGGAGACTTACATGATAATGCTCCTAAATCTGACACTCTTCTGGCTGACGCCATTGCCAGTAAAAAAAGAACTTTAATCGTTAACCACTTAAGATCCGCTCTCTCAAGTGGTTCAAACAAAGGACCCTGGAGAAATTTAAGAACTAAATTCAAATCCCAGGGAGCTGCAGGAGGAACAAAAGGAGGTTGAATATGTACTACTCCTTGGAAAAACGTACGTACATCCTGTAGGTCAGCAATCTTCTGCTGAAACCATACAGTCAACGCTGAGACTTGCACCCTCAAGGAAGCAACCTTCAACCCCTTATCCAATCCTGCCTGCAGAAAATCCAAAATTCTAGCTACTTTAAAGGCTCTAGGATTGTAATTTTTTCCAGAACACCAATGAATATAGGCTTGCCATATTCTATGATATACACGGGCCGAAGAAGGCTTTCTTGCTCTAAGCATGGTTTGGATTACTTGCTTTGAAAATCCTTTAGCCTCTTAGATAGAGGTTTCAACAGCCACGCCGTCAAAGACAGGCGATCCAGATGACTGTGACAACAAGGACCCTGCATTAACAGATCTGGACGTTGAGGGAGC
Organism: Pseudophryne corroboree; assembly: GCF_028390025.1. NCBI lineage: Eukaryota > Metazoa > Chordata > Amphibia > Anura > Myobatrachidae > Pseudophryne > Pseudophryne corroboree. Next base: position 228,392,606 of record NC_086452.1, on the reverse strand, counting down.
AGTATCGGTGCTTCCACGGACATTCTCCACAGATCTGTGTACCAATGCCTTCTTGGCCAAGCTGGAGCTATTAGAATGATTGCTCCTTTTGCCTGTTTTATCTTTCTCACTACTCTGGGTAACAGAGATATTGGAGGGAACAGATCTGCCAGCTGAAACCTCCATTCTACTGACAGTGCGTCTACCAGGACTGCTCCTGGGTCCCTTGTTCTTGATCCGTACCTCGGAACTTTGTTGTTTAGACGAGACGCCATAAGGTCTATCTCCGGTAGACCCCATCTGTTCACCAGTGTCTAAAACACTTCTGGGTGTAGTGCCCATTCGGTTTCCTGAATGGTGTGCCGACTGAGAAAATCCGCTTCCCAATTTAGTACACTGGGGACAAATACTGCTGACAATGCTGGGAGATGGAGTTCTGCCCACTTTAGAATGGGAGTTACTTCCTCCATCAGACTCTTGCTGTGAGTCCCTCCTTGATGATTTAGGTATGCTACTGCCGTCGCATTGTCTGAGCGGATCTGGACTGGTCTTCCTTGTAGATTGTCCTTTGCCTGAACTAGGGCCAAGTAAATGGCTCTTATTTCTAACAGATTTATCGGCAGGCGACTTTCCCTTGCGGTCCATTTTCCCTGGAACCATAGGCTTCAGAGTACCGCCCCCCAACCTTGCAGGCTGGCATCTGTCGTCAGGACTTGCCACTCTTTTATCCAAAAGGGTCTCCCCTTGTTTAAATGGTCTGTCTGTAGCCACCATGCTAGAGACCTTTTTACATTTACTGGAATCTTTATCATCTGCTTCTTTATTGTTTGATGATTTCCGTTCCATTTTGTCAAAATGAGATGCTGCAATGGTCTGGAGTGGAATTGCGCATATTCCACCATGTCGAACATTGATACCATCAGACCCAACAGTCGCATTGCTGCATGGACTGACATTGTCTGGGCTTGCAACGCTTCCTGAGCCATGACCTGCACCTTGACTATTTTCTTCTCTGGTAAGAGAACTCTCTGTAGGTCTGAATCCAATATGGCTCCCAAATGAACCATCCGCTGTGATGGATTCAGGGACGACTTCTCCCAATTTATGAGCCACCCGTGTCTCTGTAAACAAACTATCGTCTGTTGGAGATGGCTCAACAGTAAATCTTGCGACTGTGCTAAGATTAATAGGTCGTCTAGGTATGGGAATATCCTTATCCCTTGTTTGCGCAGACAAGCTGCCATAACCACCATGATCTTGGTAAACACCCTGGGTGCTGTAGCTAGCCCGAAGGGCAGAGCTTGGAACTGGAAGTGTTCCTTGAGGATGGCAAACCTGAGGTAACACTGATGTGATAGTGCTATAGGCACATGTAGGTAAGCATCCCGCACATCCAGAGATACCATATAGTCTCCCGGTTCCATAGCCAACATTATGGAGCGTAACGTCTCCATGTGGAACTTCGGGATCCATATGTAATTGTTCAACATCTTCAGATTTAGAATTGGTCGATATGACCCATTTGGTTTCTGGATTAGAAACAGATTGGAGTAATACCCCTGTCCCTTTTGTGATGGAGGTACTGGGACAATCACACCTGACTGCAGTAATTTTTGGACTGCTTCTTGCAGGGCATTGGCCTTCGACTCTATACGAGACGGGCTGGTGCAAAAAAATCTTTGAGGAGGCTGCCTCCTGAATGGGAACCCATACCCCTGAGATACTACCTTCTGCACCCAGGTATCTGTTGTTGACTGTTGCCATGTGGGTGCAAATTGCAGGAGTCGGCCCCCAACCCTGGAATCCTCCAGGCGGAGGCCCGTCTCTTCAGGCTGAGGGCTTTTGTTCAGGTTTGGAAGCTGGCTTTTTGCTAGCCCACTGCTTCCTACCCCTGGATTTAAACTGGGGTTGTTTAGGCTCCTCTTTACCTTTCGCTTTGCTTTGCCAGCGAAATGAGCGAAATTTTAAACCCTTGGACTTAGGGTTGTAGGTAGCCGGAAATCTGACCCTCTTCGATTCAGCCTCTGACTCTAGGATATCCGATAAAGGTTTTCCAAATAATATATTACCCACGAAAGGCAATGCTTCCAATTCCTTCTTGGACTCCGCATCTGCCTTCCAGGTCCGTAGCCAGACTGCTCTGCGAGCGACTACTGCCAGGGCTGAAGCTTTAGAAGCAACAGTGCCTACATCAATGGCTGCTTCTTCTAAATACTGGGCAGATTGTCTTAAACGGCAAAGACGATCCTCTTGCTCCCTAGTAGGAGAGGGGATGTCATTCTCTAGTTCCTCTATCCATTCGCCCATTGCCTTTGCTACCCAGGCCGAAGCCATAGCAGGTCTTACCACTGCACCCACAAGAGAAAAAATATTTTTCAATAGGCTCTCTACCCTCCTGTCTGTGACATCATTCAAAGAGGTAGATGACAGTGGTAAAGCAGATTTGTGCACTAGTCGCAGAACATGTGCATCTACTTTTGGAGGAACTTCTCTCTTCGAACAATCTCCAGCAGGAAATGGATAATAAGAATCCCATCTCCTAGTAATCTTATACTTTTTACCGGGCGCTGCCCAAGACTCATCCATCATTTCCGTCAACTCCTCTGACGCTGGAAATTCAGCTTTCACTGACTTTGTTCGTTTGAATACAGGTGCTTTTGCTTTTAACGCTGTCTTGGCTGGTTCTTCCAGAGAAAGCACAGCCTTTACTGCATTAATGAGTTCAGCTACATCATCTGAACTAAAGCTCTGCGACTGATCATCATACGGAGTTGAATCTATTGTTTCCGCATCATCCGATGTATCCTCTTGTGTAGTCTGCCATACAGACGTATCTGTCTTAGTCTTACCTACCCCTTGGTTGCTTGTAGAGGCTACTGGAACCAAACCATAGGAAGGGAGCTGCATGTATGGGTTCATAGTGTAACCTAACCCTTGAGGTGGTGCTACTGGAGCTAACCTGTCCGCTATTGAAGACAGAGTCTTTGCGAACATATTCCATGGTGGCTCTACTGGAGGTTGAACTAACTCCTGTTTTTTACTTCGCTGAAAAGCGAAACAGTTTGCACACAAACCCTCATAAGTGACCAATTGAATCATATCAATTACCCCTGACTTACAAGATAAGCATGTTAGGGCTGTAGGAGTGCTTGACAAATTCTCCTCATCACTTTTGCCGCTCACAGACATTTTTTCTGCTATTGACTACACAATTTTGTGACTGAACCACACCCTATAATCAGTATATAGAGGTGAAATCAATCTGACCACAGTGCACCTGATTTGAGGGTCTGAACAGGACTGACATTACACAGAAAAGTCAGCACACTTACTAGCAGTCAGTCACATGTTAAAGCATTAGACATTGTCATATGAGAATACAACCTCCATAATAACTTATACATAAGTAGGAAAATTGTACTTCTGTTTAACTGGTTCTTTTTCAACATAACATGCAGAAAACACAGTAATATACAGGTCTCATATGCAATAGGTACTAAAAATTAACAGTGCACACTAAGAAGTAGAAGGAATTTTTAGTACTGTATACCCTGCCTCCAGGGAGCGGGATACAGGGAGACTCACCACACTTCCATATCCAAGCAAAGACGCTCGAAAGACGCTGAGTGGATTCAGACGCTACTGGTGTACACTGCCGCTCTTGGAAACTGATAACGGACACGGACGCTCACCAACGGACACGGACGCTGAGCGACTCCACGTGCATGCAGACACTAAAGGCCTGCGACTCGGTCTGGGCGGGTTTATATCCAGTGTACACAACCGCAGCGTCTAAGCTGCGACCGAGTACCCTCGTGGTAGCGTCTGAGCCGGAAGTGAGGTCATTCAGTTCATGAAACGAGAGACCCGCGGGAACTGGCCATGAACTCGGAGGAGGGACGGCCAGGAGAGCGTCTGAAACCCCCTGTTGACTTAAACTCCCAGGATCGCGGCCTCACCTAGTCCTGGCGCCTATGATCCCCGGAGCGTAGCGCTGTCACACTCGAGATGTTCGGCGCATCAACACGCTGTTTGTAGTCTCCACCAAATCAGCGTAGCTGTGTCCTGACCCCTCTAGTAAGAGGAAGTCCATATACTCACTGTCTCCCCATGCTCCGGCCACAGCCTGGTAACGTCTGCTGGACCTGCTAGAACATCCGACACAGACGCCCGTCGAGACAGCACTGTACCGCGAAGGTAAGCGTTGTTGCGACCCGGTGGGGAGTTGTTGGAGCGACTCTTTCTAATACACGTTTAAGACGCTGTTAAGAGAAGTCGCTCAAACCAAAACAGTAAGTCTATAAAAATAAAGTAATGAAAACTTGAGGCTGCTTTCACAGCAGCCCTGTGACCATGCGGCTTCCTGCCGCACCAAGCAAAAAACTGATCTGACTAAGTCAGTGGGCGGGACTATATAGTGGAGGCCCCAATGCATCCTGGGAGGCCAGAAAGCTCGTGACCGTGTTGGTGCCATTTTCGCTGTCGCTCGACAATATCCCAATGTTATCCTGTGGATAATCCTGTGGACCCAGCCAGAGAAAGGTTTATACTGTATGGTCAAAAATGTGTGAGACTGAGCTAGAGGAATGCCTTGGAATTGGGGAATGATTAGAACTATGTAAAAATAATGGTAGGTGTGCCACCGTACTGTGAGGTATTGGAAATGCCCAGACCAACATCAGTTGTGATCTGACATCTCACGAGCCAGTTTGAACACTGGACAGGCTGCTCATGGCAAGCCGACGTGAATTACTTGAGTTTGAGTGGAGCATGATGCTGCCCGACGGATGGGACATCCATTTCCAAAGTTGTGCAGACATTAAACATTCCTCGATCTACAGTGTCATGTGTGCAAAAGGAATACCTCCTGGAAGGCATTTACACCCACCGTGGACAGTGCAATGGCCGACCATGGGTGCTTAATGATCGTGACCAGTTTAGTCCGGCCAAAATTTTTTGTGGTAACAGACAAGAGACACTGGCTCAAATCACATCCACATTCAATTCAGGAGGTACCAGATGCATATCCAGCAAGTCAGTGCAGCGTTCTTTAGCTCCATGGGCTATGGGGGATGTGTTTACTTTGCCAGCTGTTGGGATACAGATGCAAGAATCCTGACAACCTGGCTATTCCCACTCGTGGGTGTCCATGACACCCATAGAGTGGGAATAGATCCTATGGCGAGTGCAGCAAACCACCGAGCCCGCAAGGGGACTCTTATCGCTCGCCCCGCTGCCGGCATTCTGGTGGGCGGGATGCCGGTGTCGGGAAAGTGACAGTCGGGAATTTCATCTGCTGGCAAATCATATGTAAACTGCTATGGGGACAGAAGACCCACCCTGTTAACATTTCAACACCAGACAGAGTCTCATCTGAGCTGTGACGTCGCTAATTGGACCCTGGAGGACTGGCAACTTGTGGCATGGTCCAATGAGTTGCTGATGGTAGGGTTTGGGCGTGGCACAGACTCCATGTTGTCAACAAGGCACTGTGCAGGCTGTTGGTGGTTCCATAATGGTTTGGGTCTGCTGGTCCACCTCAACACGTCACTGACCAGTAACTGCTACGCTGCTTTGCTTGGTGACCATTTGCTGCCCTTCATGTACCTTCACAATGATGTAATATTTCAGTATGATGATGCATGATTTCATCGATCCCAAGTTGTCCAGAATTGGTTAGAAAATCATTCTGGAGAGTTCCGACGAATGGTGTGGCCACCACGCACCTCTGACATGCACCCAATCGAGAATTTATTTGACGTGGTGGAGAGGTCCATTAACACCCAAGATCCTGCACCTACAAATATCAGGGAGCTGTTGGAAGCTAACCAGATGGCATGTGTTAACATCTCTCCCAAGTCTCAGATTAAGCGGCTCCCTAAGACAACAAGGCCTCTCCAGCTGTGAATGAACGCGCAGTGGCTTACTAGGGAACGCCTAGAAAACTGTCCTGATAAACCTACATTTTACTAACCACCCTCCGTTACCTCCCTCATACGCTAGCAACTTGTCAATCACTTTGCAGATAGATCATCTGTGCGTGCACTATCCCTAATCAAACGCTGCGCACGCACAGTGCGGCTTTGGTGCATACAAACTGGATAAAGAAAAATGTTCCATGGTGTACGAAATAGACATTGCATGCACATCTGATTCAGGCCTATTATTATACTCACCAAGCAGACTTTCAGTCCAGCTCATCTTTTCGCCGCAGGTTTTGTCAAACATACCCATTTTTGCGACTTCAGCTTGTCGCTCAACAAAAGCAAGCTGAAAATAAACAAAATCAGGTGTCATCTACTAAGCCATAATTTGTTTTGACTTGTTTTTGTTTCCAATGTAAATGTACATACTTGACATCTAATATCATATTACTTCTCACTAAAAAAGATTTGCAACTATAAAATTAATTGTAATTATTTCAGTGAACCCTGGCTTTTCTCTCATTTTAAAATAACAAATCTTGGGTAAGGGGGGGATTTTATATTGTCCAAGTTATCATCTCTAGCTTCCTGAATATCATTACAATTGTCAGTTCATTCAGAATAGACTCTAAGCAGCACTTTGGGCCATGTGATGTCTACAGTAAGGCCTCATGATAAAGCCTTTATCATGAGGCCTTATCGTAGACAAATCACATGGCCCTATGTGGGCACTGCTATTACGTAGTGTTAGGATTGCGAATATCTGAGAAGCCTTGGCGATGCTCAGCAGCTACACATGTCTTTGCAAACACGTGTGACCAATTCTCTGAAATTCTATACCAGATAGGCTCAGGCATGGTTACAAGTAATTTTTTAGTGTGATGGGGTGATACCAGGGGGGGGGGGGGGGGGAAGTACCTGTTTGTCTGTGACCCCTCACCCTTTCCCCTTTCTAGCACCTGATATATAATTATCAGAAGATGTGTGAGCGTGCCTAGGGTGACAAAAAAAAGCAAGCTACATCCGTAAAACTGATTGTTAAACTCTATGGGCCGGATGTAATGCCGTCCGAGTTGGCCAGAGGTGCGGGTTGCTGGCCAAACGAAGACTTTGTTTTAAAGCGACAATCAACAAGGCATGGTTTTGCCTTAAAAATGATTTCCGCTTTAAAAAAACTGCACACCCGGCCAACATTACATATGGCCCTCTGTCTGCCTCATACCTCCATAAAAGTAAGGATCTAGATTATGTTCAGGGCTAATTATTATTCTTAACCATTATTATATCAAGTGACTTCCTCACATATAAGACTGTCTACCATTCTTATAAAAATGCCCTGGACACTGCCAAACAAACATTTTTCCAAACTCTTATCTCTGCTGAAGCCTCTAACCCCAAACAACTCTTTAATACATTTAAATCACTTCTGAATCCTCCCGCACCTACCCCACCCGCCACTATCAAGGCACAGGATCTTGCTTCCTACTTCAAGGAGAAGATTGATAAGATCCGAGATGAAATGGTATGTTCTTCGGCAGCCAGTGACCTGCTCCGTTCTTTACCAGAACCCTCTGGCACTCTTTCTTCATTTGATCCCACAAATGAAGATGAAGTATTATCACTCTTCTCATCCTGCTTCTCTACTACCTCTCCTCTTGATCCTTTACCCTCACAAATAAGTAAAGCTCTGTCTCTGGTGCTCATCCATACCTTAACTAACATCTGTAATCTCTCTCTCTCTACTGGTATTTTTTCTTCACTCTTCAAACATGCAGTGATTACTCCCATTTAACAAAAAACTAAATTCTGACCCTAATGCTCTCTCAAACTACCGCCCTATCTCTCAGCTCCCTTGTCTCTCTAAGCTACTTGAGAGACTTGCCTACACTCGACTCACACACTTTCTTAACTCATACACTTTGTTGGACCCACTTTAGTCAGGCTTCCGTTCCCAATATTCCACAGAGACAGCACTGACTAAAGTGGTTAATGATTTGGTCACTACGAAGTCTAAAGGCCATCACTCACTATTTATACTTCTAGATCTATCTGCTGCATTTGACACTGTAAACCACTCTTCAGGTACAGACACTACAATCCCTAGGTCATAAAGACACAGCCCTTTCTTGGTTCCTATCGTACTAATCTAATCGCTCCTTCAGTGTTCGCTTCTCTGAATCTACCTCCTCTTCGCTACCTCTTTCAGTTGGAGTACCGCAAGGCTCAGTCTTGGGTCCTCTGCTTTTCTCTATCTATACCTCATCTCTTGGTAAACTAATCAGCTCTTTTGGTTTTCAGTATCATCTGTACGCAGATGATACTCAAATCTACCTATCCTCCCCTGACTTGTCCCCATCTGTACTGGACCGTGTCACTGAATGCCTTTCTGCCATTTCATCCTGGATGACATCTCGCCACCTCAAACTGAATATTTCAAAGACAGAGTTAATTATATTTCCACCGGCCAATAGTAGGTACCAACCTGATATCTCTATCACTGTTGAAAACTCGACTATCTACCCTACCCCACAAGCTCGCTGCCTAGGTGTCATCCTTGACTCTGATCTGTCCTTTGTTCCCCACATTCAATCTGTCTCAAGATCATGTTACATGCATCTAAAAAAACATATCCAAAATATGACCATACCTTACACAAGACACTGCTAAAACTCTAATCCACGCTCTCATTATCTCCCGCACTGATTATTGCAATAGTCTCCTAACTGGTCTTCCCAAAACGAGACTCTTACCACTACAATCCATTCTGAATGCAGCGGCGAGGCTTATCTTCCTCGCTAGACGTTCATCGTCTGCAGATCCACTCTGTCAGTCCCTCCATTGGTTACCTGTACTCTACCGCATTCAATATAAAATACTTTTACTCACACACAAGGCCATTAACCAAACTACACCAACGTACATCACTTCGCTTATCACAAAATATCTCCCAACCCGACCTCTTCGCTCTTCACAAGACCTGCGTCTCTCATCCACACTCATTACTCGCTCCCACTCATGACTGCAGGACTTTCATCGGGCTGCACCCACTCTGTGGAATGCCCTACCACGCACAATAAGACTCTCCTCTAGTCTCCAAACCTTCAAGCGTTCCCTGAAAACTCACCTCTTTAGGCAAGCGTATCAAATTCCAGAACCGCCCACATAACTTTCATAAACCTTCCTATCAAATTGCATCCACTCTGTACAGTCCACACATATCCTCACATGTCTTCTCATTCTATGCAATAGATAGGCATATGTACACAAGGAAAGGTGCTATTTCCCTATAGATTGTAAGCTTGCGAGCAGGGCCTTCCTACCTCTGACTGTTATCACCCAGTTTGTTATTGTTATTTCAAATTGTAAAGCGCAACAGAATTTGCTGCGCTATATAAGAAACTGTTAATAAATAATAAATAATAAAATATGGCGTCACCATGGGTCTGCAGCTCCTTGCAGGGTGCATGCACAGAAATAGTGAAAATATAACAGGGTATAATGTATATAACATTATGATAAAAACAAAACCAACATGAGCAATCACAACAAACCCAGCGCTGGCTGAATCCTGTATCCTGCAGCCAACAGGTTCAGGGCTACTGTGAGGAGCAGGGAGGAAATAATAGCAAAAAGTGGGGAAAGGAAGAGTACAAAAGGGAGAAGTAGTCTGCTTGTGAGAGCTCACTATCTATAGGGCATGGGAACAGAAAGTAGAATCTTTTTATTAGGGACATAATGGGGAGCTTAGGATCAGAGCTGGTAGAAAAGGGTTTTGAGAACCAGTTTAAGTGTTGCAGAGAGGTGGAGTGGCAGTGGAGATGAGAGTGGGGAGTCATATATACACTTTGGAAGAGAGGCCGCAACCATAGGCAAAGCGAAGTATGCTGGCAGCAGTGTGAAAAGGAAATTAGGTCTAATGAGGCGGGGGGGGGGGGGGGGGGGATTGCGGGCTTTGAGAAAGGACTTCATAGTTGAGTGTGGGGAGTTTGAAGTGGACTCTGTAGTGGAAGGGGAGAGAGTATAGTGTTTGGTAGAGAGGTGAGACAGAAGCAGAGCAGTTAGAGAAAAAGAGGAGTGTAGCAGCAGCCTTGAGGATGTACCGGTATGGAGGGAGGCAGGAGTGGGGGAAAACGGATAAGGGGAGGTAGACAGTCTCGACGGTAGATGACAAGTTAATGATGAGGGTCTTCATCGTATCGAAGTCCAGAAAGAGTCTAATTCTGGAGATATTACAAATATGGAAACAACAAGAACAGAAGAGAGCCTGAATGAGAAATTTGAGGCAGACGGAGTCTTGAACAACTCTTAAGCTGGCCATACATTAGAACGACCAGCATCAGATGTGAGTCGTATCACGATTTCCCTTGAACTCTCCAGCAGCTCCCTGGTAGTCCCGGACTCACGATTTGGTGTTTTTATGACACTATGTGCATACGATCTTATGAACCATTGTGCTTCCCTATACGACGGATTGTCTCTCGATCCATAGTATGCCTCACAAAAAGCATACATTCAAATGACGCTGTTCGAATGATACACTGTATGTGCATAAAACATGGTACGTCGTGCATAGAATTATGACGGATAATATAGGCTGCATGTATGATCAGAGGATGCGACATTCACTGCGTGGGACTGCACATCGAATCACAATCACAAATAATGCACGAGCTGCACACAATGCATCGACCGAGGCGTCCAAATCGTGTATTCATACCTAAAATCATTCTAGTGTATGACCAGCTTTAGACAACAGACCTTCGGGGCAGAAAAAATTGTGATATCGTCCATAAACAGTGGATAGGTGGGAGATGAGGGAAATCGGGAAGGTTTTAAAATGATGAGCTCAGTCTTAGATATGTTAAGTTAAAAAAAGCGCTTGGACACCAAAGAGGACATTAAGAAAAAGCTGGAAACATTGATAATAGAGGAGACGAGGTCAGTGCTGGACAGCTAGCTTATGAGCAAACTAAAGGAGGAAATATAAAGTGAAAAAAGAAGGGGAGCAAGAATGGAGCCTTGAGAGATACCAACAGGTAATAGAAGATTGCGGGAAAGGCTAAATAAATAAAAATAAATAAAAAAATAAAAAGGAGACAAAGAGTGGACAGAGAAGTCATGTAGGACAACAGCCAGCAGATAGTCTTACGTAAAGGATTTGTAGTAGAAGAGGACACTCCATGGTGTCTGTACAAAAGAAGTAAAGCGTCTGTAAATGGTACAATAATTAGTAAAATGTAAGTTTTATTCACTAATTAGTTACAATACTTTGAGATTTATATCAAACAATCAAGAACAAGCAGGAAAATATTTATACTGGTAAGAACACTTCTTACTATTTTTTAACAAATATTTTGCTGCTTGCTCTTAAACATTTGCTATAAATCCTCAAGTATTTTAACTAATAGGTGAATAAATAGAAGAGTTATGGTAAAAACGAGATTTATGGTAAGAACTTACCGTTGTTAAATCTTTCTGCGAGGTACACCGGGCTCCACAAGGAATAACATCGGGGGTGTAGAGTAGGATCTTGAGCCGAGGCACCAACAGGCTCAAAGCTTTGACTGTTCCCAAGATGCACAGCGCCACCTCCTCTATAACCCTGCCTCCGTGCACAGGAGCTCGGCTTCGTTAACCAGTCCAATGCAGTAGCAGGTACCAGAGACGACAATCGTTAGTAACCACAAACACCACACACTCACTACAGGAGAGGGTGTCAGCGGCTAATGCCATACCAACCCAAAGAAGCCAAGTACGTCAGGGTGGGCGCCTTGTGGAGCCCAGTGTACCTTGCAGAAAGAGATTTAACAACAGTAAGATCTCACCATAAATCTCGTTTTCTGCTGCGGGGTACACTGGGTTCCACAAGGATTAACATCGGGGATATCCTAAAGCTGTTCCTTATGGGAAGGGGACGCACTGCAGCGGGCACAAGTACCTGGCGTCCAAAGGAAGCATCCTGGTAGGCGGAAGTATCAAAGGCATAGAACCATATAAACGTGTTCACTGAGGACCACGTAGCCGCCTTGCACAATTGTTCAAGGGTCGCACCATGGCGGCCCGCCCAAGAAGGTCCAACATACCGAGTAGAATGGGCTTTGATGGTAGCAGGAGCTGGCAGACCAGCCTGTACATAAGCATGTGCAATCACCATTCTAATCCATCTAGCCAAGGTCTGCTTGTTAACAGGCCAGCCACGTTTGTGAAATCCAAACAGCACAGAGAGAGAATCAGACTTCCTAATGGAGGCAGTTCTCTTCACATAGATACGGAGAGCCCGTACCACATCCAAAGACCGCTCTTTGGAAGACAACTCAGGAGAACTAAAGGCCGGAAGCGCAATCTCCTGATAAAGGTGGAAGAAAGACACCACCTTGGGTAGATAACCCGGACGCGTTCTAAGAACCGCCTGGTCACGGTGAAAAATCAGATAGGGGGACTTACAGGATACAGGATAAGGCACCCAAGTCCGAGACCCTTTTAGCTGACGTGATAGCCAGCAAAAACAAAACCTTAAGGGAAAGCCACTTAAGGTCTGCAGACGCAAGAGGCTCAAATGGATACTCTTGCAAGGCCTCCAGAATCACCGACCGTTCCCAAGGGCGGGTGGTAAATAAGGAGGCTGAATCCGCAACACACCCTGAGTGAAAGTATGAACAACCGGTAGGGTAGCAATCTTTCTCTGAAGCCATACCGACAAGGCAGAAACGTGAACCTTGAGGGAGGCCAGACGAAGGCCTAAGTCCAGGCCCTGTTGTTGTACAGTTTCACCGTACTAAACTTGAAAAGTCATGATTATGAGACACGCACCAAGTAAAGTAAGAATTCCAGACCCTATGGTAAATCCGAGTTGAAGCCGGCATACGGGCCTTAAACATAGTTTGAATGACTGCCTCAGAAAAACCCTTGGCCGTCAAGATGGAAGCTTCAAGAGCCACGCTGTCAAAGCCAGACGGGCCAAGTCCTGGTAAACACAAGGGCCCTGAACGAGGAGGTCTGGAAGTAGAAGGGGATGATCTAGCGAGAGGCCCTGTAGATCCGAGAACCAGTGCCATCTGGGCCACGCTGGAGCGATCAGAAGTAGGATTCCTCCTTCTTGCTTGAACTTCCTTATTACTCTGGGCAGGAGTGACACCGGAGGGAAAACATACGGCAGCCGAGAGTTCCATGAAATTGCCAGAGCGTCCACGAATGCTGCTTGAGGATCCCTTGTCCTTGCTCCGAAGACCGGAACCTTGTGATTGTGTCGAGACACCATCAGGTCCACATCTGGAAAGCCCCACTTGTCCACGAGAAGATGAAAAACCTCCGGATGGAGGCTCCACTCTCTGGCGTGTACGTCCTGACGACTGAGAAAGTCTGCATCCCAGTTTAGGACCCCCGGAATGAACACCGCGGATATGGCCGGCAGATGGCGTTCTGCCCACTGAAAAATCCGTGATACTTCCCTCATTGCCATGCGGCTCCCAGTGCCGCCTTGATGATTGATGTACACCAAGATGGACGAAGTGGCAGCCTTCCCCAGCGGCGCTGTATAAGAAAGATTTCGGTATAGAGGTTGTTGCACCCCGGCATGATCCACCACGGGAGGCTCAAGATCCAATTGCTGAACTGGGACAGTTCATAAAGGACACACTAAGTAAGGAGCAAGAACCTGTCTCAGAGGTATCGGTGCAGAGTCCCATTTCTGAGGTTGCTCTACCAAGGGAGAGTTCTCTATATGAGACCCGAGAGCTGGAAAACTTGAGGGGAGAGTTCCAAAAGCTGGCCCTAAGTAATAGCCAGCTAAAAGATATAGTGAAGGAGATTCCTAAACTACAGAGTTGAATAAGAGACCTGGACAAGAGAATCAAAATGGGTTATGTGCCGGTCATAGAACAGCAAGAGACGGTGACTAGGGCCAAAGATGGGAGATCGGAGGACGAAGCAGTCATGTTAATGAAGGAAATGTTACCAAAGCTGGAAAGACTGAAGGAAGCACTAAAAGTTCAACAAATGAAAGGACTTTCTGAGACTCGGGACCAGTGCCTCACTCTGGGGGTGGGGGCAAAGTTGGACCATGACCTCAGAACAATTAAAGTTGAGACAGAGACAGCAGATCCACACTTCACATTCTGTGATTCATTCTAATTATCTCTCCCCTCGGGTATATCCTGAGATATTACTTTTTCAGGTGCACTCTTATTAGTGTACAGGATAGTGTTCTATCTACTATCATACCACATCGCGTATGCCCAATCTCGTCTGATCAGGGAATACTACATGTAGTAGCATAACACTAATATTCTCCTGATCTTACACTAACAGCAGGATCACCACTGTCTTCTTCCTTCCTACTGGACATAGATGTGCCTGGAGTCCCAGAATTGTATCTAACTCCATTATTGTTTTGGCTGATAAGTAATCACAATCATTTCAAAGGGTATTTTGATATACATAATGATAAGGATGACTGTTATCAGATACTAAGGCCATTTCGTTGTGACTCTAACCCATTGTGGTTTCATTAAACACAAGCATTGCTTGGGCTGGTGAGACGGGATAACACTGCAGTACTGTGAGTGTCTGCAGTGTATCATTAACCTACTATAATCGTAGTTCACCAGAACATATTTTAATTTTATTTATAATAATTCAAACTTAACCTTTTCTATACATTTGAGGAATACTGTATTTTCTTATGTACTTAATAAAATTTGGTTTTAAATCACTAGACATTATACATTGTCACTATCATTATACTAACGAGTGCGCCCACACAAGAGTCTTCTTTCCCTTCTCGATTTTTGTTCTCAACTATAATACTGACTCGGGGCGCACCACCAGGAGGGTTTAATTTGGGCAACTCATAATTCCCAGTAATTACCCGATTCTGGTTCTAATGTTGACCAGTGCGGAATCACCAACCTTTAGTCGCTAGACCCATGGAGTCATCAGAGCGTCTACCGCCACTGCCTGTGGATCTCTCAACCTGGAACAATACTGATTGAGCTTCTTGTTGAGACGAGAGGCCATCATGTCAATTTGTGGATATCCCCACCGATGTGTCAAGCACCTGAACACTTCTGGGTGAAGGCCCCACTCCCCCGAGTGCAGGTCATGTCTGCGGAAGAAGTCTGCTTCTCAGTTGTCTATTCCCGGAATGAAGACAGCTGACAACGCTACAGCGTTTTTTTTCTGCCCAGAGGAGAATTCTTGACACCTCTGACATTGCTGCTCTGCTTTTTATTCCGCCCTGTCGGTTTGTGTACGTTACTGCCGTCATATTGTCCGACTGGACTTGAATGTCCCGATCCTGAAGATAAGAGGCTTGCAGAAAAGCGCTGTATATGGCCCTGAGTTCCAGAATGTTTATTGGAAGGATAACTTCCTGACTTGACCATCTTCCTTGAAACTGCACCCCCTGGGTGACTGCTCCCCAAACTCAGAGGCTTGCGTCCGTGGTTAACAGGATCCAGTCCTGAATTCCGAACCTCCGACCCTCGACGAGGTGAGAGGTCTGTAGCCACCACAGAAGGGAGATCCTGGCTTTTCGGCGACAGACGAATCCTCTGGTGCATGTGAAGATGCGACCCGGACCATTTGTCCAGCAGATCGAGCTGGAAAGGTCTTGCGTGAAACCTTCCGTATTGAAGCACCTCGTAAGAGGCCACCATTTTTCCCAGAAGGCGAATGCGTAGATGCACCAATATCCGGATTGGCTTCAGGACATCCCGAACCAGCGACTGGATTACCAATGCCTTTTCCAATGGAAGGAACACTTTCTGCGACTCTGTGTCCAGTATCATTCCCAGAAATGGGAGACTCTGTGTTGGCTCTAGGTGAGATTTCAGAAGGTTCAGAATTCACCCGTAATCCTGGAGGTTTGGTTGAGAGGCCAATGCTGTCCAGCAACCTCTCCCTGGACGGCGCCTTTATCAGAAGATCGTCCAGGTACGGAATTATGTTCACTCCCTGCTTGCGGAGTATACACATCCTCTCTGCCTGCACTTTGGTGAACACCCTCGGTACCGTGGAGAGACCAAATGGCAGGGCCTCTAGTGCAAACCATAGATAAGCCTGATGAGGCAGCCAGAGCGGAATGTGAAGGTACGCATCCTTGATATCCAAAGACACTAGGAATTCCCCTTCCTCCAGACCTGAGACCACCACTCTCAGAGACTCCATCTTGAACTTGAACACTCTTAAGAATGGGTTCAAGGACTTGAGGTTCAGAATTGGTCGTACAGAACCGTCCAGTTTCGGTACTACAAACAAGTTGGAATAGTACCCCTTGTTGTGTAGATGAGGTGGAACTGGAATTGGAGTCTGTACCAGTTTTTGGATGGCCTGCTGTAAAGTTATACTTGCCTCTTGTGAAGCTGGTAAGCCTGATTTGAAGAATCTGTGAGGTGGGAGCTCTTGGAACTCTTCTGTAGCCCTGGGAAATAAGATCTATTACCCAGGGATCCCGGCACGAACTTGACCAGATGTGACTGAAGAATTGTAGTCGGGCTCCCACCTGATAGACCTCCAGGCCTTGCGGTCCACCGTCATGCTGAAGGCTTTGAGGAAGCAGAGCCTGAGCTCTGTTACTGAACACCTGCATTTGCTGGTTTGCGTGGTTTACCTCTTGCGCTTCTGGAGGCCGTAGAACCATCTCTGGATAGTCCCTTAAACTTGGCTGTCTGAAAGGACTGTAAATTTGAAGCTGAATAAGCTTTCCTGGCTGGGGGAGCTGCGGAAGGAAGATACTTAGACTTATAAGCAGTAGCTTTGGAGATCCATTTGTCTAGTTTGTCTCCATACAAGGCCTCTCCTGTGAATGGTAGGCCTACCACGCCTTTCCTGGATTCCGTATCAGGAGTCCACTGGCGTAGCCACAAGCCTCTGCTTTCTGACACAGCCAAAGCGGTGGCGCGTGCATTAAGCAAACCAATCTCTTTTATGGCTTCCACCATAAAGTTTGCAGAGTCCTGTATATGCTGTAGGAGTAAAACACACACCCTAGACAAGGAATCTAACCTCTCAATTAGGTTATAATACACAAGGTGGAAAGCTGCTCAATCAGATTGTAATGTCACTCAGGTGCTAAAAGGGGAGGGGTAATTCTGTGTAGGAAAAAAAACTGTGTTCCCTAATGCACACCGAGTGAATAATATTACTATATAATAATGGTCAGATAATACGGAGTATTAGCCCCCAGTGACGGAGAAGCCTTGTCGATCGGCCTGGGGGCTTAACCCTATATCTGCAGATATACGCAACTAAGATCTCCGTATTATCTGACCATTATTATATAGTAATATTATTCACTCGGTGTGCATTAGGGAACACAGTTTTTTTTCCTACTCTCAATTAGGTTACCTGACCATTTATCAATGGCTTTTGTGATCCACGCACATGCAATAGTGGGTCTCTGGGCCACCCCAGCAGCTGTGAACAATGATTTGAGTGTAGTCTCAATTATACGATCAGCCGTATCTTTTAGGGAGGCTGCACCAGTCCAAGGGAATACAATTTTATGTGACGGCCTAGAGAGTGATGCATCCACTATCGGTGGGTTTTCCCATTTTTTCCTATACTCCAGGGGAAAAGGAAAAGATGAAAGCAACCTTTTAGGGATTTGAAATTACTTATCAGGGTTAACCCACGGTTCTTCAAACAGGGTATTCAATTCCTTTGACGCAGGAAAAGTGACAGAGGACTTCTTTTTTACATTAAAATAAGAATCCTTACACTCCTCTGATACCTTATCAGGAATTTGCAGAACATCTCTGATAGCCTCTATAAGAGCCTCTATTCCCAGTAACAGAGTAGCATCCCCCCCTCCAAATCCACCTCACCCTCCTCCATGTCTGACCCGTCAACGTCACAGTCAGACTGAAGGATATCAGCCAGTTAACGTTTTTGCGACATATGGGAGGGGATTGAGACGATGGTTTGTGGACTGAGTCTCTATTCATAAACTCATCCACAGTCTGTCCTAAGTATAGCGTCTCTAATTGCGGGATAGTTTTGTAGAAATATTTGAGATCATTCCTTTAATGGAATTAACCCATTCCAGTTCAGCCCCGCTATTCTGGGAAGGTGCACTGCCCTGAGTACCCAGTAGTGAGTCCCCTGGTGAAGAGGAACACTCCGTTGTACAAGAAACACACTCTTTGCCTGACATAATGTAAATGTGACCCCACACACACACACACACACACACACACACACACACACACACACACACAAAAAAAATAAGCACAATTAACCCACAAAGAGCCCTTCAGGGAGACACAGTTGTTTGGAGCCAGCCCCCACCACGCCCTTATCGCTAATTCCAAGCTTAGCCGGGTCGCAGACTAAGTACCCTGATAGGGGACTTGGTACACTAATAATCGCTCCCCCTCTGCTATGACCCCCTGGTACCGCTGAGGTAATCTGGAGTCACACTAGAAGAGCTGCGCGTCCCAGTCAGTCAGCGTCTGTGTCCATTGCAGAGGTAAAATGGCGCTGGTGAGCTGCTGGATCCTCTCATAGTGAAGCCCCGCCCCTTCAATGGCACGCGGTCTTCCTGCTTTTTTTATACTGGCTGATGTAATCCGTTGCTTAAAATGGAGAGAAAACCGTTTTAAGACTGTTTTTGCCAGTGTTGATACTGTGTACAGCGTACTGAGACGCAGCTGTGTACTGTGTGTGGAGACGCATTCTGCGCCGGTTAGAAGCTGTGCATCTCTGTACCCTCATGCCACCATAATGGCCGGCGAACCGCTAGTTGGGACGTCAGCTTAGTACTCACCACTTTTCATTCTTCTGGCTGTTAGGGGTGGCGGCGTGCTGCGGGAATGTACGCTCGCCATGGTGGGGCTTGCGAATAGTTCCCTGAGGAGCTCAGTGACCTGTCAGCGGGGAACGGGACCATTAACCCTTCAAGAGGTTGGGCCGTCTCCACCCCTTCCTTCCCCCTAAGTCCAACGAAGCAGACAGGCTGGTGCCACTCAGCCCTGCCTGAAAATAACAAACATATAAAATAAATGCAGAAAACTCTTCAGGAGTTTCCATAAGCGTGACCGGCTCCTCCGGGAACATTTTCTAAACTGAGTCTGATAGGAGGGGCATAGAGGGAGGAGCCAGCCCACACTATCAAATTCTTAAAGTGCCCATGGCTCCTATTGGACCTTTCTATACCTTATGCTAATAAATGGAACCCCAGTATCCTCTAGGACGTAAAAGAAAATAGTATTTAATTACCTACCGGTAAAACCTTTTCTTGTAGTCCGTAGAGGATGCTGGGGTCCACATTAGTACCATGGGGTATAGACGGGTCCCTTGGGAGCCATGGGCACTTTAAGAGTTTACTAGTGTGGGCTGGCTCCTCCCTCTATGCCCCTTCTACCAGACTCGGTGTAGAAACTATGCCCGAGGAGACGGACATACTTCGAGAGAAGGAAATACAGAGATAGTGGTGAGATTCAAACCAGCACACACATAATAAGGCAAACCAAGCAAACCAGCTTGAACAATTCAGCAACAGCTGAACAAAAGTACTTAACCAAGTAGCAATGCAGTACTTAACCAAGTAACAAAGCGGTACTGAACCAAGTAACTACTGCAGGAAAACAAAGCGCTGGGCGAGCGCCCAGCATACTCTACGGACTACGAGAAAAGGATTTACCGGTAGGTAATTAAAATCCTATTTTCTCTTACGTCCTAGAATATGCTGGGGTCCACATTAGTACCATGGGGATGTATCAAAGCTCCCAGTGCGGAAGGGAGAGCACGGAGGCTCCTGCAGAACCGATTGACCAAACTTAAGGTCATCAGAAGCCAAATTATCGAACTTGTAGAACTTAGCAAACGTGGTTGATCCTGACCAAGTAGCCGCTCAGCAAAGCTGTAAAACCGAGACAACCCTGGCAGCCGCTGAGGAAGAACCCACCGTACGAGTACAGTGGACCTTAACAGATTTTGGACACATCAAATTATCTGCTTAGAAGCAGGACACCCCCAATCTTGCTGGGATCATAAAGGACAAACAGAGTCCGACTTTCTGTGACGAGAAGTTTTCTTCACATAAATCTTCAAATCTCTCACAACATCCAAGGACTCTGAGGTAATTCAGGAGTCAGTAGCCACTGGCACCACAATAGGTTGGTTGATATGAAAAGCCGACACAACCTTCGGAAGAAACTGCTGACGCGTCCTCAGCTCAGCTCTATCTTCATGGAAAATTAAGTATGGGCTTTTGCAGAACAATGCCCCCAATTCAGACACAAGTCAAGCAGATGCAAATGCCAACAGTGTGACCGCCTTCCAAGTGAGAAACTTGACCTCAACCTCCTGTAAAGGCTTGAACCAGTCCGATTGCAGGAACTGCAACACCACGTTAAGATCCCAAGGTGCCGTAGGAGCCACAAAGGGAGGCTAGATGTGCAGGACCCCTTTCAAGAAAGTCTGAACCTCAGGAGAGAAGCCAATTGTTTCTGGAAGAAAATGGACAAGGCCGAAATCTGGACCTTTATGGAGCCCAAACGTAGGCCCACATCCACACCTGCTTGCAGGAAGAGGAGAAACCGCCCAAGTTGAAACTCCACCGTAGGAAACTTCTTGGATTCAAACCAAGACACATACTTTTTCCAAATGCGATGGTAATGTTTGGACGTTACTTCTTTCCTAGCCTGTATCAGGGTAGGAATAACCTTATTCGGAATGCCCTTCCGAGCTAAAATCTGACGTTCAACCACCATGCTGTCAAACGTAGCCGTGGTAAGTCTTGATAAGCGAACGGCCCCTGTTGCAGAAGGTACTCTCGAAGAGGAAGAGGCCTCGGATCTTCCAGCAGTAACTCCAGAAGATACGCATACCAAGCCTTTCTTAGCAAGTCAGGAACAATGAGGATCACCTGAAATTTTGATCTTTTTAGAAGTTTGAGAATCCTTGGGATGAGTGGAAGTGGAGGGAACACATACACTGATTTGAACACCCATGGAGTCACCAGTGCGTCCACCGCCACTGCCTGTGGGTCTCTCGACCTGGAACAGTACCTGCGAAGCTTATTGTTGAGGCGGGATGCCATCAGGTCTATGTGAGGTACACCCCAAAGACTTGTCACCTCTGCGAACACCTCCGGATGGAGGCCCTACTCCCCTGGATGGAGGTCGTGTCTGCTGAGGAAGTCCGCTTCCCAGTTGTCCACTCCCGGAATGAAGATTACTGACAGCGCCGTTGCGTGCTTTTCTGCCCAGAGGAGAATCATTGTCACCTCTGCCAGTGCAGCTCTGCTCTTCGTTCCGCCTTGTCGGTTTATGTAAGCCACTGTCTGACTGCACCTGAATGGCCTGATCTTGCAGAAGATGGGCCGCTTGGAGAAGACCGTTGTACACGGCTCTTCGTTCCAGAATGTTTATCGGAAGGATGGATTCCAGACTTGACCACCTTCCTTGGAAGTTTTCCCCTTGGGTGACCGTGCCCCAAGCTCTGAGACTTGCATCCATGGTTAGAAGGATCCAGGTCTGAATCCCGAACCTGCGGCCCTCGAGAAGGTGAGGGATTTGTAGCCACCACAAACGGGAAATCCTGGCTTTCAGCGACAGACATATCCTCTGGTGCATGTGCAGGTGAGATCCCGACCACTTGTCTAGGAGATCCAGTTGGGAGGATCGTGCATGAAATCTTCTGTACTATAGAGCCTCGTAGGAGGCAACCATCTTCCCCAGCAGGCGAATGCACTGATGAACCGATACCCGGGCAGGCTTCAAGACATCCCGGACCATTGATTGCATCACCAACGCCTTTTCCACCGGTAGAAACACCCTCTGCACTTCCGTGTCGAGGATCATCCCCAGGAAAGACAATCTCCTTGTCGGCTCCAAATGTGACTTTGGAAGATTCAGGATCCATCCATGATCCCTGGAAGATGCTTTTATCAGCAGATCGTCCAGATATGGAATTATGGTCACTCCCTGCTTGCGGAGGAGTAGCATCATCTCTGCCATTACCTTTGTGAACACCCTCGGTGCCGTGGATAGGCCAAATGGCAGTGCCTGGAACTGATAGTGACAGTCTAACAGCGCAAATCTGAAATAAGCCTGGTGAGGCAGCCAAATCGGAATGTGGAGGTATGCATCTGTGATATCCAGGGATACCAGAAATTCCCCCTCCTCCAGACCTGAGCTCACCGCTCTAAGAGACTCCATCTTGAACTCCCTCAAATAGGGGTTTAAAGATTTCAGATTCAATATCGGTCTGACCGAACCGTCCGGTTTCGGTACCACAGAGAGTTTTGAGTAGTAACCCAGGTGGAACTGGAACAATGTCATTTCCCTTTTCCAATTTTTGAATGGCTTCCTGTAGGATAGCCCTTTGTGTCAGCAAAGCTGGTAAGCCTGATTTGAAAAATCTGTGAGGTGGGGAGTCCTTGAAACTCCAGTCTGTACCCCTGGGACACAATATCTTGTACCCAGGGGTCCAGGCCTGATGATGCCCAGACCTGACTGAAATTTCTCAGACGTGCTCCCACCTGCCCGATCTCCAGGCTGAGAGGTCCACCGTGAGGATTTTGAGGAAACAGAACCAGGATAATGTTCCTGGGAACCTGCCGATGCAGGTTTACTGGATTTCTCCCGACCACCTCTGAAGACAGTGGTTTGGAATTTTTAACCTTTGCATTGTAGACGTAGGACAAGATTTTCTCATTGAGACAGCCATGGAAGACGTCCGTGCATTTAGATGACCAAGGTCCTTCATGGCCTCCACCATGAAACCTGCAGAATCCTGTATGTGACGTAAAAACATTTCAAAGTCACTTCTATCCATAGAGTCTCTAGTAATGTGCCTGACCACTTTACTATGGCTTTAGAAATCTATGCACAAGCAATGGTGCGCCACGCCGGAGGCAGTGTATATTGACTTGAGCGTAGTCTCAATCTTGCGTTCTGCCGGCTCTCTCAAAGCGGTAGACCCAGGGACAGGTAAAACCACCTTTTTAGACAATCTAGATACAGAAGCGTCTACTATAGGGGGGTTTTCCCACTTTTTCCTATCCTCTTCAGGGTAAGGAAAATCAACGAGAACCCTCTTTGGGATCTGAAGTTTTATCTCCGGTTTTCCCAGGATTTTTCAAACAATGCGTTTAATTCCTTAGACTCAGGGAATGTAAGGGAGGCTTTCTTATGGTCTGTAAAGTAAGCCTCCTCGACCTGTTCAGGTACCTTGTAATGTGTAAAACGTCCCTAATGGCATCAATTATGAGTTGCACCCCCTTAGCAAGGGATGCCACCCCCCCCCCCCTCAGTATATCCCCATCACCGTCTCCCGTATCAGAGTCGGCACCCGTGTCGACATTCATAATCTGGGCAGGAGCACGCTTTTTTGGGCATATACCAGTGGATTTGAGGAGGTAGTGGGAGCAGAATATGACAAAACCTCTGCAGATTTTTTTAAAACCTGTGTTTCAGTCTCATTATGAGCTATCCTAGATGAAATCTGAGATATCATTCCCTTAATAGAAGCCACTCACTGGGGTTCGGATTCAGAAGGTTGAGACAGTATATTGCATTTACCGGAGTACAAGGGATAGACTTCTGGAGAAGATGCACACTCTGCAGCACAAGATACAGAGTCCCTGGACATGGCAATGTGAGATATATGTACACACACACAGGAAAGTACCTTTAGAGAGAGACAGAGTTAAGGAGCCAGCACACACAGTGCCCCAGTAGGCAGTTATATAATAAAAGCCTGGCACTGACTGAGTAACATTAATAGACTACACAGCACTATAATGTGAATAAACACTCCCCCCCCCTTCTATAACCCCCTGGTACCGCACAGGATAGCTGGAGTTATGTGGAGGGTCAGAGTTCCCTGTCAGCGTCTCTGATCTGTGATCTGCAGGGAGAAAATGGGCCTGGTGAGTGCTGGATCCGCTCTGAGGAGAAGCTCCGTCCCCTGTAATGGCGCGTCTTCCCGCACTTCTGGAGATTATACTGGGCTGCAGGAGTGAGCTGTCGCCTCGGGGGCTAGCGATCATCATCCTAAGGAGCTCAGTGTCCTGTCAGCGGAGATAGGGGCCATTAACCTCTAGGGTTGGATCCTACTCCCCCCCTAAGTTCCACGAAGCAGGGAGGCTGTTGCCAGCAGCCTCCCTGTACCTAACTCTTTAAATAAATAAATAAAAGAACTCCTAGGAGCTCCCCTAGCTGTGATCGGCTCCACCGGGCACATTTCCTAAACGGAGTCTGGTGGGAGGGGCATAGAGGGAGGAGCCAGCAGACACTATTAAACTCTTAAAATGCCCATGGCTCCCAAGGGACCCGTCTATACCCCATGGTAGTAATGTGGACCCCAGCATCCATAAGAGAAACTATCATTACTAAGAGAATTGTCAGTAATTAGGAATAGTGTTAGAAAATCCATATTTTTATGCTAATATTTAAAAATCCTCAAATACACTTTGCTGACCTGATAGTTAGTTTAAATTGTTCTATGTAGCTACTTACCTTTTATATGCTCTGCCCGTGTCTGTGTTCTGTATTACATGGCTCATTCAGAATACACCATCAATTTAGTGTTCTTATATAACTTAATCATCTGTCTGATCAGCAGTTTTCATGGTGGTTTTTTTAACACTTTTTTTTATAATATTGCTCTATGTAGTCTGTGTCAGAGTTTCTCATTTTAGCACAACCCTTGCAGGGTATACTGGATTTAAGGGCCCCATATACTAGAGCGAGAATGCCTGATTTCAGCCCAATTCGGGCATTTGGCCCGATATATTGGATGAAATCGGGCATTTTAGAGGTGTTTCCGAACCGATCCGATGCGCGTTCCCGTGAGCATCGGATCGGATCCTCCAGAATGAATGTGCTGCACATTCAATCTGGTCCAACATGGGGGCATGGCTTGGGATCGCCAAGATATATTGTATGCAAATGGGAAGCATAAAATGTATCTTGGCCGATCCTGCCCCCCGGGAGGCTGCCGGGGTGATCGCCTCAGATACCCTCCGACATGAGATCGTTGTAGTGTATGGGGTCTTTAAGAGATATTGCTTCTGCTGAATTTGTAACATTACTACTTGGCAGCAAAGCTACTTACTATCTGGTGATGGTACTCACTTGAATTGGACAAACATGGTGGTTAAAACTTCCATACTGGAGGTCTTTATGAGTTCTTGTTCTACCTTGAGCTTTATAAGACATAGACCATATATAACAGTTTACATTCACAAATATTAAGACAATTAAACAGAGATGCTGGAAATCTTTAGTTCTAGTTGGAGCTAGGTCTCCATATGCTCCCTTGTGGGCTAAATTTCATTCACCACATTTCAAGGCATTACCTGAACATCAATTATGGTACTGACATTTTGGAGCACATTTTGAGATTAAATATCCATGCATCACCCACAGAACACAAAGGGAAGTTGGGCCTGCCCATAAAAGGTATTGTTTAAATGTACGTTGTCAGCCAGCAGTGTCTCTTTATGCTCGATTGCAACAGATTTGGCTATGTCTGCTTAGATGCTGCAGACCAATCCAGCCATCTTTACATCTAGTAGCCTCTCTCTGCTAAAGACCAAAAGTAGTTTTGAAGTGACACAGAATACTTAGTAAAATATTCCTTAGTTTCTCTCACCAAAGTTGAAAATCCTCTAGTAACCAAAGTCATATCTAGTGGAGTTGCTCCAAATGTAAAAGATTTTGGCGAGGAGCCATGTAATCCCTGATGATATTACAGGTGTATCTTCAACACTGTCCCTAGAAGTATGGCTCTTCGGATCTGATGTGTATGCCCATATCTAAATGTTTAAAAATACTTGACAAAATAACTGATGAATGTGAATAAGGCAGTAATCCTACATCAGATGTAAATCCTCTGCCCCTCTAATAATCTTAGAAGGCAACTCATTTAGCGGTAATGGGTGCAAAGTGCCGGTGTTCCAACTGTTTACTCTGCAAATCGTGACCACCAAGAACGGAGAAAACTTTAAATAGGGGAAAGAATACATATATTGGGGGAATTCAATTGTTTACTCGTGTCTGATCTCCCATCTAAAGTGACGGGAGATCGCGGGGCAATATATTCAATTGTACCTGTTATCGCGGTAAGTCCCATTTTCGGCGCCCATTTTTAGCGTATTTCAGCTCGCAACCCCAGAGGGGTAGCGAGCTGAAATGAAGTTCTCATACCCACTAGCAGAAACACTTCAATAGCTGTCGGCGGGGGAGCACACGATAACAATTGAATTTCCCCATAGATACAGTTGTGTCCTCCTACAACCGTGCTGCAGTCACGCTAAACAGCCCTTCTAGTCATGGCATGCCGTTTAACTACATCTAAGTCGCATGTAAACTTTTTCAGTTTAAATACATCTAAAGGTGGGTACACAATTGCCGAAAAAGTAAACAACGTTGCTTATTTTGCCCTTCCTGAGTGACGTCATTTACCATACCGACTAGTGCGTACGCTGCCAAACGCCATAACCCTTAGAAAACTGGGACCCTGCCAGTCAGGCCTAACAGTTACAATTTGGTCAAATAAGAATATCGTTACATATTTCTGTTCAGTTCACATACAAAAAAAATAAAATAAATCAATTGTGTACATTACTTTAAACAGGAATGTGTTTGGAAAAACGAGTTTTATGGTAAGAACTTACCTTTGTTAAAACTCTTTCTGCGAGGTACACTGGGCTCCCCAAGGATAGACATAGGGGTGTAGAGTAGGATCTTGATCCGAGGCACCAAAAGGCTGAAAAGATTTGACTGTTCCCAGAATGCATAGCGCCGCCTCCTCTATAACCCCGCCTCCCTGCACAGGAGCTCAGTTTTTAGTTAACCAGCCCAATGCAGTAGCAGGAAAAGAGACAACAACAGTTAGTAGCCACATACACCACACTCTCACGACAGGAGAAGTTTCAGCGGCTAATGCCATACCAACCCAAAGAAGCTAAGTGCGTCAGGGTGGGCGCCTTGTGGAGCCCAGTGTACCTCGCAGAAAGAGTTTTAACAAAGGTAAGTTCTTACCATAAAACTCGTTTTCTGCTGCGGGGTACACTGGGCTCTACAAGGATAGACATAGGGGATGTCCTAAAGCAGTTCCTTATGGGAGGGGACGCACTGTAGCGGGCACAAGAACCCGGCGTCCAAAGGAAGCATCCTGGGAAGCGGCAGTATCGAAGGCATAGAACCTTATGAACATGTTCACAGAGGACCACGTAGCCGCCTTGCACAATTGTTCAAGGGTCGCACCACGGCAGGCCGCCCAAGACGGTCCAACAGACCGAGTAGAATGGGCCGTAATGTGAGCAGGAGCTGACAGACCAGCCCTCACCATTCTAATCCATCTGTTCAAAGTTTGCTTATGAGCAGGTCAGCCCCGTTTGTGAAATCCAAACAGCACAAAGAGAGAATCAGATTTCCTAATAGAATAAGTTCTCTTCACATAGATACGGAGAGCCCGTACCACATCCAAAGACCGCTCTTTGGGAGACAGATCAGGAGAAACAAGTGCCGGAACCACAATTTCCTGATTAAGGTGGAACGAAGACACCACCTTAGGTAAATACCCGGGACGAGTCCGCAGAACCGCCCGGTCACGGTGAAATATCAGATATGGGGAACTACAAGACAAGGCACCCAAATCTGACACTCTTCTAGCTGAAGCAATAGCCAGCAGAAACACCACCTTAAGGGAAAGCCACTTAAGATCAGCTGAACCAAGAGGTTCAAACGGAGACTCTTGTAACGCTTCCAAAACCATCGACAAGTCCCAAGGAGCCACAGGCGGGACATAGGGAGGTTGGATACGCAACACACCCTGAGTAAAGGTATGCACATCAGGTAAGGTCGCAATCTTTCTCTGAAACCACACCGACAAGGCAGATATTTGAACCTTGAGGGAGGCCATACGCAGGCCTAAGTCCAGGCCCTGCTGATGAAAAGCCAACAACTTGGCTATACTAAACTTGGAAGCGTCATAATTGTTAGATGCACACCAAACGAAGTAAGAATGCCAGACCCTACAGTAAATCCGAGCAGAAGCCGGTTTCCGGGCCCGCAACATAGTTTGAATGACCGAATCAGAAAACTCTTTAGCCCTTAAGACGGAAGCTTCAAGAGCCACGCCGTCAAAGACAGCCGGGCTAGGGGTCCTGGTAGACACAGGGGCCCTGAACGAGGAGGTCTGGGCGTTGTGGAAGTAGAATTGGACGCTCTGACGATAGGCCTTGCAGGTCTGAGAACCAGTGCCGTCTGGGCCACGCTGGAGCTATGAGGAGCAGAATTCCGTTTTCTTGCTTGAACTTCCGAATTACCCTGGGCAGGAGTGACACCGGAGTTAACACGTACGGCAGCCGAAACCTCCACAGCACCACCAGCGCATCCACGAATGCTGCTTGAGGATCCCTTGCCCTTGCTCCGAAGACCGGAACCTTGTGATTGTGTCGAGATGCCATCAGATCTACGTCTGGAAGGCCCACTTTTCCACTAGGAGTTGAAACACTTCTGAATGGAGGCCCCACCCGCCGGCATGTACGTCCTGACGACTGAGAAAGTCTGCTTCCCAATTCAGGACTCCCGGAATGAATATTGCCGATATGGACGGTAGATGGCGTTCCGCCCAATGTAGAATCCGTGAGACTTCCTTCATTGCCAAACAGCTTCGAGTGCTGCATTGATGATTTATGCAAGCCATTGTGGTGGCGTTGTCCGACTGTACTTGAACAGGACGGTTCTGAATTAAATGCGGGGCCAGGTTCAACGCATTGAGAACCG
The DNA here is from genome assembly GCF_028390025.1 of Pseudophryne corroboree. Taxonomy (NCBI): domain Eukaryota; kingdom Metazoa; phylum Chordata; class Amphibia; order Anura; family Myobatrachidae; genus Pseudophryne; species Pseudophryne corroboree. The sequence continues at coordinate 228,363,958 of NC_086452.1, read as the reverse complement.
CCCGCAATTCCAGAATGTTGATCGAGAGGAGGGATTCCTCCTTGGTCCACCGACCCTGAAGGGAGTGTTGCTCCAGCACCGCGCCCCAACCTCTTAGACTGGCATCTGTCGTCAACAGGACCCAGTCGGATATCCAGAAGGGACGGGCCCCTGCACAATTGTCGGTCCTGGAGCCACCAGAGCAGCGACAGACAGACCTCCGGAGTCAATGAGATCACGTGAGACCTGATCCGGTGAGGCAGGTCGTCCCACTTGGCTAGAATCAGCTTCTGGAGGGGGCGAGAATGGAATTGAGCATACTCCACCATGTCGAAAGCTGACACCATGAGGCCCAGCACCTGCATCGCCGAATGTATCGACACTTGCGGACAAGAAAGGAAGCAACGAATCCTGTCCTGAAGCTTCAGGACTTTCTCCTGAGACGAGAACAACCTCTGGTTGTGAGTGTCCAATAGCGCTCCTAGGTGCACCATGCTCTGAGCAGGGACCAGGGAGGATTTCTTCCAGTTGATGAGCCACCCGTGGGCATGTAGAAACCGGACAGTCATATCCAGATGACGTAGGAGAAGTTCTGGGGAATTTGCCAGGATTAACAAGTCGTCCAGATTCGGCAGAATCCTGACCCCTTGACGGCGGAGTACCACCGTCATCACCGCCATAACTTTGGTGAGGACTCGCGGAGCCATAGTTAAACCAAAAGGTAACGCTCCGAAACTGGTAATGGAGGTTGCCAATCTCAATCCTCAGGTATTGCTGATGTGACGCTGCTATAGGAATATGCAGGTAAGCATCCTGTATGTCCAGGGAGACCATGTAGTCCCCAGGTTCCAAGGCAAGAACTATAGAGCGAAGGGTTTCCATACGGAACTTGGAAACCTTCACAAACTGGTTCAATGCCTTGAGGTTGAGAATGGGCCGGGAAGACCCATTCGGTTTCGGGACTAGAAACAGCGGAGAAAAGTACCCCCGGCTCCTCTGCGCAAGAGGCACCTGTACTACGACTCCTGTATCCAGGAGGGTCTGTACCACCGAATGTAAAGTGTTTGCCTTTGTTTGGTCCAACGGGACGTCTGTCCGGCAAAATCGATGAGGGGGTCAGTTTTTAAGGCTATGGCGTAACCTCGAGCGATGACTTCCCGTACCCAGGCATCCGAAGTGGTCTTCAACCATTCCTGGGTATACCCTAGAAGCCGGCCCCCCACCCTGGGATCCCCCAGGGGGAGGCCCGTCCCGTCATGCGGCAGGCTTATAGGTCTTGGAAGCTAGCTGACGGGCCACCCAGGCTCTTTTGGGCTTCGGCTTACCAGGTTTGGAAGTGCGGGCCTGCTTGTTGTACGCCTGACCTTTTGCTTTACCTGAAGGACGAAAGGGGCGAAAGGAAGTACCTTTAGCCTACGACACAGAAGGAGCGGTACTTGGCAGACAGGCAGTTTTGGCAGTAGCCAAGTCAGCCACTATCTTATTTAAGTCCTCCCCAAACAGAATATCTCCCTTAAAAGGGAGTACCTCCAGGGTTTTTCTAGAGTCCAGATCCACAGACCAGGATCTCAGCCACAATATCCGGCAAGCCAGGACTGATGTAGTAGAGGGCCTTGGCTGCAAGGATACCAGCATCAGAAGCCGCCTCTTTAATATAGTGAGAAGCTGTGACAATATATGACAAGCATTGTCTAGCATGGTCAGAAGAGATTTCAGCTTCTAACTCCAAGGCCCATGCTTCAATAGCCTCTGCAGCCCATGTTGCTGCAATAGTGGGCCTTTGTGCAGCACCCGTGAGGGTGTAAATCGCTTTCAAACAACCCTCCACACGTTTATCCGTAGGCTCTTTTAGAGACGTGACGGTAGTGACAGGTAGAGCTGAGGAAACCACCATCCTAGCCACATGTGAGTCTATTGGAGGAGGCGTTTCCCAATTTTTAGACAGCTCTGGCGCAAGGGGATAGCGAGCCAGCATCTTCTTTTGAGGCATAAACTTCTTACCCGGGTTTTCCCAGGGTTCCTGACGTATATCCACTAGGTGGTCAGAGTGAGGTAAAACTTGTTTAACCACCTTCTGACGCTTGAACCTATCTGGTTTCTTAGGAGGGACGGAATGCTCGGGATCATCCGTAATCTGTAAAATCAACTCAATAGCCTCCAAAAGATCAGGAACATCCACATGTGAACTACCCTCCCCATCAGCAGTATCTGTGTCAGAATCTGTGGGGTCAGTGTAAGTGCCATCTTCATCAGACGAGGTGACAGCAGTGGATTGTGAGAAGATAAGAGCTCGCTTAGAGGACCCCTTGGGCTTAGGCGAGCGAGGGTCAGACTTTTTAGTAGTCAGGGACTGGTTCAACTTCTTCAATTGAGCAGATAAATTGTCCGCCCACGACGGGTTAGCTGCAGGGACCACATACGGTTGCACTGGCATAGGGGGTGTTAGTTTATTAACTAGCGTATGCAGAAGCGTGGAATAAGCAGCCCACGGTGGGTCATTATGTACCTCCGTTGACACAGTCCCACTGGGGGGCAAGGAGCCCCAGAACCAGAGCCCACAGCTGCTATATTCTCCTCATATGGATCTGTGGCTTCAGCAACACTGGCAGTGTGTTCAGCCCCAGAACTGTTACCTTCAGAAGCAGACATGATATAACTTGCAGTATCAGGTAACACAGTACAATTGGCAGCAGCATAATACCTCTTACCCAAACCCCTGCGCAGTGTAGTCAGCACAAGCACAGATATAGGAGAGATATGGTGACTAAAATCACAGAGAAAAATACATATCAGAGTATATCTTGTGAAAATCCTATATAAATTTAAAACCTGACGCATCAAGCCCCCTCAGGTTATAGAATATAGGGATAGCAAGTTGAGTGAGAGACACGAAATGGAAACCACTCAGCAAGCTAATGCACACACATATAGTCACAGTTGTACAATGCAGAGGTTATTACTAACAATAATACTGCACTGGACCAGCTTATATAGCTATGTAGTCAATAGATATAACACTGCACAGTAAGAACTGAATGTATATCACAGGGCAATTGTACTAGAAAACCCTGACTAAATGCACTCTTTCTTAACTAACACTCTAATTGGCAGGTAGAATACTTAAGTGTCATGTAAAGTCACAGCGCTGACAACCAGGCGGCTTTACACAGGAGGATTTGCCCAAGCAGTCCCAGGAACAGTGTAGCTGAGAGAAATGGCGCCCAAACACTGACAGGGAGTGAGGGAGAGACAGATATGCAGCTCCAGGGCGGGAACATTTGCAGGAAATGGTGCCCTGGGGCTGGGGGAGGGGCTCCAGGTCTAAGCCTTATCCCCCCTGCTGGCAAAACCACCGAATACTGTGGGCTACTAGTAAAATGGTTTTAAGGGAAAACCTGACCTGTACCCATGCCCTGGTGATCTAGTGGGATCGCCTGTACTGCCACAGTGTCCACCGCCAGCGCGCGCGGAACGCCTCCCATTGACCGCGCCGGTTCACGATAAAGTACGGGTCCTGCGCGCGGGACACACTCACCACCTCCCGAAGTGCGGCCACGCGATCCCGGAGAGCCCTTGTCGTGTGTGCCCGACTGTGAAGAAAACCGGAGCCTCCTGCTGTAGTTACCCGGCAACCAGGGCTTTGGAGTGTACAGCGCCGCTGGGGAGAGATGGAGCTGCAACAGTGAATGTCACAAGACATGTACACACTGCTACAGCCCTTGAAGTCTTCACTTTTCTTCTCAAAAAAGCTCTTCTTAGGGCTGCGGCTCCAACTACAAAAACTGAGCTCCTGCGCAGGGAGGCGGGGTTATAGAGGAGGCGGCGCTATGCATTCTGGGAACAGTCAAAGCTTTTCAGCCTGTTGGTGCCTCGGATCAAGATCCTACTCTACACCCCTATGTCTATCCTTGTGGAGCCCAGTGTACCCCGCAGCAGAAAGGCAGAATACATTTCTTTTACACACAGACATCCTTACAGTAAGTGAAATAAGTAAGACATCTCTCATGACAGCACTCACCTTATATAAGTACATCCAGTTCCAGCCAATGCTGATGATAAAGCTCAGAAAACAAAGCCTTTTAATCTGTGTAAACCATTCGACATGTGTCCACATCTCCGTAGCTATCACTGAAACAACGCATAGGATGCACAAACTTATCTGCAGAAGAGCAAACATACTAGTTACACACATATTTTTACTAGCTAAATACCTGTGCTTTGCTACGGAATTTCAAGTATAATCACAAAGAGATGAAAAGCGTTGGTATTTAAGCAAATGTAATACTGCTCTTACATTTTTTTTTTACATATATCTTCGTCAGGCCGCACCTCCAGGCATTGAGGAGAATAATCCGCCTCCTTCTCTGCCCTGACCTGCCTTTGATGCTGCCCTGCTCAGTTCTGTAAATGCTGGTACGACAGTACAAGCTCCACCCGCTGTATGTTAAATATGTAAGGTTTGCAGGGATAGGCAGACTCTATTCCAAAGGCCCTAGGTCTCCTTGCTTAGCTTCTTGCTCTCTTTAGGGCTCCAATTTCGAGGCAAAAAAAGGTAAAGATTTTAGCACAACACTTAAGGTCACTGGGAGAGCTGTCAGCACCCTTTACACCGCAGATAAGCAGTTGCGGACTATCAAGTTTTCCTTTAATGCATTTAAGAGTTAAAATATATATATCTATAAATAAATAAATATATATATATAAATATATATATATATATATATATATATATATATATATATATATATATATATCTAAATAAATAAAAAATATATGTCTCCTTTCCTCCTATTGCTCTCTGAGAGGTTCGCCAATGTTTAGTTCAAGTGACAGATTAACCCGGCTGGAGATACCTTAGGTTGGATATGTACTTATATCTGAAATCTATATATTTAAATGGCAAATGCCACCGATTTATCACAAAATCTCCTGAACCACAAGGCTGGACTGACTTTCCAGTGACAATTGCAGAGCAGTCCTTTAGAGGAGGCACATCCAGCGAAGTTTGACACTGTTTAGCGGTGACAGCTGATGGGGCTTCCCTATTTGAATAACGGAGTGCTCTGCAATTGCCAGTGGCAAGGAAGTCCATGAACAGAGCATTGTGTCCTCCCCCATCGGCAACTTGGTATCACTGACACCATGTATTCATTATAGCCCCGGCTGGGTGGGCTGTTTTAACGCTCCTCTGTGAGGGGGTAATTCCCAATAATCGCATTCCTTTTAATCCCTTTGTGGGTGGAATTTTGAAAAATACCTTCTTAGTGGGTGCCTACGTCACAAAAGCAAACTACTGTCCAAATGTCAAATTCCTAGTCCTTATGGTTCAGGAGATTTTGTGATGAGTCAGCGGTATTTGCCATTATATATATATATATATATACACATACATACATACATATACATACATACATACATACATACATACATACATACAGTGGGGATTGAAAGTTTGGGCACCCCAGGCAAAAATTCATTTTAATGTGCAAAAAGAAGCCAAGGAAAGATGGAAAAATCTCCAAAAGGCATCAAATTACAGATTAGACATTCTTATAACATGTCAAAAAAGTTTGATTTTATTTCCATCATTTACACTTTCAAAAGAACAGAAAACAAAAAATGGCGTCTGCAAAAGTTTGAGCACCCTGCAGAGTTAATACCTTGTACTGCCCCCTTTGGACAGCTGAGACCTGGCAGTGTCATGGATTGTTCTCAATCATCGTCTGGAAAGACCAGGTGATGTCAATCTCAAAGGTTTTAAAAGCCCAGACTCATCTGACCTTGCTCCAACAATCAGCACCATGGGTTCCTCTAAGCAGTTGTGTAGAACACTGAAACTGAGAATAGTTGACGCTCACAAAGCAGGAGAAGGCTATAAGAAGATAGCAAAGCATTATCAGACGCCCATATCCTCTGTTCGGAATGTAATTAAGAAATGGCAGTCATCAGGAACAGTGGAAGTTAAAGCAAGTTCTGGAAGACCAAGAAAAATATCAGACAGAACAGCTTGCAGGATTGTGAGAAAAGCAAGTCAAAATCCACGTTTGACTGCACGATCCCTCCAGGAAGATCTGACAGACACTGGAGTTGTGGTACACTATTCCACTATAAAGAGATACTTGTACAAATATGGTCTTCATGGAAGAGTCATCAGAAGAAAACCTCTTCTACGTCCTCACCACAAAAATCAGCGTTTGAAGTTTGCAAATGAACATATAGACAAGCCTGATGCATTTTGGAATAAAGTTCTGTGGACCGATGAGGTTAAAATAGAACTTTTTGGCCGGAATGAGCAAAGGTACGTTTGGAGAAGGAAGGGCACAGAATTTAATGAAAAGAACCTCTGTCCAACTGTTAAGCATGGGGGTGGATCAATCATGCTTTGGGGTTGTATTGCAGCCAGTGGCACAGGGAACATTTCACAAGTAGAAGGAAAAATGGATTCAATAAGATTCCAGCAAATTTTGGACGCTAACTTGATGCCATCTGTGAAAAAGCTGAAGTTAAAGAGAGGCTGGCTTCTACAAATGGATAATGATCCTAATCACACCTCAAAATCCACGGTGGATTACATCAAGAGGCGTAAACTGAAGGTTTTGCCATGGCCTTCACAATCTCCTGACCTCAACATAATTGTAAATCTATGGATAGACCTTAAAAGAGCAGTGCGTCACAGACAGCCCAGGAATCTCAAAGAACTGGAAGACTTTTGTAAGGAAGAATGGGCGAAGATACCTCAAACAAGAATTGAAAGACTCTTGGTTGGCTTCAAAAAGCGTTTACAAGCTGTGATACTTGCCAAAGGGGGCAGTACAAGGTATTAACTCTGCAGGGTGCCCAAACTTTTGCAGACGGCATTTTTTGTTTTCTGTTCTTTTGAAAGTGTAAATGATGGAAATAAAATCAAACTTTTTTTGACATGTTATTAGAATGTCTAATCTGTAATTTGATGCCTTTTGGAGATTTTTTCCATCTTTCCTTGGCTTCTTTTTGCACATTAAAATTAATTTTAGCCTGGGGTGCCCAAACTTTCAATCCCCACTGTATATATATATATATTATTTTATTTTTTATATATATATATATTTTTAAATAGGGTCTTAGTAGGCTATGTTCACACATACATAATCAAATAAAACAATGAAACTAGGCATGCTAAATAAGAGGAATAAGATATTTGCTTATACACTGTAGTTGATTTCCAGAAGATACAGAGACAAATACCTCTGGTACTGTTGATATATACTGACTGAGTGTAGCTGGGTACACACTTGTTCGATCCCGGCTGATCGGGTAAAACACTCTGTGTGTATCCAGCTGTGACCTCATGTGAGACGGGAGCAGAAGCAGGGGGGTAGCGGCTCCACTATGGGGATCGGGAGGCCGCATGTGCAGCACACGAGACCGTTTCCAGAGCGTTATAAGCCGTTTATCAGCTAACGCTCTTGCATCGGTATAGAGTACACACTTATACAATTAATGGCTGTTCACCCAATATCGGGAGAACAATTGTATAGGTGTGTACCCAGCTTTACCCGCCAATCTTAACAGCAAATATAGACCTCTCGTTTCCTTTTTAAATTCCTTGGCAATATATGAAAAAGATGAGATACTAAACCATTAATGAATAACTGAAAATAATCATGAATAACTGAAGAATGTTCTTTCTAAACTGAGCATCAGCAGAACACATCACATCTAGAGATCATTTCTGGTAAAAGTGTGAAGAGATGACCAACCAGCATTGCAGAACATCTGTTAAGACCTGGGCTCTGCGTGACCATGAATTTGCCACATCTCTTGTCAAATGTGCCTTTAGAAAGCATAACAGAAATTGCCCCAGTAAGATCCTGAGTACACAATAATTAGTTGGTTGTGGGCAGAAAAGTGGAAGTCTTATTACATGATTGATATGAAATGTGGAGACTACTTTGCTATACTACCAAAAAGTCTCTCTTTACCATAAGGCATGTAATTCCCCCACTTGACGGACAGATATGATTGCTAATGTAAACAATACCTCATGTGTGAGCCACATAAGGGAGATATCGTGGAAAGGTATCAAACATTTGAGTGTTCAGAACAACATTAAGATCCAAAGGTGAAACAAAAGACTTGACATGAGGATGATTTTGCTTCACTGCTTAGAAAAAAATCCATTTGTAAAGCGCAACGGAATATGCAGTCACTATATAAGTAAATATAAATAAATATAAAAATAATATGGCCAGGCTCCAATTTGGGTTTGCACCACAAGATGAATTTCTTCCACATCCTGTAGTAAATAGAGGAAGAATATATTTTCCTAGCATGAAAAAGCACAAACACTTTGCCAGACACATTGTTGTGTCTTAGCAATGAACGCACAATCCCAATGTCAAAGAGAGGACATCCTGGGTTTTCTCAAATAGCCGGTTCCTGATGCTAAAATCTGACAGGAATGGCAAAGGCCCAGGCTGTTTCAAAAGCATTCCAAACCATCTGCAAACCATGAACAAGGCATATTTCCTTATGTTATGTAGGGTGCAGACGAGGGACAACCCCAGCTGACATTTAAACAGAACTGATAGCACATTTTTTCCTTCAGCCCAGGTATCCTTGTTGCAGGAGTAGGTATTTCGGGCTGTCACCAATCAATGTATCTGGAGCAGTCAAAAGTTTACTTTGGTTCCACGTACCTGGCATGACTTTTGAGAGGAGAGTTGCATATGTTTAAAGCACAAGTCAGTCTGGTTCTGAAAGAGATACATCATGATCAAACAGCCTTGGATCATGCCACCAATTATGGAACTCCCTGGAAACCCCTGGAAATCTGATGACATAATCCAAACATGCCAAACTACATTCTCATTGAATGAGTAGATCTAGCTCGGTTCCCGCATATTCCTATGGTGGATGAGAACATCCCCAGGAGTAGGAAACAGGCCCATGTTAAAGTTAGTTGCTCGGACTGAAGCTGGTGGGCCAGATATTGCATTTTGACAAGCCTTTAATCTGGTTAAAACACTGACTTGTATGACTTGTGTGGTGTCTATCGATACTCCCTTTTACAGCAGATGCGAAGAAAGCTCAAAATACTGGTATATCATTTAGATAAAGAAAGTATGGCTCCCAGAGAGGGGACATGAGAACCATAAACACCTTGGTGAAGATCTTTGGATATGCAGAGAGGCCAAATGGGAAACAGGTGAAGAAGAAGTGACTAGAACACAAAATATGAGGAATCTAGGACATGGAGCTGTAATAAGAATGTAGCAATAAGGATTCTGTAGATTTCTGGAAGTCATTAATTCCACAGGGGAGGATGGACACCAAAACTTCAGAGAAATATTTCTTCCAAGTACCAGACGATATATGGCTTTGTACCACTTGCTGATGATAGCACAAACCCAATGACTTTGAGTGGTAAGCGTTCAGACCTTTGCGTAATCTGAAATCTTACCACCAACACCTTGTGAAGATTATTGCAGCACATATTGATATGTCTTCTGCCCTGGCCTCCTGCCTTTAGCCCTGAAGGGCAGCAAATTATGTGGTTTAACCCTTGTCATTTCTTAAATCAAATTTATCACCAAAAAAGTGTCTTCAAGAGGAATAATGGCTAAACATGGTGGATCCATTGCACAGAGACATAGCCAGAGAGCTCTTCTGATGACCACAGCTGAAGACATTCCCCTGGCAGAAAATGCAACTGTATCCAGGGATGCCGTACAAAGGAAAAAAATCCCTTTTGAATGACCTTAGTGCTTTTAATTAGATACTGTGGAATTATTCACTTGTACTGTAAATAATGAACAGCTAGTCTGCCAGAGTAATTCTGTACAAAAGCAGATGAAGTTTATTTTTGTTCTAAATCTGGCCACTACCTTTTCAGACAACTGAATGAAAAACAAAATCTTCTAGATTAAATAACAGGGCCCGATTAAGAGTCAGACCCAACGCCAATGTTCACGGAAATTAGTGTTTTTTTGCTACTGTGCGAAAATCCCTAAAAGCTCACACGAGGCCTGTGTTTCATGATGTCTATGCAGAGTTGCAGTGCCGATTGAGATGTATGATCTCTGACATGTATTAGTCGTTGACTGGGTGTTGGTAATTTAGATCCACGGAGAAGGTCCATTTTATGGGCGTATTTTGGATGTTTTAAATGACTGGTTGCTAACTCAGGTGCTTAATCGCTCAAATTGGTGGCTTACTTGGATAATCTACATATAGCATGGGGCTGGTGCAAGTTACAACATAAAATTAACAAAGTGGGATGGTTTCAGCTGTAGCAGATCAAAATGGGCGTCCCAGCCCTTGCACGTCCAGATGCATAGCTGTACACCAGAGGAAGGGCAATAGCCTACGTCAAAAGGCACTAACAATTGTAGTAGCGAGCAAATCAGAAGCGGGACCATATTGTTTAAAGGCAACTGTGGTTTTGTGTTTTAACAACTTTGCATTCATAAGAAACATCACCCTCTCCCATTTCCTGGTGCATTAACGCAGTCATTCTGTAAATGAGGCTTGTTTTGTTTTTTTAAGAGGGGGGGGTTAGCATCAATTACTGTGTCATGCTATAAAAAACAAATATTAATACATATTTTACAACCGCAATCACATGGCACATGACGAGTGAGCAGAGAGGCTCCTGCATTATAAATGCCTCTGCCCCCCCCCCATCTGCCATTGCAGCAGATTCCTACACAGTGCACAAAAATGAAAAGACAGCCATCTGCCCTCCAGATAGATTTTATAAAGGAGGGGATTTGTAGAAAATACCTATCAGTTGCACCTTTAACTTGAGATTTTCTATAAAAAATAAACTGTGGGATTGCTGCTGAAAGGTAGATTGTCACTGGTTTCAATGAAACATTAAGTCATTGTTTGAAGTGATTCCATATCCATTTTTACGTGGGTTTTCCAAATGCTACATGTTTAATCTCTGGGTGTTTGTATAGTTTTATAGTGTGCTGAAATGCAACAATCACCTTCAAAATACACGTTAAACAGCATATCAAAAGCATTTCTGTGTGGGCTGTAATTTTTTTTTAATATAAATCTCGAACACTGGGTATGCAATGTTCCCCCCTAATTTACTGTATGTTACTGCTAAAGTTGATCTTATTAAAACATTCATCCTAAAATATGTAGTTTTTGTTAGTCTTAATTTAAGTCCAGGAAACAATGGACTACCAACAACCCCTTACCATAAAAGCGGTGAAGATGTCTACACCAAAATAGTCCTCAAATCTCCACCTCCATTCTTCCTCATTGTGATGCTTGAAGCGCACCAGTGTCTTGCTTAGTGCCTCATCAAGAGCACCCACATTCCAGTCAGCATTATCAAGGAACTTCTGGATCTCGGTAAGCATCTCCTTCGTAAGGACCACCTCCGCATCATAATGGACCTCTGGCTGGGTGTTATCTGGCTGAGAAACGTAAGCACAAGTAATATTTGCATGTTAAGAATAGCCTGAAAACAGACTATAGACAGAAGGAGAGAGAAAAAGTTCTGTGGCACTAGGAAAATTATATAAATATAATTCTATGAATTTCCCCCCATCATCTAACTATCTCGTATTAATTACAATGATAGAGCGCGGGTGCTACCAAAGACCAAGGTTTACTAGATTGATCCAAAGGGAGAAAGACAGGAAATGGGTCTGTATATGGCACACAAATGTTTAAGTAACCTTTATTATATTTCTTTTAAAAATCCAAATATTTGGGCAAGCAGCAACGGAATATTTAGTTAGGCTCTTGCCACACATAGCGGCCAAGCGGGACCCGCTTGGCTGGGAGGGGGGATTTGTGTTCACACGGATCCTGTTCTATGGGATCCCGCAGAACAGGATCCATCAGTGACACACAGGATTTTCATAAAACACAGTGCAGCACAGCCGCACTGTGTGAACACATACACTGAAATGTATGTGTTCACATTGAAATCCAGCTGTCCTGTCATCCGGCCTGTATGCTGCGGTCGGATCCGGCGGCAGCGAGACAGCTGCACATGTGTGGGCGCCTGCATAGGAGCCCATGTGAAGGCTCCTTCCGGCCAACCTGATGGAGCTTGAGAGATGCTGCAAAGAGGAATGGGCTAAACTACCCAAAGATAGGTGTGCTATGTTTGTGGCATCATACTCCAAAAGACTTGAGGCTGTAATTGCTGCCAAAGGTGCATCAATAAAGTATTGAGCAAAGGCTGTGAATACATGTGATTTCTTAGTTTTTTTTATTTTTAATAAATTTGCAAAAATCTCAGAAAAAAACAAACATTTTCACGTTGTCATTATGGGGTATAGTGTGTAGAATTTTGAGGGAAAAAAATTATTTATTTCAGTTTGGAATAAGACTGTAACATAACAAAATGTGGAAAAAGTGAAGCGCTGGGAATACTTTCCGGATGCACTGTATTGGCTCCAAGATAAGAGGTTTATAAATGTTGCTCTTACTTTAGACCGAGGGGTTGATGTCACAAAAGTTCAAATCCCAATGTGTCTATATTTAGCAACATTGTTCAATTTGTTGCTAAATGTATTTCCTCACACTTTCTGGTTTGCTGCCAGTCATTGTGTAGCCATGATGTTAATAATACTGACAAGTCATATCTGATAGTCCTCTCATAGGATTTTCATAAAATAATCACTAATTACGTAGTGTATTCTCAAGTAGTACTGCTGATCAGATACAGTGCAGCCGGAAAGGTTTCACTTTTTCCACATTTTGTTATGTTACTGCCTTATTCCAAAATGGAATAAATAATTTTTTTGCCCTCAAAATTCTACACACAATACCCCATTATTATATGTAAATCCTATGAGAGTACTACATTTACTTGCCCAGAGTCCAGTAAATAAGTAAAATAAACTGAAATCAGTAGCCCATAAGGACCATACACACTTAAAGATTTCCCTTAACGATATGAACGTTCTCGTTCCTTAATGAACGAGAACTCGTTCATATCGTTCAGTGTGTAGGCACCAACGATGCGCAGCCCCGAGCGCGTTCATTGTTGGTGCCAGGTCGCTTATGCATGCAAGCCAATATGGACAATTTCGTCCATATTAGCATGCAGTGCTATGGAGCCGGGTGACGGGGAAAGAGAAGAAATTTCACTCCCACCATCACCTCCTCCCTGCCGCTGGATCGCTCAGCGGCGGATCGCCGAGTGTGTAGGGGGCATTACAGTGTGAGAAATTACTGTGTAATTCTAATGACAGCTGTATGACTGTCATTAATATTAACAAGTCGGCTACACAATCACTGCCAGCAAGTCAAAAACTGTGAAGAAATACATTTAGCAACAAATTGAGAAAAAAAACAAGAACGCCCAGCGCTGGGAGGGCACCCAGTGTGCCCTGTGGAATCGGAGAAATGGATTTACCGATAAGTACCATAATCCCGTTATCTTCTTAATCCACTAGGGGACACTGGAGGATTTATACGGTGGGGACGTCCCAGAGCTCCCAACATGGGCGGGAAAGCGCTGAGAGTTCTGAAGCATTGCTCGGCCAAACTGAGAAGCCGAAGCTGCAAAGGTATCATATTTGCAGCACTTTATAAACATATGTTTCCCCGACCAAGTTGCTGCTCTGCACAACTGTGTCAAAGAAACTCCTCTAGCAGCCGCCCAGGAAGAGCCAAAGATCTAGTGGAGTGGTCCGAAACCGACCTTGGTGGTGGAAGAGAGGATGTGAGATAAGCCTGTCTAATGGTAAATTTGATCCAACGAGCCAAAGTTTGTTTTGAGGCCGGCCAACCAGGCCTGGCAGCATCATAGAGAACGAAAAGATTATCAGTCTTGCGCAAATCAGCTGTTCGCTCTACGTAAACACGTAGGGCCCAAACTACATCCAGGGATCTCGAAGAAGGAGAATCGTCTGATAGCCCCGGGACTACAATAGGTTGATTGATGTGAAATGCTGAAACAACCTTAGGTAGAAAAGACCTATGAATGCGGAGCCCGCTCTGTCCTCTTGAAATATTAAATATGGAGGACGGCACGACAGAGCTCCTAATTTGGAAACCAGCAGCGCTGAAGCCAGAGCTAGAAGTAAAACTACCTTCCACATAAGAAATCTCAACTCCACCGATTCCAGTGGTTCAAATAAAGATGACTGTAAAAAGGTTAGAACCGTATCCAGATCCCAAGGAGCTGTAGGAGGGATACTGTAAATGGAGGTTTAAGGCGGATAACCCCCTGAAGGAAGGTCTGTACTTCCAGGAGTAAAATGGAAAAAAATGGAAAGGGCGGAGACTTGAACCTTGAAAGAACCTATACTTAATCCAGCTGAGAAACCAGCCTGGGGGAAAAAGGAGAAGCGTAGGCAATGTAAAAGAAGTAGCAGAACACAGACGCTGCTCACACCAAGAGATATTGGCTTTCCATATGCGGAAATAGTGCTTTGAAGTGACCTCCTTTATAGCACTCAGCATTGTAGGGATAACTAGTGATGGAATTCCTTTTTGCTTTAGGATTTCCCTTTCAACAGCCACACCGTCAAACGTAGCCCCTGTAAGTTTGAATAAACAAAAGGTCCCCGCTTTAGCAGATCCTGTCGTAGAGGTAGAGGCCACGGGTCATCTATGAATAAGTAATGTAGGTCGATGTACAACGTTCTTCGAGGCCAGTCTGGCGCCACGAGGAGGACCCGGACCCTTTCTCTTTTGATCCGCTTGAGTAGACGCGGTAACAGAGTAAACGGAGAAAACAGATAAACAAACTGGAAATTCCAAGGAACCATCAGTGTATCCACCGCCTCTGCTGCGGGATCCCTGGTGCGAGAGCAATACCGAGGAAGTTTGTGGTTCCGTCTAAACGCCATGAGATCTATCTGCGGAAGTCACCATCGATTTACCAGTTGCTGAAAAACTTGAGGATGCAATTTCCCCATTCGCCTGGATGCATATCCTGACGACTCAAGTAATCGGCCTCCCAGTTCTCCACTCCTGGTATGAACAATGACACTGTTGTCACAGCATACCTTTCGGCCCATAAAAGGATCTTGGTTACTTCCTTCATAGCTGCCCTGCTGTGGCGTTGTCCGACTGCACACATATTGCACGCCCCTGTAGGAGATGAAACCCCAATAGGAGAGCATTGTAGACAGCCCGAAGTTCCAGAATATTGATAGGAAGAGTCCGTTCTTGTGGAGTCCAAATGCCCTGGAATTGGCAATCCAGAGTCACCGCTCTCCATCCATGGAGACTGGCATCGGTTGTGAGGAGCACCCAATCTGTGATAGCAAAGGTTCTACCCTTGGACAGATTTGTCTTGTTCAGCCACCAAAGCAATAACAGACGTGTCCTGGGTTGTAGCTGATGCATGAAAAGATGCGAACCTGACCACTGAGAAAGGAGAACTAGTTGAATAGGCCAGGAGTGGAATCTGCTATATTGCACTGCCTCGAAGGCCGCTACCATTTTTCCTAGTAGTTGAATGCACAGATGCACGGATACTCTGCGATGCTGAAGGACCAGACGAACCATTTCCTGAATGGACTGAATCTTGTCTGGAGGAAGGAAAATCCTATGACACAGTGTCCATGATCATTCCTAGGAATTGAATCCACTGTGTTGGTTGTGAGATTTTTGGACATTGATGATCCAGCCGTGTCGTACGAGAAAAGCTTGGGCTACTCTCATGTAATTTACCAATTTTTCTTTTGGCATTTAGGAGTAGATCGTCCAAGTAGGGAACAAACATTCACCTCTTGAGATCGTAATTGTGCCATCATCACTGCCACTATCTTTGTAAAGACTTGATGTGCTGAAGAAAGACCGAAAGGCAAGGCCTGGAATTGAAAATGCAAATCTTTTACCGCAAACCTGATAAAACTCTAATGCGGAGGCCAAATTGGTATGTGGAGATAAGCGTCCTTGATGTCTATTGACACAAGAAAATCTCCTGCTTCCAGACCAGTTATCAACGAGCGCAGGGACTCCAACTTGAATTTGAATACTCTCAGAAAGGGATTGATAACCTTAAAATTCAGGATGGGCTTTACCGAGCCATTCGGCTTTGGTACTACGAATAAACTGGAATATAATCCCAGTTTCTGCTGCTGGAAAGGAACTGGAAAAATGTCTCCTATCTCTAGAAGTCTTTGTGTTGCCTGGAGAAAGGATTCTTGACGTTCATGTGAAACTGGTAAACCGGTTGTAAAAAATCTCTGAGGAGTGAAAATATAGTCTGTAACCGTGGACAATGATCTATCTTACCCAGGCATCTGTGCAGGTTTCTGACCAAACTTGTTTGAAATTCTGTAAACGAGCTCCCACCCTGGGATCCCCCAGGAGGGAGGGTAGCCCGTCATGCTGTGGGCTTAGAGGCAGGCTTAGGGTCCTGTGGTAAGGCAGCTGTGGATTCCGCATGACCTCGGCCTCTATTACCTTAAAAGAAGTGTTTTTCGTCCTCTGAACTTTGATGGGACACGAAAAGGACCGGAAGATGGACCAGAATAAGTCTTCCTGGGAGTTGGAGCTGCAGAGGGAAGATAGGTTGACTTACCACCAGTGGCTTTGGAGATCAGGGTAACCAGTTCTTGACCAAACAGGAATTCGCCATTAAACGGTATTGCCTCTACCGCCTTCTTAGATTCAGCATCCACCTGCTATTGCCGAAGCCAGAGCGCCCGGCGTGCCGAAATAGATAATGCAGAAATCTTGGATCCAATGGTTCCGGCATCCTTGGATGCTTCACCTAAATAAACAGCAGATTATCCGATACGTTCTGTCAGTGTAATCAATTGATCTGTAGAGAGACCCGCTTGTAACCCTGTCACCAATTGCTCTGCCCAGGCCTCTACAGCCTTATTAACCCAAAGACCCACCATGGTAGGTCGAAGAAGTATCCCTGCTGCGGTGTATATGTCCACTTTGTTCTACTGTCCTCTGGAAAAGGATAGGTAAGCAAAAGCCTGCGAGTTACCTGAAATTTCTTATCAGGGTGCTTCAAGGCTAACACAAAATGGTTATCTATTTCTGCAGAGACAGGAAAGAAATAGCACTCCGCTGTTTTTTTGTAGAAAAAAAAAAAAAAAAAAAGAGGCTGCGATGGAGTCGGATCAGAATCCGAAATTTGTAAAACCTGGCACACTGCTTGTATGAGAGTGTCTAACCCTTCAGACTCAATTTCTGTGTTGTCCTGAATTAATTCAGTGTCTGCGTCCAGTTCTTCTTAACCCTTCTACTGATTTGGTTCACTTTGTGCATAATCTAGATTGGGTAGTGAAACCTGGATGCATCTCTCTCCTTACGAGAAGCAGCGAGTTCCGCAGAAAGATCAGACATGACCATAGTCAGCTGAGCTAACCAAGTAGGAGTGGGGTCCTGTATAGTGGCAGGACTTTCCATTGGTTTCGCTGACTCACATGTATCAAAGTACAGGGAACCCTCAGTTTGTTGTGTGAATTTTGCTGAGCATTTTTTACAGGCATATAGCTTCTGTGAAGCCTTTGAAGTAGAAGTGCTCCTTCCTGTCATCTAGTCAGCCAACACACACACAAAGAAACTGAAAAGATCCTTAGAGAAGGGAGAGCATACAGGAGAGGGCCAGTAACAGCCGCCCTAAGACAATAGCCACAGAACACTAACTACAACAGGCGTCTCTGTAGGTATATAATTAAATATACATCCCTTCTCTGTCTCCCCAGTAACTCACGCTACCAGTGATCCTTCCAGAGTGTGAGCGAAAAGATGGCCGCTGCCTCGTGGACATGACTCCAGCCCTGCTGCCAGAATGATGCTGTAAGTAGTAAGCGTAATGGTGCTGCAACGCTGGGAAGGAGAAGCCACCCGGAGCGTAGCTCCTCTCCCACCCCCCCGCGCGCTTCTAAGCGCCAAATTCAAAGCTGCTCAGTGTAGCTTTACAGTGCAGTAGCGGGCGCTGTAGTACCGCAGCGTCTAGCACCATACCGGCGCTGGGGAGAGTGTCCTCTAGGAAGTGCTTCTCCCGGAGACTCTGCTAGTCAGAGCTCCAGTCAATATTCACCCCCTGCCAAGCTGAAACGGCTGGGCACAGGCTGTGGGGACCTTACAGGATGCTGCATGCAGCTCCTAAGAAATTACCTCCAGTACTGATGTCCTTGTAGCCGGGAGCTCTGGCTGCAGACTAAAGCAAGTTGTGCCAGAGACCCACCGTCAGCTCCCACGGTGCAGACAGAAAGGAGGAGTAGGCTGCTTGTCTGTCCTCAGTTCTTAAAGCAGAAAAAAAGGAAAAAATAAGAATAATAGAAAAAATCTCTGGAGAAGCCCAGAGAGAGGACCGGCTCCCATGTGCACATTTTTCAAGCAGGTCTGTAGGGGGGGGCATAGATGGGAGGAGCCAGTCACTATTCTAAATTCTAAACAAACTAAAGTGCCAGGCTTGCACTGGTCCATCATCTATACCCCACCATAAAGATCCTCCAGTGTCCCCTAGTGGATGAAGGAGAAACAAGCGGTATGTTTTGTAATTCCGCCTTAAATACAGTGACCAACTCAGAACAGGGTTGAGTCAGTCTAGAACGCACCCATCGCTCCAATTCATCCCAGGGGTTCTCAATTGGGTTAAGATCTGGACTCTCAGCTGGATAACTTGATAACATTAGTAATTTGTTTTGGTGGAATAATCTAAATTGTGCATAATCTGAGTGAGAAGTAAATTACCGCTGCTAATTAAATTCGACCCATAGCATGCTGTACATACTGTAATAGGAATGTTTCTTTAGCACTTACAAGTGAGACGCGTTCAGCCCCATTTAGAATCTTGTACAGGTAGCGCCTGAAAACCGGGTCACTGTTACTTGGTGGCAATTTCAAGTTCTCTGCATTCCTGCATTCCTCTATCTAAAAAGGGAACAGTGGAGTAATTATTCTTTTGCACATAAATTTAACAGTCACCGGAACACTGTAGAGCAGTGGTTCCCAAACTTTTTTGAATCACGGCACCCCTAGGCCAAAAGTTTCTTATTGGGAAATTAAGAAAGAAATATCAAATTAAGTAAATTGTGTTTATATGTCGACCTTAGGATCAATTGTGAAGTGAGGGACAAGATTTGCTTCTGTTTGTCCACATATTTGCCACCAGCACAGCCACCAGCACTGGTTTTGCCTACTACATTGACCATAAAAATTTTTCATTGGTCATGGACCACCAATTCAGGGCACCCCTGCCAGTGTCCCGAGTCACCCCAGGGTGCCAAGAAACAGATTGAGAACCACTGCTGTAGAGATTAGTGAATAGGATTCGGTATGAAATTCCGATGCTCGGGATCCCGGCGGTCAGGAGACCGACGCCAGAATCCTGACATCGAGGCAGCGAGTCCCTTCGTGGGTTTACTGCACTCGCCCTGCTGTCGTGATTCCGGTGTCGGTATTTCGACCACTGGGATCCCGTCGTTTGGGAAATTAACTGTGAATAAGTCAAGGTGAATAAGATATTTGCTTTCATTGTCCAATTAGACATATCAAAGGAAAACAAAATATTTTATATATTTAAGCAAAAGGCAAACTGCCCTGACTAGCATGTAGACCACTAGTTTATACCATGTATAGTTCGGTCTGAATTACCATTGCTTTTTTGCGTAGCCTCACATCCTCAAACTTCTAACCGTTTACTTTAATACTCAATTTCTGCACCCATAAAATCTGTACATTTATTCCACTTAATAAATGAATTTCTTTGTGCATACACATTTACCAACCCTGAATTGTCACCTGCATTTCTGCAAATCTACTTCAATGTCTCTGTCTCATACAGCGTCCATTCCTGCTTCCAGTTATCCTCTCCTTACTTATCTCATCCACAACATGACCAAGTTTTCTTCAACTCCCCTCATCACTCAGTGTCTACCTTATCCCTTATTCTGCCCCCTGTTCCAACCTCCACGCTTGGACTGGCTCACAGGGGTGCAGGTGGAAACCCCCGGTGAGCACCACTGCCCGGGGCCCAACCTCCTCCTCTAGGATCAAGCTCCAGACTGTGCACTTGAATTATACATTTTACATATGCTACCTTATATTGCACAGGACTATGGTGTATTATCTACAGTGCATTGCTGCTATTAATCTGGTACATTATGCATGCACAAGCAGTATTTATATATCTCTCAAGGGGCCAAGACCATTCACTTTCTAATGGTTAGCCAAGCCTTTGTGGCAGTTGGCCCCACTCCTCTGGAGACTGGCCACACCCCTATACATGGGCCCTACCACTGCATTTTCTCAGTGGGCTCTTCATGCTCCAGTCTGACACTGCCTACTTCCATCCTTCCTCCGTTGTCTCCTCCTCCTCTCTCTTCCTTCCTCCTCTCTCACGGTCCTATTACCCACCACTAATCTCTGAGCTCCCTTCCTCCTCTCCCTGCCACCTCACATCCATCTGCATCACACTAAGGGCCTAATTCAGACCTGATCACAGCAACAGTGCAGGTGGGGCAGATATAACATGTGCAGAAAGAGTTAGATTTGGGTAGGATGTGTTCAAACTGAAATCTAAATTGCAGTGTAAAAATAAAGCAGCCAGTATTTACCCTGCACAGAAACAAAATAACCCACCCATATCTAACGCTCTCTGAACACGTTATATCTGCCCCACCTGCAGTGCACATGGTTTTGCCCATTAGAGAAAATGTTTAAGGTTGCGATCAGGTCTGAATTAGGCCCTAAACTCTCTCCCTGTCCACCTCCTGCTTCCTAGCTCAGGACCCCACACCATCACTACACTTTCTTTACCCCAACCTCAAAATTAATCTTACTGCAATGCTACAGCAACCTTGATAATCTCATTCACATCTCTCCAACAAACTATTTTGCTCTCTCCTGTGCCCTCTGGTTTGCCAGATCCGTCTGTAACAAACTGGTCCCTACCAATGACCTTTTTTTTTATCTCCAGCTCCCGTAATATCCTAGCCCAGTGGTTCCCAAACATTTTAAAATCACAAGCACCCTAGAGTATCAGCATTTTTTTCCATGGCACCCCTAGGACCAAAGTTTGTTACAAAAAAAATCAGAAAAAAAAAATATGAAATTGAATAAGTTGTGCTTACATGTCATCCTTAGGTTCAGTTATACAGTATGCTGAGGGACAGGATTCACATGTTTGTCCACATATTTTATTATTGAAAGCCACAAGAACTGGCGTTGTCTATTACATTTACCATAAATCATTTGAATTGGTCCTGGACCACCAACCCAGGGCATTCCTGCAAGTGCCCCGAGGCACACCAGGGTGCCACAAAACACAGCTGGGAACCACTGTCCGAGCCATTACTGAAACCTAGATTTCCTCCTCCAACACCACTTCTCCCACTCCTCTCTTCTCTGGGGGCCGCACATTCTCTCACACCCCGTCTTAGTGGGTCTTCATGGTGGTGGTGTTGGGGTTCTTCTATCCTCCAGTTACTCCTACCAACTTATACCCTCAGAACAATCACTTACATGTGAGGTTCATGCTATACGGCTTTCCAACAAGTTCATATTCGAGTAGCTGTCATTGACTGTCCCCCTGGTCCTCCCTACAAATCCTCTCTTCCTAAATTCCTCTCTTCAGATCTTCCCTCAATTATCTTAGGTGACGTCAATATCCCAAGGAATCCTCTGCCTCTAAACTTCTTACCATCACACTAGTCCCAATGAACATCCTCATCCTCGCATGTGATCTGGCCTTCACTCACCATTGTGATATTTCTGATTACTCCAATTCATCATTCCACTTCTCTGACCATCACTGCCTCTTAACGTATCCCTCTCTCCCTTCTCCATCTCTACATCCCAAGACTAACATCACTAAGTGTAATATTAAGGCTATCGAAAGAGTTTCCATATCTTCCCTGCTCAACTCAATTCTTTCTCCTGCCCTGAGCAAGTCACTTCCCTACACAATGTCTTCCTTACTTCTACTCTTGATAGTTGCTCCAGCAATCACTACTCTTCCCAGCAAATCCAAACCACAACCCTGTCATTCCAAATGCACCAGATACAGTACATCTTGAAAGTATTCACAGCGCTTCACGATTTCCACATTTTCTTACAGTATGTTAGTCTTATTTCAAAATTGAATAAATTAATTTTTTCCCTCAAAATTACCCCATAATGACAACGTGAAAAAAAAGTTTGAGATTTTTGCAAATTTATTAAAAATAAAAAACAAATAAATAACATGTACATAAGTTTTTACAGCCTTGCTGAATACTTTTTTGAAGCACCTTTGGCAGCAATTACAGCCTCAAGTCTTTTTGAATATGATGCTACAAGCTTGGCACATCTATCTTTGGGCAGTTTCGCCCATTCCTCTTTGCAGCACCTCTCAAGTTCCATCAGGTTGGATGGAAAGCGTCGGTGCAAAGCCATTTTTCAGATCTCTCCAGAGATGTTAAATTCGATTCAAGTCAGGGCTCTGGCTGGGCCACTCAAGGATATTCACAGAGTTGTCCTGAAGCCACTCCTTTGATATACTGACTGATGCTGCCACCACCATGCTTCACTGTAGGGATGGTACTGGCCTGGTGATGAGCAGTGCCTGGCTTCCTCTAAACATGACGCCTGGCATTCACGTCAAAGAGTTCAATCTTTGTCTCATCAGACCAGAGAATTTTGTTTCTCATGGTCTGAGAGTCCTTCAGGTGCATTTTGGCAAACTCCAGGCGGGCTGCCATGTGATTTTTACTAAGGAATGGCATCCGTCTGGCCACTCTACCATACAGGCCTGATTGGTGGGTGGATTCCTGCAGAGATGGTTGTCCTTCTGGAAGGTTCTCCTCTGTCCACAGAGGAAAGCTGTAATTCTGACAGAGTGACCATCAGGTTCTTGGTCACCTCCCTGACTAGGGCCCTTCTTTCCCGAACGCTCAGTTTAGATGGCCAGCCAACTCTAGGAAGAGTCCTGGTGGTTCCGAACTTCTTCCATTTACGGATGATGGAGGACACTGTTCTCATTGGGACCTTCGAAGCAGCAGTTATTTTTCTGTACGCTTCCCCAGATTTGTGCCTCGAGACAATCCTGTCTCAGAGGTCTAGAGACAATTCCTTTGACTTCATGCTTGGTTTGTGCTCAGACAGACATGCACTGTCAAGTGTGGGACCTTACATAGACAGGTGTGTGCCTTTCCAAATCATGGGGGTAATTCCAAGTTGATCGCAACAGGATTTTTTATAGCAACTGGGCAAAACCATGTGCACTGCAGGGGAGGCAGATATAACATGTGCAGAAAGAGTTAGATTTGGGTGGGTTATTTTATTTCTGTGCAGGGTAAATACTGGCTGCTTTATTTTTACACTGCAAATTAGATTGCAGATTGAACACACCACACCCAAATCTAACTTTCTCTGCACATGTTATATCTGCCTCCCCTGCAGTGCACATGGTTTTGCCCAGTTGCTATCAAAAATCCTGCTGCGATCAACTTGGAATTACCCCCCATGTCCAATCAACTGAATTTACCACAGATGGACTCCAATTAAGCTGTAGGAGCATCTCAAGGATGATCAGTTGAAACAGGATGCACATGAGCTCAATTTTAATCTTCATGGCAAAAGCTGTGAATACTTATGTACATGTGATTTCTTCATTTTTTATTTTTAATAAATTAGCAAAAATAAAAAAACAAAACTTTTCACGTTGTCCTTATGGGGTATTGTGTGTAGAATTTTGAGGGAAATAATGAATTTATTCCATTTTGGAACAAGGCTGTAACATAAAATGTGTAAAAAGTGAAGCACTGTGAATACTTTCTGGATGCACTGTATCTACAAAAGTGCTCACGAACAACCAAGTGATAGTGGAGGAAATCAAGCTCTAAGGTAGACTTCCTCCATTTCAAATGTATGCTCTCATCCTACAGTGCTGCTCTTTCCATCATATTTCAAGAACCTCATCTCCTCCTAGTTCGTTACTTCACCACTTTCAACTCTCTCCTGTCCAGCCCCCTCCGTGACTCCCCAATCACTCTCTGCCCTTGACTTTGCCACCTGCCGCACATCTAAAATGGACAACAAATCCCTCCAGACCCTAAGCATCCCACCCCCTCCTTTCCCACCGTTCCTCTCCCCATCCATCTTTCAAACTCTGACATCTTCTTCCCCTGTATCTGGAGATGGTCATAGCCCTCATCTGGTCACCCCCCCCCCTACCTTGATCTTATCCCCTCCTGCCTCCTCCACCTCTCTCCTACCAGTTCCCATCTTGCTCTCCTCCTCAATCTCTCCCTCTGATCAGGCACTGACCCCACTGTATTCAAGTATGCCCTGGTCTCCCCATTCTTAAAAAAAAAAAAAACACAAAAAACCCTACCCTTCAGTCTAACACCCTCTCCAAATACAGACACACCTCTCCCCTCCCTTTTGCCTCCAAACATCTTCAGAGTATTGTATACAGCAGACTTTCTTTCCCCCCACTCCCTGCTTGACCCATTTCCATCTGGCTTCTGTTCTCTCCAATCCACTGAAACTGCCCACACGAAGGTCAGCAATGACCTCCTTGCTGCCAACCCATGGGCCACTACTCTTTAACCTTTCAACCTCTCTACTGCTTTTGACACTGTGGACCACCCTCTCCTTCTGTAAATCCTTCACTCTCTTGGTTCACGTGATACTGCCCTCTCCTGGCTGTTGTCCTACTTCTATGACCTTTCCGTCTGTCTCCTCTCAAGACAAACGGAAGGTGTCCCCCAAGATTCTGTTCTAGGACCACACCTATTCTCTCTCTATACGTCCTATTAGGTGAGCTCATCAGCTCTTTTAGCCTCCAATATCATCTCTATGCTGAGGACACCCAGATCTACCTTTCCTCCCCTGACCTCTCTCGTTATTCATATCACCAACTGTCTCTCTTCCTGGATGTCCCAGTGCTTTCTTACATTCAACATGTCTAAGAATGAGCTGATCATCTTCCCATCCTCCCACATAACCTCATTTCTCACAGTTTCATTATCTATTGATGGCACAACCATATCCTGTAGCCCCCCAAGTGCACTGTCTTGAAGTTATCCTTGACTACTCCCTCTCCTTTAAACCAAACATTCAGTCCTGACATTTTCATATCAAAAATATTTCCAGGATCACACCCTCACTCACCCTGGATACTACCAAGACCCTTATTCACTCACTGGTCATCCCCAGATTGGACTACTGTAACCTCCTCTTGTCTAGCCTCCCTGACTACAGCCAATCTCCACTCCAATCTGTACTTAATGCTGCTGCCCGGCTCATCTTCCTCCCTTCTCCTACAAGCCCTACAATGGCTCCTCTTTCCCTTCAGGCCCCAATTAGGCTTCTCACACTC
The DNA here is from genome assembly GCF_028390025.1 of Pseudophryne corroboree. NCBI lineage: Eukaryota > Metazoa > Chordata > Amphibia > Anura > Myobatrachidae > Pseudophryne > Pseudophryne corroboree. The sequence goes on along the minus strand of NC_086452.1, from coordinate 228,338,730 downwards.
TCTCTTACAAGTCCCTCACCCATTTCTCTACCATTTACATTTCTGACCTCATCCCCTTCACACTCCTACCCACCCTCTTCATATCAGAAAATGAATGCTACCTCTCCTGCCAACTGATTACTTCTAAGATTTTGCATGTGCTGCTCCCGGTATCCGGACTCCAGGTCGACAACAAAAAGGTTGACACACCTTAGGTCGACATGAACAAGGTCGACATGGAAAAAGGTCGACATGAGTTTTCCACGATTTTTTTCTTTTTTGGAACCTTTTCATACTTAACAATCCACGTGGACTACGATTGGAACGGTAATCTGTGCTGCGCGAAGCGAACCATGTGAGGGGACACGATGCACTAATTGGGGTTCCCGGTCACTCTACGAAGAAAACGACACAAAAAAAAAAACACATTAAAAAATTCATGTCGACCTTGTGTCCATGTCGGCCTTGTGTCCATGTCGACCTTTTGGCCATGTCGACCTAAGGTGTGTCGACCAATTGGTGTCAACCTAAGGTGTGTCGACTTTTTTGTTGTCGACCTTGAGTCCCAGACCCCTGCTCCCTGCCTCTGGAATTCTGGGCCCAATTCAGACCCTATCGCAAGAATGCAAAAATCTATATTAAGCGATTTTTGCACATGTGCGCAAGAGCGTACGCCGGTAAGCGCATGTGCAAGGTCCTAAACTCTCCATTTTGTGGGCATCAACGCTCCGTTTAAGGGGCGCAGTACAGACAACACAGGCATGTCCGGACCATTGCTGGGGTGAGTCGCAGTGGCTGCGTAACATCACACTCAGATGCTGTGACCCAAAACATGGCGGGTACTAAAAACCATGCAAAAGCATCGCCGCCGTGCGATGCTTTAGCATATCGGATGGGGGGGAAGGGGGGGGGCAGGACCCGACATGCGGGGTGGACTTGCCCTGTGCCAGGCGTCCTCCCGCATATCAGAGAAAATTATCGTAGATGTCCTTTTCTTCACACATCTACGATCATGTCTGAATTACACACTCCATACTTATTCCTATAAGACTCTTCACCTCTCTAAAAAAATTCAAATGGGCTATCAAGACACACTTCTTCATCAAAGCCATCCATCTCGCATTCTAACCCTCTGAACCATGCTCACTGTCTACCCCTCCCGTTTAGACTGTAAACTCTCACGAGTACGGCCCCCTTCCTTCATGTGCTTTCCTTCCCTTACTTATATTTTCTACTCTATACTCCCTACAACAGCACCTAACCCTTGATTTCTGCCACACTGTTGCTTATTTCAGCGTTATGACTGCTGATGCAGCAATGTTTATAAACCATGTACTTGTCCTGCATTGTCTTGTACTGTAAGTTACTGTATTCTCTGCTCATTGTTTATGTACGTTGTTAGGCGCTGCAGAACCCTTGTGGTGCCATATAAATAATAGGACTTTAATTACCTACCGGTAAAACAATTTCTCTTAGTCCGTAGGGGATACTGGGAATCCAGTTAGTACCATGGGGTATAGACGGGTCCACTTGGAGCCATGGGCACTATAGAAGTTTGATTACGTGTGCTGGCTCCTCCCTCTATGCCCCTCCCACCAGACCCAGTATAGGAAACTGTGCCCGAGGAAACGGACATACTTTGAAAGAAGGATATAGAAAAGGAAAGTGATGAGAATTCGAATCAGCACAACCAGAACAAGAGGAAAGCCAAGCTAACCCAACTTGCAAACACGGACAGCAACAGCTGAACCAAACAACATTACTTAACCAAGTAACAGAGCAGGAAGAACGAAGCACCGGGTGGGCTCCAAGTATCCCCTACGGACTACGAGAAAAGGATTTACCGGTAGGTAATTAAAATCCTATTTTCTCTTGCGTCCTAGGGGATACTGGGAATCCAGTTAGTACCATAGTGAAGTACCAAAGCTCCCAAACCGGGTGGGAGAGTGCTGAGGCTCCCGCAGAACTGATAGACCAAACTGAAGGTCCTCAGAGGCCAAAGTATCAAACTTGTAAAACTTAGCAAACGTGTTTGAACCCGACCAAGTAGCTGCTCGGCAGAGCTGTAAAGCCGAGACGCCGAGACACCCTGGGCAGCCACCCAAGAGGAACCCACCGACCTAGTAAAGTGGGCTTGAACAAATTTTGGAATCGGCACACCTGCCGTGGAATAAGCATGCTGGATAGTGAGCCTGATCCAGTGCGCGACTGATTGCTTTTAAAGCAGGACACCCAATCTTATTGGGCTCATAATGAACAAACAGCGAGACCGATTTCCTATGATGAGCTGTTCTCTTCACATAGACCTTCAAAGCCCTTACAACATCCAAAGACTTTGAAGTAGCAGAGGCATCCGTAACAACCGGAGCCACAATAGGTTGGTTGAGGTGAAACGCGGACACCACCTTAGGAAGAAATTGCTGAGTCCTGAGTTCAGCTCTGTCCTCATGGAAAATTAAGCAGGGGCTCTTGTAAGGCAACGCCTTCAGCTCCGACACACGTCTTGCTGAAGCCAAGGCCAACAGTGTGACGGTCTTCCACGTAAGGTACTTTACGTCTACCTCCTGCAATGGTTCAAACCAGTTCAATTGAAGGAACTGCAGTACTAAATTGAGGAGGCACAAAGTGAGGTTGGATGTGCAGAACACCTTTCAAGAATGTCTGGACCTCAGGGAGAGAAGCCAATTGTTTCTGAAAGAAAAAATAGACAAGGCCGAAATCTGGACTTTTATTAAGCCTAGACGTAGGCCCACATCCACTCCCGACTGCAGAAAAAGCAGGAAACGTCCCAGATGAATTTCCACCGTAGAATATTGTCTACTCTCACACCAAGAGACATATTTCTTCCAGATGCGATGGTAATGTTTAGATGTTACCCCCTTTCTGACTGGGATCATAGTCGGGATGACCTTGTCAGGAATCCCTCTCCTGGCTAGAATCAGCCGTTCAACTACCATGCCGTTAAACGTGGCCGTGGTAAGTCTTGATAGACGAACGGGCCTTGTTGCAGAAGATCCTCTCGAAGAGGTAGAGGCCACGGACTTTCGATCAGCATCTCGAAAAGATCCGCATACCAGGCCCTTGGTGGCCAGTCCGGAGCAATGAGTATTGCTTTAACCTTTTCCCTTTTTATTCTTTTTAGAATTCTTGGGGTCAGAGGAATGGGAGGAAACAAGTACACCAGCTGGTAGACCCACGGAGTTGTCAGGGTGTCTACCGCCACTGTCTGTGGGTCCCTCGAACTGGAAAAATACAGCTTGAGCTTCTTGTTGAGTCGAGAGGCCATCATGTCGATTTGTGGATACCCCCACCGACGTGTTAACCACCGGAACACCTCCGGGTGGAGACCCCATTCCCCCAGGTGCAGATCATGTCTGCTGAGGAAGTCTGCTTCCCAGTTGTCTACTCCAGAAATGAAGATCGCCGACAATGCTATGGCATGTTTTTCCGCCCAGAGGAGAATTCTTGACACCTTGCAGCTTTGCTTTTCTTTCCGCCCTGTGAGTTTATGTACGTTACTGCCGTCACATTGTCCGACTGGACCTGAATGGCCTTATTCTGAAGAAGAGATGAGGCCTGCAGAAGGGCGTTGTAGATAGCCCTGAGTTACAGGCTGGTTATTGGAAGGACGACTTCCTGACTTGACCATCTTCCCTGAAACTGTACCCCCTGGGTGACTGCTCCCCAACCTCTGAGGCTTGCGTCTGTGGTTAGCAGAATCCAATTCTGAATCCCGAACCTCCGACCCTCGACTAGGTGAGAAGTCTGTAGCCACCACAGGAGGGATATCCTGGCTTTTGGTGACAGATGAATCCTCTGGTGCATGTGAAGACCGTTTGTCCAACAGATCTAGCTGGAAGGGCCTCGCATGAAACCTTCCGTACTGAATTGCTTCGTAAGAAGCCACCATTTCCCCCAGAAGGCGTATGCAGAGATGCACCAAGATCCGGGTTGGCTTCAAGACGGCCTGAACCATCGACTGGATTACCATTGCCTTTTCCAAGAGAAAGAACACTTTTTGAGACTCTGTGTCCAGTATCATTCCCAGGAAATGAAGCCTCTGCGCTGGTTCTAGGTGAGATTTTGGTAGGTTCAGAATCCACCCACGATCCAGGAGCAGTCTAGTTGAGAGGGCAATGTTCTCCAACAACTGTTCCCTGGTCGGTGCCTTTATCAGAAGATCGTCCAGGTACGAAATTATGTTCACTCCTTTTTTGCGGAGTAATATCATCATCTCTGCCATCACCTTGGTGAACACCCTTGGTGCCGTGGAAAGACCAATTGGCAGGGCCTGGAACTGGTAGTGACAGTCCTGCAGTGCAAAACGTAGATAAGCCTGATGAGGCGGCCAGATCGGAATATGAAGGTACGCATCCTTGATATCCAGAGACACTAGGAATTCCCCCTCCTCCAGACCTGAGATCACCGCTCTCAGAGACTCCATCTTGAATTTGAACACTCATAAGTATGGGTTCAATGACTTGAGGTTCAGAATCGGTCTTACCTAACAGTCTGGTTTCGGTACTACAAACAAGCTGGTATAGTAGCCCTTGTTTTATTGGTGACGTGGAACTAGAACAATGACCTGGGTCTGTAACAGTTTTTGAATGGCATTGTGTAAGGTTACTCTTGCCTCTTGTGAAACTGGTAAGCCTGATTTGAAGAATCTGTGAGGTGGGAGCTCCTGGAACTCCAGTCTGTAGCCCTGGGATATAAGTTCTATGACCCAGGGATCCTGGCACGATCCTGTCCAGATGTGACTGAAGAATTTTAGCCTGGCTCCTACCCTCCTGTCTTCCAGGCATCGCGGTCCACCGTCATGCCCTGTTCCTGTGAATCAGCAGTCGCTGGTTTGCGTGGTTTACCACCTCTAGCACCTCTGGCGGAGGAAGAACCACCTCTGGCCTTGCCTCTAAACTTGGCAGTGCGAAAGGACTGTGAATTGGGTCCTGAGTAGGGCTTACTAGCTGGCGGAGCTGCGGAAGGTAGATATGTGGACTTACCCGCAGTAGCTCGGGAGATCCATTTGTCGAGTTCATCTCCAAGGAAGGCCTCTCCTGTGAAAGGCAGGCCTTCCAAGCCTTTCCTGGAGTCGCATCAGCAGTCCACTGACGTAGCCATAATCCCCTGCGTGCCGACACTGCCATAGCTGTAGTGCGTGCATTAAGCAAACCTCTCTCTTTTATGGCTTCCACCATAAAGTTTGCAGAGTCTTGTATATGTTGCAGAAGCAAAACTATTTTCTCTTGAGGTAAAGTGTTTAACCCCTCAATTAAATTACCTGACCATTTAGCAACGGCTCGTGTAATCCACCCACATGCTATAGTGGGTCTCTGGGCCACCCCAGCAGCAGTATACAAAGATTTGAGCGTAGTCTCAATCTTGTGATCAGCCACATCTTTTAGGGAGGTTGCACCAGGGACAGGTAACACAATTTTACGTGAGAGCCTGGAGACTGATGCATCCACTATCGATGGATTTTCCCATTTTTTCCTATCCTCAGGAGGAAAAGGAAAAGATGATAACTGCCTAGGAAATTGAAATTTCTTATCTGGGATTAACCCACGGTTCTTCAAACAGGGTATTTAGTTCCTTTGACAAAGGAAAAGTGACTGAGGATTTTTTCTTAATATTAAAGTAAGATTCCTCACTCTCCTCTGTCACCTTATAAGGGATATTTAGAATTTATCTCACAGCATCTATGAGAGTCTATAAACTCTGTGACAGAGTACCCTCCCCTACCTCTATGTCCACCTCACCTTCCTCCATTTCTGACCCTTCATTATCAGAGTCAGAATGCAGGCTGTGGGCCAAAGTACGTTTTTGCAAAAAAAATGGTAAAGGACTGAGACGCTGAGTCCTTTTTCATAAACTCAGCCATAGACTCTTAAGTATTGCGCATCCTTCTCATTACGATATCATTTTGTAGAAATGGTGAAAATCATTCCCCTAATGGAGTCCAGCCATGCTGGTTCTGCCCCACTAGCCTGGGAAAGGATACTACACTGAGTACCCACTAGTGAAACCCCTGGAGAAGAGGAATACTGTGCCTTACATGAAATACACTCTTTGCCTGACATACTGCAGTAGTGACAGCACAAACACAGGAAAAGGTTACAAGCACAATTAAACCCACAAAGAGCCCTTCCTGAGACACACAGAGAAAATATGGAACCAGCACACGGCGCCCTTATCGCTAATGCCAAGCTTAGCCGGGTCGCAGACTAATTACATAGTTTAGGGACTTAGTACACTAGTAAACCGCTCCCCCCTGCTATGACCCCCTGGTACCACTGAGGTATACTGGTGGCTCTTCGGAGGAGCTGCGCATCCCTGTCAGTCAGCGTCTGTATCAGCTGCAGTAGAGAAAATGACACTTGTGAGCCGCTGGATCCGCTCATAGTGAAGCACCGCCCCTTCAATGGCGCACGGTCTTCCCACTCTTCTTTATACTGGCTTTATGTGTCTGTGTGCATAAAAAGAAGATTTATTGTTAAATCTCTTTCTGCGAGGTAAACTGGATTCCACAGGGAATAACATCGGGGTGTAGAGTAGGATCTTGATTCGGAGGCACCAACAGCTAAAGCTTTGACCTTCTTCCCAGGATGCATAGCGCCGCCTCCTCTATAACCCGGCCTCCGTGCACAGGAGCTCAGTTTGTTAACCAGTCCAATGCAGTAGCAGGTAAGAGAGACGACAACAGTTAGTAGCCACAGACATCACATTCTCACGACAGGAGAAGGTATCAGCGGCTAATGCCTTACCTTCCCAAAGAAGCCAAGTGCGTCAGGGTGGGCGCCCTGTGGAATCCAATGTACCTCGCAGAAAGAGATTTAACAAAGGTAAGTTCTTACCATAAATCTCCTTTTCTGCAGCGGGGTATACTGTATTCCACAGGGAATAACATCGGGGATGTCCTAAAGCAGTTCCTCATGGGAGGGGATGCACTGCAGCGGGCACAAGAACCCGGCGTCCAAAGGAAGCATCCTGGGAGGCGGAAGTATCGAAGGCATAGAACCTTATGAACGTGTTCACTGAGGACCACGTAGACGCCATGCACAATTGTTCCAGGGTCGCACCGCAGCGGCCCGCCCAAGAGGGTCCAGCAGACCGAGTAGAATGGGCTTTGATAGTAGCAGGAGCTGGAAGACCAGCCCATACGTAAGCTTGTGCAATCACCATTCTAAGCCATCTGGCCAGGGTCTTCTTATTTGCAGGCCAGCCACGTTTGTGAAAACCAAACAGTACAAAGAAAGAATCAGACTTCTGAATGGAGGCAGTTCTCTTCACATAGATACGGAGAGCCCGTACCACATCCAAAGACCGCTCTTTGGAGGACAAATTGGGAGAGTTAAGGTCCGGCACCACAATCTCTTGGTTAAGGTGGAACGAAGACACCACCTTAGGAAGATAACCAGGGCGCGTTCGAAGAACTGCCCGGTCATGGTGAAAAACCAGAATGGGAGACCTACAGGATAAGGCACCCAAGTCTGAAACCCATCTAGCTGAAGCAATAGCTAGCAAAAACAAGACCTCAAGTGTAAGCCACTTGAGGTCCACGGTCTCAAGAGGTTCAAACGGAGCCTCTTGTAGGGCATTCAGGACAACTGACAAATCCCAAGGAGCCACAGGAGGCACGTAGGGAGGTTGAATCCATAGAACACCCTGAGTGAATGTGTGAACATCAGGAAGAGTCACAAATTTTCACCGAAACCACACCGATAAGGCAGAAACATGTACCTTGAGGGAGGCCAGATGAAGGCCTGAGTCAAGGCCTCGTTGCAGAAAGGCCAAAAGATTGGCAGTACTGAACTTGAACGCATCGCAATTCCTATCGGCACACCAGGTGAAATAGGAATTCCAGACCCTATGATAAATCCGAGCAAAAGCCGGTTTACGGGCCTTCAACATCGTTTGAATAACTGCCTCAGAAAAATCTTTGGCCTTCAGGACGGAAGCTTCAAGAGCCACACCGTCAAAGCCAGTCGGGCCAAGTCCTGGTAGACACAGGGGCCCTGAACGAGGAGGTCTGGGCGCTGTGGAAGTAGAAGAGGACGCTCTAACGAGAGACCCTGGAGGTCTGAGAACCAATGCCGTCGGAGCCACGCAGGAGCGATCAGAAGTATGATTCCTCCTTCTAACTTAAACTTCCTTATTACCCTGGGCAGGAGTGACACCGGAGGGAACACGTACGGCAGCCGAAAGTTCCATGGAATTGCCAGTGCGTCTATGAATGCTGCTTGAGGATGTCATTGCTCCGAAGATCGGAACCTTGTTGCTGTGTCGAGACGCCATCATTTCTACATCTGGTAGGCCCCACTTGTCCACTAGGAGTTGAAATACTTCTGGATGAAGGCTCCACTCTCCGGCGTGTACGTCCTGACGACTGAGGAAGTCCGCTTCCCAGCTTAGGACTCCCGGAATGAACACTGCCGATATGGCTGGCAGATGGCGTTCCGCACATTTAAGAATCTCTGACACTTCCATCATTGAAATGCGGCTTTGAGTGCCGCCTTGATGATTTATGTACGCCACCGTGGTGGCGTTGTCTGACTGTACATGAACAGGCCTGTTCCGTACCAGAGGCAGGGCGAGTGTCAGCGCATTGAACACCGCCCGCAGTTCCAGAATATTTATCGAGAGGCGAGGCTACTTCCAGGTCCAACGACCCTGGAGGGAGTGCTGCTCCAACACCGCTTCCCAACCCCTCAGACTGGCGTCCGTCGTCAGAAGGACCCAGTTAGAGATCCAGAAGGGACGGTCCTTGCTCAGCTGCTGGTCCTGGAGCCACCAGGTCAGTGACAGACGGTCCTCCGGAGACAAAGAGATCATTTGAGACCTGATCCGGTGAGGCAGGCCGTCCCACTTGGCAAGAACCAGTTTCTGTAGAGGGCGCAAATGAAATTGAGCATACTCTACCATGTCGAAAGCCGATACAATGAGGCCAAGTACTTACATCACCAAGTGTATCAACACTCGTGGATGAGACAGGAAGCATCGCATTCTGTCCTGAAAGTTCAGGACTTTCTCCTGGGACAAAAACAACCGCTGGTTGTGAGTGTCCAACACTGCTCCCAGGTGCTACATCCTCTGAGCAGGGACCAGGGATTTCTTCCAGTTAATGAACCACCCGTAGGCTTGCAGAAACTGGGCTGCCAGTTTCAGATGACAGAGGAGAACTTCTGGAGAGTTGGCCAGGATCAGCAAGTCGTCCAGATACGGCAGGATCCTGATACCCTGACGGCGTAGTACAGCCGTCATCACCGCCATGACTTTGGTGAAGATTCGCGGAGCTGTCGTTAGTCCAAAGGACAAGACCCGGAATTGATAATGGAAGTTGCCAATAGCAAACTGCAGGTATTGCTGGTGCGACATGGCAATAGGAATATACAGGTAAGCATCATGTATATCCAGGGATACCATATAATCCCCTGGCTCCAAAGCCAGAACAATAGAGCGGAGTCTCCATACAAAATTTGGATACCCGCACAAAGTTATTCAAAGACTTGAGGTTGAGAATGGGCCGGGAGGACCCATTCAGCTTCGGGACTAGGAACAGCGTGGAATAGTACCCCTGACCCTCTGAGACAGGGGCACCGGTACTACCACTCCTGTGTCCAGGAGGGATCTTACCACCACTTGCAGAGCGTTTGCCTTTGTCAGATCTGAGGGGGACGTTTCTTGAAGGAGATGGCATACCCTTGATTGATGACTTCCGTACCCAGGCGTCCGAAGTGGTCTTTAACCATGCCTGAGCAAACCCTAGAAGTCGGCCTCCCACTCTGGTGTCCCCCAGAGGGAGGCCTGCCCCATTATGTGGCCGGCTTCTCAAGATTTGGAAGCGGGCTGACAGGTGGCCCAGGCTTGTTTAGGCTTGGGCTTACCGGGCTTGGAAGTGTGAGACTGTTTCGAGTACGCCTGACCTTTCGCTTTACCTGGAGGCCTGTAGGAACGAAAGGAAGTACTTTTAGCCTTTGACGTTGAAGGAGCAGTACTAGGTAGACATGCAGTCTTAGCAGAGGCCAGGTCAGCAACAATTTTGTGGAGATCCTCCCCAAACAAAATGTTTCCCTTAAATGGGAGAACCTCCAGAGCTTTCTTAGAGTCCATGTCCACAGACCAGAGAAGCCAGAGAATCCGACGAGCCAGAATGGACGTAGTAGCCGCTTTGGCCGCCTGGACATCAGCATCGGAGGCCGCCTCCTGAATGTATTGAGAAGCTGTAACAATATAGGAGAGGCACTGTTTCGCATTGTTAGGAAAGTTGGACGGTAGTTCCTCCTCCACCTCCTGAACCCGGGGCCTTAATGGCCTCGGCAGCCCATGAGGTAGGATCCTCTGCTCCTGCCAGAGTATAAATAGACTTTACGCAGCCCTCAACACGTTTATCCGTGGGTTCCTTCAGAGAAGTGACGGTAGTGACCGGCAGAGCAGAGGATACCACCATTCGTGCGACATGTGAGTCCACTGGAGGCAGTGTTTCCTAATTCTTAGTCAGCTCTACAGAGAGAGGATAGCGAGCAAGCATCTTCTTATGAGGTGTAAACTTTTTTCCCTGGATTTTCCCAGGATTTCTGACGTATGTCCACTAGCTGGGAAGAATGAGGTAAAACCAGTTGGTCACCTTCTGACGCTTGAACCTGTCAGGTTTCTTAGAAGCATCCTGAGGATCAGTATCGTCAGTGATCTGAAGAATCAGCCTGATGGCCTCCGAGATCAGGCACATCCACTTGAGAAACCGATTCCCCATCAGAAACATCTGTATCAGCGTCTGCGGGATCAGTATATGCGCCGTCTTCGTCAGAAGATGTATCCGGCGCAGGAGTGGATTGAGAGGAAACAAGGGCCCGCTTAGAGGGCTCCTTGGCCTTAGGCGCGTGATGGTCATTTTTCTGTTTTGCCATAGTCTGATGAAATTGCTGTAACTGGGAGGACAGAGCATCTTCCCATGGTGGGTTAACAGCAGGGACAAAATCTGGCTGCAGAGACACAGGTGGACCCATAGGGGGTGTGCTATTAGCCACCAGCTTATTCAGCAAGGCAGAGAAAGTAGCCCAAGGTGGGCCCTGATGGGCTCCTGTTGCTACAATCTGACTTGGGGGGCAAGGAACTCCCAGCACTGGACACCTCAGCTGCAATACTATCCTCTAATGGGTCCGTGACGTCATCACCGCGCACTGCGGGATCGGTCCCCGAACCGTCACCCTGCGTAGCCGACATGATGTGGAGGCTATACCCAGAGCAAGACAGTAGAAGAAATGCAGAAAGAAATACCCCACAAGATTCCCTGTGCAATGTAAAACACAAACAGAGGATCCAAGGAGTATGCAGTGACTGGAACACACAGGGAAAAATACTATTTCAGTATATCCTGTGAAACGCCTATATTACACTAAAAAACCCTGACGCACTTAGCCCCCCAGGGTATAGAATATAGGGATAGCAGTAGGAGTGGGATACACGGAACAGATATATCACACAGCAGCCATATGCACATACACGCAGTCACATGTACAATGCAGAAATAATGACAAGCAATAAACTGCACTGGACTAGCAATACTAAGTAATAACCAGTAAAGCTTAATATGTCTAGAGATATAACAATGCACAGTAAAGACTGGATGTATATCACAGGATAACTTGTACAAAATAACCCTGACACAATGCACTATTTCTTAACTAACACTGCCAAAATGCATGTAGAATACTTAAGTGTCCTGTAAATGCACAGCGCTGAGGAACAGGCGGCTTTACAGAGGAGGATTTGCCAATGCAGTCCCAGAACAGCTTCAACATGTCTTTATGGTGCCAAGCTGCAGCAGGGAGTGAGGGAGAGAGAGTGTATACAGCTCCAGGGCAGGAACACTTATGTAAAATTGCGCCCGGAGCTGGGGGAGGGGCTACAGGCCAGAGCACATTCCCCTTGCTGGGCTTCCACCACCAGGTACTGCAGGCCGCATAAAACGGGTTAATACCCAACCTGTGCCCTGCCCTGGTGGTCTAGTGGGGTCCCTGCACTAACACAGTGTCCACGCCAGCATGAGCAGCCCACCTCCTACTCCTGGGGGACCCTCTTACCTGCTCCCTGTAAGCGGCCACGCAAAATCCTGGAGAGGTGCGGCGAAGTGTGTGTGTGTGCCTGACAGAAACCGGAGCCTTTGCCGCAAGTACCCTGCAACCAGGGCGCGGGAGTATGCGGCGCCGCTGGGGGAGGTGATGGAGCAGCAGTCAGCGATGTCAAACTGACATCAAACACTGGCTGCTGCCCTTGAAGTCTTCTTTTCTTCAAAGAAAAAGCTCTTTTCAGGGCTGCCAGGAGGAGCCCTGCTGTTGAGATGCCTGCTAGTGCAGACACCAACTACAAACTGAGCTCCTGTGCACGGAGGCGGGGTTATAGAGCAGGCGGCGCTATGCATCCTGGGAAGAAGGTCAAAGCTTTAGCTGTTGGTGCCTCCGGATCAAGATCCTACTCTACACCCCGATGTTATTCCCTGTGGAATACAGTTTTCCCCCGCTGCAGAAATGGAGACATTCCCCTTTTATGGCTGTAGTGCCAGTCCGGGTATTGTGTACACTACAGTGTACCTAGGAGACTCAGTCCACCCCGTGTAGAAGCCGTGCGTCTTCGTACCCTCATGCCGCCATAATGACCGACGACCCGCTAACCGGGACGTCGGCTTAGTACTCACCACTCTACATTCTTCTGGCTCTGTTAGGGTTGGCAGCGTGCTGCGGGAATGTACGCTCGCCGTGGTGGGGCTTGTGAATAGTTCCCTCAGGAGCTAGCGTCCTGTCAGCGGGGAATGAGACCATTAACCCTTTAGCGGGGTTGCACCCCCCCAAGTCCCACGAAGCAGGCAGGCTGGTGCCATCCAGTCCTGCCTGAAAATAACAAACTTTACAAATAAATGTGCAGAAAACTCTTCAGGAGCTTCCAGAGAGGTGACCGGCTCCTCCGGGCACATTTTCTAAACTGCGTCTGGTAGGAGGGGCATAGAGGGAGGAGCCAGCACACGTAATCAACTTCTACAGTGCCCATGGCTCCAAGTGGACCCGTCTATACCCCATGGTACTAACTGAATTCCAAGTATCCCCTAGGAAGTTAGAGAAATAGGATTATAATAATAGTTATCCCTAAACAACTCAGCTTCATCATAATCTAATTGACACCCAGGGATTAAGTCTGGTAATGGTTCTAGAAATAGCCTAAGTCAGGGTTTCCCAAACTCACTCCTAAAGGCACCCCACGTTCAGGATTTAAATGATATCAATGCATTTGAACATACAGCATAATCAAACTGACTGAGTTGCTAATTAATTCGCCTTTGCTCAAGCACGGACATCCCTAAAACCTAAACTGTTAGGGTGCCTTGAGGAAAGAGAATGTATTCACTTTGTAATAACTACTGTTCATGTACACATTTTCTTTGCTGTCAGGACTACCTTGATTACGCTGATGTATTTCTGAGAATGTGTGTCCAACAAATTTTGTCAATGACATGGTTCGGTATATATTCAGTAATGTGATAAAATGAAGTTTCATGTTTGCTTCTCCCATTGTATTAATAAGACAATGTGAAAATGAAAGAAAGTATTTAAATTGTTTAACACGGGTACTTGAAATAAGGACTCGCAGTCAGGTATTCCGGTTACAACACAGCATCTTTACTGGTAGCAGACACTGTGCAGAGCATATTCAGGCTGGGGCTGTGTCACACAGGTACATACAGAAAATAAAGCAACAAACATAATAGGTCCTAGCACTTCCCATGCTCAATAGTCATTCTGCTTGTAGCCACACATGCAATGCTCTGCTGGCATGACTAATGTTCACGATCCCTGGCGTTACAAACTGTTCCCTGCTCACTGGCCTCAGCGCCATGCACTGTGGGTGTTTGGGAGTTTTAAACCCCTCTCCTGCACCTGACTTCCTGCTCTTAGTGAGTTGGAAAACTCCGGACCTCTGTTTCTCCAGTTGCAGCTGTGCAATTCAGAAAGACTGGAATTATAAACCTCCACTACAGGTGCAGAATGTGCAGGCCTTGTTTTCTTCTCCCTTGGAGGGAGCTGATCCCACCAGAATGTGGACAATTGTGGTGAGACACAAGCCCTCTCACCACAATTATTTTCATAAGCATACTTACTATAGTAATGTAAACAAGCATATACAGATTGTAAGCTCCACTTTGGCAGGGATTGATGTGAATGTTCAAATATTCTCTGTAAAGCACTGCGGAATATGTGTGCGCTAAATAAATAACTGGTAATAAATAAAAAACACATCATGGCAGCTCAGAATGCATGTACTGTATATAACCATTTACTACTTCCAAATGCTCATTTATTGAAGTTGTGGGTTTGTTTTTGTTTTTTAGACAAGTAAGGGATTAGTTCAAACATAGGAATTGTATCCTATTTAAACAAATTTCACTTACCTCACGTTTTAAATTGTCCACATTAATTGTACACTCCTTATTTTCTGCCAGACAAGAGCTCTCTTCTGGTTCTCTAATTGCCTCTTTTACTGCTATTTCCTCAATGTTGTACTGGAAACAGAATTCAACAATCAGTTTTTTTATTCTAACCATATCTTAACCACAACTGGCAATAATATCAATGTACAAGGGTGGCTCAATAAGTAAGGCAACAAGACCTCTCGTGTGTGTAATGTTCTCTATTTTATTCTAATTTCCCCCCAGAGTAGGTAGACCATTGCTTCCCCTCATGACCATTAGACTGTGCCTCATATCAGTCATACTGTCCCAACATCAGCTGTAAGATGTTGGGGCTGCCGGAAACATGTTCAAACATTGTAGTGCATAGTGTGATCAGATTTTAGTCTAAAAAGCACATCAGTAGCTGAAATTCATCATCAACTTGTTGAAGTGTATGATGATAACATCACGTCAACAATACTGTTGCTGAAAAGACTGTGGTCCTGTGATCTTCATGGTGGTGTCATCATCTGATGATTAGGAAAGCAAGATTCTGCTTCACTCCTATACCACTAGATAACATGGAGGAGCCCAGGAAAAGAAAACCCAAACAGATATACCCTGTAAAGCCTATAAAGCCTTGGCCAGACAGAGTGGCTCTGTCAGCAACCTCGGCACCTCCAGTAGCCTCAGTACCTGGTTCCTGAAGTGATAATAGCCAAAACCCTTTCAAATAGTCAACAGCAAGAGGTTAAAGAGTTTCTCATAAGAAATAGGTTTGTTTTCTGAGGTACCAGGTAAAACATTACTCATTAAACATGACCCAATAACTGAACCAGGGATTAAGGTTAACCTGAAGCCACATAGAATACCAGAAGCTCGACGGGAGGTGGCGTCTAAACAAATGTAAAAAAGGATGGCGCTAGATATAATTGAAGAGTTGCATAATGAGTGGTCAAGTCCCATTGTGCTTATTCCGAAACCTGGAGCTCATACTTCTGCACTGATTTCTGGTTATTGAAAAGTGTGTCTAAATTTGATGCCTACCTAATGCCTTGGGTGGATGAGCTTATTGAAAGGCTGGGAACGGCAGAATACTTGACCAATTTAGAATTAACCAAGGGGTACTGGCAAGTACCATTGACTGAAAGAAAAGAGAGTTTTATCTTCGCCAGAGGGCTGTTACAATACAAAATGTTGCAGTTTGGGTTACATGGGGCACCTACCACCTTTCAAAGGATGTTGGATAGAATTCTAAGGCCCCATAGACAATATGCTGTTGCTTATCTTGATGTTGTCATATATAGTACTGATTGGCAGTCTCACTTGCCCGGGGTTCAAGCAACGTTGACTCCATCAGGGAGACAAGTTTAACAGCTAACCCAAAAAAGTGTTGTTTGTGGATTGAATAAGTGAAGTATCTGTAATATGCCATAAGCCGTGGTTTGATAAAATCCCAACTCAATAAAACTGAAAGGGGAGAGTCCCAGCCTTTGGAAAATACCCTCAGATAAACTCTAAGTCAGACAGAACCCGAGATATCTGGCTGGGAAGAGCAATTCACAGGCTCAGATGTGGACCACTTCTTTGAATTCGTATATCTCCGGTTCCCCAGGGCCGATATTCAATAATCTGGTACCACTGGAAAAAGGGGACCCTCAGCCATCAGCCTAGGGCCATTATACTTCTGGGTCCCTTGGGCAACTGCCCATTGAGCCTAGATGAAAAGACGGCCCTGAGGACATGCAGAGACCACCCCTGTAAGTTGTCCTACCTAAATATATTAGTTGTAACACTGTAAGGGTGCAAGGTGCCGTTTCCTGGGGTATATGGCAGCACGCAGCAGCTGAGGAACAACACATGTCCAGTTTCTGGTACAACTGGCCCCAGCCAGTTTTATTGTACAGAAAATAAAACAAACACCAAAAGAAAATACCTTGCCTGTTCGGCACTAACTAAACACAAGATGTTCCTAACTATCACTAAAACACAGAGTTTTCCAGCAAACACTGTATAGCTCACTTGTATCAGGAAGCGTGTTTCTCTCACAGAGATCCTGCAGTCTTCCCAGGCAGTCTGCACACCCTAATCAGGCCAGCAGCTCTATAACACTCTTACACAGCTGAAAGCCTGATTAGCCTTCTGTGAGGCCAAAGACCCGAACTGGGCCCAATGTCTGGAACTTGCCCCATCTCTCTTTCAGGGCCCTTACCCAGCTTTTCCAACAAACTGAAAAGGTTCTAACAAAACAAAACATATTCCTAGAAGTTTTCATTTTTCTAATACATGTAAGACAAACATACCTGCCCTCAAACACTATCCCAGTGTTCTTGTCACATATCCCCCTCCCCTGTTTCGACCTAGGGGCCGGAACACTTGTAGCCCCCAAACAGAAGATGCGGGACAATGCATCTGCGTTGGCCAATTGTGTACCCGGTCTATGTTCGACAGTAAACTTAAAATCCTGCAACGCTAGAAACCATCTAGTTACACGAGCATTCTTGCCTCTATTTACATACATCCATTTTAAAGGGGCATGATCCGTCACTAGTCTGAATTGTCTACCCAAGAGGTAATATCTCAAGGTATCTAGTGCCCACTTAATGGCCAAAGCCTCCTTTTCCACAATGGCATACCTTTTTTCATGCTCATTGAGTTTCCTACTCAAATAAATTATAGGGTGTTCGTCCCCATCTCTGGTTTGGGACAGCACAGCGCCTATCCCTACCTCTGAGGCATCTGTCTGTACCACAAATTCTTTTGAAAAATCTGGTGTTATCAATACCGGTTGTGAACACAAAGCCACTTTTAACGCTTGGAACGCTTTTTCTGCATCAGGGTTCCATTTCACCATATTTGACTGCTTCCCTTTGGTAAGGTCTGACAACGGCACCGCTGTGGTCGCAAAATTGGGAATAAACCGTCTATAGTACCCAGTTATTCCCAAAAAAGCCCTTACCTGTTTTTTATTCACTGGACGAGGCCAGTTTTGAATAGCATCAATTTTATTCAATTGGGGCCTAATTAGACCTCTGCCCATGGTGAAGCCAAAGTATTTGACCTCCTCCATTGGGAGGCAGCACTTCGTTGGGTTAGCAGTTAACCCTGCCTCTCTGATTGAGTCCAGTACTGCTTGTACTTTAACCAAATGGGACCCCCAGTCTTTACTGTGAATTACCACATCATCCAAATAGGCAGCTGCATATTTTCTATGGGGCCTCAAAATTTTATCAATCACCCGTTGCAAGGTTTGCTGGAGCCCCATGCAACCCAAAGGGTAACATCTTATACTGGTACAGCCCCTCCGGAACCGAAAAGGCTGTTTTTTCTTTTGCGCTATCAGATAAAGGTATTTGCCAGTAACCTTTGGTCAGGTCCAACGTGGTGAGAAACCTGGCTGTTCCCAGCCTTTCTATAAGCTCATCCACACGGGGCATGGGGTATGCGTCAAACTTGGACACCTCATTTAACTTACGAAAGTCATTACAGAAGCGTATGCTACCGTCGGGCTTCGGGATGAGAACTATGGGACTGGACCACTCACTGTTAGATTCCTCTATGACTCCAAGTTCTAACATGGTTTTAACTTCTTTAGTAACAGCTTCTCGCTGAGCTTCAGGAATCCTATATGGCTTTAAATGAACCCTGACCCCTGGTTCTGTGACAATGTCATGTTTTATTATGGTCGTTCGGCCAGGCAGCTCTGAAAATATCTCTCTATTTTGGATGAGAAATTCTTTAACCTGATTGTTCTGGTCAGCTGATAATGTCTCTGACACCTTTACTGCGGGAAGCAACCGAGGTGAAGACACCGAAGGGCAAGGCTCCGCTGACAGAGACAACCTATCTTTCCAGGGTTTGATTAAGTTAACATGGTAGATTTGTTCGGGTTTTCTCTTTCCCGGCTGGTATACTTTGTAATTAACCTCATTCACTTTTTCCCTAATCTCAAATGGACCCTGCCATTTAGCTAGCAATTTGCTTTCCACAGTGGGTACCAAAACAAGAACTCTATCTCCAGGAGCAAATTCCCGTATCTTGGCACTCCGGTTATATACCCTCTGTTGAGCACTTTGGGCCTGTTCCATGTGGTCTCTGACAATAGGTACCACGGCTGCAATCCTATCCTGCATTTGTGATACATGTTCAATAACGCTTCAATAAGGAGTGGGCTGTCCTTCCCACGTCTCTTTGGCAATGTCCAACAGCCCTCTGGGGTGTCTACCATACAACAAATCAAATGGAGAAAACCCCGTAGAGGACTGAGGAACTTCTATGATGGCCATTAACAAGTAGGGCAACAAACAATCCCAGTTTTTCCCATCTCTATCAACAACCTTTTTTAACATACTTTTTAATGTTTTATTAAACCTTTCCACCAACCCGTCTGTTTGGGGATGGTAGATGGACGTCCTGAGGTGAGTGACCTTAAATAATTTGCACAATTCCTTCATGATCCTTGACATAAATGGAGTACCTTGGTCAGTCAAAATTTCTTTTGGTATTCCCACTCTACTAAAAACCTGCACCAGCTCCCTAGCTATTGCCTTGGTTGTGATAGTGCGTAAAGGGACAGCCTCAGGATATCGAGTGGCATAGTCCATAATTACCAGGATATACTGATGGCCCCGAGCAAACTTTAACAAGGCCCCCACGAGATCCATGGCTATTCTGTCAAACGGGACCTCTATAATAGGCATGGGAACTAGTGGGCTCCTGAAATGGGGTCTAGGGGCATGATACTGGCATTCAGTACAGGAAGAACAATATTCAGACACTTCTTTATAAACCCCTGGCCAAAATAACCTTTGTAAAACTCTTTCAGTGGTTTTTTCTGCCCCTAAATGTCCTGCGGTAACGTGACTATGAGCTAAATCTAGTACCGTTCTCCGATAAGGCTGGGGAACTACCAGCTGTTCCACCACATCCTCACCCCTTTTGACAATGTGGTACAAGAGCTCATTACAGATGGCCATGTGGGGATACGTAACCCTGTCACCTGGTACCACAGGTTCCCCATTAACAACCTTAACATTCTCCCTAGCCTTTATTGAGGTAGGATCCTTTAACTGTTCAGACGCAAACAGATCCTTCTTTACCTCCAGGTCAGGTACGCTTTCAGTACTAACTACTATGTCTCTGTTCCCAGCAAGAGGGTCCTCACTGGACTCCCCATCTGTCACTTCCCCAGCCAAACTAGCAAAAGGCAAAGGGTCAGAAAGTTCAGAAGACACACGTACATCCATAAAATCACCGGTATTATCAACTGGCTCTTTACTTCTCACATCTGTTGATAACCGTGATTCCCAGTTTCCAAAAATGTGGAAAATCCCTCCCTATTATGGCCTCATGCACCAAGGTGGGGACCAGTCCTACTTTAACAATTGCTGACCCACAACAAGTGTCTATATTTACTTCAGCAGTGACATAATGTTGGGTATCCCCATGTATGCAAGTTACCCCAATAGGTAATTGCTGGACCTTTAAGGGGTTCACTAACCCAGCTTTCACGAGGGTAACTAAACTTCCTGAATCTAGCAAGGCCTCTACCCGGTTACCCTCTAAGAACACATCACACATTTGTTTTTCCAGCTCAGGTGAAGGTACCACAGTACAGGCTAACCTAACAAAGAAAGACATTCTGCGACATTCAAAGGCAGCATCACATTGCATGGGTTCTTGCGTGACTGGGCAATTGGCAATAACATGACCTGGCATACCACACCTAAAACATTTAACCACACGATTATCAACCCGTTTGGGCAGCATAGACCGTTCTAGCCCCATTGGCCTGTCTCCTGGGCCAGTGTTTACAGTCTCTCCAGCCTTGCGTTCTCTTATCCGCCCAGCAACATTTTCCCAAGGAACAGTCTTACCAGTCTTTACTGAAGGGCGCTGTCGAGGATCTATGGGTTGCTGGGTGGTCATCAGTAGTTCCTCTGCTGCCAAATACCTCTCTACCATGTCCACTAATTGGTCAGCAGTACCCGGGTTTCCATGGCTCACCCAATTGCGCAGGACCATGGGCAAAGATTTCAAGTAGCGGTCCATGACGACTCTTTCAACCATCTGGGGACCAGTTAATGTCTCTGGCTGTAACCATTTTTTTGTTAGCTGAATAAGGTCGTGCATCTGGGAGCGAGGAGGCTTCTCCATGGCGTACACCCACCGGTGCACCCGTTGTGCTCGTACTGACAGCGTGACTCCCAGGCGGGTCAGGATCTCAGTCTTTAGTTTATCATAGTCCCGAGCCTCAGCAGGGCTTAAATCAAAGTACGCTTTTTGGGGCTCACCTGACAGGAAAGGTGCCAGCAGACTGGCCCACTGTGCTTTCGGCCAGTTCTCACGCTCGGCAGTCCTTTCAAACGTGGTCAGGTAGGCCTCCACATCATCAGCCTCTGTCATTTTCTGCAGGAAGTGACTGGCCCGTATAGAACTAGAGTTGGTCGGAGCACTGACGGCCACATCTCCAATCCGGGCTGCAAGGCTCTGCACCACTTCTGTTAAGGCCTCTCTATCCTGACGCTGTTGCCTGTAAAGTTCGTCAACAGCTGCCTGCTGTTGTCTCCTATTTCCCTCCATTGCCACCTGCTGCTGTCTGTTGGCCTCCTGCTGTAGTCTCCAATTTTCCTCCATTGCCACCTGCTGCTGTCTGTTGGCCTCCTGCTGAGCCGCTGTAGCTTGCAGCAAGGCTTTAAGCAGTTCCTTCATGTCGACAGATTTTTCAGGCGGCTTTGTAGCTGCTTTCACCCAGGACATATATCAAACCCTCAGGGGTGAGTCTCAGCAACTTCACACTGGGCTGTATCTGCATAAACCACCGTTTTCTGCAGGACTCATAAAGCTGCTGCTTTCACTTATGCGCAGAACGGACTGCTCGCATTCTCCACCAAGTTGTAACGCTGTAAGGGTGCAAGGTGCCGTTTCCTGGGGTATATGGCAGCACGCAGCAGCTGAGGAACAACACAAGTCCAGTTTCTGGTACAACTGGCCCCAGCCAGTTTTATTGTACAGAAAATAAAACAAACACCAAAAGAAAATACCTTGCCTGTCCGGCACTAACTAAACACAAGATGTTCCTAACTATCACTAAAACAAAAACACAGAGTTCTCCAGCAAACACTGTATAGCTCACTTGTTATCAGGAAGCGTGTTTCTCTCACAGAGATCCTGCAGTCTTCCCAGGCAGTCTGCACACCCTAATCAGGCCAGCAGCTCTATAA
Organism: Pseudophryne corroboree; assembly: GCF_028390025.1. Lineage (NCBI taxonomy): Eukaryota > Metazoa > Chordata > Amphibia > Anura > Myobatrachidae > Pseudophryne > Pseudophryne corroboree. Next base: position 228,317,091 of record NC_086452.1, on the reverse strand, counting down.
CACTCTTACACAGCTGAAAGCCTGATTAGCCTTCTGTGAGGCCAAAGACCCGAACTGGGCCCAATGTCTGGAACTTGCCCCATCTCTCTTTCAGGGCCCTTACCCAGCTTTTCCAACAAACTGAAAAGGTTCTAACAAAACAAAACAGATTCCTAGAAGTTTTCATTTTTCTAATACATGTAAGACAAGAACCTGGGACAAACATACCTGCCCTCAAACACTATCCCAGTGTTCTTGTCACACTATATCTATCTATATCTATCTATATCTATATATAGTCTCCTTACTGGTCTTCCCAAACATAGGCTCTCACCACTTCAATCCATTTTAAATGCAGCTGCGAGGCTAATCTTCCTCGCTAGACGTTCTTTGTCTGCTGATCCGCTCTGTCAGACCCTCCATTGGTTACCGGTATTCTACCGTGTCAAATATAAAATACTTTTAACTTACATACAAGGCTATTAACCAAACTGCACCATCATACATCTCCTCACTCATCTCAAAATATCTCCCTACCAGACCCCTCCGCTCTGCACAAGATCTGCGTCTCTCATCCAGATGTATTACCTGTTCCCACTCAAAATTACAGGACTTTACCCGGGCTTCATCCACTCTGTGGAATGCCCTCCCATGCACAATAAGACTCTCCACTAGTCTCCAAACCTTTAAACGTTCCCTGAAAGCTCATCTCTTCAGACAAGCCTACCAAATTCCTGACCCACACACATAACCTTCAATGCTTCCCTATCCAGTTACATCCCCTCTGCACAGTCCCCATAACCTCACATTTTGTCTTCCAACATTGCTGGGTGATCATATCATACAACCCACTAAGAACCTAGCAATCTGGGGAACCATTATTTAACAGGTTGCATCTATCCTTGTGTATCAATGCCTATTTCCCTATAGATTGTAAGCTTGCGAGTAGGGCCTTCCTACCTCTATGTCTGTCTTTGCCCAGTTTTGTTCTATAACTGTTGTTCTAATTGTAAAGCACAACGGAATATGTTGCGCTACATAAGAAACTGCTAACAAATAAATGAATAAATATATAGAGTCGCCAAGCATTAAATGAGAGCTTATAGCCAAATGGCCAAAAAAAATAAAAAGGAAAAAAATGAGGCAGACAGAGGGGGGCAGCCATGACTGTTGTGCCTAGGGGCACCCTGACCCCTAAATCTGCCCCCGATTATCTGCCTGAAGAAACTCAGTGATTGGGATAAAACATATTTAGGTTCATGAAGAACAGGACAGTAATTTAATTAAGAATATAGATCTAATTTACTCTGCTACCTTGTTGTGCTACCAAAACAATTCTACTTCTAATAAGGAGAGTTATGGTAGACTTACCATGGTTAACTCTCTATCTGCGAGGTACATTAGGTTTCACAGCGAAACATCAGGGTGTAGAGTGGATCTTGATCCAGAGTCACCAACAGGCTAAAGCTTTAGGCTGTCCCAGGATGCATTGGGGCCTCCTCTATAACCCCGCCTCCAGGCACTGTGAGCTCAGTTTCATTAACAAGTCCAATGCAGTAGCAGGCAATAGAGAAGGCATATGTTAGTAACATAGAACCACATTCTCACGACAGGAGAAGGGACCAGCGGCTAAAGCCATACAAATCCATAGAAGCTAGGTGTGTCAGGGCGGGCGCCCTGTGGATCCCAATGTACCTCCAGAATGAGAGTTAACCATGGTAAGTCTACCATAACTCTCCTTTTCTGCAGCAGGGTACATTGTGTTCCACAGGGAAACATCGGGGATGTCCTAAAGCAGTTCCTCAAGGGAGGGGACGAGCCTTAGTGGGTATAAAAAAACCGGCGTCCAAAGGAAGCATCCAGGGAGGCGGCAGTTCAAAGGCATAGAACCTAATGAACGTGTTTATGAGGACCACGTAACCGCCTTGCACAATTGTTCAGCGGACGCGACACAGTATTCCGCCCAAGTAGGTTCAACAGACCGAGTAGAATGGGCTTTTTAATAGCAGCAGGATCTGGAAGTCCAGCCTGAGCATAAGCTTGTGCAATCACCATTCTTATCGATTTAGCCAAGGTTTGCTTATTCGCAGGCCAGCCACTTTTGTGGAAACGAAACAGGACAAAAAGGGTATCTGACCTCCTGATAGAGGCAGTCCTCTCCACATATATACAGAAAGCCCTTAACACATCCAAAGACCGCTCTTTGGAGGACAAATCAGAAGAGATAAAGGCTGGAACCACAATCGCTTGGTTAAGGTGAAAAAATGACACCACCTTAGGTAAATAACCTGGGCGAGTTCTAAGAACTGCCCAGTCACAATGAAATATCAGAAAGGGTGGACGACAGGACAAAGCTCCCAAGTTCAACACCCTTCTAGCGGAGGCAATAGCCAGTAAAAACAAGACCTTGGCTGTGAGCCATTTAAGGTCCACCAACTCAAAAGGTTCAAATGGAGACTCTTGCATTGCATTCAGGACAACAGACAGATCCCATGGAGCCACAGGAGGAACATAGGGAGGCTGAATCCTTAAGACACCGAGAGAATGTATGAACGTCAGGTATAGACGCAATCTTTCTTTGAAACCAAACCGACAAGGCAGATATGTGAACCTTGAGGGAGGCCAGATGAAGGCATAAGTCCAGGCAGTGTTGCAGAAAGGCCAGAATTCTGGAATTTCTGAATCTGTATGCATCATAATTCTTATCAGCACACCAGGTGAAGTAAGAATTCCAGACCCTGTACTAAATCCGGGCAGATGCCAGTCTGCGGACTTTCACCATAGTCTGGATGACCACCTCAGAGAATCCTTTGGCCCTCAGGAGTTAAGGAATCAAGCTACAAACACCAAGTCAGAACTATCCAGTAAGAAATAATTTTGGTGGGGCAATGCCGCCATTTAAACCCAACTTAGTTACAATGTGGTGATAAGGCAGGACAGGTTCTACATAACACCCCTGCATGGTAATGATGTCTTCTTATCCATGGGCTGACCCCTGGCCTCTCCCCGATCCTCAGGTGGGCAACCTGCACACTGTCACCGTACAATATTAAAAAGGTGTATAATTCGCTTTAACGCCTAAACAGTTCTAGCCCACCCCAGTATAACCCTATGTAGCCTTTTCTCAGTATTTCTTTTCTGAACCAACTGGTACTTTCAACTCAACGTGGCTGACTTCTAATGGAGGAAGTTCTGAAAAGTCATATGCTGAAGATTGGCACAAGTCCTTGGGGTGCCTCCAGTCAGATTAGTTCTCTGATTATCACGAGCAAAGTTGCTACTTTAGTAGACTCAAATCAGTTGCATAATAAAGAATACTGCCCTCACCAGCTGATCTAATAACAACGGAAATTCATCTTAGGTGATTTGTTCACCCAGATTTATGTACCTGTTTGAAAGTGCCATTTAGAACTTGGACTGGTATTGTCTGAAATAAGCAGAAACTGAGGAACAATGATCATTGTAACAGAAGCAATGTGAACAAAGACCAGATAATTTCACTCCATGCTTGGAGTTCTTTTTGAATTTCAGTAAAGAAGGTAGGAAAAATGGCCTTATATGGCGAAGTATAAAGTAAATCCACAATTGTGTTCTCAATATAATTCTGGGGCAATGTTTATCCCTATATGAAAAGTGTAGTGAAAACCTTCTAATTTGTAGTCCGTTTTAAAATGGCAGAGCAGGAGAGAGTAAGCAAGAGGACCAATCAGAAATCACAATTTCTTGATTGCAACTCTTGATTGGGCTTCCAGCTCACACAATCTTTGTTTTCAGAGAGGACTGTGAGAAGGACCAATGAGCGTGGGGAAACATGGCTCTAGGGAGCATCCCCTAGACGTTCTGCTGGTAGAATCATAAAATTAGCATAATGTGTATACTAGGTGGCAGTGAAAATCTAAAAGGGTTTTACACCCTTTTATTTATATGTAGGGCAAAACAATATTACCCATGTATCTATTCCAATGACATATCCAATGAACAGTTTTAACTTCCAGATTAAAGTGAAACTAAAATTCCAATTGTAAAGCGAAAGGGAATTTGATACGCTATATAAAAAACTGCTAATAAATAAACACTCAAAAATATTTGTAATATTTCAAAGAAGGATAAGCTGTGTTGCGACACCACCTCTACCATATCAGAGCTCTTCTGGATAACCAAACAAATAAGATACTTTATATATCTTGTGTTCTCCATATTTCTTATATTATAAGCACATTTGGTCAGGACCATCTTTACCTTGTGTTTCATGTTATTGTATTTAATTTGTTTATGCCAGACTTTGGAGAATCTATGTTTGACATGGATATTTGCAACCTGCAGCTTTTGTAATTTTCTTCCATTTCTTCAGGGACAAATTAGCTGCATATTATCTCCACAAGCGAGGATAAAAAGTAGCCTCAAGCATGTAAAAGGCATTAGTAATATGAACTTCAACAGCACATGTATGTTAAACATATTGTCAGTTCTGTCAGCAGTTATAAAACAAACAATATAAAATATTGGGCCAATTCTAAGTTAGCTATGACATCACGGTCACTAGATGGCAGTAAATTGCTGCTCCCTCATGGATGTGGATGTCTCATAGAAACAGAGAATTTGATGGCAGGTAAGAACCACTTGTCCCTTTTAATTTGCCCCTTTTTTACCATAATTTACCTCAAACCTTATTTCTTTCTAAGAATATGCTTATGTCTATCCCATGCATGTTTAAATTGCTCTGTCTTAGCCCCTACCACCTCTGATGGGAGGCTATTCCACTAGTCCACTACACTTTCTGTGAAGTAATTTTTCCTCAAATTCCCCTAAACCTACCTCCCTCCAGTCTCAGTGCATGTCCTCGTGTTCTAATACTTCTCTTCATTTGAAGAATGTTTCCCTCCTGGACTTTGTTAAAACCCTTGATATATTTAAAAGTTTCTATCATGTCCCCCCTTTCCCTTCTCTGCTCCAAACTATACATATTGAGATTTTTTAGTCTTTCTGGGTATGTTTTGTGATGTAGGCCATGCACCATTTTAGCTGCCCTTCTTTATACAGTCTCTAATGTATTAATATCCTTCTGAAGATATGGTCTCCAAAATTGAACACAGTACTCTAGATGAGGCCGTACCAATGACCTATACAGCGGCATTATTACTTCTTTCTTCTGCTACCGATTCCTCTCCCTATGCAACCAAGCATCTGACTAGCCTTCCCCATTGTATTACATTGCCTACCAGCCTTTAAGTCACCTGAAATAGTGACTCCTAGATTCCTTTCCTCCTCATTAATTTCCAGTACAGTGCCATTAATACTATATCTAGCCTTTGGATTTTTGAGACCCAAGTGCATAATTTTACATTTTTTGGCATTAAACTGTAATTGCCACGCTCTAGACCACAGGTTCTCAAACTCGGTCCTCAGGACCCCACACAGTGCATGTTTTGCAGTTAACCCAGCAGGTGCACAGGTGTATTAATTACTCAGTAACACATTTTAAATGGTTCACAGGTGGAGCTCATTATTTCATTTGTGATTCTGAGAGGAGACCTGCAAAACATGCACTGTGTGGGGTCCTGAGGACCGAGTTTGAGAACCTGTGCTCTAGACCATTCCTCTAGTCTACCTAGATCCTCAATCATTTGTTTTACCCCTCCTGGTGTGTTTACCTTGTTGCACACCTTTGTGTTATCGTCTCTGGATAGAGATATGGCAGTGATGCAAAGAAACCTTGTTTTACGCATCAGTTTGCTGACATTATGGCCCTAAGGCTGACAATTGCCTACAGCAGAAGAGAAGAGCGCTTCCACATTGGTCGTGCCAAATACCATTGGGAAAGAAACTGGATCTCCAGTGGCCTCAATGCCATATGCTCTACAGAAACGGTGGTTGGAGTTGGTTCTACCCCTGATGGCTTTGATAGAAGCGTGCTGCTGACAGGAGCTGTCCTAGGAACACTTTGCGTTTTGGCTGTAAAATTCTTGTGCTTCCATTATTTCTTTTAAAGGTTAAAGGAATGCCTAAGCAGGAAATTTGAGCTACTAGCTGAATCCCTATCTCATCTTGACGATGTAGATTTACAATCCATCTTGATTCACAGGCTTCCTACACAAGATTCAGGACCTCACAAATCCAACAGTTAGGATTCTGAGAAAGCACCTCAGACAATCACGCATCAAAAACCAAAGAATAAATAGCCAAAGACCGGCATGATGTCATCAACAGTACTTAAAAAACTCAATCCCAAAAAATTAGAAATAAAAATTTCAGTTTTATATTTTAGGTCTTCTTTAATTTAAAATTAATTATTCCCTATATACTACTAATGGAAAAAAAGACTGATCTTTTGTCTTTAATGTACATCCCAATTGCAGCCACATATCACCCATTCTCTACTCCATCCATTGGCTGCCTGTAAAATGGTGAATCATTTTCAAGATTGGCTTACTGACTTTCAAAGTCCTACATGACCAGGCCCAATATACCTGAAACAACTTCCGATACCATACTGCCCCACTTGATTTCTGCGATCTGTAGATGAACTTTTAGCAGTACCTGCAATCTCCCGGAATTCATATGTGGCTCCGACTAACTCACGGATTTAACCAATTTGTCTGAACAACAGGTTTTGTCTATTTTCCAAATGGTCGATTTCCTCCCAAATGGTCATTTGTTCGCATCCATTACTAGATTTTCCTTCCATCCAGCTAATTGTAAAGTGTATGCCCAGCTTTAGCAATGAGAGAAGACATGTGTCGCAGCTACACTGCATGTACTGTAGCAGAATACTGAAAGGATCAAATATAAAGTAGAAACTATATTAGTTATATGGTGGGCTCGGTTGTCCAGCACTGCAGGATAGCTAGGAGGGGTTGTCCACATAAATCTTTCATGTCCTTACATAACAGGTCAAATGTGAACACCAAGGGCATATGAAGAGTAGGCTGGAGGCACCATCTGTGCAGCTACATGAAAGTAGCAGCGTGTTACGCCCTCACTTATCTGATTCGCCTGGTGGTTATTGCTGGAAAAATATTTTATAGACAAATAGATAGAAATCTTTCACATAGGTTTAGGGGGTATTTATCAAAACTTTGAGAGAGATAAACTTGTGAGATAAAGTGCAAACCAATCATATTCTAATTGCCTTCTTTCAAACACAGCCTGTAAAATGTAAGCTATAAGCTGATAGCTAGTACTTTATCTCTCAATTTTCTCTCTCTGAGCATTGATAAATCCCACCCATCCCCCACCAATCCTATACCTGTGGCCGATTCTTCATCCTGCCAGTAGCTGCATCATAATTCAACATGTCTGTGGGATCGATCCAGTCATCTTCCTGGTGCATCCCATTACACTGGAACAGACAGAAGGACAGGAGCAGGAGCATGTCCATCTTGCACACCTGAAAGAAAACAATTTCTTCATCATGGGGCTTCTCTTTATATCACTATAGTTCATTTTCAAGACTTAAACTATGTCCACCTTTCCCTTATTACGATAGGGGGTACTATAAAAGCTAGAATTGGAATCTCTACTCTCTGACTAGCAGTTCTTCATGGCAATTTTTTTTGTAGCCTCCGCCTCATTAAAGACAAAATCTCACCTAGCTTTTTATATTTTATTTTGTACAGATTTTTTTACCTTGTAACATGAGGCTAATAGTCATTTTCAAAGGATGTTCTCCTATAACTCAGATGTCCATGTGAAAGCTCACTCTCTGGCAAGTTTATATGTCAATAAGCGCAAAAAATGTCTAAAGTGAGAGCCAGTCAGTTACAGACCTACACAGTGATCACATGATGACAGAGTGTTAATACCCTTTGGTGTAAAGAGGCAATTTTCTAGCAAGAAGGTGGCTTCCGTAGACATTATCTCAGCGGTTCTCAAACCGTCCTGAGGCTTGCTGGGGAGGCCCTGGGTTGGTGGTCTAGAACAAATTAAACTGATTTATGGTCAATGTAATAGGCAAAACCAGTGCTGGTCAATAATAAAATCTGTGGACAAACAGAGGCAAATCTTGACCCTCACCACATAACTAACCCTAAGGATGACATATAAAATACAATTGGACTTAATTTTATATTTCTTTCTAAATTTCTCAATAAGAAACTTTTGGCCTAGGGGTGCCGTGAAAAAAATTCTAGGGTGCCGTGACTCAAAAAAGTTTGAGAACCACTGCATTATCTTGTACATCAAGACAGCTCTTGGACACTGGCTTTCTGATAGTGCTAAATAACCTCTCTCTTTACCAATAGATGGGATAAGGTTATTAGGTCGACATGCATTAGGTCAACATGGTCATTAGGTCAACATTAACAAGGTTGACATGAGTTTTTCACGTTTTTTGAACTTTTTCATACTTTATGATCCACGTGGACTATGACTGGGAATAGTAACCTATGCCGAGCCCAGTGGTAGCAGAGCGAGGCACCTTGCCCGAAGCATGGAGAGCGAAGCAAGCCATGCGAGGGGACACAGTGCACTAATTGGGGTTCCCTGTCACTTAACAAAGGAACAAACACCAAAAAAAACAGGATTTTGGTTACCTACCGGTAAATCCTTTTCTCGTAGTCCGTAGAGGATGCTGGGGTCCACATTAGTGCCATGGGGTATAGACGGGTCCACCAGGAGCCATTGGCACTTTAAGAGTTTGAGAGTGTGGGCTGGCTCCTCCCTCTAAGCCACTCCTACCAGACTCAGTCTAGAAACTGTGCCCGAGGAGACAGACATCTTCGAGAGAAGGATTTAACACAGATAGTGGCGAGATTCATACCAGCTCACACATACAAGGCACATCAAGCTAACTTAATTTGAAAACTCAGCAACCGCTGAAACATTACTTACCAAGTAACAATGCAGGACTCAACTAAAACGAAGTTGTACTGAACCAAAAAACGATAGCAGGAAAACGAAGCGCTGGGCAGGTGCCTAGCATCCTCTACGGACTACGAGAAAAGGATTTACCGGTAGGTAACCAAAATCCTATTTTCTCTTACGTCCAGGAGATCCAGTTGGCAGGACCGAGCGTGAAACCTCCCGTACTGCAGGGCCTTGTAAGAGGCCACCATCTTTCCCAGAAGGCGAATGCATTGATGAACAGACACCCGGGTTGGCTTCAGGACATCCCGGACCATTGTTTGTATCACCAACTGTTTCCTCTGGAAGAAACACGCTCTGCACTCCCGTGTCGAGGATCATTCCCAGAAAGGACAACCTCCTGGTTGATTCCAAATGTGATTTGGAATATTCAGGATCCAGCCATGTTCCCTGAAAAGCTGGGTCGTGAGAGCTATGGACCGTAACAGCTTCTCCTTGGACGATGCTTTTATCAGCAGATCGTCCAGATATGGAATTATGTTCACCCCGTGTCTGAGGAGGAGAATCATCTTTTCCGCCATCACCTTGGTGAACACCGTCGGTGCTGTGGAGAGGCCGAATGGTAGGGCCTGGAACTGAAAATGACAGTCTAACAGTGCGAATCGAAGAAAAGCTTGAAGGTGGTGGTACGCATCCTTGATATCCAGGGATACCAAGAATTCCCCCTCCTCCAGACCTGATATCACTGCCCTCAGAGACTCCATTTTGAACTTGAACTCCCTCAGATAGTGGTTTAGTGATTTTAAATTCAGAATGGGCCTGACCGAACCATCCGGTTTCGGTACCACGAAAAGGTTTGAATAGTAACCTTTGTTTTGCATATGAGGTGGTACTGGCACAATGACCTGTGCCTCCACCAACTTTTGGACAGCTTCTTGTAGGACAGCAGAGCTGGCAAGCCTGTCCGACAGCAGAGCTGGCAAGCCTGATTTGAAAAATCAGTGAGGAGGGAGATTTTGAAATTTAATCCTGTACCCCTGAGGCCCAATATCTTGCACCCAGGGGTCCAGGCCGGATGACACCCAGACATGACTGAAATCCCTGAGTCTTGCTCCAACCAGCCCCACCTCCGGGGCGTGCAGTCCACCGCCATGCGGAGGACTTTGGTGTACCTGAAGTTTCTTGGACTTGGGCCGACCTCCCCGACAGAAGGTGTTGGACGACTTGGCCTTTCTGGGCTTGGTAGACCGAAAGGGCTGTGATGTAGCTGAAGAAAAGGGTTTCTTCGGAGCAGGTGTAGCTGAGGAAAGAAAAGGTGACTTACCAGCCGTAGCCGCGGAGATTCACGCATCTAACGCTTTCCCAAAGAGAGCCTGACCTGTATAGGGTATGGTCTCCACACTTCTCCTGGATTCCGCGTCGGCAGACCACTGGCGCAACCACAGTCCTAGACGAGCTGATACAGACATGGAAGAAATCCCCGCAGCCATGGAACCCAGGTCTTTCAGGGATTCTACCAGAAATCCTGCTGAATCCTGAATGTTACGTAAAAACAATTCAACATCCCATTTTTCCATAGTATCCAAGTCCTCAAGTAACGTGCCTGACCACTTTACTATAGCTTTGGCTATCCAAGCACTGGCAATAGTGGGACGCAGTATTGCCCCAGAAGCCGTGTATATGGATTTGAGCGTATCATCAATTTTACGATCAGCCGGCTCTTTCAAGGCGATCCTGGAACAGGTAAAACCACCTTTTTTTGATAGTCTGGATACTGACGCATCAACAATAGGCGGGTTTTCCCATTTTTTCCTATCCTCTACCGGGAAAGGAAACGCTACCAGAACCCTTTTAGGTAACTGGAATTTTTTATCCGGGTTTTCCCCAAGCCTTTTCAAAGATGTCAGTTAATTCCTTTGACGCAGGGAAGGTTAGCGAGGCTTTCTTATTTTCAGTGAAGTAAGCCTCCTCAACCTGCTCGGGTGTTGTGTCAGCAATATTCAACACATCCCTAATAGCCTCTATCATCAACTGCACCCCTTTTGCAAGAGATGCTGCCCCCCGCAACACATCCCCGTCACCGTCTGCAGTATCAGAATCGGTATCATCCTGCATGATCTGTGCAAGAGCACGTTTATGTGAATATACAGCCCTGAGGTACCAGAACTGGGCCAGACTGCCATAGAGTTCTGTAGAGCCTGAGTTGCAGATTCATTTTGTGCAACCCTATTTGAAATCTGAGAAATCATAGACTTGATAGAGGATAACCACTCAGGCTCCCTTGCTGGAATCTGTGCTAAACCAGTGCAATCCTGATTACATGGAATGGGATCATCCTGAGAGGACATATCCTCTGCAGCATATGACACAGAGTCCCTGGACATTGCTTAATGGAGACCATAGACACTCCCCACACACACAGGGGAGGGCAGAGTTTCACCCCCAAGAATGGCAAGAGAGACACAGACACTGGAGCCAACCCCCACACAGCGCTTTTAATATCAAGGGAGACCCCTTATCAGCGCTGACTGTGCACCTTAATAGGTTACACAGTCGTTTTTGCAGCCTCCCCCCCTTCTACAACCCCCTGGTACCGTGAGAGATAGCTGGAGTTGCCTTGGAGGGACTTGCTCTTCCTGGACAGCGCTGTGCAGGCAGGAAAATGGCGCTGACCGCTGCTGGGTCTGCTCTGAGAAGCTCCGCCCCCAAAATGGCCCTGTCTTCCCGCTCTTCCTAGGATTATACTGGCCTGAGGATTTATGCTGGTTGGGGACCCCGACAGGCTGTGACACCAGTGTAGGCGCTGGCTCAGGGCGCCCCTTACAACGCCGCACTATGTACCGCTGAGCCTCCGGAGCGCAGTTAATACTGCGCTCCTACACTGATGCAGCCATCTTCACACCGGCCCCCGCATACCAGGGGGGTCAGTGACTCACTCGCCACTGATCTTCAGCTTTGCAAGGGGGTGGCGGCATGCTGCTGGGGTGAGCGATTCCCTGTAGCGGGGAACGATCTATCCCCTCAGGGGCCCAGTGTCCTGTCAGCGGAGATAATGGCTCAGACCCCGCAGGGCGGACACTACTCTACTCCTCCTCTCCCCCCCCCCCCTTAGTCCCACGAAGCAGGGAGGCTGTTGCCATCAGCCTCCCTGTAAAATAATAAACTCTAAAATAAACTTTACTAGAGAAACTCTGGAGAGCTCCCCTAGCTGTGACCGGCTCCTCCGGGCACATTTTCTAAACTGAGTGTGGTAGGAGGGGCATAGAGGGAGGAGCCAGCCCACACTCTCAAACTGCCAATGGCTCCTGGTGGACCCGTCTATACCCCATGGTACTAATGTGGACCCCAGCATCCACTAGGACGTAAAAGAAAAAGTAAAAAAACTCATATCGACCTTGTTCATGTCAACCAATAGTGTAGTGGTCGACCTAATGACCCGTACCCCAATAGATTATACAAATTAATTACACTATGGCCGATTAAAACCAGGTGAAATGTTGCCTTGAATAAGCCAGCCACATAAACTGTTTATATCATGAGTGTGCCAGATTAAAGGGATAGTATGGTAAATTGAAGAATATACAAACTCCACAGTTAGGGCCATATTGGGAATCGAACCCATGACCTCAGTGCTGTGAGGCAGTAATGCTAACCATTACACAGTCCGTGCTGCCCAGTAGATCATGGAGGGTTGACTTTATCATATCAAAGTTACTTGATTTATACAGAACTATTATTTAGTAAATTTTGGCTTACTATTATCATCACCATACAATAATACCCACTCCTCCTAAACAAAACACCCTAGTGCTGAGACAAGCGCTCATTTAGAAATAGGAGAGTGATGTAATAGTTCTGCTGCAAAGAGAGACAGTCTGTGACAGCATTAGGTGCAGTAACACTGTATTATTATTTAATAGACTTCTGTACAGCATATACATAATCTGCAGCACTGTGCAATAATTAGACATCAGTCCTCCCACACACACCACCGCTAGCAGCATGTCTACGGGCAACCTAAGGAAAGCGGAGAACAGACAGACAGACAGGAGACTGCTGGTAGCTCAGTAAAAGCCGGAGGTCGCAGGCTGGAGTTACACACGTGCTAATAATAAGATGCCATCACCTGAGCGAACACTGAGGTTGTAGCGGTGAATAGAGCCCGCAGCTGCAGCCCTGACATCTTACCGCCACATACACAGAAACTAAAAGCTGAACCTGCTAAGGCGCTGTCTTCCTGCAGACACAGGAATTGTAGTTCAGTTTGGGGGTGGGAAAACTACATGTCCCGGCAAGCAGAGAGGCAGTAGGCGTAGCCTTACGGCTCTGACGTGTATGGGAGGAAGGGTGTGTAGGGTTGTGTCTATGTTCCCTTCCTGATCAGGACTAGGAAGTGACAGCACGAGAGGGCAGTAGATAACTTCCGCCCTTACAGCACCTAAATGTTTCATCCATTCTCAGTTCGCTTGAGGTTATTTCGTTTTATCCATACTTCCCAACATGACCCTCTCCAGGGGGGACACAATGTCCTGCTTCCGGACTTTTCTCTTGATTTATGATTGCCGTCACCTGTTTTTAACAGGTTAATGAATAAGAAAGACACCATAGGTGAAAGCAATTATAAATTAAGAGAGAAGTCCAGGAGCAGAGCATTCTGTCCCAACTGGAGAGGGTCATGTTGGGAGGTATGTTTGATCTATGCACCATTAGACGCTCGCCATGCTTCAGGCTCGGGGTCTCGCTTCGCTCGCCACAGGTTACTATTCCAAACAGACTGTGACATGGACCCAGGGGCTTATAGGAAATGTTCTCTCCACGGATGGTTACTAGACGCTACCAGTTGTTAGACGGCACGGCAGTGGCGCCTGTCTGTCTGTTCTGCTTTTTTGGTTGATACAGAGGAGATGATGGTTATTACATATATGTCAAGGCTATCTGCACACTCCGTTTGCCACCTCTGTTATCCCTGAATGTCCTTCAGTGTAAGAAAGTGCCTGCTCTGACTACACTGATTCCAGTGCTATTCCACGTTATCACCTCATTAATATTTAGGTTATTCTAGTTTGCTTTAACATAATTTTATACTTAGGTAAAATCCTTTTAGTGCACTGAGGGACACAGGAATTACATTGGGGAATAGTGGGTGCAGAATAGAGCATACTGTAGGTTGTTGTAAATTGTGATGTATTCAGGCTCACACCGCTTATAAACCCTTATCTGACAGCCGCACTGCAGTCTAGCTCTGGTCACCATTGATAGTTTTTTTTTCATTGATGGACGATAGAAGAGTTTAATTTCCATATAGCATTGCTCTTCACTGTCAACATGCACCCTTATCTCTACCCTGATTCTCTGATTGTCCTGCCACATTCATGTCACCCACAGTAGTGATTTCTATCACCGGTTCCAACCATTGATGGCTTCCTGACATTGCTGTAAAGTACGACTGGCACCATCTATGGTGAACCATTTTATGGCCATCCCTACTTCAGCTAAGCTTAACAAAGGCCCACAGGCGACAGTAGAGAGAAAGGAGATATCAAACAAGGGAGCAGATGTATTAACCTGGAGAAGGCATAAGGAAGTGATAAACCAGTGATAAGTGCAAGGTGATAAACACAGCCAGTCAGCTCCTAACTGTCAATTTGCATACTGGAGCTGATTGGCTGGTGCGTTTACCACCTTGCACTTATCACTGGTTTATCACTTCCTTATGCTTTCTCCAGGTTAATACATCTGCCCCAAGAAGAGGAAAGAACAAGAGGGTAAAGATCGCCAAGTGTCTCCAATTGACATGTACAAAAAAAAAACCTGTTTCCTTAGTCCTCCAGTGGGGTACACGGAGGATGTCCCTAAGCTGCCTCTGACTGGGTACACTCAGTGGAAATGTTGGGAAGGACTCTTCTTCAAAACCAGTCATCCCTGGATGAAAACACATGTAACCTGTAAAATCTGCTGAATGTATGAACAAACAGATGACAGCTATGCACAGATGCTTAGCCGTAGCCCAGTGCCGTGCGGGAGCCACACACTGACCTGCTAATATAAACCATGAGGTTTCAGGAACCGACTGACCAACCCAGAATAATCCTGATTTAGGGTGGAAGTAATCCACCCATCAATAGTATGCTTGGAAGACAGCTATCTCTTTTTCTGAACATCGTAAATGATTAAAATATCTTCTTTCTGCTGCGGGGTACACTGGGCTCCACAAGGATAGACATTGGGGTGTAGAGTAGGATCGTGATCCGAAGCACCGACAGGCCCAAAAGCTTTGACCTCCACAAGATGCATAGCGCCGCCTCCTATATCACCCTGCCTCCGTGCACAGTTTGTAGTTGGTGCTTGCAGTGCAAGCATGTAACAGGAAGAGCTGCTCACAGCAGCTCTATAAAAGCTTTTTCTGGGGAAAAAAGAAGACTACAAGGGCTGCAGCAGAGGCACAGATTGTGCTGGATGTCAGTAGACATTGCCTGCTGCAGCTCCATCTCTCCCCCAGCGGCGCTGTACACTCCGTGTACCTACAGCAGGAGGCTCCGGTTTTCTTTCAAGTTAGTCACACACGGCTGGGGCTCTCCGGGATCGCGTGGCCGCACTTCGGGAGGAGGTAAGTGGGTCCCGCTCGCGGGACCCGTACTTTATCGCGATCCGGCGCGGCCGGTGGGAGGCGGGCCGCGCACGCTGGCGGTGGACACTGTGGCAGTACAGGCGATCCCACTAGATCACCAGGGCATGGGTGCAGGTCAGGTTTTCTCTCTAAACCTTTTTTACAAGTAGCCCGCAGTACCCGGTTGTTTTGCCAGCAGAGGGGATAATGCTTAGACCTGGATCCCCTCCCCCAGCCCCAGGGTGCCATTTTCTGCAAATGTTCCCGCCCTGGAGCTGCATATCTGTCTCTCCCTCACTCCCTGGCAGTGTCTGCCGCGCCATTATCCCTCAGCTTACTGTTCCTGGGAATGCTTGGGCAAATCCTCCTATGTAAAGCTGCCTGGTTTTCAGTGCTGTGACTTTACAAGACACTTAAGTATTCTACCTGCCTTTTTTAGTCAGTGTTAGTTAAGAAAGAGTGCACTTAGTCAGGGTTTCCTAGTACAATTACCCTGTGATATACATCCAGTTCTTACTGTGTACTGTTATATCTATTGTTATATAGCTGTGTAAGCTAGTCCAGTGCAGTATTATTGTTAGTAATAACCTCTGCATTGTACAGACTGTGACTATATGTGTGTGCATTTGATAGCTGAGTGGTGTCCATTTCGTGTCTTTCACTCAACCTGCTATCCCTATATTCTATAACCTGAGGGGGCTTGGTGCGTCAGGTTTTGTCTAATATAGGATTTTCACAAAGATATACTGTATTACGTATTTTTTTCTGTGATTTAGTCACCATATCTCTCCTTTATCTCTGCTGGTGCTGACTACACTGCGCAGGGGTTTGGGCTAGAGGTATTGTGCTGCTGACAAATTGTACTGTGTTACCTGATACTGCAAGTTATATCATGTCTGCTTCTGAGGGTAACGGTTCTGGGGCTGAACACACTGCCGGTGTTGCTGAAGCCGCAGATACCTATGAGGAGAATATAGCAGCTTTAGGCTCTGGCTCTGGGGGCTCCTTGCCCCCCAGTGGGACGGTGGCAACAGGGGCAAATAATGACCCGCCGTGGGCCGCTTTTTCCACGCTTCTGCATACGCTAGTTCATAAACTAACACCCCCTATGGGACCCCCAATGCCGGTGCAACCGTTTGTGGTCCCTGCAGCTAACCCGCCGTGGGCGGACGATTTATCTGCTCAAATAAAGAAGTTGAACCAGTCCCTGACTACTAAAAAGTCTGACCGTCGCTCGCCTACGTCCAAGGGGTCCTCTAAGCGAGCGCTTGTCTCCTCACAATCCACTGCTGTCACTGACACCTCGTCGGATGAAGACGGCACTTACACTGACCCCACAGGTTCTGACTCAGATACGGCTGATGGGGAGGGTGGTTCACATGTGGATGTTCCTGATCTTTTGGAGGCTATTCATTTAATTTTACAGATTACGGATGATCCCGAGCCATCCGTTCCTCCTAAGAAACCAGATAGGTTCAAGCGTCAGAAGGTGATTATACAAGTTTTACCTCTGACCACCTAATTGATATACGTCAGGAACCCTGGGAAAACCCGGGTACAAAGTTTGTGCCTCAAAAGAAGATGCTGGCTCGCTATCCCCTCGCGCCAGAGCTGTCTAAGAATTGGGAAACGCCTCCTCCAGTGGACTCACATGTGGCTAGGATGGTGGTTTCTTCAGCTCTACCGGTCACCACCGTCACATCTCTAAAAGAGCCTACGGATAAACGTGTGGAGGGTTGTCTGAAAGCGATTTACACCCTCACGGGTGCTGCACAAAGGCCCACTATTACAGCTACTTGGGCAGCAGAGGCTATTGAAGCATGGGCCTTGGAGTTAGATGCTGAAATCTCCTCTGACCATGCTATACAATGCTTGTCTTATATTGTCACAGCTTCTCGTTATATTAAAGAGGCGGCTTCTGATGCCGGTATCCTGGCAGCCAAGGCCTCTACTACGTCAGTCCTGGCTCGCCGGATAATGTGGCTGAGATCCTGGTCTGTGGATCTGGACTCTAGAAAAACCCTGGAGGTACTCCCTTTTAAGGGAAATATTCTGTTTGGGGAGGATTTAAATAAGACTGTGGCTGACTTGGCTACTGCCAAAACTGCCTGTCTGCCAAGTACTGCTCCTTCTGTGTCAAAGGCTAAAGGTACTTCCTTTCGCCCCTTTCATCCTTCAGGTAAAGCAAAAGGTCAGGCGTACAACAAGCAGGCCCGCACTTCCAAACCTGGTAAGCCTAAGCCCAAAAGAGCCTGGGCGGCCCGTCAGCCAGCTTCCAAGACAGATATGCCCGCCGCATCCCCCTGGGGGATCCAAGGGTGGGGGGCCGGCTTCTAGGGTATACCCAGGAATGGTTGAAGACAACTTCAGATGCCTGGGTACGGGAAGTCGTCACTCGAGATTACGCCATAGCCTTCAAAAACCGACCCCCTCATCGATTTTGCCAGACAGATGTCCCGTTGGACAAGACAAAGGCAAACACTCTACATTCAGTGGTACAGACCCTCCTGGATACAGGAGTCGTAGTACAGGTGCCTCTTGCACAGAGGGGCCAGGGGTAGTATTCTCAGCTGTTTCTAGTCCCGAAACCGAATGGGTCCTCCCGGCCCATTCTCAACCTCAAGGCATTGAACAGGTTTGTGAAGGTTTCCAGGTTCCGGATGGAAACCCTTCGCTCTATAGTTCTGGCCTTGGAACCTGGGGACTTCATGGTCTCCCTGGATATACAGGATGCTTACCTGCATATTCCTATAGCAGTGTCTCATCAGCAATACCTGAGATTTGTGATTGGCATCTGCCATTACCAGTTTTGGGCATTACCTTTTGGATTAACAACGGCTCCGCGAGTCTTTACAAAAGTCATGGCGGTGATGACGGTGGTACTCCGCCGTCAAGGGGTCAGGATACTGCCGTATTTGGACGACTTGTTAATCCTGGCAAATTCCCCAGAAGTTCTCCTGCGTCATCTAGATGTGACGGTTCGGTTTCTGCAAGCCCACGGGTGGCTCATCAACTGGAAGAAGTCATCCCTGATCCCTGCTCAGAGCATGGTGCAACTGGGAGCACTATTGGACACTCAAAACCAGCGGTTGTTCCTGTCTCAGGAGAAAGTCCTGAAACTTCAGGACAGGATTAGTTGCTTCCTATCTCATCCGCAAGTGTCGATACATTCGGCGATGCAGGTGCTGGGCCTCATGGTGTCAGCATTCGACATGGTGGAGTACGTTCAATTTCACTCTCGCCCTCTCCAGAGGCTGATTCTAGCCAAATGGGACGGCCTGCCTCACCGGATCAGGTCTCAAATGATCTTATTGACTCCGGAGGTTCGTCTGTCGCTGCTCTGGTGGCTCCGGGACCAACAACTGTGCAGGGGCCGTCCGTTCTGGATATCCGACTGGGTCCTGTTGACAACAGATGCCAGTCTAAGAGGTTGGGGCGCGGTGCTGGAGCAACACTCCCTTCAGGGGCGGTGGACCAAGGAGGAGTCCCTCCTCTCGATCAATATTCTGGAGTTGTGGGCGGTCTTCAATGCCTTGAACCTAGCCCAGCATTTAATTCAGAACCGTCCTGTTCAAGTACAGTCAGACAACGCCACCACAGTGGCTTACATAAATCATCAAGGCGGCACTCGAAGCCGCCTAGCAATGAAGGAAGTCTCACGGATTCTACAGTGGGCAGAACGCCATCTACCGGCCATATCGGCAATATTCATTCCGGGAGTCCTGAATTGGGAAGCAGACTTTCTCAGTCGTCAGGACGTGCATGCCGGCGAGTGGGGCCTCCATCCAGAAGTGTTTCAACTCCTAGTGGAAAGGTGGGGCCTTCCAGACGTAGATCTGATGGCGTCTCGACACAATCACAAGGTTCCGGTCTTCAGAGCAAGGACAAGGGATCCTCAAGCAGCATTCGTGGATGCGCTGGCGGTACCGTGGAGGTTTCGGCTGCTGTACGTGTTCCCTCCGGTGTCACTCCTGCCCAGGGTAATTCGGAAGTTCAAGCAAGAAAAAGGAATTCTGCTTCTCATAGCTCCAGCGTGGCCCAGACGGCACTGGTTCTCAGACCTGCAAGGCCTATCGTCAGAGCGTCCAATTCTACTTCCACAACGCCCAGACCTCCTCGTTCAGGGCCCCTGTGTCTACCAGGACCTAGCCCGGCTGTCTTTGACGGCGTGGCTCTTGAAGCTTCCGTCTTAAGGGCTAAAGGGTTTTCTGAGGCGGTCATTCAAACTATGTTGCGGGCCCGGAAACCGGCTTCGGCTCGGATTTACTATAGGGTCTGGCATTCTTACTTTGGTGCGCATCTAACAATTATGACGCTTCCAAGTTTAGTATAGCCAAGTTGTTGGCTTTTCTTCAGCAGGGCCTGGACTTAGGCCTGCGTCTGGCCTCCCTCAAGGTTCAAATATCTGCCTTGTCGGTGTGGTTTCAGAGAAAAATTGCGACCTTACCTGATGTGCCTACCTTTACTCAGGGTGTGTTGCATTTCCAACCTCCCTATGCCCCGCCGGTGGCTCCTTGGGACTTGTCGGTGGTTTTGGAGGCGTTACAAGAGTCTCCGTTTGAAACTCTTGGTTCAGCTGATCTTAAGTGGTTGACCCATAAGGTGGTGTTTCTGCTGGCTATTGCTTCAGCTAGAAGAGTGTCGGACTTGGGTGCCTTGTCTTGTAGTTCCCCATATCTGATATTTCACCGTGACCGGGCGGTTCTTAGGACTCGTCCCGTTTATTTGCCTAAGGTGGTTTCTTCATTCCACCTTACCCAGGAGATTGTGGTTCCGGCACTTGTTTCTCCTGATCTGTCTCCCAAAGAGCGGTCTTTGGATGTGGTACGGGCTCTCCGCATCTATGTGAAGAGAACTGCTTCTGTTAGGAAATCTGATTCTCTCTTTTTATTCTGTTTGGATTTCACAAACGGGGCTGGCCTGCTCACAAGCAGACTTTGGCCAGATGGATTAGAATGTTGATTGCACATGCTTATGTGAGGGCTGGTCTGTCAGCTCCTGCTCACATTACGGCCCATTCTACTCGGTCTGTTGGACCTTCTTGGCGGCCCGCCGTGGTGCGACCCTTGAACAATTGTGCATGGCGGCTGCGTGGTCCTCAGTGAACACGTTCATTAGGTTCTATGCCTTCAATACCGCCGCTTCCCAGGATGCTTCCTTTGGACGCCGGGTTCTTGTGCCCGCTACTGTGCATCCCCTCCCATAAGGAACTGCTTTAGGACATCCCCAATGTCTAGCCTTGTGGAGCCAGTGTACCCCGCAGCAGAAAACGAGTTTTATGCTAAGAACTTACCTTTGTTAAAACTCTTTCTGCGAGGTACACTGGGCTCCACAAGGCGCCCACCCTGATGCACTTAGCTTCTTTGGGATGGTATGGCATTAGCCGCTGACACTTCTCCTGTCAGGAGAGTGTGGTGTTTGTGGCAACTGGCAGTTGTCGTCTCTTTTACTTGCTACTGCATTGGGCTGGTTAACAAAACTGAGCTCCTGTGCACGGAGGCGGGGTAATATAGGAGGCGGCGCTATGCATCTTGGGAAGAAGGTCAAAGCTTTTGAGCCTGTTGGTGCTTCGGATCAAGATCCTACTCTACACCCCAATGTCTATCCTTGTGGAGCCCAGTGTACCTCGCAGAAATAGTTTTAACAAAGGTAAGTTCTTACCATAAAACTCGTTATTTTGGAGTATCGCTTACCCTGCCAATACATGTAAAAGGATGCACCATCATAACTCTAAGCAACCCTAAATTTGCTCAGAGTGCCTGTTGCAAGTATGCGCTGAAGCCTTTACAACTGCATACCAATTTGCAGTCGCAGGCTCAGATACGCCCCGACACACCTGCATTTTTTGAAGCCACACCGCATTACCTCTCTCAAACGCTCACTATCTGTCACTCACTTTGCAAGTAATTCCTCACTGTGTCCGTTGTTGATAATCAATTGCAGCATGTGCGCAGTGAGACTGACAAGTGCAAGTACGAAAATGATCAACTGCACAAACATCGGCATTTGTGTCCATCTCTGAATCAGACGCTAAGTGCTTCCAGTCCATACTATGCCACACTGAACAAAATGCCTCCCGTACTACTTATGCTGGACATTCTTACCCCAGCATTTTTACTGCTAAACAAACATGGCATTCAATATTCTTTTACAAATACACAGTAATGCAGTGGTGTCACTAGGGTCGGTGTCACCCACTGGTCCTCCTTCTGTATCAAACCATACAGAATCCTTAGCAATTATTTTTTTAAATGCTACTTATAAATTGTAATTCCTGTATATCACTGAATGTAATAGTGACATAAACAACTAGCAAATTTAAAATGATACATTTAAGTACAATATCATACACATAGTCTACCTCACCTCTCCCCCTCCTCTCATCATTTTGGTGTAACCTGGTGTTGTCTGCATCCACCTAGTGACGCCGCAGCAGTAGTGAATGATCCAGTGACAATTTGCCATTAATAAAAAGAGAATATTTTGCCATGTAAATCAATCCAATTGAATGATATGTTTGTGTGACACGGCCGTTTGAGATACTGTTCATAAGACATTTTAAAATATTCCATGCTTATGATAAGTGTCTTATACACAGACGAGTCACATTATTATGACCACCAGCCAGAGTAACCGTCATGTGCAGCATGGACAGCAGCTAGATGGACTGAACTGTTGTTTTAGACACACATCTGGTAGCCCCCAGGTTCATTTTGCCGGTAAGCTGCTCCACTGTAGCGTGTCGGTCGGCCCTCACTCACCTTAGCAGCTGACATTCACCTCCCACATCAATGGCACGTGGTGCTCTGCAGTTTCCACGTTGGTTATTCAATGGTGTCATTTGTCCAGTCATGATACACCTTCATCACAACAGCATGCGAACAGTTCACAAACTGCGCTGTTTCAGAAAATAAGAATTTACTTACCGATAATTCTATTTCTCGTAGTCCGTAGTGGATGCTGGGGACTCCGTAAGGACCATGGGGAATAGCGGCTCCGCAGGAGACTGGGCACATCTAAAGAAAGCTTTAGGACTATCTGGTGTGCACTGGCTCCTCCCCCTATGACCCTCCTCCAAGCCTCAGTTAGGATACTGTGCCCGGACGAGCGTACACAATAAGGAAGGATTTTGAATCCCGGGTAAGACTCATACCAGCCACACCAATCACACTGTACAACTTGTGATCTGAACCCAGTTAACAGCATGATAACAGAGGAGCCTCTAGAAAAAATGGCTCACTACAGCAATAACTAGAGATGAGCGCCGGAAATTTTTCGGGTTTTGTGTTTTGGTTTTGGGTTCGGTTCCGCGGCCGTGTTTTGGGTTCGACCGCGTTTTGGCAAAACCTCACCGAATTTTTTTTGTCGGATTCGGGTGTGTTTTGGATTCGGGTGTTTTTTTCAAAAAACCCTAAAAAACAGCTTAAATCATAGAATTTGGGGGTCATTTTGATCCCAAAGTATTATTAACCTCAAAAACCATAATTTACACTCATTTTCAGTCTATTCTGAATACCTCACACCTCACAATATTATTTTTAGTCCTAAAATTTGCACCGAGGTCGCTGTGTGAGTAAGATAAGCGACCCTAGTGGCCGACACAAACACCGGGCCCATCTAGGAGTGGCACTGCAGTGTCACGCAGGATGGCCCTTCCAAAAAACCCTCCCCAAACAGCACATGACGCAAAGAAAAAAAGAGGCGCAATGAGGTAGCTGACTGTGTGAGTAAGATAAGCGACCCTAGTGGCCGACACAAACACCGGGCCCATCTAGGAGTGGCACTGCAGTGTCACGCAGGATGGCCCTTCCAAAAAACCCTCCCCAAACAGCACATGACGCAAAGAAAAAAAGAGGCGCAATGAGGTAGCTGACTGTGTGAGTAAGATAAGCGACCCTAGTGGCCGACACAAACACCGGGCCCATCTAGGAGTGGCACTGCAGTGTCACGCAGGATGGCCCTTCCAAAAAACCCTCCCCAAACAGCACATGACGCAAAGAAAAAAAGAGGCGCAATGAGGTAGCTGACTGTGTGAGTAAGATAAGCGACCCTAGTGGCCGACACAAACACCGGGCCCATCTAGGAGTGGCACTGCAGTGTCACGCAGGATGGCCCTTCCAAAAAACCCTCCCCAAACAGCACATGACGCAAAGAAAAAAAGAGGCGCAATGAGGTAGCTGACTGTGTGAGTAAGATAAGCGACCCTAGTGGCCGACACAAACACCGGGCCCATCTAGGAGTGGCACTGCAGTGTCACGCAGGATGGCCCTTCCAAAAAACCCTACCCAAAAAGCACATGACGCAAAGAAAAAAAGAGGCGCAATGAGGTAGCTGACTGTGTGAGTAAGATAAGCGACCCTAGTGGCCGACACAAACACCGGGCCCATCTAGGAGTGGCACTGCAGTGTCACGCAGGATGGCCCTTCCAAAAAACCCTCCCCAAACAGCACATGACGCAAAGAAAAATGAAAGAAAAAAGAGGTGCAAGATGGAATTGTCCTTGGGCCCTCCCACCCACCCTTATGTTGTATAAACAGGACATGCACACTTTAACCAACCCATCATTTCAGTGACAGGGTCTGCCACACGACTGTGACTGAAATGACGGGTTGGTTTGGACCCCCACCAAAAAAGAAGCAATTAATCTCTCCTTGCACAAACTGGCTCTACAGAGGCAAGATGTCCACCTCATCATCATCCTCCGATACATCACCGTGTACATCCCCCTCCTCACAGATTATCAATTCGTCCCCACTGGAATCCACCATCTCAGCTCCCTGTGTACTTTGTGGAGGCAATTGCTGCTGGTCAATGTCTCCACGGAGGAATTGATTATAATTCATTTTAATGAACATCATCTCCACATTTTCTGGATGTAACCTCGTACGCCGATTGCTGACAAGGTGAGCGGCGGCACTAAACACTCTTTCGGAGTACACACTTGTGGGAGGGCAACTTAGGTAGAATAAAGCCAGTTTGTGCAAGGGCCTCCAAATTGCCTCTTTTTCCTGCCAGTATAAGTACGGACTGTGTGACGTGCCTACTTGGATGCGGTCACTCATATAATCCTCCACCATTCTTTCAATGGTGAGAGAATCATATGCAGTGACAGTAGACGACATGTCCGTAATCGTTGTCAGGTCCTTCAGTCCGGACCAGATGTCAGCATCAGCAGTCGCTCCAGACTGCCCTGCATCACCGCCAGCGGGTGGGCTCGGAATTCTGAGCCTTTTCCTCGCACCCCCAGTTGCGGGAGAATGTGAAGGAGGAGATGTTGACAGGTCGCGTTCCGCTTGACTTGACAATTTTCTCACCAGCAGGTCTTTGAACCCCAGCAGACTTGTGTCTGCCGGAAAGAGAGATCCAAGGTAGGCTTTAAATCTAGGATCGAGCACGGTGGCCAAAATGTAGTGCTCTGATTTCAACAGATTGACCACCCGTGAATCCTTGTTAAGCGAATTAAGGGCTCCATCCACAAGTCCCACATGCCTAGCGGAATCGCTCCGTGTTAGCTCCTCCTTCAATGTCTCCAGCTTCTTCTGCAAAAGCCTGATGAGGGGAATGACCTGACTCAGGCTGGCAGTGTCTGAACTGACTTCACGTGTGGCAAGTTCAAAGGGCATCAGAACCTTGCACAACGTTGAAATCATTCTCCACTGCGCTTGAGACAGGTGCATTCCACCTCCTATATCGTGCTCAATTGTATAGGCTTGAATGGCCTTTTGCTGCTCCTCCAACCTCTGAAGCATATAGAGGGTTGAATTCCACCTCGTTACCACTTCTTGCTTCAGATGATGGCAGGGCAGGTTCAGTAGTTTTTGGTGGTGCTCCAGTCTTCTGTACGTGGTGCCTGTACGCCGAAAGTGTCCCGCAATTCTTCTGGCCACCGACAGCATCTCTTGCACGCCCCTGTCGTTTTTTTAAAAATTCTGCACCACCAAATTCAAGGTATGTGCAAAACATGGGACGTGCTGGAATTTGCCCATATTTAATGCACACACAATATTGCTGGCGTTGTCCGATGCCACAAATCCACAGGAGAGTCCAATTGGGGTAAGCCATTCCGCGATGATCTTCCTCAGTTGCCGTAAGAGGTTTTCAGCTGTGTGCGTATTCTGGAAAGCGGTGATACAAAGCGTAGCCTGCCTAGGAAAGAGTTGGCATTTGCGAGATGCTGCTACTGGTGCCGCCGCTGCTGTTCTTGCGGCGGGAGTCCATACATCTACCCAGTGGGCTGTCACAGTCATATAGTCCTGACCCTGCCCTGCTCCACTTGTCCACATGTCCGTGGTTAAGTGGACATTGGGTACAACTGCATTTTTTAGGACACTGGTGAGTCTTTTTCTGACGTCCGTGTACATTCTCGGTATCGCCTGCCTAGAGAAGTGGAACCTAGATGGTATTTGGTAACGGGGGCACACTGCCTCAATAAATTGTCTAGTTCCCTGTGAACTAACGGCGGATACCGGACGCACGTCTAACACCAACATAGTTGTCAAGGCCTCAGTTATCCGCTTTGCAGCAGGATGACTGCTGTGATATTTCATCTTCCTCGCAAAGGACTGTTGGACAGTCAATTGCTTACTGGAAGTAGTACAAGTGGGCTTACGACTTCCCCTCTGGGATGACCATCGACTCCCAGCAGCAACAACAGCAGCGCCAGCAGCAGTAGGCGTTACACGCAAGGATGCATCGGAGGAATCCCAGGCAGGAGAGGACTCGTCAGAATTGCCAGTGACATGGCCTGCAGGACTATTGGCATTCCTGGGGAAGGAGGAAATTGACACTGAGGGAGTTGGTGGGGTGGTTTGCGTGAGCTTGGTTACAAGAGGAAGGGATTTACTGGTCAGTGGACTGCTTCCGCTGTCGCCCAAAGTTTTTGAACTTGTCACTGACTTATTATGAATGCGCTGCAGGTGACGTATAAGGGAGGATGTTCCGAGGTGGTTAACGTCCTTACCCCTACTTATTACAGCTTGACAAAGGCAACACACGGCTTGACACCTGTTGTCCGCTTTTCTGTTGAAATACCTCCACACTGAAGAGCTGATTTTTTTGGTATTTTCACCAGGCATGTCAACGGCCATATTCCTCCCACGGACAACAGGTGTCTCCCCGGGTGCCTGACTTAAACAAACCACCTCACCATCAGAATCCTCCTGGTCAATTTCCTCCCCAGCGCCAGCAACACCCATATCCTCCTCATCCTGGTGTACTTCAACATCTTCATCTTCAATCTGACTATCAGGAACTGGACTGCGGGTGCTCCTTCCAGCACTTGCAGGGGGCATGCAAATGGTGGAAGGCGCATGCTCTTCACGTCCAGTGTTGGGAAGGTCAGGCATCGCAACCGACACAATTGGACTCTCCTTGTGGATTTGGGATTTCGAAGAACGCACAGTTCTTTGCGGTGCTTTTGCCAGCTTGAGTCTTTTCAGTTTTCTAGCGAGAGGCTGAGTGCTTCCATCCTCATGTGAAGCTGAACCACTAGCCATGAACATAGGCCAGGGCCTCAGCCGTTCCTTGCCACTCCGTGTGGTAAATGGCATATTGGCAAGTTTACGCTTCTCCTCCGACAATTTTATTTTAGGTTTTGGAGTCCTTTTTTTACTGATATTTGGTGTTTTGGATTTGACATGCTCTGTACTATGACATTGGGCATCGGCCTTGGCAGACGACGTTGCTGGCATTTCATCGTCTCGGCCATGACTAGTGGTAGCAGCTTCAGCACGAGGTGGAAGTGGATCTTGATCTTTCCCTAATTTTGGAACCTCAACATTTTTGTTCTCCATATTTTAATAGGCACAACTAAAAGGCACCTCAGGTAAACAATGGAGATGGATGGATACTAGTATACAATTATGGATGGACTGCCGAGTGCCGACACAGAGGTAGCTACAGCCGTGGACTACCGTACTGTGTCTGCTGCTAATATAGACTGGTTGATAATGAGATGTAGTATGTATAAAGAAGAAAGGAAAAAAAAAACCACGGGTAGGTGGTATACAATTATGGACGGACTGCCGAGTGCCGACACAGAGGTAGCTACAGCCGTGGACTACCGTACTGTACTGTGTCTGCTGCTAATATAGACTGGATGATAATGAGATGTAGTATGTATAAAGAAGAAAGAAAAAAAAAACCACGGGTAGGTGGTATACAATTATGGACGGACTGCCGAGTGCCGACACAGAGGTAGCTACAGCCGTGGACTACCGTACTGTGTCTGCTGCTAATATAGACTGGTTGATAATGAGATGTAGTATGTATAAAGAAGAAAGGAAAAAAAAAACCACGGGTAGGTGGTATACAATTATGGACGGACTGCCGAGTGCCGACACAGAGGTAGCTACAGCCGTGGACTACCGTACTGTACTGTGTCTGCTGCTAATATAGACTGGATGATAATGAGATGTAGTATGTATAAAGAAGAAAGAAAAAAAAAACCACGGGTAGGTGGTATACAATTATGGATGGACTGCCGAGTGCCGACACAGAGGTAGCTACAGCCGTGAACTACCGTACTGTGTCTGCTGCTAATATAGACTGGATGATAATGAGATGTAGTATGTATAAAGAAGAAAGAAAAAAAAAACCACGGGTAGGTGGTATACAATTATGGACGGACTGCCGAGTGCCGACACAGAGGTAGCTACAGCCGTGGACTACCGTACTGTACTGTGTCTGCTGCTAATATAGACGGGATGATAATGAGATGTATGTATAAAGAAGAAAGAAAAAAAAAAACCACGGGTAGGTGGTATACAATTATGGATGGACTGCCAAGTGCCGACACAGAGGTAGCTACAGCCGTGGACTACCGTACTGTGTCTGCTGCTAATATAGACTGGTTGATAATGAGATGTAGTATGTATAAAGAAGAAAGAAAAAAAAAACCACGGGTAGGTGGTATACAATTATGGACGGACTGCCGAGTGCCGACACAGAGGTAGCTACAGCCGTGGACTACCGTACTGTACTGTCTGCTGCTAATATAGACTGGATGATAATGAGATGTAGTATGTATAAAGAAGAAAGAAAAAAAAACCACGGGTAGGTGGTATACAATTATGGATGGACTGCCGAGTGCCGACACAGAGGTAGCTACAGCCGTGAACTACCGTACTGTGTCTGCTGCGACTGGATGATAAATAATGATATAAAAAATATATATATATATCACTACTGCAGCCGGACAGGTATATATTATATAATGACGGACCTGCTGGACACTGTCTGTCAGCAGAATGAGTTTTTTATTTTATAGAATAAAAAAACACCACACAAGTCACACGACGTGTGTTTAACTTTTACAGGCAGACATTCACAATACAATATAGTATACTATATACTGGTGGTCAGGTCACTGGTCAGTCACACTGGCAGTGGCACTCCTGCAGAAAAAAAGTGTGCACTGTTTAATTTTTTAATATGTACTCCTGGCTCCTGCTATAACCTAACTGCTCCCCAGTCTCCCCCACAATTAAGCTGTGTGAGCACAGTCAGATATTATACATAGATGATGCAGCAGCACACTGGGCTGAGCACAGATATGGTATGTGACTGAGTCACTGTGTATCGTTTTTTCAGGCAGAGAACGGATTATATTAAATAATATAAAACTGCACTGGTGGTCACTGGTCAGTCACTAGTATAACTAACTAATACTATCAGCAAAATTCTGCACTCTCTGTCTGAGTACTCCTCCCAAGCTCCAGTAAATAAAGTGTCACTGTCTCACTCTGTCACTAGTATAACTAACTAATACTATCAGCAAAATTCTGCACTCTCTGTCTGAGTACTCCTCCTAAGCTCCAGTAAATGAAGTGTCACTGTCTCACTCTCACTCTCCTATCTATTTCTTCTCTAAACGGAGAGGACGCCAGCCACGTCCTCTCACTATCAATCTCAATGCACGTGTAAAATGGCGGCGACGCGCGGCTCCTTATATAGAATCCGAGTCTCGCGATAGAATCCGAGCCTCGCGAGAATCCGACAGCGTCATGATGACGTTCGGGCGCGCTCGGGTTAACCGAGCAAGGCGGGAAGATCCGAGTCGCTCGGATCCGTGTAAAAAAAGCTGAAGTTCGGGCGGGTTCGGATTCCGAGGAACCGAACCCGCTCATCTCTAGCAATAACCCGATTTTTTGGTAACAATAACTATGTACCAGTATTGCAGACAATCCGCACTTGGGATGGGCGCCCAGCATCCACTACGGACTACGAGAAATAGAATTATCGGTAAGTAAATTCTTATTTTCTCTAACGTCCTAAGTGGATGCTGGGGACTCCGTAAGGACCATGGGGATTATACCAAAGCTCCCAAACGGGCGGGAGAGTGCGGATGACTCTGCAGCACCAATTGAGAGAACTCCAGGTCCTCCTCAGCCAGGGTATCAATTTTGTAGAATTTTACAAACTTATTTGCTCCTGACCAAGTAGCTGCTCGGCAAAGTTGTAAAGCCGAGACCCCTCGGGCAGCCGCCCAAGATGAGCCCACCTTCCTTGTGGAGTGGGCATTTACAGATTTTTGGCTGTGGCAGGCCTGCCACAGAATGTGCAAGCTGAATTGTACTACAAATCCAACGAGCAATAGTCTGCTTAGAAGCAGGAGCACCCAGCTTGTTGGGTGCATACAGGATAAACAGCGAGTCAGATTTTCTGACTCCAGCCGTCCTGGAAACATATATTTTCAGGGCCCTGACAACGTCTAGCAACTTGGAGTCCTTCAAGTCCCTAGTAGCCGCAGGCACCACAATAGGTTGGTTCAGGTGAAACGCTGAAACCACCTTAGGGAGAAACTGAGGACGAGTCCTCAATTCCGCCCTGTCCGAATGGAAAATCAGATAAGGGCTTTTACAGGATAAAGCCGCCAATTCTGACACGCGCCTGGCCCAGGCCAGGGCCAACAGCATGACCACTTTCCATGTGAGATATTTTAACTCCACAGATTTAAGTGGTTCAAACCAATGTGACTTTTGGAACCCAAAAAACTACATTGAGATCCCAAAGTGCCACTGGAGGCACAAAAGGAGGCTGTATATGCAGTACCCCTTTTACAAACGTCTGAACTTCAGGGACTGAAGCTAGTTCTTTTTGGAAGAAAATTGACAGGGCCGAAATTTGAACCTTAATGGACCCCAATTTCAGGCCCATAGACACTCCTGTTTGCAGGAAATGTAGGAATCGACCCAGTTGAATTTCCTCCGTCGGGCCTTACTGGCCTCGCACCACGCAACATATTTTCGCCAAATGCGGTGATAATGTTTTGCGGTTACATCCTTCCTGGCTTTGATCAGGATAGGGATGACTTCATCCGGAATGCCTTTTTTCCTTCAGGATCCGGCGTTCAACCGCCATGCCGTCAAACGCAGCCGCGGTAAGTCTTGGAACAGACAGGGTCCTTGTTGGAGCAGGTCCCTTCTTAGAGGTAGAGGCCAAGGATCCTCCGTGAGCATCTCTTGAAGTTCCGGTTACCAAGTCCTTCTTGGCCAATCCGGAGCCACGAATATAGTGCTTACTCCTCTCCATCTTATCAATCTCAGTACCTTGGGTATGAGAGGCAGAGGAGGGAACACATACACTGACTGGTACACCCACGGTGTTACCAGAGCGTCTACAGCTATTGCCTGAGGGTCCCTTGACCTGGCGCAATACCTGTCGAGTTTTTCCCAACGGTTTATAATCATGTGGAAGACTTCTGGGTGAAGTCCCCACTCTCCCGGGTGGAGGTCGTGCTGAGGAAGTCTGCTTCCCAGTTGTCCACTCCCGGAATGAATACTGCTGACAGTGCTATCACATGATTTTCCGCCCAGCGAAGAATCCTTGCAGCTTCTGCCATTGCCCTCCTGCTTCTTGTGCCACCCTGTCTGTTTACGTGGGTGACTGCCGTGATGTTGTCCGACTGGATCAACACCGGCTGACCTTGAAGCAGAGGTCTTGCGGACCATAAGCCCTGGATATTCCTTCCCTGTGTGACTGCTCCCCAGCCTCGCAGGCTGGCATCCGTGGTCACCAGGACCCAGTCCTGAATGCCGAATCTGCGGCCCTCTAGAAGATGAGCACTCTGCAACCACCACAGGAGGGACACCCTTGTCCTTGGTGACAGGGTTATCCGCTGATGCATCTGAAGATGCGACCCGGACCATTTGTCCAGCAGGTCCCACTGGAAAGTTCTTGCGTGGAATCTGCCGAATGGGATTGCTTCGTAGGAAGCCACCATTTTACCCAGAACCCTTGTGCATTGATGCACTGAGACTTGGCTCGGTTTTAGGAGGTTCCTGACTAGCTCGGATAACTCCCTGTCTTTCCCCTCCGGGAGAAACACCTTTTTCTGGACTGTGTCCAGGATCATCCCAAGGAACAGAAGACAAGTCGTCGGAACCAGCTGCGATTTTGGAATATTGAGAATCCAATCGTGCTGCCGCAACACTACCTGAGATAGTGCTACACCGACCTCCAACTGTTCCCTAGATCTTACCCTTATCAGGGAATCGTCCAAGTAAGGGATAACTAAAATTCCCTTCCTTCGAAGGAATATCATCATTTCGGCCATTACCTTGGTAAAGACCCGGGGTGCCGTGGACCATTCATACGGCAGCGTCTGAACGGATAGTGACAGTTCTGTACCATAAACCTGAGGTACCCTTGGTGAGAAGGGTAAATTTTGACATGAAGGTAGGCATCCTTGATGTCCCGAGACATCATGTAGTCCCCTTCTTCCAGGTTCGCAATCACTGCTCTGAGTGACTCAATCTTGAATTTGAACCTCTGTATGTAAGTGTTCAAAGATTTTAGATTTAGAATCGGTCTCACCGAGCCGTCCGGCTTCGGTACCACAACAGTGTGGAATAATACCCCGTTCCCTGTTGCAGGAGGGGTACCTTGATTATCACCTGCTGGGAATACAGCTTGTGAATGGCTTCCAAAACTGTCTCCCTGTCAGAAGGAGACATCGGTAAAGCCGACTTTAGGAAAACGGCGAGGAGGAGACGTCTCGAATTCTAATTTGTACCCCTGAGATATCACCTGAAGGATCCAGGGGTCTACTTGCGAGTGAGCCCACTGCGCGCTGAAATTCATTGAGACGGGCCCCCCACCGTGCCTGATTCTGCTTGTAAAGCCCCAGCGTCATACTGAGGGCTTGGCAGAGGCGGGAGAGGGTTTCTGTTCCTGGGAACTGGCTGATTTCTGCAGCCTTTTTCCTCTCCCTCTGTCACGGGGCAGAAATGAGGAACATTTTGCCCGCTTGTCCACGAAAAGACTGCGCCTGATAATACGGCGTCTTCTCATGTTGAGAGGCGACCTGGGGTACAAACGTGGATTTCCCAGCTGTTGCCGTGGCCACCAGGTCTGAAAGACCGACCCCAAATAACTCCTTCCCTTATTAAGGCAATACTTCCAAATGCCGTTTGGAATACGAATCACCTGACCACTGACGTGTCCATAACCCTCTACTGGTAGAAATGGACAACGCACTTAGACTTGATGACAGTCGGCAAATATTCCGCTGTGCATCACGCATATATAGAAATGCATCTTTTAAATGTTCTATAGGCAAAAATATACTGTCCCTATCTAGGGTATCAATATTTTCAGTCAGGGAATCCGACCACGCCAACCCAGCACTGCACATCCAGGCTGAGGCGAATTGCTGGTCGCAGTATAACACCAGTTTGTGTGTAAATACATTTTAGGATACCCTCCTGCTTTCTATCAGCAGGATCCTTAAGGGCGGCCATCTCAGGAGAGGGTAGAGCCCTTACAAGCGTGTGAGCGCTTTATCCACCCTAGGGGGTGTTTCCCAACGCACCCTAACCTCTGGCGGGAAAGGATATAATGCCAATAACATTTTAGAAATTATCAGTTGTTATCGGGGGAAAACCACGCATCATCACACACCTCATTTAATTTCTCAGATTCAGGAAAACTACAGGTAGTTTTTCCTCACTGAACATAATACCCCTTTTTGGTGGTACTCGTATTATCAGAAATGTGTAAAACATTTTTCATTGCCTCAATCATGTAACGTGTGGCCCTACTGGAAGTCACATTTGTCTCTTCACCGTCGACACTGGAGTCAGTATCCGTGTCGGCGTCTATATCTGCCATCTGAGGTAACGGGCGCTTTAGAGCCCCTGACGGCCTATGAGACGTCTGGACAGGCACAAGCTGAGTAGCCGGCTGTCTCATGTCAACCACTGTCTTTTATACAGAGCTGACACTGTCACGTAATTCCTTCCAACAGTTCATCCACTCAGGTGTCGACCCCCTAGGGGGTGACATCACTATTACAGGCAATCTGCTCCGTCTCCACATCATTTTTCTCCTCATACATGTCGACACAAACGTACCGACATACAGCACACACACAGGGAATGCTCTGATAGAGGACAGGACCCCACTAGCCCTTTGGGGAGACAGAGGGAGAGTTTGCCAGCACACACCAAAGCGCTATATATATACACAGGGATAACCTTATACAAGTGTTTTTCCCCTTATAGCTGCTGTATTTTAATACTGCGCCTAATTAGTGCCCCCCTCTCTTTTTTTTTAACCCTTTCTGTAGGGTAGTGACTGCAGGGGAGAGCCAGGGGAGCTTCCCTCCAACTGAGCTGTGAGGGAAAATGGCGCCAGTGTGCTGAGGAGATAGGCTCCGCCCCTTTTTCGCGGACTTTTCTCCTGCTTTTTTATGGATTCTGGCAGGGGTTAAAATTCATCCATATAGCCCTGGGGGCTATATGTGATGTATTTTCGCCAGCCAAGGTGTTTTTATTGCTGCTCAGGGCGCCCCCCCCTAGCGCCCTGCACCCTCAGTGACCGAAGTGTGAAGTGTGCTGAGGAGCAATGGCGCACAGCTGCAGTGCTGTGCGCTACCTTGGTGAAGACAGGATGTCTTCTGCCGACGATTTTCCGGACCTCTTCTGTCTTCTGGCTCTGTAAGGGGGCCGGCGGCGCGGCACTGGGACCCATCCATGGCTGGGCCTGTGATCGTCCCTCTGGAGCTAATGTCCAGTAGCCTAAGAAGCCCAATCCACTCTGCACGCAGGTGAGTTCGCTTCTTCTCCCCTTAGTCCCTCGATGCAGTGAGCCTGTTGCCAGCAGGTCTCACTGAAAATAAAAAACCTAAACTAAAACTTTCACTAAGAAGCTCAGGAGAGCCCCTAGTGTGCACCCTTCTCGTTCGGGCACAGAGATCTAACAGAGGCTTGGAGGAGGGTCATAGGGGGAGGAGCCAGTGCACACCAGATAGTCCTAAAGCTTTCTTTAGATGTGCCCAGTCTCCTGCGGAGCCGCTATTCCCCATGGTCCTTACGGAGTCCCCAGCATCCACTTAGGACGTTAGAGAAATACTGCTACCCATGGCCCGAAAGTCGATAATCATCCCTTTTTGCAACTTGGATAATTGCCCCTTTTACCATGACAGCAACGAGTGATATTATTATTAACAGTTTCTTATACAGCGTAGCAAATTCCGTTACGCTTTACAACTGGACACTATTAGAAGACAAAACCGGGTAAAAACAGTCAGAGGTAGGAGGGCCCTGCTCGCAAGCTTACAATCTATAGGGAAATAGGCATTGATACACGAGGATAAATGTTATCTATTGCATACAGTAGTTGTCCACCAGATTGCAAAGGTTCTTGGTGGGGTGCATGATATCACATCACAGCAGTGATGAACCAGGGTCAGGAGGATGGGAGAGTGAAGAAAGAAAATACGTGGGGGATATGTGTGTACTGATTTTTGGAAGGTATACCGCCCTAGGCGCTTGAATTAAATATGGTGAACAAACAATATGGTGTAGTCACTTATTCAAAAGACTTCAATGTTGTTCCATCTGTTGATAGTTTGCTTGATTTCAACGGTGCAGTGCATCAAAATAAAGAAAAAAATATATATAGTGTAATACAGTTTTAAGTGAACAAAATTTCTTTGTGAATTACATATAATGTAACTCTATAGGTGATAATATATCCAATATTTAGCCAAGGCGTACCCCACTCACTATGTGAATGAAGCGAAATAAGCACATAAAGGTATCTTTAGTCAATGAAGCATGGCGTACCCAACTCACAATGTCACAAATGGTTTGAAGCTCATCAAGGTATCTTTCTTGTGGAATATGGACCTTGTCTTTCGACCCAAGTTGTTTTGATCCACGTGTACCCAAAACAAACAAAAACAAATTCTCCAATGTGTAGTAGAGCTTCCAAAACCATATGGGATACACACTAACTATACAGTAACGTAGTTTTAGGATCAATGTTTTAAATATTTAAAAAGAATATGCGTACCCCACTCACAAAAATGGAGTACTTTTCTATACACATCGAGGTATCTTTAGTAATCTTGTATGCAGGAGTATAGAATGCGTACCCTACTCACAGAATTATGCGAGATTTGCAAAGCCCATCAAGGTTTCTTTCATTTTCAATTTCCTCTCCAAAAAAAAAAAAAGGCTGGATGTTTCTTAAAACTATAAAAATTTATTGTACAAAACCCCAATCGGTAGGGGAAAGAATTCCAATGAAACAATGACTACAGTAAAATGCCAATAAAAAGAAAAAACAAAATCACAAAGTTAAAAACATGAACCATCCATGCTGAAACTCTGGAGGTATTTCTCAAAAAAAAAAAACAATTTCCTCAAGAGATTACCTTATCCAGAGTTCAGCTGTGTGTCGTGGATGGATGAAAAAAGCTGGCTATCCCCACTCCTGTTTGTCAGTCAATGCATTTCGGTCTAAATTACCTTTTTCAAGACATGGGTGGAGTGTGGAATACCCAGCTATTTATATGGTGGGCAGCCAATCACATTAAAAAGAAGTGACCTCATTTTGATTCACTCCTTAATTCATGTATTATTTAACATTGCGTTCACATAACAAATAATCCCAATTATGGATGACACAATATGTTTATAAGTCTCAGTATACATAAACTGAGACTTATATTACAAAACTTTACAATCTTTCAACTTATAAACCCTTTTTCGGCTGGTTGCCATGCAATAGGGAACACACACTAGAATGGAGGGTACCCTCATATAAATATGGGGGCAAACATAAAAAGAGAAGAAGTTTGGAAACTAATAATACACCAAAATTGTCCAATAGATATTCACCCCTGAGAGAGAACGATGACATATGGCATGATTCACCGAAAAGGGAAAGGAGACAAAGATCGCCTTTTTTAGAAAGAGTGAGACATTACAACCACTACAGATAAATGCCTTTACCCGTCCAAGAGGAAAAAGGGGTGGGGTTCGAAAGAAGAAGCAAAGTAAATGTAAAAAGAGGATAAGGAAGTCTAAGAAGAGATCATTAGGTGACATAAAAGATAACCGAAAGGAAATTCCCATGGTAAAATTTTTTAATTTAAGCACACACGTTTTGACACAGGATGAAACGACCCTATTACAAAAGGGACTTAAATATGCGCCCACAAGTCATATAGACATGTTTGATACATTTGTGGATGTACAAAAATTTGTTCGAAAATTAACTCTAAAAAAGTTTTTCCATAAACAGGACACTACGAATATGGAGGAAAGAGAATGATTTGGGTACATCATTTCGCCCCAAGTCAATTTTCTTCCCTCAGCATTGCAAAGGGCCATTAATAGATACGTTTAGCACCCTGGTCTTGGAGGATTTAAATAATTTGGACATTAACTATAAAAACTCAAATTTAACTAAGAAAGAGAAGGAAGCCTTAAAAATTCTAGACAGAATAAGGAAATTATTATAAAGCCCACCGATAAGGGAGGAGGCATAGTAATCTTAGATTGTCAAACATATGAAGCGGAAGTTATGCGTCAATTATCTGATTCAAATACTTATAAAAGATTAAGAAGTGACCCTACGGAACAAATACAAAATAAATTAGCTTTGATGATAAAAAAGGCAGTTGTCAAAAATATTGTTACACAGAAAGAAGGGCAATTCATCATTAATGAAACTCCCACTACACCGGTAATTTATATATTGCCTAAAGTGCACAAGTGCACAAAAAAAAACCCCCGGGGAGACCTATCATCTCCGGAGTTTCATCGGTTACTGCGAATCTGTCCAAATTCATTGACTTCCATCTGCAGCCCTTAGTCCGGTTGAACCAGTCCCACTTAAAAGACACGGGAGATTTTCTGAGGGTCATAAAAAACATAAATTGGAGGCATGGGGATCTACTGGTAACGGCAGATGTAAGCTCCCTCTACACCGTCATTGATCATAATGACGGTGTAGAGGCATCTAAGTATTTCCTAAATTTATCATCATTGTCTAAGGACCTTCAAGAATTTATGATAGAGGGCATATTACAGAACAATTTTTTCCTCTTTAAGGATGATTTCTTTTTACAGAAGAAGGGCACAGCGATGGGCACAAGGTTCGCTCCAAGTTATGCCAACCTGTTCTTGGGGTTGTGGGTACTAGAGAATATCTGGACCCACGACCCCCATGGAGCGAACCTGGTGTCCTACGCTAGAGATATCGATGATATATTCTTTGTATGGAGATGGGGACGAGAAACCATGGAGAGGGGGACGAGAAACCCTCAATACCTTCTGTAATTCATTAAATGACAATAGCAAAAACATTATACTTACTTTTGACATCCAGGATTCGATCATTTATTTTCTCGATATAACAGTATATATTGAAGATAACACTATACAATTTAAAAATTTCACTAAACCCACAGATTCAGTGAGTTATATCCCCATTTCCAGTTGCCACCACGATAACTGGTTAAGCTCTATCCCCAAGGGACAGTTCAAGCGTCTACACAGAAACTGTTCGAAAGAATCAGTCTATGTGGAACAGGCCACTATTATGAGTGACCAGTTCTATAAAAGTGGATATAGTGAAAATGAGAAAAGGGCATGTGAACAGGCAAAAATTGGTGAAAGTATCACTCCTTTGGAAAGAACGAGTTCCAAGGGCAATTCAGAATTTGCCTTTATCACGCAATACACCAAAGAACATAGAGGCGTGGAAAAATTATTGCGTAAACACTGGCATATTTTAAAAAAGGACCCAATCTTGGGTCCTTTATTGCCTGAGAAACCCCGATGTATATATAGAAGGGCCCCGAACCTTAAATCTTCTTTGGTGTCAAATATGTATGCTCCCTCATTATCAAAATCATCGATTACTTCCACTGGTTTTTATAGATGCTGTGATTGTATAGGCTGCAAAAACATTCCAGGTGGAGGCCATAAAAAAGTCGATAAATATTAATGGTACTGAAATTAAAATAAAAGAATTCATAACTTGTAATACAAAAAATGTAATATATGCGATTCAATGCAAATGTAATAAATATTATATTGGGAGAACATCACGTGCACTAAAGGTCCGTTTAGGGGAACACACACGGAATATCAAAAAAGGGGTCGATACCCACGTCCTCTCATCTCATTTCAAAAGTAATCATAACTGTTCCCTTATGGAGATTTCCAGTTTCTGTGGAATAAAGGCAATCAAACCCAGTAAAAGATATAGAGACAGTGCTACACAATTACCAAAATCAGAGATGTCCTATATTTATAAATGCAAAACCCTCATACCTGGGGGTCTTAACAGTGACTTCGAGTTAAAGTGGTTTTTGTAAATAGATATATACGGATGTAGTTTGCCTTTATTGGAATTAAAAGTTACTGGAAATATGTGACATTTATTTTGTAAAACAACTGTTTTTATTTTTGTTTTTACAAGAAAATATACAGAGTGTCACGGACGGTTGCCATGGTTACATGCCGGGGATTTGCTGCCCCTTTACTACTGCCATGATTGGCCCATACTTGCGGTCCACAGTGGTTACTTCCGGGAATGCGTTCCACAGAAAGACGACACTTCCGGGGGAGTAACCCCGGTGCCGGACGTTCCAGGTCCCGGACTTGGATAAGAGGGCCAAGGCGTCGGTCATTTCCGGACGCGGTTTCCATGGTGACATGGGTGCTTTCCAACAGGGAGGGATGATACCTCTAGTGGGAGGACCCCGTATAGTCCGTTCCGCAAATGTCATTTCCGGGTTGGTCCCCATGACAACGCGGACGGATTCAGCTTAAACTCCCTCATTAGACAATAAAAAGTATGTAAAGGAGGCTATTAAGATGGCGTGTCCTAATGGAGCCCGTGCACATTATTAAATTAAACTCGTATAGAGCACGATCGCCCTCATAAGTGCCCCTTACGTACAGGAGCGATCTGTAACCATGGCAACCAGCCGAAATAAGGTTTATAAGTTGAAAGTTTGTAAAGTTTTGTAATATAAGTCTCAGTTTATGTATACTGAGACTTATAAACATATTGTGTCATCCATAATTGTAATTATTTGTTATGTGAACGCAATGTTAAATAATACATGAATTAAGGAGTGAATCAAAATGAGGTCACTTCCTTTTAATGTGATTGGCTGTCCACCATATAAATAGCTGGGTATTCCACACTCCACCCATGTCTTGAAAAAGGTCATTTAGACCGAAATGCATTGACTGACAAACAGGAGTGGGGATAGGCAGCTTTTTTCATTCATCCACGACACACAGCTGAACTCTGGATAAGGTAATCTCTTGAGGAAATTGTTGTTTTTTTGGAGAAATACCTCCAGAGTTTCAGCATGGATGGTTCATGTTTTTAACTTTGTGATTTTGTTTTTTCTTTTTATTGGCATTTTACTGTATTCATTGTTTCATTGGAATTTTTTCCCCTACCGATTGGGGTTTTGTACAATAAATTTTTATGGTTTTAAGAAACATCCAGCCTTTTTTTTTTTTGTAGAGGAAATTGAAAATGAAAGAAACCTTGATGGGCTTTGCAAATCTTGCATAATTCTGTGAGTAGGGTACGCATTCTATACTCCTGCATACAAGATTACTAAAGATACCTTAATGTGTATAGAAAGTACTCCATTTTTGTGAGTGGGGTACGCTTATTCTTTTTAAATATGTAAAACATTGATCCTAAAAGTACGTTACTATATAGTTAGTGTGTATCCCATATGGTTTTGGAAGCTCTACTACACATTGGAGAATTTGTTTTTGTTTGTTTTGGGTACACGTGGATCAAAACAACTTGGGTCGAAAGACAAGGTCCATATTCCACAAGAAAGATACCTTGATGAGCTTCAAACCATTTGTGACATTGTGAGTTGGGTACGCCATGCTTCATTGACTAAAGATACCTTTATGTGCTTATTTCGCTTCATTCACATAGTGAGTGGGGTACGCCTTGGCTAAATATTGGATATATTATCACCTATAGAGTTACATTATATGTAATTCACAAAGAAATTTTGTTCACTTAAAACTGTATTACACTATATATATATTTTTCTTTATTTTGATGCACTGCACCGTTGAAATCAAGCAAACTATCAACAGATGGAACAACATTGAAGTCTTTTGAATAAGTGACTACACCATATTGTTTGTTCACCATATTTAATTCAAGCGCCTAGGGCGGTATACCTTTCAAAAATGTGTTATATCTATGTATGTATGTAGATGTTTGGTGACATCTAGGGCAGCTCTTATTGATTTAGCACCACATAGCAGGGATTCACTACTTTTTTTGTTTCAGATGTGTGTACTGTACTGTGGGAATATCATTGGATAGGAAAGCTATGAAGGTAATGTGATCGGTTCTGGAATTTGATAAGCTTGTCTGAATAGGTGAGTTTTCAGGGAACGCTTGAAGACTAGAGGAGAGTCTTATTGTACCTGGTAGGGCATTCCACAGAGTGGGTGCAGCCCGCAGAAAGTCCTGTAATCATGCATGGGAGCAAGTAATGAGTGTGGATAAGAGACATAGATCTTGTGAAGTGCGAAGGGGCCGAGAGATATTTTGAGATAAGCGAAGAGATGTATGTTGGTGTAGTATGGTTAATAGCTTTGTATGTAAGTAACAGTATTTTATATTGAATACGGTAGAATACCGGTAGCCAATGGATGGACTGACAAAGTTGGTCTGCAGACGATGAATGTCTAGCGAGGAATATTAGCCTTGCAGCTGCATTCAGAATGGATTGTAATGGTGAGAGTCTCTTCTTAGTAAGACCAGTAAGAAAACTATTGCAATAATCAATGCGGGAGATAACGAGAGCATGGATTAGGGTTTTAGCAGTGTCTTGTGTAAATTATGATTGTATTTTGGATATGTTTCTTAGATGCATGTAACATGATTTTAAGACAGATTGAATGTGGGGAGCAAAGGACAGTTCAAGTATGACACCTAGGCAGCGAGCTTGTGGGTAGGGTTGAGTTGTAGAGTTCGTAACAGTGATAGAAATATCAGGTTGGTAACTGCTATTGGCCGGTGGAAATATAATTAACTGTTTTGGAAAAATTAAGTTTGAGGTGGCAAGATGACATCCAAGATGAAATGGCAGAGAGGCATTCAGTGACCCGACCAAATACAGATAGAGACAAAACAGGGGAGGATAGGTAGATTTGAGTATCATCTATGTACAGATGATACTGAAATCCAAAATAACTGATTAGTTTACCAAGAGATGAATTATAGATTGAGAAAAACAGAGGACATAAGACTGAGCCCTGCAGTACTCCAACTGAAAGAGGCAGCGAAGAGGAGGTGGATTCAGAGAAACGGACACTGAAAGAGTGGTTAGATAGGTAGGATAGGAACCAAGAGAGGGCCGTGTCCTGAAGACCCAGGGCCTGCAGTGTTTGTATGAGAAGAGAGTGGTCAACAGTGTCAAAATCAGCAGAGAGATCTAGAAGAATGAGTAGTGAGTAATGGCATTTAGACTTCACAGTGACTAGATCATTCACTACTTTAGTCAGTGCCGTCTCTGTGGAGTGTTGGGAGTGAAAGCCTGATTGATGTGGGTCCAATAAGTTGTAAGAGTTAAGAAAGTGTGTGAGTCAAGTGTAGGCAAGTTTCTCAAGTAGCTTGGAGAGACATGGGAGCTGAGAGATGGGACGGTAATTTGAGAGAGAGGGTCAGAATTTTTTTTTTTTTCAGAATGGGAGTAATCACTGCATGCTTGAACAGTGAAGGAAAGATACCAGTAGAGAGTGAAATTATAGATGTTAGTTAAGGTTGGGATGAGCACAGGAGACAGAGCTTTACTTATTTGTGAGGGTATAGGATCAAGAGGAGAAATAGTGGAGTAGCAGGATGAGAAAAGTGTTGATACTTTATCTTCATTAGTGGGATCAAATGAAGAGAAAGTGCCAGAGGGTTTAGGTAAGGAAGAGTAGATCACTGGTTGTGGAAGAGCATACCATTTCATTTTGGATCTTGTCAATCTTGTCCTTGAAGTAGGAAGTAAGATCTTGTGCCTTGATAGTGGCTGGCGGGTTGGGTGAAGGAGGGTTGAGAAGTGATTTAAATGTATTAAAAAGTCATTTGAGGTTAGCGGCTTGAGCAGAGATGAGAGTTTGGAAATGTGTTTGTTTGGCAGTGTCCAGAGCATTACGATAAGAATGGTAGACAGTCATATATATGAGGAAGTCACTTGGAATACGAGATTTACGCCACTGGCGTTCAACGTTACGTGACAGTTTTTGTAGGTGTCTTGTTACTTTAGAGTGCCACGGTTGACATCTAGGTCTACGTGGATTGTGATGGGTAGATGGAGCCACTTCGTCAAGGGCTATCTCTAGAGTCTGGTTCACGTGTGATACAGCCATCTCAGGAGAAGTGAATGCAGAAATAGGTGAAAGCTGTTGTTGCAGTGAGGTGGAAAGTTCTTGAAGATTAATTGCATTAATATTTCAGCGGGTTTGAGAAGGAGTGATGTGTGCAGACGGCCTTTCACACACCTTATATACCCACCAAGCCAGCACACAACATGTGATGTACTTTATGGGCTACTCCCTGCCAACGTCAAATGTAGATGGTGGTCATAATAATGTGACTCGACCGTGTATTATACTTTAGTATTATTTTTGCTTTTGTGCTGGGTGCAGTTGTATTAAACATTTTGACCACTGACAAAGTTAAACCCAGACAGTAAATATGCAAGCTCTCCCTTTTGTATCAAACATTCACTTTAGAATCTTAATTTATTGAGGAGAAATGTAATCGTTATGGTAGACTTACCATTGATAACTCTATTTCTCCTAAGTCCACATGATAACATTGGAATATGAGGTAGCGACAGTGGATTGGCACCAAACGATCAAGATTTCGGCCTCCCAGAATGCAAG
Source organism: Pseudophryne corroboree (assembly GCF_028390025.1). NCBI lineage: Eukaryota > Metazoa > Chordata > Amphibia > Anura > Myobatrachidae > Pseudophryne > Pseudophryne corroboree. Next base: position 228,273,522 of record NC_086452.1, on the reverse strand, counting down.
GCCCCTGGCTCAAGCAATTCAGTTTTTTGTTTGGTGCAAAGGGAGACGGACCATGGTCAATAGGCTGCTGGTTTTTAGCAACCATAAACTTTCTATTTTATTTTTAGAGTCTTACTATATTTTTTGAGCGATTTTTCTAAAAAGTGTCTTATACATACCTTAGAAAGAGTCGCTCCAACAACTCCCTGCCGGGTCACGACAACCATTACCCACGTGTACAGTGCTGTTTCGGCGGGCGTCCGCAAGGAGAATGACAGGTAGAGGGCGTTTGTGGGTGGCAACTGACCATTTTCTGGGAATGTCTGGAAAAACGCAGACGTGTCCAAGCTTCTTCAGGAAGGGTGTCTGACTTCAATTCTGGTCCCAGACAGGCTGATCTACGTTCAGATTTTAGTGACCCCCCTCCCCCCCATATCACAATGTAAATTCAGTTTAAGAAAAAATAAGATTTTAAACCTACCAGTAAATCTTTTTCTCGTAGTCCGTAGAGGATGCTGGGGACTCTGTAAGGACCATGGGGTATAGTCGGACTCCGCAGGAGACATGGGCACTCTAAGACTTTAGATGGGTGTGAACTGGCTCCTCCCTCTATGCCCCTCCTCCAGACCTAAGTTAAAGAACTGTGCCCAGAGGAGACGGACAGTACGAGGAAATTATTTTTGTTAATCTAAGGGTGAGATACATACCAGCCCACACCATACACACCGTACAACATGGAATATACCAAACCAGTTAACAGTATGAATAAAACAGCATCAGCCAGAGACTGATCACAACTGTAACATAACCCTTATGTAAGCAACAACTATATACAAGCCTTGCAGAAATTGTCCGCACTGGGACGGGCACCCAGCATCCTCTACGGACTACGAGAAAATAAGATTTTACTTACCGGTAAATCTATTTCTCGTAGTCCGTAGAGGATGCTGGGACTCCGTAAGGACCATGGGGAATAGACGGGCTCCGCAGGAGATAGGGCACTCTAAGAAAGCTTTGGACTCTGGGTGTGCACTGGCTCCTCCCTCTATGCCCCTCCTCCAGACCTCAGTTATGGAAACTGTGCCCAGAGGAGATGGACAGTACGAGGAAGGATTTTTGTAAATCTAAGGGCGAGATACATACCAGCCCACACCATACACACCGTACAACATGGAATATACCAAACCAGTTAACAGTATGAATAAAACAGCATCAGCCAGAGACTGATCACAACTGTAACATAACCCTTCTGTAAGCAACAACTATATACAAGCCTTGCAGAAATTGTCCGCACTGGGACGGGCGCCCAGCATCCTCTACGGACTAGGAGAAAAAGATTTACCGGTAGGTTTAAAATCTTATTTTCTCTTACGTCCTAGAGGATGCTAGGGACTCCGTAAGGACCATGGGGATTATACCAAAGCTCCAAAACGGGCGGGAGAGTGCGGATGACTCTGCAGCACCCAATGAGCAAACATGAGGTCCTCATCAGCCAGGGAATCAAACTTGTAGAATTTTACAAAAGTGTTTGAACCCGACCAAGTAGCTGCTCGGCACAGCTGTAAAGCCGAGACCCCTCGGGCAGCCGCCCAAGAAGAGCCCACCTTCCTAGTGGAATGGGCCTTTATCGAATTTGGTAACGGCAATCCCGCCGTAGAATGAGCCTGCTGAATCGTGTTACAGATCCAGCGAGCAATAGTCTGCTTAGAAGCAGGAGCGCCAACCTTGTTGGCCGCATACAGGACAAATCGTGCCTCTGTTTTCCTAACTCGAGCCGTCCTGGCTACATACATTTTTAAGGCCCTGACTACATCAAGGGACTTGGAATCCTCCAAGTCACCCGTAGCCCCAGGCACCACAATAGGTTGGTTCATATGGAACGACGAAACCACCTTAGGTAGAAATTGAGGACGAGTACTCAACTCCGCTCGATCCACATGGAAAATCAGATAGGGGCTCTTGTGAGACAAAGCCGCCAATTCTGACACTCGCCTCGCAGATGCCAAGGCCAACAACGTGACCACTTTCCAAGTGAGAAATTTTAACTCCACCGTTTGAAGAGGTTCAAACCAGTGTGATTTAAGGAACCGTAACACCACGTTAAGGTCCCACGGTGCCACTGGGGACACAAAAGGAGGTTGGATTTGCAGCACTCCCTTTACAAAAGTCTGGACTTCTGGGAGAGAAGCCAATTCCTTTTGAAAGAATATAGATAAGGCCGAAATCTGCACCTTAATGGAGTCTAACATAAGGCCCATATCCACTCCTGTCTGTAGAAAGTGGAGAAAACGCCCCAGCTGAAAATCTTCCATAGGAGCATGCTTGGCCTCACACCAAGAAATATATTTCCTCCAGATACAGTGATAATGCTTCGCCGTTACCTCCTTCCTAGCTTTGATTAGAGTAACAATGACTTCCCCCGGAATACCTTTCCTAGCTAGGATTTGGTGTTCAACCGCCATGCCGTCAAACGTAACCGCGGTAAGTCTTGAAACACACAGGGCCCCGGTTGCAACAGGTCCTCCATGGGAGGAAGAGGCCACGGATCTTCTGCGTTCATTTCCTGAAGATCTGAATACCAGGCCCTTCGAGGCCAATCTGGAACAATGAGTATTGTCTGCACTCCTGTTCGTCTTATGATTCTCAATATTGTTGAGATGAGTGGAAGTGGAGGGAACACATAGACCGACTGAAACACCCACGGTGTCACTAGTGCATCCACCGCCTGAGGGTCCCTTGACCTGGAACAATACGTTCAAAGCTTTTTGTTGAGGCGTGACGCCATCATGTCTATTTGAGGAAGTCCCCAATGACTTGTTATCTCTGCAAAGACCTCTTGATGAAGTCCCCACTCTCCTGGATGGAGATCGTGTCTGCTGAGGAAGTCTGCTTCCCAGTTGTCCACTCCCGGAATGAAGACAGCTGACAGAGCACTTACATGATTTTCCACCCAGCGAAGAATCCTGGTGGCTTCTGCCATTGCTGCTCTGCTCCTTGTCCCGCCCTGGCGGTTTACATGAGCCACGGCTGTGACATTGTCTGATTGGATCAGAACGGGTAGGTTGCGAAGAAAACTCTCCGCCTGTTGCAGGCCGTTGTATATGGCCCTTAATTCCAGCACATTGATGTGTAGACAAGCCTCCTGGCTTGACCATATTCCCTGAAAATTTCTTCCTTGTGTGACGGCTCCCCATCCTCGGAGGCTCGCGTCCGTGGTCACAAGAACCCAATCTTGAATGCCGAACCTGCGACCCTCTAGAAGGTGAGCACTCTGGAGCCACCACAGGAAAGAGACCCTGGCCTTGGGGGACAGGCTTATGCTCTGATAAATGGGACCCTGACCACTTGCCCAGAAGGTCCCACTGAAAAGTTCTTGCATGGAACCTGCCGAACGGAATGGCCTCGTAGGCCGCCACCATTTTTCCCAATACTCGAGTGCATTGATGAACTGACACTCTTTTTGGTTTCAGTAGGTCCTTGACCATGCTCTGGAGTTCCTGGGCTTTTTCCATTGGGAGAAAAACCCTCTTTTTTTTTCCGTGTCCAGAACCATGCCCAAAAATGACAGCCGAGTTGTCGGAACCAACTGCGACTTCGGTAGATTTAGAATCCAACCGTGTTGTTGTAGTACTCTCAGGGAGAGAGACACACTCTTTAGTAACTGATCTCTCGATCTTGCCTTTATCAGGAGATCATCCAAGTATGGGATAATTGTGACCCCATGCTTGCGCAGGAGCACCATCATTTCCGCCATCACCTTGGTGAAAATTCTCGGGGCCGTGGAAAGCCCAAACGGCAACGTCTGAAACTGGTAATGACAATCCTGTACAGCGAATCTCAGGTACGCCTGATGAGGAGGATATATGGGGACATGAAGGTAAGCATCCTTTATGTATAGTGACACCATAAAATCCCCCCCTTCGAGGCTGGAGATCACCGCCCGGAGAGATTCCATCTTGAATTTGAACCTTTTCAAATATAGGTTTAGGGATTTTAGATTCAGAATTGGTCTGACCGAGCCATCCGGCTTCGGGACCACAAACAGGGTTGAATAAAACCCTTTTCCCTGTTGCCCTAGGGGAACCTTGATAATCACCTGCTGTTGACACAGTTTTTGTATGGCAGCTGAAACTGTTTCCCTCTCTGGGGGAGAAGCTGGCAAGGCCGATTTGAAAAATCGGTGTGGAGGCACATCTTCGAACTTCAGTTTGTAGCCTTGGGATACAATTTCAATCACCCAAGGATCCAAATCCGACTGAACCCAGACCTGGCTGAAAAGACGAAGACGTGGCCCCACCGGTGCGGACTCCAGCAGCAGAGCCCCAGCGTCATGCAGTGGATTTTGTAGAGGCCGTGGAGGATTTTTGTTCCTGGGAACTAGCTGTAGCTGGTGTTCTTTTCCCTCTACCTCTGGCGAGGAAGAGCTCCGACCCTTTCTGAACTTATGCGACCGAAAGGACTGGTATTGAGGTGTTTTCTATTGCTGTGGGGGAACATAAGGTAAAAAAGAAGACTTACCCGCGGTAGCTGTGGAAACCAGGTCCGGGAGGCCCTCCCCAAATAAAACTTCACCCTTGTAAGGCAAAGCCTCCATATGTCTCTTTGAATCAGCATCACCTGTCCATTGACGGGTCCACAAGGACCTTCTAGCAGAAACTGCCATGGCATTGGCTCTTGAACCCAAAAGCCCAATATCTCTCGCAGCCTCTCTCATATATAACGCTGCGTCCTTAATGTGACCCAAGGTCAACAAAATACTATCCTTATCTAAGGTGTCAATGTCAGATGACAAGTTATCTACCCACGCTGCAATTGCGCTACTAACCTATGCCGACGCTACTGCAGGCCTGAGTAGGGCTCCCGTATGCGCATAAATTGATTTTAAGGTAGTTTCCTGCCTGCGATCCGCAGGATCCTTTAGGGCCGCCGTGTCCGGGGACGGTAGCGCCACCTTTTTGGATAAGCGTGTCAAGGCCTTGTCCACCGTGGGCGAGGATTCCCACCATAACCTGTCCTTTGAGGGGAAAGGATACGCCATAATAATTCTCTTGGGAACCTGCAGTCTCTTGTCTGGAGTTTCCCAAGCCTTTTCAAATAAAGCGTTCAGCTCATGAGATGGGAGAAACGTTGCCTCAGGTTTCTTTCCCTTAAACATGCAGACCCTCGTGTCAGGGACAGAAGGGTCCTCTGTGATATGTATACATCTTTTATTGCAATAATCATATATTGAATACTCTTGGCCACTCTTGGGTGCAACCTCGCATCATCATAGTCGACACTGGAGTCAGAATCCATGTCGGTATCAGTGTCTGCTACCTGGGAAAAGGGACGTTTATAGGACCCTGAAGGATCTTGTGACAGTCAAAGCCATGGAGTGACTCCCTGATTTGTCCTTGGACTCTGCCTTCTCCAATCTCTTATGTAATAAAGTCACATTAGCATTTAACACATTCCACATGTCCAACCAATCAGGTGTCGGCTGTGCCGACGGAGACACCACCATCTGCTCTGCATCCTCCCTAGACGAGCCTTCCGCTTCAGACATGTCGACACACACGTACTGACACCCCCACACACACTGGGATATATGAATATGGGGACAGCCCCCAATAAGGACCTTTGGAGAGACAGAGAGAGAGTATGCCAGCACACACTCAGCGCCACTAGACACTGAAAACACAGTCCCAGCCTATACAGCGCTTTTTTATATATCTGATGTGCGCCAAATAAATGTGCCACCCCCCTCATTTTTTGTCCCCTGTTACTTGGTTCAGCAGGGGAGAGTCCGGGAGCAGCTTCTCTGCAGCATGCTGTGGAGAAAATGGCGCTGGTTAGTGCTGGAGGATCAAGCCCCGCCCCCTCGACGGCGGGCTCCGGTCCCGCTCATTTTTTTTATACTGGCGGGGGTTTTATAATATACTGCCTCCGCAGTATCTAACAATGGTGCCAGTTTTATGTGAGGTAATTATTGCTGCCCAGGGCGCCCCCCCCTGCGCCCTGCACCCTTGCTGTGCCTGTGTGTGTGTGAGCAATGGCGCACAGCGCGACCGCTGCGCGGTACCTCTCTGAAGAACTTAAGTCTTCTTCCGCCTTTGTTGTCTTCTTACTTCATATACTTACCCGGCTTCTATCTTCCGGCTCTGTGAGGAGGACGGCGGCGCGGCTCCGGGACGAACAGCGAGGACGATACCTGTGTTCCGACCCTCTGGAGCTAATGGTGTCCAATAGCCTAAGAAGCAGAGCCTATCAGTAAAGTAGGTCTGCTTCTCTCCCTTCAGTCCCACGAAGCAGGGAGCCTGTTGCCAGCAGTGCTCCCTGAAAATAAAAAACCTAACAAAAGTCTTTTCAGAGAAACTCAGTAGAGCTCCCCTGCAGTGCATCCAGTCTCCTCTGGGCACAGGATATAACGGAGGTCTGGAGGAGGGGCATAGAGGGAGGAGCCAGTTCACACCCATACTAAAAGTTCTTTATAGTGCCCATGTCTCCTGCGGAGCCCGACTATACCCCATGGTCTTTACGGAGTCCCCAGCATCCTCTAGGACGTAAGAGAAACTTCTTGTTGGAAAGATCCAATCATTTTTGGAACAAACCCCTCAATTCAAATAACCACCATCAAGAGAACTCATTATGCATATTTGTAATGTACCAACGATGGTAAAGAACTGGAAACTAATAAATAGAAGTTTGTTAATTTGCATAATAAAATCCATCCTCACCTACTACAACATTTGGACGCTGTGGTATACTTACAACTTATTGATACCAGACTCCACTTACAGAAATAATCACCCAAACAAAACAAAAAAAACAAACAAAAAAAAAGTATCCCTATAGGAAAATGACTACACCTCTTCATTACCATTACCGATTTGCATATCGGTTTGGTTTAAGGGGTGCTCTCCTAGGATGTTATATAGTTTTCTAAAGAGAACAGAACATGATTCTGATGCAGAGGCACTTGGAAATCCACAATTAAAATTAAATAAAATTAGATCAAGAAAGAGAGAGAGAGAGAGAGAGTGTGAGTGAGTGATTGGTTTTTTTTTTTTTTGTCAGATAAACCCGAGAGAACTGCCAATGTTAAGCATAGGAAAAGTATAGGAAAATAGTTCTGGCCACTTCCACTTGTACTCTTTCGTTTGGTTATTTTGGGCAGTACCAGCAGTCCATTTTTATTTATTTTTTGTACTACTTTATGACTTGGGAATCTGCAGGAGTTTAGTAAAAAAAAAAAAAAATGGTTGAAAGGAAATGAATGGGTTTATTATATTTTTTCTTAAACTGTGTTTGGGTGGTTACAGACATTCTTCCTTGGTAAACTGCAGGCCCCGGTTGCAAGGACAAGCTTGTACGCATTCTACTCAAAGTGCCAGCTTTCCCTGGTAGCCATGTTTGGCAACGGGCAATGCTGGGACTTGTAGTTCACCAAAGACAAAGTTTTAAAACTTTATTTACTACTATCATCTCCACACCCACAGCGCTACGTGCTGGTTAAAAAGTGGGGGAAGCCCACTGTCAGGGTTCACATCCACACATTTGTTTTAACTAACATTAATATTGAGAACCTATTAAAATTTTAAGACACGTTTTCCTTTGCCTTTCTTTCTAATAACATTTATTATATTTTATTATTACATTTGTTTATCAATATTTTGCTAGTACTGTATACTTTATGGCAGCGTTTCCAAAATGTATTTCTCACAGACCCCCAACAACCCAGGTTTTCAGATTGTCTATCTGTGGAAACAGAATTATTACTGATCCAGTCAATGTGACTAAAATCACCTGTGCATGGTTTAAGAAATTCTGAAAATGTGATTGGGAGTTTCATTGTTGGGGTTGTGTGAGGACGGCATTTGGGAACACTGCTTTATTGAGACTCATAAGACTAATGGGGGGGGGGGGATTCAATTGTTAGCACTGCAGCTGTCTCTCCTGCATGCCCCACTGAGCTTTTCAATTGTTTCTCCTGTCAGTCGCGACCAGCTGTCGGTGCCGGCATTACAGTTCACACCCATGGGGGTGGCGATCTGAAATGTGCGATCAGTACCTGTTTGGGCATCCAAACTGCACTTTTCGCGAATGTGCGCATTAGTTTACTTGGTTTTAGCTGCTTTACGTGGCTAAACCTGGCACTAATGGGCGCGATAAGCAGAATCAATTGAATATCGCCACTGCAATCTCCCGTCACTTTAGATGGGAGATCGGGCGGCGATAACAATTGAATTTCCTCCATTGTGTTCAGCAATTTTAAATAAACTATAAACAAACCATAGGAGTTTTAACTGATTGACAGATGTGTATACCCATGTATTCAGAAGAGTACACCCACATTATAAATTGTATAAAGTTACAATAATTTATTGCAAACCTATTGTACTCCGGTTCTCTAGATTGTACTCCAGGTATTTCTTCACTGTTCCTAGACAAATGTGGCTTACTCTGTCAGGTGACTTATTTTTGGTCTCCAGTAGGCTAAAGAACCCAGGAATTGGCTGGTCCAATCCTGCTTAAATTACTAGGTACTGTATGTATTTCTCAGTAAAGTAAAGTATCATGATTGTCAACTATTTTGATATAAAGCATTGGGCGTAGGACTGCAAACTACAGACCTTCTGTTATTTGGGGGTAGAGAGGACATAGTGATAATTTAAGAATAGCTGGTATTCCTCTTCAAATGTCAGGCACATCAACAGCTCACACTGCCTGCGTGGAAAAAAAATCTTGTCACTTGTATGGTAGAGATGATAAATATCATCAGATCTCAGTCCCCAGGCTATACATGTAATTCACTTCTTCACATCCTCTGGGTTTGGTTTGTTCTCTATAATTGACCATGAAACCACTCTTCTTCTTCCTAGCCTCTGTTTCTATAGAGGTTCACCCCTTACATTGCCCGTATCAATTAGCTCACTATTCCGTATTACTTTCTTTATATGGTGACTATCACTCCATCCTGTTTCCCATCATTTACTGGTTTAACAATTCCATTTGTGTATAAAGCAGCATGGATATCCAAGTGCTTACGGCACAAGCTTTGAAGTATTTTGATTTTGTATTCCATCTGATTTCTAAATGGGTTAGAGTTGTTTCCATGTATGGTTAATATTCTTGTATTTGGGAAGAAATTGTTTACTTCATTAGTTCCCAAGCTTTTTTGAGTCACGGTGCCCTAGAGTATCAGAATATTTTTCATGGCACCCCTAGGCCAAAAGTTTCTTATTGAGAAATTCAGAAAAAAATATGAAATTAAGTAAATTGTGTTTATATGTCATCCTTAGGTTCAGGTATTTGGCGAGGGACATGATTAACTTCTGTTTGTCCACATATTTTATGACTGGAAGCCACAAGCACTGGTTTGCCTATAACATTGACTATAAATAATTTGAGTTGGTCCTGGACCACCACCCTTGCAAGTGCCCTGGAATGTATTAAACATACACACTCATACATTTATGCATACATGTGTATATATACATATACAAACACAAACCGTAAAGGGCAAAGTTTACAGCTTCAAGGGCATGTTAATAAGCCACACAAAAAGTACAGTGTCACTACTTATGACGGTTTGTCTTACAATGTCTACCAGGATGACCGGAATTGTCAGCTGAAATAATGAATCTTGGATGTCTTTATTCATATTGCAGCACAGTTACATTTCCATAGTAACATTTCCACATTAAATAGGTAAAAAATATCTGCATACGGTGCACGGAAAATGTTGTATATTAAAAGAACAAAAATGGTAATTCCACTTTATATCAAATAAATAAAACATTCCTAAATCTCATTTAGGTTTTTTTTTTTAATTTTAACAAAAATAAAAAATATACAATATGAACAAAATAATCTAAGAATATTAGCATTTACATTAGTGGATACAGCTTTAAACCTCTCTTTCTAGAAGTGGGGACTGGTCCCATACAGCAAAAGAAATGGTTTACACAACACAAAAAGTGCAACACCTTAATATCCAAGTTAGTCTTGCATTAAAAAGGGGAACCAAAATGAAATGTTTCATGCTAATGTGCCATGCTGTAATTTACACAACGCTACCTCTCTGGCACAAAGTGGTTTGCGAGTGTAACCACGAGCTACAGTGACACTACTAACCCCATTACTGCCTGTGCAATGTGTTACTGGCCACGTAACAAGCAGAGGGTATGCCGAGCGATCTGGCTTGTTGCATGTATAAAAACTGTAAAACAATATCAACACTGGATAATTCTAGCAGCATTTCACCTACAATAAAAATCAGCATACAGCACTAGATAGTAGTGTAAAGCATCTTGATTTGCTATGTATGATGGTGGTATATTTGTTCGTATGTGCTCGCCTAAAGGACAAATACGTAAACTGACTTCTGAAAGCCAGAGAAGCATATAGACTGGAAAAAGGGGCTACCTACCGATGTCCAGCATTTAAGATTCATGTGTTATGAACGGTGGAACAGTTGTATTCTGGTTCAATACAAGTGACTGTTTACTTTAGAAAAGGCCTTGCAATATAAAGAAATGGTTGTTTTAATTTCTGTTTGATATTAAAAACATTATTATGGTAACAGAAGAAAATGTACATAAAAATATAACACGCTATAACCTGCAAGTGCCTTAAAGATCAGATCCATATGGAAGATTGTTCAATGTAAAAGGACAGCAGAGGTTCAAGTGAGCTGTAGTGTACTCCTTAAGTGCACACGCACAAAGGCTATTTATTTCTCATGATGCTGTATTATTAAATGAGTTCCTACAATTATAAATCAAAATATCTTAACAGAAAAGAATGCTTACAAATATCGGATAGCGCTGGACAATGTGTGTGGGCAGATTGAATGATCTGTTTTCTGTACATTCTCCATATATCTATTTTGATGATTTTGGAAATGTAAGAGACTGAAAACTGACAATGAAAAACCTTATTCATCAAGGAATGTGTTCTACAGCCACAAAGGCTGTGATATTGCAGCAAGTATACCGAGTAGTTGCCCCAATATTGCCGCCTGTGACAGAACCACAGGTTTTAAATGTCCCTCACACTAAATGTGCACGGTGGACTAGTAGTGCTTCTCTTATGTCAATCTATACGGAGTAATGTAATCATAATCTGAGTAACAGACTTCCTTATGCCAATTTCAGAAATGAATGACAAGATTTCAGCCATTGGCATATTTTGCCAACAGCTATGAAAATGGGTGACAATTCCATAACGAGGTATATGCAAGTAGTCCAAAAGGTATGGAATACTGTTGTTGTTTTTTCTTCCATCAAAGGTTAACAGTGCTAATGCCTCTGCTTCCAAAAAGGTATGGTGAAATAAAACAAAAATATACACAAAAAAGACAACATTGTGGAGATAATTGCAGTAATATATAACCTTACAAAGCCTTTGAGATTGGACAAACGCCTCGGTCTTCTGCATTGCCTTACAACAGCACAGTCATGTAATTCCTTCTCTTTGCTTCTTTTGTTAAAACAATAAAGCACAAAAAAAAAAATAAAGACTTCTCACTGTGGAGGGAAGAGTGGATATCTAGGATTCACCAACGTGAATCTCATCCACTGCTAAACGGAGGCTTGCGTAGCTATACTTCACCTTTGCATTTGTCCACTTTCATTTCCACGGATAAAATGCTGGAACTATTTATTTATTTTCGGTTGCAGGTGTTGAGTAACCAACCTCTCTGCAGCTCAAGGATTCAACCGTAAATCATGATCATGGAAGCCACATAGATGTTATATCCGCCTCTTGAAGATAGCCAGCTAGACATTTGGAAAGTCTCTGGCTACGCATTGTAAGTCCAAAGTGATACAGTTCTGTCAGCGGAAGAGGATAGGAAAGACAGATCTTGAGTATGCCATCGGCACTGAATCACTTTGTCTTTGTGCTCACCTGCTTCAATGATCGGAAGAGGTTTTGTGAGATCACCTAATTAAAAAAAAACAACAATGAAAGGGACATTACTGATCTAACATTATAGATATTTCAGGCACTGCTGCCGATTTAACCCTATTTACAAAGGTCATGCTGAACTCGCTCATAACTATTACTATGAAAAACGTCCAGAGGGGAGTATGTAAACTGACACATATCTATATCTCCTAAACAAAAGTACCACTATTTTACTGTATTTTACTTTTTCAAAACATATTTAATTTGCAAACTAAAAGTGATTTTAAATTAACGTTATTGCGGTCAGGGATGCACGGCTGGCCAAATCACCATTAATAATGGTTACGAAAAATTGCAATTCTTCTTGCGCACCTCTATGGGTTGGGAGTAGGGTGGCCAATCCCGGGATCAGGATTGGGGGGATCCCGGGATTCAGGCCTAAAACTGGCAGGGATTCAATCCCGGGGATTTCGGGAATTAGAAGCCCCCTTGTTTTGTCAATCCTGGACAGCGTTGATCGTCCTCAGGATGCTCAGACGATGCCCAGCTCCATTCTCCCAGCTCCCCTTGCCCCCTGGCTGTGCGCACTGCACAGCGTGATGTGAAGTCAGAGGTCACACTGCGCAGTCTGACGCCAGCCACCCTCGCTGCCCATACCGCACCTAGCCACCCACCGTATGCAGCAAGTGAACCCGCCCACACTCCCAGAGGATGGTGAATAGTTATGTGGGCTTGGCGGGGCCGGGAAGGAGGTGGGGGAACACTGAAGATTTTAATTTTAAAATCTTCAACCCAATCCCAAGATACCCGGGATTTTAAAAAAAGGCCTGGGATTGGCCTCCCTAGTTGGGAGTTGCAAGACATTAATTGACACCTACATGACCACATAATCTGTTTGAAGATGTACAAACAAATAAGCATGCTAACTTGCAATAAATATTTGTACAAGTGATAAGTAGACAATAGGCCTATAAAATAATTATATCAGAAGTTTAATGACATAAAGAACATTCAAATGACATCAGCAAATTGGACAACACAGCAGTACTAATGGACTGGATGACAGATATAAGAGGCCCGAGAGATCAGTATTACAGGCGTAAACTGTGGACTCCAATTTACTGTGGGAACATACTGTACGGACACTAGGAACAAATCACATGCTAGATGTGAATGATCCCTTCCAAGTGTCTTTTCTCTTAGCAGAATATGAGGGGAAAGCGCAAGTCTGCTTTATACACAAGCCACCAGAATCAAACAGAACTGGAACAGCATGAGCCCAATGTACCAATACCCAGAATAAAGGTAAGGCAGGTAGGTAATATTTGTCAGTTTCCAGGGAGCTCCAATACTTCTGATTATAGAACTACTAGTGGATAGGACAGTGAGACGTATAGCAGAGTCCTACTCAAGTTAGTACATTGGACCATTTCTTCTTCAAAAGCAAACTCTATGGCAGGAACTTAACTTCTTAACTTTTTATCATATTCGTAGGCACATGACTTTGTTTGCATCAACTCTCCAGCTTACTGAACTATATTAAAACTTTAGGAATTTAACAAAACTATATTGTTGACCTTCCTGATATAGTTCTTAATTAACATTGCACACTGTCTAAATGACTGCTCTCTACTAATGATATGGTTATGGAAATAGTCTTCCTAGAAGCCACAGTGTTTTATTACTTGCGAGTGAGATAATCCAAGATACTAGTGTTCCAATTCTCTTCAATGAAATCCTACTACATGTTGTCTATTACAGGTATATCCTATTTTGAAACCACTGATAAAAAATTTCAAAAGGAGGGTGAATATTTTCTTATAGCTAAAGTACTGTATGGGGTGATATTTTTTTTACTTTTTTTTTTAAACTCCATGTTATTCATGTATGACTCAATTTTGTTAATGATGATCTTCTTATGCTGAAATATATATTCGTAATTTGATATGATCTCAGTGCTTTGCAGACAGCTAGGCAGCAGCTGGAAATATAGCCTCACTTTGAAAAACAAGCAGTCTTTCACCTTTGACCCAGTGTGAAATGGCATAATAGTGTCTGGGGAGTGTAGACAGCTTTCAGTCTGGCCGATTATTATAAATATGTATTCCTATTATCCGTATCTATGATGAAAACTGTCTAGTAAGCTATGTTTGGGGTATTATGTTCCTATGGGTGTGAAAGGAGAACCTGTCAGGTTTAAGATAAATTATCCTATGTGAACGACTGCTACCCCTGGTTTCACAGACACTGAAAGTAATATCTTTTAAGCATAACTGTTTCAGTTCTCAAGACAATGTTAGAGTGTTCCTGAGGGTGTGCTATAAAGCCTAGAGGTTTACACATAGCAAATCAGTTCCAATTGAAGCTGGTTCTGTCTGCAGCGGAATTCAGTTTTCCACAAACCCACTCCAGCTTTTAACTTGTGACGGACTTATAAGACGGGACCATGGAGATGACTGAATCTTATTACTTTGAACTACTTATAACCAAGGAATCGGTATGAAATACCTCCAATCAAAATCCCAACGTTCGAAATCCCGACAGCAACTGACCGATGGTCAAAATCCCGGCATGGACAAAATACCAACAAGGTCAAAATACCGACATGTAAAATGTAGACAGGTCAAAATACTGACATGCGTTTTTCAGTGTTTTTTGTGTGTATGTCGACATGGACAGGACAACATTTATGTGTACCACGTCCCCTCGCATGGCTCGCGCCAGGTCCACTGGGATGGTAAAGTACGAAAAAGTCGGTTTCAATGAAAAAATAATGAAAAATTAATGTCGCATTTTCCATGTCGGTATTTTAAATGTCGGTATTTTGTCCATGTCGGGATTTTGACCGTCGGTCAATTGCTGTCGGGATTTCGACCGTCAGGATTTTGATTGGAGGTAAATTGACTGCATCCCATAACCAATGACCATTATACGGGACAGAAATTAAACATCTGAGAAAACGGCTGAGTATTTTACTTGTTCTTATTATTATTGTAACCGAGTATAACTTGTTATTACTTGGATATTTTCATTGTTGTAACTTAGATAAATAAATGCTTATCCTTTTTGAAATGCCCTGTGTCAGTCTCCATATTTAACACAATGTAATGAGTTTTTCAACCGACAGCATGCGCTTGCAATGGTACACAGAAGTCACACATGTAGGGGTGTATTCAGTTTCACAAAACATTAGCATTTGCACTGACAATTTGCCCTTAATTAGCATGCAATACTAAGGGTGGTATCCTATTAGCCCCGATGCCACTTCGGCTGATCAAAACAGCAGGATATTGCGTTGTATGACAGATGGTCATTATCGCGGTATCCAATTAGAGGCCATTTTGATCGGCTGAAATTGGAACCGTGATCGCATGAAAACAAATAGGTACAGGGATGTCCACGTTTCCATGTGCTATCGCGGCTCTGGCGGCCACTTATCGCAGATTATGCTTTGGGTGCCTGAGGCACCTGAAGCATAATCCCGATAAGTGCCAGCATCGGGGCTAATTGGATACCACCATTAGATATTAGTTATTGCAGAACCACTGGAAAACAGGATTTTGGTTACCTACCGGTAAATCCTTTTCTCGTAGTCCGTAGAGGATGCTGGGGTCCACATTAGTACCATGAGGTATAGATGGGTCCACTAGGAGCAATTGGCACTCTAAGAGTTTGAGAGTGTGGGCTGGCTCCTCCCGCTATGCCCCTCCTACCAGACTCAGTTGAGAAACTGTGCCCGAGGAGACTGACATCTTCGAGAGAAGGATTTAACACAGATAGTGGTGAGATTCATACCAGCTCACACATACAAGGCACATCAAGCTAGCTTAGCTTGAAAACTCAGCAACTGCTGAAACAGTACTTACTAAGTAACAATGCTGCACATCACTAAACAAAGTCGTACTGAACCAGATAACAGTTGCAGGAAAACAAAGCGCTGGGTGGGCGCCCAGCATCCTCTACGGACTATGAGAAAAGGATTTACCGGTAGGTAACCAAAATCCTATTTTCTCTTACATCCTAGAGGATGCTGGGGTCCACATTAGTACCATGGGGATGTACCAAAGCTCCCAGAACGGGAAGGAGAGCGCGGAGGCTCCTGCAGAATTAACTGACTGAACTTCACATCATCAGAGGCCAAAGTATCGAACTTGTAAAACTTTGCAAACGTGTTCGACCCAGACCAAGTTGCAGCTTGGCAAAGTTGCAATGCCGAGACACCCCGGGAAGCCGCCCAGGAAGACCCCACCTTACGAGCAGAGTGGGCCTTAACAGATTTTGGACACGCAGTCCTGCCGTAGAGTAAGCGTGCTGGATAGTGAACCGAATCCAGCGAGAAATAGTCTGCTTAGAAGCAAGACACCCAATCTTCTTGGTATCATATAGGACAAACAGAGAGTCCGACTTTCTGTGATGAGAAGTACTCTTCACATATATCTTCAGAGCCCTTACAACATCCAAGGACTTTGATGTAATTGAGGAGTCAGTAGCTACTGGCACCACAATAGGTTGGTTGATATGAAATGCCAACTGCTGACGTGTCCGGAGTTCAGCTCTATATTCGTAGAAGATCAAGTAAGGACTTTTACAGGACAAAGCCCCTAATTCTGACACACGTCAAGCAGAAGCTAAGGCCAACAACGTGACCGCCTTCCAAGTAAGAAATTTGACCTCAACCTCCTGTAGAGGTTCAAATCAATCTGACTGGAGAAACTGCAACACCACGTTAAGGTCCCAAGGCAGTACAAAGGGAGGATGGATGTGCAGAACTCCCTTCAAAAAAAGTCTGAACGTCAGGGAGGGCAGCCAATTGTTTCTGGAAGAAGATGGAGAGGGCCGAAATCTGGACCTTCACAGATCCCAACCTCAGGCCCATATCCACACCTGGGGAATTTTACAAAGACAAAAGAATCCAACTAGATTAGGTGCACTCCGTCCCTGTCAATTTTATTGTTTAAAATACAATTTATTGAGTATGCTTAAAATCACAAATGAACATATGACCTTTATCTGAAAGCCTGTAAGGCTATTAATATTTATATCTTTTCAGCCTCTAGGGCTGAGTAAAGCAGAGTATCAAAGAAAAAAAAATTGTAAAAAGAAAAAAATGTGCCAAAATTAATGTGAAGAACTAATGTGTAAATAAATAAAACATTAAAATTATATTCTGTATCTCGTTCTCTCGTGTGGATATATGACTATAGACTTCTTCTGATATGGAATTGAAGCCCTCACTGTCAAATACTTTTAGTGTCTGGAGCCAAATATTTACATACAGAGTGTAAATTGAAACATTTGTTTCCATCAGTAGCTGTTGTATGTAAGCATGTGTCATCGAGTGTGTCTATATTGTAGGGAGTTTTATTGGCACATCTGTGAAAAGGTCAGCTATATTTATTGACATATAATAATGCAATAATATGACAATGCTATCTTACAAAGAGCAGACAGTAATTCATGTGTATATTGCAAGGCTTGTTCTGAGATAGGTTTAAGGCTGTTACTTGTTGAATACTTAGTGCTCTTGCTGTTAAATACTTCAAGTCTACAGAATCAGATGGTTACATTCATGGTGTATAAACGATACATTTGTTACCATGTTTGTTTCAGCAATTATTATGTGTAAACATGTGTCATAAGGTGTACCTTTTTTAATAGGGAGTTTTAACTCTCCTTTTTATTTGTACCTTTATGTAAAAAAAGGATAGTTTTATTTATTGACACATAATAATATCTTTTAGGGACCAACCAGTAGCTCCCGTGTGTGTGTATAACACGAGCCACAATTAATGGTGGTAAAATTCCTTTAAACGCTGGTCAAAGACCCTGATCCTGTAGTTTCACAGATGCCAACACAATATGCATTCCCTTTATAAGCATTACCCTCAACTACACACTCTTTACACATCTGCTCCTCTATCTCTGTTTGTCATATGCTAACATAACAGATAGGCTCGACAGTGCTTCAACACCTATGATACATATACTAATATACGATATATAATTTTCAATTGTTGTTTTACAGGCTTCTATTAACTATGAGGAAGCCCTGAGGAAGCTTTAGACAAGCAGAATGTGCATGGGTAGCGCTGTATCCGTTCTAGGATAAAATTATCTAATAGACTTATCTGATAGTGTGACAGACTTAAATTTGGATAATACCATCGTAATTACTGGTAGCAATGATAACTGGAGCATTCAGTATTATCGCACTAACTGAAAATACAGCTCCGACGACACCGGCACTGGTGTGAGTGGGGACGCCCACCCATACCTGACCACATAATTAGGAGTGAAATCCTGGCCTTTGGCGACAGACGAATGCTCTGGTGCATGTGAAGATGAGATCCTGACCACTTGTCCAGGAGATCCAGTTGGAAGGCCCGAGCATGGAACTTCCCGTATTGGAGAGCCTCATAAGAGGCCACCATCTTTCCCAATAGGGGAATGCAGTGATGAACTGACACCTGGGCTGGCTTCAGGACATCCCGGACCATTGTTTGTATCACCAACGCCTTTTCCTGCGGAAGAAACACCCTC
Source organism: Pseudophryne corroboree (assembly GCF_028390025.1). Lineage (NCBI taxonomy): Eukaryota > Metazoa > Chordata > Amphibia > Anura > Myobatrachidae > Pseudophryne > Pseudophryne corroboree. The sequence goes on along the minus strand of NC_086452.1, from coordinate 228,255,111 downwards.
TGCACTTCTGTGTCGAAGATCATCCCCAGAAAAGACAACCTCTGGGTCGGTTCCAAATGTGACTTTGGGAGATTCAGAATCCAACCGTGGACTCTGAGTAGGTGCGTTGTGAGAACAATGGACTGCAACAGCTTCTCCTTGGACAAAGCCTTTATCAGCAGATCGTCCAGATATGGAATGATGTTCACCCCTTGTTTGCGGAGGAGAACCATCATCTCTGCCATCACCTTGGTGAACACCCTCGGTGCTGTTGAGAGGCTGAATGGCAGGGCCTGGAACTGGAAATGACAGTCCAACAATGCGAAATGGAGATAACCCTGATGCGGCAGCCAAATCGGAAATGTGGAGGTACGCATCCTTGATATCCAGGGATACCAGGAATTCCCCCTCTTCCAGACCTGATATCACCGCCCTGAGAGACTCCATCTTGAACTTGAACTCCTTTAGAAAGGGGTTCAGTGATTTTAGGTTCAGAATGGGCCTGACCGAACCATCCGGTTTCGGTACCACGAAAAGTGGTAGTAACCTGTGGTTTGTAAATGAGGAGGAACTGGTACAATGACCTGTGCTTCCACCAACTTCTGGACGGCTTCCTGTAGTACAATTCTGTCTGCCAGTAGAACTGGCAAGCCTGATTTGAAAAATCGGTGAGGAGGGAAATTTTGAAATTCCAGCCTGTATCCCTGGGATCACCCAGGGATCCAGGCCGGACGATACCCACACGTGACTGAACTGTCTGAGTCTCGCCCCCACGGGCCCCACCTCCAGGCCGCGCAGTCCACCATCATGCGGAGGACTTTGGCGTACCTGAAGCAGGCTTTTGTTCCTGGGAACCTGAAGCAGCAGGTTTCTTGGATTTAACTCGACCTCCCCTAAAGAAGGTATTGGACGGTTTGGCCTTTTTAGGCTTGTTAGGCAGAAAGGACTGAGATGCTGATGAAGAGAAGCATTTCTTTGGAGCAGGAGCAGCTGAGGGAAGAAACGGAGACTTACCCCGCTGTAGCCGTGGATATCCACGCATCCAAAGAGAGCCTAACCTGTGTAGGGTAGGGACTCCACACTTTTCCTGGATTCCACGTCTGCAGACCACTGTCGCAGCCACAGTCCCCGACGAGCTGAAACAGACATGGAAGAGACCCCCACAGCCATGGAACCAAGGTCTTTCATGGATTCTACCATAAAGCCACCTGAATCGTGAATGTTACGCAAAAACAATTCAACATCCCCTCTATCCATCGTATCCAAATCCTCTAGTAAGGTAGCCAACCACTTTACTATAGCCCTTACAATCCATGCACTAGCAATAGTGGGACGTAATATGTTCCCTGAAGCTGTGTACATTGATTTAAGTTTATTAAGTGTATTAGCAATTTTTATATCAGCCGGCTCCTTTAAGGCAGTAGATCCTGGAACAGGTAAAACCACCTGTTTTGAGCGTCAACAATAGGAGGGTTTTCCCATTTTTTCCTATCCTCCTCAGGGAAAGGAAACGCCACCTGGACCCTTTAGGGATCTGGAATTTTTTTCTCCGGGTTTACCCATGCTTTCTCAAATATAGCATTCAATTCCTTTGACGCAGGGAAGGTTAACGAGGCTTTTTTATTTTCAGTGAAAAAAGCCTCCTCAACCTGCTCAGGTGTGGTATTATTTAACACATCCCTGATAGCCTCTATCATTAATTGCACCCCCTTTGCAAGAGAGGCAAATCGGTATCCGTGTCATCTTGTGTGATGTTAACAAGCGCACGTTTTTGGGGGTATATAGCGGGGCGTCCTGAGGTACCAGAATCGGGCCATACTGCCATGGAGTTCTGTAATACCTGGGTTGCAGACTCATTACTCGCAACCCTGTCAGAAATCTGAGTAATCCAAGATTTGAGAGAGGAAAACTATTCAGGTTCCCTTGCTGGAATATTTGCTAAACCAGTGCTATCCTGATTACATGGAATGGGATCATCCTGGGAGGACATATCTTCCACAGCATATGACACAGTGTCCCTGGACATAGCTAAAGGAGACCACCAAACACTCCACACACAGGTGAGGGCAGACAGAGTCCAAAGAATGGCAAGAGAGACACAGAGATTGGAGCCAACCCACACACAGCGCTTTTACCAAAGGGAGACCCCTTGTCAGCGCTGACTGTGCACCTTAATAGGATACACAGTCATATTGCAGCCCCCTCCCTTTCTACAACCCCCTGGTACCGTTTACAGATAGCTGGAATTGCTGTGGAGGGACCTTCTTTCCTGGTCAGAGCTGTGCAGGCAGGAAAATGGTGCTGAAATGCTACTGGGTCCGCTCTGAGGAGAAGCGCCGCCCCCAAAATGGCGCTGTCTCCCCGCTTTTCTTCTGCTTATACTGGCCTGAGGATTTAGTGCTGGCTGAGATCCTGGGACCCCGACAGGCTTCTGGACCAGTGTAGGGTGTAGCGCTGGCTCAGGGCGCCCCTCACAGCGCCGCACCATGTACCGCTGAGCCATCCCCGGAGCGCAGTTAATAATGCGCTCCTACCCTGTTGCCGCCATCTTCACACCGACCCCCCGCTTGCTGGGGGGGGGGGGTCGGTGTCTCACTCGCAACCAATTCTTCAGCTCTGCAATGGGGTGGCGGCATGCTGCTGGGGCGAGCGGTCCGCTGTGGCGGAGAACGATCAGACCCCTCTGGAGCTCAGTGTCCAGTCAGCGGAGACAGTGGCTCAGACGCCACAGGGCGGACACTGCTCCGTTCCTCGCTGCAGGAAGGCTGTTGCCAGCAGCCTCCCTGTAAAAAAACAAACTCTAAAACAACATTTTACTAGGAAAACTCAGAAGAGCTCCCCTAGCTGTGACTGGCTCCTCCGGGCACATTTTCTAAACTGAGTCTGGTAGGAGGGGCATAGAGGGAGGAGCCAGCCCACACTCTCAAACTCTTTAAGTGCCAATGGCTCCTAGTGGACCAGTCTATACCCCATGGTACTAATGTGGACCCCACCTCCTCTAGGACGTAAGAGAAAGCCAAATATAATTTTGCCATAACACAGTTTTAGTGTTTCAATTGTTCCAATCAAATTATTAGTGCATGTGCAGAATGTAAAAGGAGATGGCTAACCTTGTAAGTCAGAGACTTTGATCGTCATGTCATAAGAACCAGTGAGCAGGTAGTGAGCTCCCGGGGAGAAGCGGACAGAGCGCACATCGCTAGAGTGTGGTTGATAACTCTGCACCATTCGGCCTCCTCTAATGTCATACAGCATGCAACTTGAGTCTTCCTGTCCTGTGGCAAGCAGCCTCCCACTAGGATCCACTGCCACTGATGCCACTGGACTACCTGGAAGAGTGGAAACAAACTATTAAGTAGTGATCTGAATATCATAGAGCAAAGATAGGAAACAATATTATATGTAAGCATTAAAACAAAAAACAAACACTTCTATTCTGCTGACTGTGTAGGATGACACAGAGAGATAAGTAGTCTTATAAGGAACATTACTAACACAGAAGAAGACAAGATGCAGCAAGAGATAGATACGTGCTGCCAAGGCAAGAGTCTTTAAAGGAGAATATATTACAGAAGAAGAAGAGAAGGAAAGAAGACAAGGAAAGAGGACAAATCAGGGAGAGAATCAGTGACAGAGACTTATAGATCATGCAGAAGGTGGTAAACATGGATGCACAAAAAAAACAACTACTGGAGGTGGGAGTGAGAAGAGCTAACCAGTGGGAAGGAGAGGCAGTGGCTGTTGGCAGAACTGGAGGCAATGTGGATTCCATGACATATAGATAAGTATGTGTGGGGGGTGGGGATTGTGGCTGAAGGCTTTCAAGGTGAAGAGTTTGAAATTAATTCTATAGGGGACAGGGGGTTAGATTGGGATCCGGTATCTAGGTCGACAGGTCAAAAGGTCGACATGAGTGTTTCACAATTTTTTTATTTTTTTTAACCTTTTCATACTTAACGATCCACATGGACTACGATTGGAACGGTAACCTGTGCCGAGCGAAGCAAGGCACCTTGCCCGAAGCATGGCGAGCAAACCGAGCCATGCGAGGGTACACGGTGCACTAATTGGAATTTCCCGGTCACTCTACGAAGAAAACGACACCAAAAAACCCATGTCAATCTTTTGGCCTGTCGACCTAGACCATGTCGACCTAGTTACTATCTACCTTCCATACCACACCCGGTTAGATGTATTATACCTGCATGTATTGTGCAGGTATAACGTTTCCTGCTCCACCTCTTTACCAAGGCGACACAGGAAGCTACACCGATAAGATGTATTAAAATCTTGTCTGCCGGAGTGAGGGAGTGAAAACTCCACTTTTAGGAGATCCCAGGCAGAGCACACAGCACATCAGCCTAGTGCTGATGCGCTTATGTGTCTCCCCCGGCCAGCTCCTCTGGGCACGCACTTGATCTCACTATTATTGCGAGATATCCTGTACAGCCCCAGAACTGTCCCTGCTGTGGTGAATGGGCAACGATACCTGCAGCTGTCAAAATCGATAGCTGCAGGTGTCAGACTGGTCAATGCAACCGACTGTTCATACATTGCCCTGCATATCAGTTAGGAATGTTTTAGACAGCCCTCTACTTATCGACCCTTCATACATCTACGTCAGGGACCCCTATGTACTAAGCCTTGGAGAGAGACAAAGTGGACAGAGATAAATTACCAGCCAATCAGCTCCTAACTGCCATGTCACAGGCTGTGACAGGAGCTGGTTGGTTGCAACTTTATCGCCAGGCTTAGGGATCTATTTACTAAGCCTTGGATGGAGATAAAGTGGACGGAGATAAAGTACCAAGCAGCCAGCTCCTAACTGTAATTTTTAAAACCCAGCCAGTGACATGCCAATTAGGAGATGATTGGATGGTATTTAATCTCCATCTACTTTATCTCCATCTAAGTCTTTGTAAATAGACCCCTTAGTTCATAGACCCCAGGGAGCCAGTGTAGAGAATGGTAGAGAGTGGAAGCTGATGGAAAAATGACAAACGAGAAAATTAAGTTGAGCAACATTGAGAATCAACTTATGTAGAAATAGCATGATGAGATGGATATCAGAGAAGAGGAATTTTCAATAGTCAAGACGAAAGATAACAAGAGGGTTAATTACATTTTTGGCTGTGTTCAATATGAGATAGGCTCTGATCCTGGAGATGTTACAAAATATGGAAGCAACATGACTGGAAAGGAGCTGAATGTTGAAATTGAAGGAAATGTAAGAGTCAAGGATGAGGCTCAGACAGCCAACTTCTGGGCCTGAGGAGAGGTTAGTGGTACGAAACGGGTAGGGAGAGGAGGGGAGATGACAGGAACTTGGATGATGTATTTGAGTAAGTGCTGGGACACCCAAGGGGAGATAGCAGGTAGAGAGGTAGCAGTAGAAAAGTCATTCCGTGTCAAATAAACACAAGCTCAGATTTTGTTCAGATTTGGTATATGGAGAATATAGATGTAGTCTAAGAAAAATACCAAATTGTATTTAAATATCTCTGTCAAAAACGCACAACCAGCATATTTTCAAATCGCCATAGCAACTCTCCTGATTAAGCTTGAGAGATGGGAGTGGTGTCATTTTACTGTGTCTTTTATGTCCTTTCCTATTGATATACAATACAATAGGCTTTGGGAGGAAACATTTTTTTCAAATTCAAACTGAATTTTTCGATCATGATTATTTCAAAAAGTGCGTCGACAAAAAAATTCAGGAAATTATGTTAACTGCTTGTCAAATTTTAAAAGTGGGAGGATAATCAGTCAATAGCTAAAAATTATTTAAAAGCAACGTAGTTTATTCAAAAAAGGGTGTATTACAAGTACTAATAGGTAATAACCAATTTGATGGCTTCATTAGTTTAATTAGAAGTTGAATAGAAAAATTGTATTTAGTCAGTCAACAATGTTAGCTGAAGATAGTTTGACAATGCCTCAGTGGTTTTTAAAGTGTCATCAGGAGACATGACAAATTATCCAGCTGGAGTTATAGGGTTGACTTTGCATAAGACATCTATTAAAGGTATCTATAGTACATCAGGCTTTCTTGGATAGAAGTATGATGGTGAAGGTCCAGCTAGATGAAGGAAGTTCACTTTTAACTCGTCTTCATCTTAATTCTTGTCCATCACATAAGCAAGCCACAATTTCTTGTTATATTCAATGGATATATAGCCATTTTTTTGTGTCAACTGGAGGTTGTATAGAGATTTTGTAACGAATACTGTAGATGATGATGTAGCCTTAGAACAGGTTTTTACAGATATATTTAATGTACTTGAATCAACAGGTATAAAAGCATGATACTGTTGTGTTACCTGAATAGTTACTGAGTAGTTGATACAATCATTCAAAAATGTTTCAGACTCAATATATTCTTCTTGCGTTGTGAACGTCAAATTAATTCCAGATATATTTTCTACTGTCTATTCATAAAGTTATATAGCTGTTGTGCAGAACAAGAAATGGTGGCTTGCTTATGTGATGGACAAGACTGAAGATGAAGACAAATTAAAAGTGACCTTCCTTCATCCAGCTGGACCTTCACCATCATTCTCCAATGAGGCAGCGCCACACACATGCTGGGTTGCCCCCAGCATGCGAGGAGATGGACACAGATCTTGCTGTGGTAAGCAAGATCTGCGTCCATCTCTGAAGGTGCATACACACGATGCAATGTTTTCTTACGATTTTGACTACATAGTGAAAATCGGAAGAAAAGTTAGCACATGTTGCACCGTGTGTACCCAGCTTGCGATACCGATGCATGATCCCGTGGCGTCGGTATCGCAAAAAAAAAAAAAAATAGACTGTGCAGGCAAGGCAATTTTGACTATATTGTGTACAATCTAGTACACAGTATAGTCAAAATCACACATAATCAAAATCGCAAGAAAAGACAGTCAAAATAGGTGGTTCTGGGCTCTGGGGAGTTCAAGGAAAATCGCAAAGTCAAAATCGGAACTTAGTCAATATCTCACCGTGTGTATGCACCTTAAGTCTATTAATTCCCTCCGAACCAACGTCCAGTAAATATTTGGGTATCTCAACTGTTATGGTGCCCACACACGGTACGATTCTCGCATGCTATTTGATCTTTTTAGTTCAAATAGCATTGCGTCTAGTTCAAATAATACTGTGTGTATTGTCCCTTGCGATGCAATGCGCGCTCCCGTCTAGTTCATATCTCAAGGCAAAATAGTATGTGCAGGCAGGTATTTTTGTACTACATTGCATAAGGAGAGTTATGGTAGACTTACCATGGTTAACTCTCTTTCTGCGATGTACACTGGGTTCCACAGGGAAAACATCAGGGGTGTAGAGCGGGATCTTGATCCAGAGGCACCATAAGGTAAAGGTTTGACTGTCCCAGGATGCATTGGGGCCTCCCCTATAACCCCACCTCCAGGCACTGAGAGCTCAGTTTCGTTAACCAGTCCAATGCAGGAGCACGTAAAAGAGAAGGCAGATGTTAGTCACATAGAACCACAAGCTCACGACAGGAGAGGGTACCAGCGGCTAATACCATACAACCCAAAGAAGCTAGGTGCGTCAGGGTGGGCGCCCTGTGGAACCCAGTATACCTCGCAGAAAGAGTTAACCATGGTAAGTCTACCATAACTCTCCTTTTCTGCAGCGCAGTACACTGTGTTCCACAGGGAAAACATTGGGGATATCCTAAAGCAGTTCATCAAGGGAGGGGACGCGCCATAGCGTGTAAGAGAACCCAACGTCCAAAGGAAGCATCCTGGGAGGCGGAAGTATCAAAGGCATAGAACCTAATGAACATGTTCACTGAGGACCACGTAGCCGCCTTGCACAATTGTTCTGGGGACGCGCCACTGCGGGCCGCCCAAGAAGGTCCAACAGACCGAGTACAATGGGCTTTAATAGCAGCAGGAGCTGGGAGTCCAGCCTGCGCTTAGGCTTGTGCAATCACCATTCTAATCCATCTGGCCAAGGTTTGCTTATTCGCAGGCCAGCCATGTTTGTGAAAACCAAATAGTACAAAAAGGGAATCTGACCTCCTGATAGAGGCAGTCCTCTCCACATATACACGGACAGCCCTTACCACATCCATAAAACGTTCTTTGGGAGACAAATCCGAAGGGACAAAGGCCGGTACTACAATCTCTTGGTTAAAGTGAAAAGATGACACCACCTTAGGCAAATAACCGGGGCGAGTTTGTAGAACCGCCCCGTCCCGGTGGAATATGAGAAAAGGTGGATGACAGGAAAAAGCGCCTAAGTCCGACACCCGTCTTGCAGAGGCAATAGCCAGCAAGAACAGGACCTTGACAGTGAGCCATTTCAGGTCGACCAATTCAAGAGGTTCAAATGGAGACTCTTGCAGAGCATTCAGCACAACAGACAAATCCCAAGGAGCCGCAGGAGGGACATAGGGAGGATGAATCCGAATAACGCCCTGAACGAACGTCTGAACATCAGGAATAGAGGCAATTTTTCTCTTAAACCAAACCGACAAGGCAGATATATGAATCTTGAGGGAGGCCAGACGAAGACCTAAGTCAATGTCTCTCTGCAGTACAGCCAGACTTCTGGAAGTTCTGAATCCATGGACATCATAATTCTTCTCAGCACACCAGGTAAAGTAAGAAATCCAAACCCTGTAATAAATCCGGGCAGAGGCCGGTTTGCGGGCTTTCAGCATCGTTTGAATAACCGCCTCTGAAAACCCTTTGGCTCTCAGGAGTGGATCTTCAAGAGCCACGTCGTCAAAGCCAGTCTGGCCAGGTCTGGGTAGAGACAAGGGCCCTGTATGAGGAGGTCTGGTCATTGAGGAAGTAGAAGGGGATGCCCCATCGACAGACCCTGCAGGTCTGAGAACCAATGCCTTCTGGGCCATGCTGAAGCGACTAGAAGCATCATTCCTCCTTCCTGTTTGAACTTCCGTAGAACTCTGGGCAGGAGTGACACTGGAAGGAACACGTAAGGCAGTCAAAAGTTCCATGGAATCGCCAGTGCGTCCACGAATGCTGCTTGATGATCTCTTGTCCTTGATCCGAAGACCAGAACCTTGTGATTGTGTTGAGACGCCATGAGGTCTACGTCCGGTAGACCCCACCTGTCCACGAGGAGATGAAAGACTTCCGGATGAAGACTCCACTCTCCAGCGTGTACGTCCTGGCAACTGAGATAGTCCGCTTCCCAGTTCAGGACACCTGGAATGAACATTACCTATATACTTGGCAGATGGCGTTCTGCCCAACAAAGGATTTTTGACACTTCCTTCATAGCCATGTGGCTTCGAGTGCCGCCTTCATGGTTTATGTATGCCACTGTAGTGCCGTTCTCTGACCATACTTGAACCGGTCTGTTCCGTATCAGAGGCAGGGCAAGTGATAATGCATTGAACACCGCCCTCAGCTCTAGGATGTTTATAGGAAGGAGTGATTCTTCCTTGGGCCACCGACCCTGATAACTCCCCATCCCCTCAGACTGGCATCAGTCGTCTGGATGACCCATTTGGGGATCCAAAAGGGACGACACTCTGCTCAATTGCTGGTCCTGGAGCCACCAGGTCTGCGACAAATGAACCTCCGGAGTCAAAAAGATCATTTGGGATCTGATCCGATGAGGCAGGCCATCCCACTTGGCAAGAATTAATCATTGCAGGGGGCGGGAATGAAATTGAGCGTACTCCACCATGTCGAACGTCGACACCATCAGGCTGAACTTGCATCACCGAATGAATCGACACTCTGGGGTGACAGATGAAGTGTCTTATCCTGTCTTGGATTTTCAGGACCTTGTCTGGAGACAGGAACAGTCTCTGACTGTGTGTGTCCAGAAGTGCCCCTAGGTGCACCATACTCTGAGCTGGGACCAGCGAGGACTTCTTCCAATTGATCAGCCATTCGTGGGCTTGTAAGCAACTAGTAGTGGTAGTGACTGTCGCCAATAGCAAACTGCAGGAACTGCTGATGCGATATGGCAATAGGAATATGCAGATAAGCATCGTGTATATCCAGGGATATCATGTAATCTCCAGGTTCCATCGCAAGCACAATAGAGCGCAACGTTCCCATACGAAACTTGGCTACCCCCACAATTTGTTCAGTGACTTGAGGTTGAGTATAGGCCAAAAAGACCCATTGGGTTTCTGCACCAGAAACAGGGTCGAATAATAGCCTCTGCCACGCTGGGACTGAGGTACCGGTAAAACCACTACTGTACTCAGGAGGGAACCTACCACTGTTTGTAGAGACTGTGCCTTCAACGGATCCGAAGGGAGTACAATAGTGCAGAATTGGTTAGGGGGACGTCTATTGAATGAGATAGCTTACCCGTGAGGGACAACCAAGCGTCTGAAGTGGTCTTTAACCAGACCTGGGCGAACTGTAGAAGTCGGCCCCCACCCAGAGGGAGGCCCGCCCCGTCATGCAGCAGGCTTGTCTTGTTTCGAAGTAGACTGAAAGGCTACCCAGGACTGTTTCGTCTTGGGCTTGGTGGTCTTGGGAGCACAAGATTGTCTGGTGTAAGACTGACCCTTGGCTTTCCCTTGAGGTCGAAAGGAACGAAAAATGGTAGTCTTCACCTTCTGTGTAGAAGGATTAGTAGGAGGAAGAAAAGCAGTCTTAGCAGCTGCTAATCCAGACACTATTTTATTCAGGTCCTCTCCAAATAAAATGTCCCCAGTCAAGGGGAGTACCTCTAAGGTCTTCTTGGAGTCTAAACCCACTTTCCACGACCTTAACCACAGTATGCGGCGAGCCAGGACAGACGTGGATGACGCTTTGCCTGAATGTAATAGTCGCGGTGCATATCTGAGACAGGCATTGTCTGGCTTTGTCAGAAATATCCTCAGGCAGCTCTTCTTCCAACGCCTGAACCCACGCCTCAATACCTTTTGCGGCCCAAAAGGTAGCTATGGTGGGTCTATGAATGGCCCCTGCAAGGGAATAAATAGATTTCAGGCATCCCTCCACACGCTTATCTGTCTGTTTCTTCAGGGAGGTGACAGTGGTGACAGGCCGAGTAGACGACACCGGCGGTGGATTTTCCCACTTACTACATAACTCTGCAGGGAGAGGATAGCGAGCCGAAGCCCGATTAGGGAGAAGGAATTACCTGGGGTAATACAGTTTTAACCACCTTCTGTTGTTTAAACATTATCAGTTTTCTTGGCCACTGTAGTGGAATTCTCATTCTCAGTGATCTGTAGGATCTGCTTAAGAGCATCCAATAGGGCAGGGACATCAGCCTGTAAGGTAGAATCCTCGTCAGTAACACATGATTCAGAGTCTGACATGACCGTACGCTCCCCCTCCTCATCAGATGAAACATCAGAGAGGTTAGTGGATTGTGAGGAGGAAGCAGCCCGTTTAGAGGACCAGTGACAGGAGAGTGACCTGGAGTAGATTTCTATCTAACCAAAGACTGATTCAAATGCTGCAGCTGGGTATACAAATTTTCCGCCCAAGGCAGTTTTACCACAGGAACAACTTGTGGCAGCAGTGGCACCGGAGGTCCCATAGGGGGGCTAAACGGTCCACCAGAGTCCCCAGGAGGATAGTGAACATAGCCTAGGGTGGCTCCATTGTAGGTACAGGAGCTGCCGGCTGACTGGGAGGTGTATGACATTTAGAACACATACCAACACACGATACTTTCCCCTCAGGTAAACCTCTGGAGCATACCTTGCAAAATAAAAATATTCATGCGCAATTAATGCAGTAATGATATTACTAACCACAATGGATATAAATTGTAATAATCGATCTATTAAAAGTCGTTTTAGAGAACATAGGTGTAACATTATTAATAAATCTATTAAACATAGTGTCTCTAGACACTTTGTTAGATATCATAATGGGGACCCTAAGGGGTTGTCCCTAATGGTGGTCGAACAGTTCTGTCATACTAGGAGGGGTGGGAATAGATTTCGACAGTTATGTATTGGTGAGTCCACATGGATTTTTAAATTAGATACTTTGAGTCCTGAAGGGCTTAATGAGGCTATTGATTATACCTGTTTAGATTAGTGGATATAGGAAAGAATGCTGGCAAAGAGTTAATACTGGGAGTATCAATATGTTCACTATGCTATTATGTTAATTTTGCCATAATGATCATATTGTGATTATTACAATTTATATCCATTGTGGTTAGTAATATCATTACTGCATTAATTGCGCATTAATATTTTGATTTTAAGTATAGTTTTTATTATGGGTATGTTCCTGTATATTTATGGATAGATATCAACTGTTTAGTAAGCACATGGAACTTGCTTTTGAACAGTATTGTCAATATATGTATAGTCAGACCGTAGTACACTGATGTCTTTAATTACAATCAAGGCGGTCCTTATGGGGAGTTAAATAAGGGCTAAGATGGAGTGAGCCCTATAGTCTTGAGGAAGTCCCGAGTTGTGACGGGACGAAACGCGTTGACGTCATCTCCCCGCTCTGAACTACACACTGACGGTAACATCAGCACAAGCGCTATTGCCAGTTTCCATCACCTGCGTCTGGTGCCGGCGTATTCTCGGAGAGGCATTCGGAGTCTTTATATCCGCTTGTGAGGACAGCGGCACCTGGAGCGTCCGTACCCACCCGCCAGGACAGAGAATCTTCCTGCACCACAAATAGTGCCGGCGGCGGACGCCGTGGCTGCACGCCACAAGGATATCTCCCTGCACAACTGCACTGTATATCTGGACAATCCGGCTGGTTCGGGTAAATATAATTACAGCAGCATTCCTCTGCACTGGGACGCCAGTAGCAGGAGGATTGGAGATACTATATATCATTTCTTTAGGCAATAGCAACTGTTGCATTTTCTCATGCACCATATGTTACAGACCAGGCATGTCTGTTTAGCACTTCATAAGACACTTTGTTGCCATCTATCTGATATTGCGTAAGGACACTGCTACTATCTAACTAATAGTGTCAAAAGACATTTTAGAGTGTTTCCTTCAATGTGTTTGAGCATACTAAACTATCTCTGGTATTTTATGTTATACAGATGTAGCCACCTTTATCTTGAGTGGCCGCGGCGGTTGTCCCGTTCGACCATACGCAGCGTACTGTGGCGTAGCGAGGCGCGCCTAGCCACAGAGAGGCTATCTAATCGCACGGAGACAGACATTTGACGTTTGGCGTTACCTTTACGTGTAATACCTGCGATCAGCCACCAGATGTCGCTTTTTACAATCACCACTGCGCATGCGTGTGGTCTCCCGTAAAATACAATACTGACATACATAATAAGGACTACTTTACTAAGGCGTCTCATTACGCTGCATACAGCAAATACTGTACTCATTACGCTGCATTATTTAATACAGTACTGTACAGTATATACAGTACGACACCGACGCAAATACAGTAGTACAGCATACAATATATGATCCATCTACAATACTTTATGAATACTGTATGTGAGCGTGCAAGTCCCGCAGACAAAACACAGTACTGTAAAACTAGTAGTGTACACTGTCGCAAATGGATGTGTGTTACAAGTTCACTATTGCCTCTCAAGATTAGGAATTTTCTACAGTGTTATCGTCCTAATCCCGTAGCCATTACAGCATAATCAAAACCAACGGATTTATACATTTGTCTGCGGCGAAGTGGTGAAGTGTTTCGCTTCCTATACTCAGAGTCCAGGGTTCGATTCCTTAAGTACTGTACGAATGCATGTTACTGTAGTTTTTTTCAGACACTTTATTATTTTTTTTATTCACATACTGCAAACCAGGGCATACAGTAGCTGCATGAGCGGTTCTATGCGATCGAGTCCGGTGTACCATAATGTGCAGGTTCTATGCAGGTTAAGGTACTATGCTCCGTACACAGTACACATACAATTCTGTAGCTGGGCAGACTGAATAGAAATGGCTACCACCTATGACTCCTTGCCCCACAGAGGCCCTAGGCTACGGAGCAAGTAATAGTCCAGATTGTACAGACTATGGGGCAATGCTGAATGAGCGTCACAATCCCCTAGCTAAAATACACAGTATGCATATTATGGTACACCGGACTCGATGACATACTGTAGCACACTGGCAAAATGGCCGCCGCCCCTGAACCCTTGTGCAGGTTATGGGGCAATGCTGAAGGAGCGTCACAATCCCCTAGCCAAAATACACAGGGGAGGGATAAGCTACTGTAGGATTGCATACAGTATTACGGTACACCGGACTCAATCGCATAGCACACTGTCAAAACGACCACTACCCATGAACCCCCACCTCCTGAACCCCCACCTCGTGGCAGGCAGCAGTTGGGTATGGAATGAGAAATGGCATAAGCTGTGCAGGCTACGGGGCGATGCTGAAGGAGCGTCACAATCCCCTAGCCAAAATACACAGAGATACTGTAAGCGAGGTCTATGCACATTACAGTACTGTACGTTACACCGGGCTCGGTCGCATAGCAAACTGACAAAACACAAGTTTTACAGTACATACAGTAAAGCAGGCCAAAGCTGCAGGAGAGTTTCTACTGTAAAGGTTCTATGCACCGTACGGTAATGTACACATACCTGTACAATTCTATAGCAGGGCAGACTCAATTGAAATGGCTACCGCCTGTGACTCCTACAGTAGCTCCTAGGAGGCACTCAGCTATGGAGCAAATAACAGCACAGATTTTGCAGGCTACGGGGCAATGCTGAAGGAGCGTCACAATCCCCTAGCTACAATACACAGGGGTGATAGAGATAATCGAGTGGCTGGAGGGGGGTCCCCTGGATTTAAGGGGCCCCCACTCCTCCAGGGTACTCCGGCCAGGTGTGACTAGTTGGGTATTTAATTCCATGGCCGCAGGGACCTGTATAAAAGTCTCCCCCGGCTGTGCCAGCGAACGAGGAGACGCAGCTCACCCATAGCATAGGGACGGTCACGTACAGGTACTACAGGTACAGCAGCCATGCTTATGCTCAATGAGCGATCCAGACGTCGTGCGTCTCAGACGTCGTGCGTCTCAGGCGTCGTGCGTTCCAGGCATTCAACGTACAGTACTGTAGTTACTGTACTTTGTGACAGTTTCCCTTAGTTTTACATATGCCCTTTCTTTGACCACAGTATTTTCCACTGTCTTGCCCTACGCCCTTCCCTCCTGGGAGCCTTCACAGGTCTTATGCTATACACAAATACCGAAGATGCACAGTCCGTCAGAATACACTCATTTCATTCACGCTGTTTGGGTGCATTTAGCGTAAAGAATCGCTCCTGCAGATGTACTTTGATTTATGTGAAACCTGTGTGCATCCTTCCATTGACTGTCTTACAATGGAAATAAAATAATACAGTGCATTATTACAGAAAAAAAAAAAAAAAAAAAAAAGAAAGAAAGCACATCATGTCTCGAACCCTGGACCCCCAGTGAGGGAGGTGGGAGCCTTCACCCCTAGCCCACGACGCCTCATGAGAGATTTCTAATTTCATGTGTGAAAGTACTGCAAACAGCGCCCGGCCCTCGCCCCATTGCTGTTGGTTTATGCCTTAGAGGACTCGGACGCTCGCATTTGTAAAGCACGGTGTTTTCCTCCGCCTCCTGCTAGCCTGTTGCCCTTCCCCCATGGGAGCCTGCACAGATCATGCAGTAGACAGGGAGGGAATGCAGGTCATGTGCAATACACAAACGCCCACTGTAGTACTATTTTGCTCACTTACAGTACCGTACTGTAGGTTGCATTTAGCGTAAAGAATCGCTCCTGCAGATGTACTTTGATTTATGTGAAACCTGTGTGCATCCTTCCATTGGATGTACTGTATTGGAGAGAAAAAAAAAAATGTTAAAGTGAATGTCACGGGAACACATTAAAAATAAGGTTGGCACTTCCTTCCCATTGGTGTTGGTTTACAGTATGCCGTAGTGTACTCGGACGCTCATGTAATTGCATTTCAAAGGCACAGTATTTTCCATCGTCTCCCCCCTACCCCCATCGCCCTTCCCCCCTGGGGGCCTGCACAGGGAAGGAAATTCAGGTCCTGTGCAATGCACAAACGCTGAAGATCTACAGTACTGTTTTGCTTAGTTGGTAGCGCCAGAATACACTCATTTCATTCACGCTGTTTGGGTGCATTTAGCGTAAAGAATCGCTCCTGCAGATGTACTTTGATTTATGTGAAACCTGTGTGCATCCTTCCATTGGATGTACTGTATTGGAGAGAAAAAAAAAAATGTTAAAGTGAATGTCACGGGAACACATTAAAAATAAGGTTGGCACTTCCTTCCCATTGGTGTTGGTTTACAGTATGCCGTAGTGTACTCGGACGCTCATGTAATTGCATTTCAAAGGCACAGTATTTTCCATCGTCTCCCCCCTACCCCCATCGCCCTTCCCCCCTGGGGGCCTGCACAGGGAAGGAAATTCAGGTCCTGTGCAATGCACAAACGCTGAAGATCTACAGTACTGTTTTGCTTAGTTGGTAGCGCCAGAATACACTCATTTCATTCACGCTGTTTGGGTGCATTTAGCGTAAAGAATCGCTCCTGCAGATGTACTTTGATTTATGTGAAACCTGTGTGCATCCTTCCATTGACTGTCTTACAATGGAAATAAAATAATACAGTGCATTATTACAGAAAAAAAAAAAAAAAAAAAAAAAAAGAAAGAAAGCACATCATGTCTCGAACCCTGGACCCCCAGTGAGGGAGGTGGGAGCCTTCACCCCTAGCCCACGACGCCTCATGAGAGATTTCTAATTTCATGTGTGAAAGTACTGCAAACAGCGCCCGGCCCTCGCCCCATTGCTGTTGGTTTATGCCTTAGAGGACTCGGACGCTCGCATTTGTAAAGCACGGTGTTTTCCTCCGCCTCCTGCTAGTCCTCCATTCCCATTATGCATTAGCGAACTCAGACGCTCATATATTTTATATTTTAAAAAGCACGGTGTTTATACATTGTACTGTACATTATTCCTTTTACACAATTACTGTAGTTGCGTCTCCATACACATACAGTACTGTACTCCATACTTTTTCCACCGCTTCCCGTTACGCCTACAGTATTGCCAGAGCTGTAGATCAATCCGCCGCTATACTGTACGATCGAAAGTACTGGATTAGTGGAGCATTAGCCACACAGTGGTGGAGATGTGTAATGCATGATGAGTATCTAGATCGTCTCAACGCGCCTGCCTGTGATTAAACTCAGCTATCGCCTTAGCGTGGCTAAACGCCCGTCTCGGCGGAGAAACAGTCAAGATAAAGTTGGCTACATCTGTATGTGTGTTGTTATTAAAGCTCTGCTAGAATTTTATGAAAGTAAGTTCCATGTGTGCTAATTTGAGTAAAAGCAGACACACAATTGTAACAATTAATTTATATATCCAATCAGCACATCAAGCGCAATCACACTAGCTTTTTTCTGTTTTTTATATCCTTGAGGATTTTGCCAGTCCTTTAGTGTGTGCAGCTGGTATACTGATAATTAGTAATTTTACTATATTTGCGCCAGGAGTTGGAGTGTTTATCACTCCAAAAAATCTTTTTTTTATGTGGGGCACACTAGCTCTGTGCTGGGCGTTCCCCTTGCATGTCAGAGAAACTGATCGTAGATGTGCTAAATTTAGCACATCTACGATCAGGTCCGAATCACCCTGATCAGATTTATCAGGGTGATAACAAGGACCCTGTATTAGTAGATCTGGACGTTGAGTGAGCAGAAGTGGAGCATCCATCGACATTCTCTGCAGATCTGTGTACCAATGCCTTCTGGGCCAAGCCGGAGCTATTAGAATCACGGCACCCTGTGCTTCTTTTATTTTCCCCACCACCCTGGTAGCAGGATGATCGGAGGAAATAGATACGCCAGATGAAAATCCCAATTTCATTGACAAGGCGTCCAGAAAGATCGCTTTCGCACTTTGTTGTTCAGACAGGACGCCATGAGATCTATCTCTGGCAAACCCCACTTGTCTGCCAGAGTCTGAAAGACTTCAGGGTATAGAGCCCATTCGCTTGCTTAAATAGCGTGTCGACTGAGATAGTCCGCTTCCCAGTTTAGGACTCCCGGAACGAATACTGCGGACAATGCTGGAAGATGGAGTTTTGCCCGCTTTAGTATGTGACTTACCTCCTTCATTGCTGTTTGGCTGCGCGCTCATCCCTGATGGTTGAGGTACGCCCCTGCCGTTAAATTGTCCGAGCGGATCTGGACTGGTCTTCCTTGAAGAGTGTCCTTTTCCTGAATCATTGCCATGTATATGGCCCGAAGTTCTAACAGATTTATTGGCAGGCGACTTTCTTCTGTGGTACACTGTCCCTGGAATCATAATCTTCCGGACACTGCTCCCCAGCCCTGAAGACTGGCATCTGTCGTCAGGATCCACCATCTGATATCAAAAAGGTTCTCCCTTTGTCTAGATGGGATGTCTGTAGCCACCAGGCTGATGACTTTCTTACCTTGTGTGAAAGTACCATAGTCTGTTTCTTTATTGTCTGATGTATTCCAATCCATCTGGCCAGAATCAGACGCTGCCGAGGTCTTGAGTGGAATTGTTCATACTCCACCATGTCGATTGTTGACACCATCAAACCCATCAGTCGCATAGCTGCGTGGATTGATATTGTTTGACTGTGTAAAAACTCCTGAGTACTTGACTGTACTTTGAATATCTTGTTCCGAGGTAATCAATTTTCTGCAGACTTGAATTCAGTACAGCCCCACAGTGAGTCATCCGTTATGACGGAACTAGAGATGACTTTGCCCAATTTATGAACCACCCGTGCCTCTGCAGACAAGTCATTGTCTGTTGGAGATGGCACAGAAGCTTTTCCTGTGATTGTGCCAGGATAAAAAAGGTGGTCGAGGCATGGCAATTTTCTTATCCCCTTCTTGCGGAGATAAGCTGCCATAATCATCATAATTTTGGTACATACTCTGGGGGCTGTGGCTAACCCAAAGGGTAAGGTCTGGAACTGAAAATGTTGCTGGAAAATGGTGAACCTTGAGATAACACTGATGGAACAGTGCTATAGGAAGCTGTAGGTAAGCATCCTGACTATCCAGAGAAACCATGTAATCTCCTGGCTTCATGCAAAAACTATGGAGCGCTATGTCTCCATGTGAACCGTGGTACCCAAACTTATCTGTTTAGGATTTTGAGAATGGGGGTGAAAAGATCCTTCTGAACCCAAACCCGGTTGGAGTAAAAACCCTGTCCCTATTGTGCAGGGGTTACTGGAATGACTATTCCTGACAAAAGCAATTTCTGAACTGCTTCTTGGAAACCCCTGTCCTTCGCCTCTACCCAAGACAGACTGGAACAGAAAAACCTTCGAGGAGGATGCTTCTAGAAGGGAAGGCATAACCTAGAGATACCGCTTCTTGCACCCAGGCATCTCTTTGTAGACTACTACCAGATCTGCGCAAACTGAAATAGTCAGCCCCCTATCCTTTTGAGGTCCCCCAGAAGGAGACCCGCACCATCATGCTGATGGCTTATCCTCTGGTTTGGAAGCTGGCCCTCTGGTTGCCTTTGCTTCTTAGCCTTACCAAACTTATTGTATTGGGGCTGTTACGTTCCTTTATGACCGACAAGGCCGAAACCGGACCCCTAGGTTTGGGGTCATATGTGGAAGGAAACGTGACCTTCTTGGAGTCCGTTTCTGACTCCAGAATATCTGTTAACTCCTTCCCAAACAGAAACTTTCAGCCAAAGGCAAAGTTTCCAGAACATTCTTTGATTCTGAATCAGCTTTCCATGTATGTAAGTAAAACTGCTCTATGAGTAGCTATTGTTAATGCTGATGCCCTAGAACACAGGTTCTCAAACTCGGTCCTCAGGACCCCACACGGTGCATATTTTGCAGGTCTCCTCACAGAATCACAAGTGAAATAATTAGCGCCACCTGTGGACGTTTTGAAATGTGTCAGTGAGTAATTAATACACCTGTGCACCTGCTGGGTTACCTGCAAAACATGCACTGTGTGGGGTCCTGAGGACCGAGTTTGAGAACCACTGCCCTAGAACATTAGTGTCCATATGAGCTATATGGGATTCATATTCCCTTGCAGGCACTGAAAACCTGTCTTCCAGTACCTCAGCCCAGTGTACCCACAGCACCTGGTATTCCAAGGTGGTCTCCCATCCAAGAACTAACCAGGCCCAACACTGCTTAGCTTCCAAGATCTAGTGAGATTGGGTCTATCCAGTGTGGTGTGGTTATAGATTGCAAGGTGAAGTCATGGCTGGCCTTACGACTGCCCCAGAGAGATAACATGGTTTTCAGAAAACCATCCCTCTTCTAACTTTGACGGCAAAGGCCATATAGGTTTTCGCACTACCAATGATATGCATATCTACTTTAGGAGGCACTTCCTATTTTTAAACAGTCCCCAGCTGGAAAAGGATATTTGGAATCCCATTTACTGGGAACCTATATTCCTTATTGGGTATAGCCCAAACCTTTTCTATGATTTCCATCAGCTGCTGGGGTCCTCCATGAGGAGGCCCTATTTTTTGGGACGTTTAAACATAGGTACCTTATTTTTAACATAGGCTCTGCTGATCCTCTGAGGACAGAAAGGCCTTTATTGCTCTCATTAATTCAGCTATATTCCTGAGCTGATACCCTCTACCTGTTCTTTGTATGTCGAACTAGAGTATGTAGAGCTTTCATCGTCTGATGAATCATCATGTGTAGCCTGTGCAGTTGATGATTTATTTACACTCGGTTTATCAGCTTATTTTATTGGAGACATATTAACTTAATTTAGTCTATTGATCCACCTCTATTAATGGCCAGATTAGCTGGTAATGCATTTTTATAGTTTAAGGTATTGCATGCATAGTAATAGGATTTATGGATGTGATTTGTTGTGTATATATTTTTAAATAATTGATTTTTTATTATTCTAATTCGTGTTGGAATAGGCACTTTTTTGTGCAAATTATATATTAAAAAAAAAAATTCTAGTCGCATATGTTTTCACTCATTTTATAAAACCTGTTTATAAATAGGCAGGGTGAATATTTGATTGTTTTATTGGAGAAGCTGTTGGGGATACCGTAGGTAGAGAGCTGCATGTATGGGTTAATAGAGAATCCTATTCCTGGTATTGACGCTGTAGGAAATAACCTTTCAGCTATACTGGACAAGGTCTGTGCAAACATCGCCCAAGGGGGATCTATCTGTACTTGACGTAGATCAGGGATCTGCCTTGCATTATACTGAACAGCAAACCATTTTACACATAACCCATCCTGTACCAGATCAGAGAGGAAGACACAGTTTTTGCAAGACAACATGAGTGTTGGTGTTACTGTAAGTGTACTCTCGTCAGCTTTGCCACTCTTAGACATGATAAATAATCAGTGTACTACACAATTTGTGATTGTAACCATTTTATCGTTCTAAAGTGAAATCTGACCCTTACCCATGTACCCGGCATTGAGGATCAGAAGACCAACTGACAAACATATATAAAAGTCAGCAATCACACTAGCAGTCAGTCACATGTTATATATTAGTCATATGAGCACATACTAAACTATAAACACATTTTAAAGTACAGTTGTGCTCATAAGTTTACATACCCTAGCAGAATTTGTGATTTTCTGGCCATTTGTCAGAGAATATGAATGATAACTCACAGACTTTTCTTTCACTCATGGTTAGATGGTGCATCTTGAAACAACCACACCACTTTTTTTCAGAGAGTCCTGTATTTCAGCTAGTTATTTGTGGATTTTTCTTTGCATCCCGAACAATTTTCCTGGCAGTTGTGGCTGAAATTTTTGTTGGTCTACCTGACCGTGATTTGGCTTCCACAGAATCCCTCATTTTTCACTTCTTAATTAGAGTTTGAACACTGCTGATTGGCATTCTCAATTGCTTGGATATCTTTTTATATCCCTTTCCTGTTTTATACAGTTCAATTACCTTTTCCCGCAGATCCTTGGACAATTCCTTTGCTTTCCCCATGACTCAGAATCCAGACACGTCAGTGCAGCACTGGATGAAAGATGCAAGGGTCTTTCAGGAGTCCAGAAACTCACTGACCTTTTATACACACACACTGATTACAAGCAAACAGATCACACGTGAGGATGGTTACCTTTAGTAGCCATTCAAACCCTTTTGTGTCAACTTGTGTGCATGTTATCAAGCCAAAATATCCAGGGTATGTAAACTTTTGATCAGGGTCATTTGGGTAGTTTCTGTTGTCATTATGATTTAAAAAGAGTAAACACAGTTGTTTGACAATAAATGGCTTCACCCAACCACTAACCATGAGTGAAAGAAAAGTTTGTGAGTTATCATTCATATTCTCTGACAAATGTCCAGAAAATCACAAATTCTGCTAGGGTATGTAAACTTATGAGCACAACTATATGTAGGAGTATATATTACTGAATTCTGTTTTATACAGATCTTAACGTATTCAGACGCAATGCGAAGAAAACCACAGTAATGTACACAGACTCATATGCAATAGGCACTTAAATGGAACTATTCATTCTGACAAAAGTAGATAGGAATTTAGTGCTGTATAACCCATACTCAGTAGAGTGGGATACAGGGAGACTCACCTCACTTCCAAGATCGATCAATACGTTAGCGAACGCTGAGTGGATCCAGAAGCTACTAGTGTACACCGCCGCTCCGGGAACTTTTAGTGAACACAGACGCACTGTGCATACAGACGCACCTGCCATACAGACACCTGTATTGCGACCGGATCTCCTCGCGGTAGCGCTTAGTGAACACAGACTCAGCAGCCTATGCTGCGATTAAGACCCCCTGTGGTAGCGTCTGAGACGGAAGTGAGGCAACAGTTCATGGCGGGAACAAACACAAAATTGGGCGCTAATGTTTGAATAAAAATGCTAGCCGCACGTTCCTGGGGCCTGGTTCGTAAGCCACCAATTAATTAACAAGACAAAACGATTTGAAACAGCGCTTAGCATTTAATTAAAACTTTTTTTAATTAATTATATTGCTATAAAATTGAATAAAAATACAAATGAAAATAAAAGAATTATATGATTATACAATTACCGGCCGGATTTCTTGTTTTATACAATCAATACATGAAACAATTAATATGTATAAAATGCATAACTGTTATACACAGTGAGAAATTCTCTCCTGTAAATATATATTTGTGCACAAACGGGTGTACTCCACTAATTAAGAGAACACTACTTTAGTAACAGTTAGGACTTGGCAGGCATCCCTGCGCTGTAGATTGCCTAATACTGTCCGTTTAATTAAAGAAAAGGATTTGGTGAATTGCTACCTTGATTATTAAATCGTTGCAGGCTTTCCTGAAAACGCAGATGACAACACAATGTTTGGACAGGTGTTATACACTTTGTCCTTCCTTTAGGCAACAAAATATGATGGCAGTCTCTGTATTGAGCTGATATTATGATCCTCCCTTTAGCCCCAGGTGCCGCACCAACCTCTATGTTGTAATATTTAAATAAGCCGGCCGGCTGTAACTCACTTGTTTCTTATGTGAAGAAACAAGTGAGTTACAGCCGGCCGGCTTATTTAAATATTCCAGGAACCGCCTGCTGCCTTAATACATCTATTGTCTCAGTACCCGGTTGTCCGGACCCCAGTGCTAAGGGGGAATAAGGAGGGCTCTCCTACATCTGAGCAAAGACCACATTACAACATAGAGGTTGGTGCGGCACCTGGGGCTAAAGGGAGGATCATAATATCAGCTCAATACAAACAGCTGTGAGATATGTCGTTGTACTGATATATGGACATCCTGTCACTTGAACTCCCTCACATTTCATACAGAGACTGCCATCATATTTTGTTGCCTAAAGGAAGGACAAAGTGTATAACACCTGTCCAAACATTGTGTTGTCATCTGCGTTTTCAGGAAAGCCTGCAACGATTTAATAATCAAGGTAGCAATTCACCAAATCCTTTTCCTTAATTAAACGGACAGTATTAGGCAATCTACAGCGCAGGGACGCCTGCCAAGTCCTAACTGTTACTAAAGTAGTGTTCTCTTAATTAGTGGAGTACACCCGTTTGTGCACAAATATATATTTACAGGAGAGAATTTCTCGCTGTGTATAACAGTTATGCATTTTATACATATTAATTGTTTCATGTATTGATTGTATAAAACAAGAAATCCGGCCGGTAATTGTATAATCATATAATTCTTTTATTTTCATTTGTATTTTTATTCAATTTTATAGCAATATAATTAATAAAAAAAAGTTTTAATTAAATGCTAAGAGCTGTTTCAAATCGTTTTGTCTAGTTCATGGCGGGAGACTCGCAGAAACTGGTCATGAACGGGGGGGAGGGGGCGACCAGGAGAGCATCCAACTCCCCACCGCTGACATCAACCCTAGGGATCGCAGCCTCATACTATTCCTGGTGCCTTATAATCCCTAAGACCTAGCGCTGGAGCACCCGTGGTGTCGGCGCGTCAGCTATTGTTTGGTAGTCTCCTTCCAATACAGTGCGGCTGTGTCCGTATTCCCCGACTGCCGGGAACCGATGCCTTACCTTCTCCCCGTGCTCCGGCCACAGCCTGGTAACGTCTGCTGGACCTGCTAGTATATGCGACACAGACAGAACTGTACACATAGGTAAGCGCTGTTGCGACCCGGCGGAGAGTTGTTGGAGCGACTCTTTCCAATATGTATATAAGACGCTGTAAAGAAAGATCGTTCAAAAACATAGTAAGACTATAAAAATAAAATAAGAAAGCTTAGGGCTGCCATTGAACAGCAGCCGTCTGACCATGGTCCGGCTCCTGCCGCACCAAACAAAAAACTGATTTGCCTGAGCCGGTGGGCAGGGATATATGGACGGGGCCGTTGCATCGTGGGAAACCTGAAAGCTTGTGATCGTTTGGTGCCAATCCGCTGTTGCTCCAATATATCCCATTGTTATCCTGTGGATAACCTGTGGACCATGCCGAAGAAAGTCAACTTTATGTTCTTCATTTATAGTTTCCATTTTGTAACACTATCAGCCATTTTCTTATACTTATACTGTATGTTATTAGTGAACCCATCTGCTTCAACTACCAATACTGGCAAGAACAAGACAAGTAATGTGCAATTCAGAGTAAATAAACTTTTTTCCCCTTTCCCTTGAAACAGTTTCAAGTATGATATGTTTACATTCTTGTACCAGTCTGTACCAAAACAAGGGACAGCTAGCAGATAGTTTCTTAGCTATGGGATTCCAGGCAAGAAGAGCCGCTGCAGATCAAGTTGTTGAGGACAGATAGTATGATAAGCTATTTTTGGAGAGTAAACGTCTCCTTTAACACTTTACCGGTTCCATGGAATGTAGTGCCGATCACTCGAACACAGCTGGGCACCCGTAGATCCCAGAACCGCACGGTCTTGTCTTGGGACCCTGATGCAATCATCCAACCACTCCATGTATAAAGTGCCAGTATATGCCCTGTCACAGAAAACATCCATTTAATCACAGAAATTGTAATAATTAGTAAATATAGTATGCACAATTGTAAGAGTATTAGAGGTTTATGAAAACAGATGCAAATGGAAGTGTTGAAACCCACAGCAACCAGATGTTCATGACCTCTATCATCTAATGGGTGGCTATAGTTCATAGCACTATATTCCTCTGTGCCACATTTCTACTAAGACTTACCTGTGTGACCACTTAATGCATGAAGCCCTTGCCCACGCTGGCAATCTGTGGTGTAGATATTACAGTCTCCAGCGCCTGCACTGATTAATATTGCACCTCCGCTCTCCGGCCCCTCCATAAATGCCAAGTCTCTAATCGTACCATCATGCATGCTGAATTCCAGGTCTGGACCTAAAGAAGCAAGAGAGACTTACATATAGCGGACATGCACCTTTATAATTCATCAGTGTTTTTATCTTATTAACAGTAATTCAGTTTATGCAACACATCTACTCCATAATCTTTATTTTATAGCTAAACGGAAACAGACACATCCTACAGTACCCTATAATACAACATTAAATGATGATCTATTTTATGTTGCAAAGTATTGGTCTGTTGGAAATTGGTCTGATAACTTGAGAAATTCCCACACTTTAGTAAGGGTCTTCCACCAGGAAAAAAACCTATTCCTACTGTATGCTTCATTTCTTACATTGAATGGGAAATAATATTGGTGTTCTGGTAACTCAAACAAGCAAGACTTATTGTTAGAAATCTATACAACTTATAAATGAGAAAGTATGTTGTTTG
This sequence comes from Pseudophryne corroboree, assembly GCF_028390025.1. Lineage (NCBI taxonomy): Eukaryota > Metazoa > Chordata > Amphibia > Anura > Myobatrachidae > Pseudophryne > Pseudophryne corroboree. Next base: position 228,228,958 of record NC_086452.1, on the reverse strand, counting down.
TGTGTTTGTCTCACTGACAAACTCCGAAACCACTGAACCGATTGGTAATTTTCCCAGGCAGGTTTCAGGCTAAGGCCCAGATTTATCAAGCCTTGGAGGAGAGTGATAAATAGCACTGTAGTTGGTACTTAATCACCATGCAATTTATCACTCTCCAAGGCTTGATAAATCTGGGCCTAAGTATAATAATAATAATAATTTTATTTATATGGCACTCTTTCTCCAATAGGACTCAAGGCGCTTAACAGATACATAGCATAATATAGTACAGAAAATAATGAAGTACATTTTCATAAAATACAGAAGCATGAAGATACTAAAAGGGACATTATGGAAATGCTTGAGTAAATAGAAAAGTCTTGAGTCTACTTTTGAAGGATTCTATAGTTGAGGCCTCTCGCACTGTGCGGGCAAGTGAGTTCCATAGAGTCGGAGCCGCATGACTAAAAGCTCGACCCCCAGATGAATTACGGTAGATTCTAGGTACTGCTAAAAGTCCTTCATCTACAGATCGCAGTAATCGAGTGGGGCAGTATGGGGCCAGAAGCTGTTTCAGGTACCTTGGGCCTTGGTCATGTAATGCTTTGAAACTCAGTAAGCCAATCTTGAAGATGATTCGCCATCGTACAGGCAGCCAGTGAAGGGAGTAGAGGATGGGTGTTATGTGGCTAGAACGGGGCTGGTTGGTTAATAGCCTGGCAGCTGTGTTTTGCACCAGCTGTAAGCGCTGCAATTCTTTTGTTGGTAGACCAAGGTAGAGGGCATTACAGTAGTCTAAACGAGATGATACAAATGCATGTATGACTTTTGGCATATCATCTGAGGGAATTAAGTGCTTGATTCTGGCTATGTTCCTCAGGTGAAAGAATGAGGATTTGATTGTGGCTGATATCTGATGTTTAAGTGTCAAGCCACCATCCAGGACAACGCCAAGATTCCGCACACGATCACTGGTCTGTAATTCTGAATCCCCGAGTGTAAGTACAGTTGGTTGGCTATGCTGCAGTCTTGTCCTTTGATGTTGCGGTCGTATCATAAGGACCTCTGTTTTATCCGGGTTCAGTCGCAGCCAACTGGCGCTCATCCACTCCTGTAGTTCAGCTAGACAGCCATTTAGGGTTGCTATTGGGTTATCAGTACCCGGAGCAAAGGACAAGTACAGTTGTGTATCATCTGCATAGCAGTGGTAGACCAGGCCATGGCGCCTGATTATTTCGCCCAATGGGAGCATGTATACTGCAAAAAGCATGGGGGATAGTATAGAACCTTGTGGGACACCACATGGCAATGGCACTGGTGGTGATGAGTATAATCCAGATGATACTCTCTGTGACCTGCCTGTGAGAAATGATTTGAACCAGCTTAGGACTGTGCCATCCAGACCACAGAAATGTAACAGTATCATAACGATTGGTCATCAGGGGGCTGTGGGCCAGGTATATACATTAGAGATTATATTAAGGTTTGTTATAACGACAGAGGATGTAGTTATGATCCTGGCGGTCGGGATCCCGGCCACCAGAATGTCGGCAGGGTACCCAGGACTATTCCCACTCGTGTGGGAAACGAGCCTGTGGCAAGCGCAGCGAGTCACCGAGCCCACAAGGGTCTTTGTTGCGCTCGCCCCCCCTGTCGGCATTCAGGTGGCCGGGATCCTAGCGTTGGTATGCGGACTGCCAGGATCTCGAACACTGGTCACCCATACACAACCCAAAGACAGAAAGACCACTAACATGACTGGACAGGTTAGTAATCTTGACTGTAAATTATTTCCCAGTGATCGCACACCTGAACTACTTCCAACTGTTATCAAAACCTCATCACAGTGCCACAGCTGTATCACTCTCAACTGTAAACACTAGTATCCTTCACAGAGACACTACTCATAGAAAAGAAGTACATCCGCGCCTCACTGACAGCAGCACATCCCTGCCTCACTGACAAACATACACATTTCTGACAGAAAAAAAAAAAAAAAAATGGCAAAATGACTACATAATTCACAGGACCTGACACCAATCCTCACCAAAGAGGACTGGTACAATGATGATTTGTTCAAAGAACATGAACAGGACTAATTATTCCACCTGTTCTATATCTGTTTCACCCTACATCATCGCGCATAGAACTATTTAGTAACAGGGACTCTTTCATAGTGTGACCGCACACCCAATACACATGCCTTAGTTGGTTGAGCAAGCTCGGCCTTCAGCATCATACAGTATATGGTTGAGCTTGAATAAGAATCACACATTGGTTTATTGCAGCCACTCTTGTGTAACTAATCCTTATTAAGAATAATGGGGTCCGAATTGCCGGAGGTCCAGGATGGCCTCCGGCAGCTCAGACCCTATTACATTTTAACATTTTTATTATTATTTCAGTATTTATATTTTGAGTTAGTGACTGGACACTTACTGTATATACATATACATAAAATGTCTATCTATACATCTTATGAGAATATCTGTTTGTCGTATTGCGATAAACTCTGAAACCACTGAACTGATTGCGATGCGGTTTTCACCATTGTGTAGGTAATTTTCCCAGGCAGGTTTTAGACTAAGTATCATCACGATCAGTTGTCAGGGGGCTGTGGGCCAGGCTCTGCGGGGAGGGGTCCCCTGCACTGCTTACCGGATCATTTTTGTTGAGATTTTACAATACCTAGAAGAAAATTTTCACTTGGTCGTGAGTGTGCTGCGGGTAAAAGGGTGCCCGAGTGAAGGCCCACTACAGCAGCTAGTTATAGATAAAACAGGCAAAGCTAAGTATAACTTATTAAAAACCAGTAAATGCAGGTAGGAAATCCACAGACTAGGCTGGTAATGCTGAATCTCATCTGACAAAGGTGCCATTTAGGATACTGAAATGAGTTAAGATTGCAGGATCTTCTACTACACCTCTAGTCTACCGCTCCTTATAATCCCCGCGTATTGGTACTTCAGGACCCTTACTAGTGTTACCAGACAGGTAGTTATATCCGTTTATCTTGCAGACTGTAACCAATATAGGCTAACTTGACCACACAGACTACGGGGCAATATATGGACGACCATTTGGGACATAGCTTTTTTCTCTTTCACGCCAAATCTTCTACAGCTATTTTGTGCTCTGGATTAATTTAGACATTCCTGATTTATACCCCTTGTACACCTAACATAGCAGGTCGCACCCGGGAGCCTGACAAGGGAGCTTCCCGGGCGCGACTTGTCTCAGGCCCCTCACAGCTGTGATTCCAACCCGACATATTGCCGGGTTGGTGATGTCAACGGTGATGTGGTGGGGGCAGCACTTGGAGATCACATGATCCCGCCCATACGGTGTAAACTGAAAAATGTCGCACCGACCCAGCTTCCCGTTTACAGAGCACAGTAACCCAGGTTGAACCCGTCCGAGTTGGAATACCAGTTCACTCGACCCAGATTATTCCAACTGGACCCTTTTACAACGCACAGCAACCTGGGTTATTTACGCTCATGTGCAATAACCCGTGTTAGAAGCTGGCAGTATAAAAGAGGTATTACTGTGGTGATACTCAAGTCACATATCTCTAAATCATGTTACTAATGGAGATTTGAATCAGCTTTTTATTACCTACATTTAAAGCGGTCTACTACTTGCTCATGTGGTATGTTGATACACAAAGTATGGCTCTAATTCACCAGATAATTGGAGTCCTGCTAACTGATCTATTCATTTTATACCTCGTTTGTCAAAGTGAGGAAATGCGAGGTCTGTGACAATCAATACATTTATGCCTCATTTCCCACATCAAATATGTACTTTTACCCCTATGTCCCCTATACATTCAGTTTGTCTGTTTGTTCATTCCCCATAGCATGTCCCTGCTAGTCACCATACTGTGTTTGAATGAGTCTTAATATTGTAATATATGCACTTGCGTTATGTTAGCATTAGAGCTTCCTTTTGTTTACTTACACCACTGTGGGCACTCAATGGTTGGAGTAATTTAAGGTACCATTGTCTCTTTTGTTTACTTCCTATTGTACAATAGTAAGTGGACCAGACAGGGTGGCTCTCTGGCTGATTTAATCACCTTGATTAGAATGTGCAGTGTATTCCAATGCCTTAAACTCCTAAAACAAATAAAAAACTAAAACACATCACTGCAATCAGAGGTTTCTGGGTGTTATAAGCAGAGCTACCCAGAGAGCGGAGGGAAATTTTCTGACCCTAGGCTAAGAAGTAATATTCTGCCAAGGATCTGCTGTGGAAGCCAGTACAGTATATTGGATTTATCTGGGACTCTGTATTGCTGGAAGAGATTCTTTGCTTAGGCTAAGAAGTGATGTTTTGTCTGGAGTTCGTTGTGGGAATTGTCGGTTTGGATTGTACTGTACTACTGAAGTGTGCTTAGCTGTTATCACCCATTCTGTTCAATATACAACTGTTGGTTTTTACAGTATCTACCACCATACCTGAGTGATTTGGAACACTGCATCATCACAGTCAACAACTGTAAGATCTAATTACATAATAGGAAGGGGATGCTTTGCTGTACATATCATAGTGCCAGGTTTGCGTTAGGTGCTTTATTACCCCTGCTACTCTGTGTTTGATTATAGAGACAAATTTGCTCTATTTTCTTGATTACTATGTGTGTTATGTTCGGTGTTCTTTGCAGTTTACAACCCGAGAATGCACAATTCCACACAAAGTCTTGCTTACAACGGATCATGGTGTACATTATATTCCAGATGGCTCGTAAGAGAGTACAAGTTGTGCTACAAATGACTGCACTTTAAGGATGCTCTACAGCTCAATCAAAATTATACAATACTTTTAATTGTTGCAAAAAAAGGGAACATGTAACAAATTACACAAATTAATACATATTTGAAAGTTCTGTTCTGTTTAAGTATTAAAATGCATTTGCCCTTACCAGTTGCATTGCAGGTCTCAGCATTAAAAGGCAGTACTTTGACATACTTGTCATTAGAACCTGTGGCAAGCAGCTGCCCACAGGGACTCCATGCCACACAGTAAATTGAACCCTTGTGATGCTTGTTCCTCTTAAACCGAACCACTGGTTGCGCGAGTCTGTTTGCAACACTGAGGAAAACAAATATTACAAATGTGGTAAGCTTTATCTGTTCATACAAAATTGTCCACATAACATATCCTCTGCAACATCTGGTAATGCAGCTTTCCCTCACCTGGTGTCTAACACATCAGGGTAAGCACAAACTCTCAGAGTTTTGGAATTAGATCCCACAGCATAGAGTGATCCAGTGGGATGGAATGCTACGGCCCGAACTGCCTGCGTGTCCTCTAGAGTATTGAGGCAGACAAACTGCTGTTTCGACTTTCCATCTGGCTGTAAAAGGAAAAACAACAGGTAATTTCAAAATTAGAAACTGCTGATTATCAAGAAACAGTACTGACAGATCTGTGTGAATCTTTTCTACACTTTAATTCAGTACACACTCAAGGTTATCAATTATACCCCTTTTAACATAGGGGCAATAAATCCAGTTCTACCCATCCAACAGTAGATACCAATCACAAATCTATATATATATTTCACTACTCCTTTCTTTGTAATGCAGCCTATGAGGTATATGTAATAAGGTCCGAGTTTGCCGGAGGTGCCGGATGCCGGTGGATCTTGGACGTTCATGCCTTCTAAACGCTGCTTTAAAATAAAAAAAATGAAGATCTTTGTATTTATCTAATATACCCCTTCCGAAGCTTTCCCATGAGGCTAGGGCTTCCTTAGATGCGCCCTTGACTTTAGAGGAAGTGACTGCGGCAATAGGAATGTGTCCCGGTGGTAAGTCTCCGGGAAGTGATGGTATTCCCACTGAGCTGTACAAACAGTATTGTACAGTTCTTTGGCCCAAAACTACTTGAGATGTATTCGGATATATTTGCCTCCAATCGCCTTCCTCCCTCAGTGTCCGAGGCAGTTATTATTGTATTGCCAAAGCCTGGCAAGGACCCCAAACTGATGGAGTCATATAGACCAATCTCCCTTATCCATACCGATACCAAGATCCTGGCTAAAATCCTCGCGGTACGGCTTAACCTGGTTATTCAAACAGTAATACATCGGGATCAAACTGGCTTTATGCCCGGGAAATCCACGTCCATCAATTTGCGTAGGCTCTATACTGTATTACAGGCTCCACACGATTTCCCCTCAGACGCGGTTGTAGTATCGCTGGACGCGGCTAAGGCCTTCGACAGCGTTGAATGGCCCTACTTGTGGGGAGTCATGAAATATATGGGCTTTGGTCCTAATTTCATACAATGGATAAAACTACTCTATCAGAATCCACGTGCCAGGATCTTGGTCAACGGTTATATATCCTCCTCTTTCACCTTGACTAGGGGCACCAGACAGGGATGCCCCCTTTCCCCCGCCTTATTTGCCATAGCCATCGAACCCCTGGCTTGTCTGGTTAGGTCGCACTCGGACATTGGGGGAGTTGTTACGGGCCCCTGCACTGATAAAATAGCCCTTTATGCGGACGACCTGTTGCTGTTCTTACACGACTATGCCGTGGATATGCCTGTAGTGCTGCAGGTCATAGAGACCTTCGGCGGCTTCTCAGGTCTCCGTATAAATTGGTCCAAATCATCTATACTGCCCATCATGGGCTCTCCTCCCCAGGTCCCGAAAATATCCCTGCCACTGTGTTGGACGAACCAGTTTAAATACCTGGGGATCCAGGTTACTAACGACCCCTCGGACTTTGTGCCCTTGAATCTTGACCCTCTTGTACACATGATTGTACGTAAGTCTAGGGCCTGGTGTAAACTTCCGCTGACAATAACTGGTAGGGTTAGCCTTATTAAAATGATAGTTTTGCCTAAGCTACTGTATGTTCTTTCACAATCTCCTGTGTATGTCTTCCCGACCTTCTTCAAGAAGTTAAACAGTATATTGACATCACTAGTATGGGCCAATAAAAGGCCTAGAATTAAGTTGACTACCCTTACTAGACAAAAAGCAGACGGGGGACTGGCCTTGCCTCACTTTCAACTGTACTATTTTGCGGCCCAGCTAGCTCACATTGGCATTTGGTTGCGGGGGGGAGAGGAGGCCGAGTTATGTTGGGCATTTCTCAGGTGCTATTACCCGGACCTTTCCCCGGCGCAGTTATTGGTGGGAGGGAGCGCTTCCCGGTTGTCTCCTCCTATTGTGTTTCAGGCCATGAAGATTTGGCTGGCCTTGACGGGCATGTTTGGATATGTTGGTATGGACCCGGATACTCCTCTCTGGCACTCCGCGTCGCTTCGCGAGTTGGGGTCTTTGGAGGGCGTGGGGGTATGGGCCCCGTACTCGGTGACTTCCATGCACCAGCTGTATAGCGACGGTGCTCTAAAATCCTTTCAGCACCTGAAAGAGGAGTTTGGTCTCCCGAACTCCTACTTCTACAGGTATTTGCAACTCCGACACGCCCTACAAGCACAGTTTGGGGATTCTTCCCCGGCGCTCCTCCCCTTTCCCATTAAGACCTTTTTAAGTGCATTGGGCAGGGTCAAGGTGATATCATTCACCTACTCGTACCTTCTTGCAACAATTCATGCAGACCCGCTCTCAAATCTTCGGGAACGTTGGGAGCACGACTTAGGCCCTATAGATGCGGAGGAGTGGGGGGTTGCGCTGGGGAACTCGGGTCAGGTCACCAAATCACTGCGGTTCCAACAAATTCAATTCTTTATACTGCACAGATCGTATATGACGCCGAGCAGATTGGCCAGGTTCGGGGCTGGTGGTGCTGCCACTTGTCCTAAATGCGGGACTGCTGGCGGATCATTCTGGCATCTAGTGTGGGAGTGTCCGTCCTTGCAGGTGTTTTGGGCTGGGGTCGGGTCGATTCTGGAACATACAGGGATACCAAGAGGCATGTTGACTCCGGGATTCTGCATTTTGGGGATGGGAGAGTCTGATTCTGGGCCCCGGTGGGAGGGATTGTATGCTCGTAGCATTTGCGCCCATGCTAAGGTATGCATAGCGCGGACATGGATGGCCTCACATTCTCCTACGATGTCTGCATTTAAAGCCTTGGTGAACGACACCGTATTGAAAGATCGGTATGTTTATATGAAAAATAATGCTCTCTCCAAATACGGGAAAATTTGGTCCTTTTGGATCAATTCTAGATATTCCACCCCTGCCCTTAAGCTTTGAGACGTATTGCGTCTTATCAGTGCCCTGATTCTCTGGGATTTGAATAGCCGACCTGGCGCCCCCGCCCCCCCCCCCCGTATAGGTATTTATATTATGTGGATTTTGTACCTCGCCTCGCATGATCACGATCGATTTGTTTAATTTACTTATGCTTTCGTTTTGTTGTTATCATTTATATATTTTATTTATTTTGATAATTATGGTTGTTTTAGGTATCTTTGTTTGGAGTACCAGGCCGTATATGGCCTTATAGTTGGGGGGTTAATTGAGCTAGTTTGGGGAGAAATGAGAAAATCTATCATGAATGTGTTGGCATTTCTTTTCAGACTTCGAAAATCGCTTTGTGGGTTGTTATTAGATGGCCTTATATCCGCCGGTCATGCTCAAATATGGATGTATATGGTGTGGCGGGGCTATGCAAATTATAAAAGTTCTGTAATGTCACCGGATTTCCCGGCATACACTGAAAAGTCTGTATTCTTCCATTCTGTTGAATAAAAATACTCTATTCAAAAAAAAAAAAAAAAAAAAAATGAAGATCGTCTGGCATCCCGCAACTATGGCAAACTCGGAATCTATTACATATGCCCCAAAGGCTGCATCACAAAGAAAGGAGTAGTGAAATGATAAGTCCACTCCAGTTACATTGCCACACTAGTGATGGAAGTCAATTTCATATACAATGCATCTGGAAAGAATTCACAGCGCTTCACTTTCTCCACATTTTGTTATGTTACAGCCTTATTCCAAAACGGAATAAATTCATAATTTCCCTCAAAATTCTACACACAATACCCCATAATGACAACTTTAAAAAAAAATAAGAATTTACTCACCGGTAATTCTATTTCTCGTAGACCGTAGTGGATGCTGGGAACTCCGTAAGGACCATGGGGAATAGACGGGCTCCGCAGGAGACTGGGCACTCTAAAGAAAAGATTAGGTACTATCTGGTGTGCACTGGCTCCTCCCTCTATGCCCCTCCTCTAGACCTCAGTTAGGGAAACTGTGCCCGGAAGAGCTGACATTACAAGGAAAGGAAATTTTGAATCCAGGGTAAGACTCATACCAGCCACACCAATCACACCGTACAACTTGTGATACCTTACCCAGTTAACAGTATGAACAACAACTGAGCCTCACTCAATGGATGGCTCATAACAATAACCCTTAGTTAAGCAATAACTATATACATGTATTGCAGAAAGTCCGCACTTGGGAGGGGTGCCCAGCATCCACTACGGACTACGAGAAATAGAATTACCGGTGAGTAAATTCTTATTTTCTCTGACGTCCTAGTGGATGCTGGGAACTCCGTAAGGACCATGGGGATTATACCAAAGCTCCCAAACGGGCGGGAGAGTGCGGATGACTCTGCAGCACCGAATGAGCAAACACAAGGTCCTCCTCAGCCAGGGTATCAAACTTGTAGAACTTTGCAAATGTGTTTGAACCCGACCAAGCAGCCGCTCGGCAAAGCTGTAAAGCCGAGACCCCTCGGGCAGCCGCCCAAGAAGAGCCCACCTTCCTTGTGGAATGGGCTTTTACTGATTTTGGATGCGGCAATCCAGCCGCAGAATGAGCCTGCTGAATCGTGCTACAGATCCAACGAGCAATAGTTTGCTTTGAAGCAGGAGCACCCAGCTTGTTGGGGGCATGCAAGATAAACAGCGAGTCAGTCTTCCTGAGTCCAGCCGTTCTGGAAACATATATTTTCTAAGCCCTGACTACGTCCAGCAACTTGGAGTCCTCCAAGTCCCGAGTAGCCGCAGGCACCACAATAGGTTGGTTCAAATGAAACGAGGACACCACCTTTGGGAGAAATTGGGGACGAGTCCTCAATTCTGCCCTGTCCATATGGAAGATCAGATATGGGCTTTTACATGACAAAGCCGCCAATTCCGACACACGCCTAGCCGATGCTAAGGCCAACAGCATGACCACTTTCCACGTCCGATACTTCAGTTCCACGGTCTTAAGTGGCTCAAACCAGTGGGATTTCAGGAAATCCAACACAACGTTAAGATCCCAGGGTGCCACTGGTGGCACAAAAGGGGGCTGAATATGCAGCACTCCCTTAACAAATGTCTGAACCTCAGGCAGTGAAGCCAGTTCTTTTTGAAAGAAAATGGATAGGGCCGAAATCTGGACCTTTATGGACCCCAATTTTAGGCCCATAGTCACCCCTGACTGTAGGAAGTGCAGGAAACGACCCAGCTGGAATTCTTCTGTAGGGGCCTTCCTGGCCTCACACCAAGCAACATATTTTCGCCATATACGGTGATAATGCTTTGCTGTCACGTCTTTCCTAGCCTTTTTCAGCGTAGGAATAACTTCATCCGGAATGCCTTTTTCAGCTAGGATCCGGCGTTCAACCGCCATGCCGTCAAACGCAGCCCCGGTAAGTCTTGGAACAGACAGGGCCCTTGTTGCAGCAGGTCCTGTCTGAGAGGCAGAGGCCATGGGTCCTCTGTGCGCATTTCTTGCAGTTCCGGGTACCAAGTCCTTCTTGGCCAGTCCGGAACAATGAGTATTGTTCTTATTCCTCTCTTTCTTACTATTCTCAGTACTTTTGGTATGAGAGGAAGAGGAGGAAACACATATACCGACTGGTACACCCACGGTGTCACTAGGGCGTCCACAGCTATCGCCTGAGGGTCCCTTGACCTGGCGCAATATCTTTTTAGCTTTTTGTTGAGGCGAGACGCCATCATGTCCACCTGTGGCAGTTCCCATCGGTTTGCAATCAGTTGGAAGACTTCTTGATGAAGTCCCCACTCTCCCGGGTGGAGGTCGTGTCTGCTGAGGAAGTCTGCTTCCCAGTTGTCCACTCCCGGAATGAACACTGCTGACAGTGCTTGCACGTGATTCTCCGCCCATCGAAGAATCTTTGTGGCTTCCGCCATTGCCATCCTGCTTCTTGTGCCGCCCTGGCGGTTTACATGGGCGACCGCCGTGATGTTGTCTGACTGAATCAGCACTGGCCGGTTTCGAAGCAGGGGCTCTGCTTGACTCAGGGCGTTGTAAATGGCCCTTAACTCCACTATATTTATGTGTAGAGAAGTCTCCAGACTTGACCACAGCCCTTGGAAGTTTCTTCCCTGAGTGACTGCCCCCCATCCTCGGAGGCTTGCATCCGTGGTCACCAGGACCCAGTCCTGTATGCCGAACCTGCGGCCCTCGAGAAGGCGAGCACTCTGCAGCCACCACAGAAGAGACACCCTGGCCCTTGGGGACAGGGTGATCAGCCGATGCATCTGAAGATGCGATCCGGACCACTTGTCCAACAGATCCCACTGAAAGATCCTCGCATGGAACCTGCCGAAGGGAATGGCTTCGTATGAAGCCACCATCTTTCCCAGGACTCGCGTGCCGTGATGCACCGATACCTGTTTTGGTTTCAGGAGGTCCCTGACCAGAGATGCTAATTCCTGGGCCTTCTCCACCGGGAGAAACACCTTCTTCTGTTCTGTGTCCAGAATCATGCCCAGGAAAAGCAGACGCGTCGTAGGAATCAGCTTCGACTTTGGAACATTCAGAATCGAGCCGTGCAGTAGCAACACTTCCTGAGAGAGTGCTACGCTGATCAACAACTGCTCCCTGGACCTCGCCTTTATGAGGAGATCGTCCAAGTACGGGATAATTATAACTCCCTTCTGCCGAAGGAGTATCATCATTTCGGCCATTACCTTGGTAAATATTCTCGGTGCCATGGACAGGCCAAACGGCAACGTCTGGAACTGGTAATGACAGTTCTGTACCACAAATCTGAGGTACTCGTGGTGAGGTGGGTAAATGGGGACATGCAAGTAAGCATCTTTGATGTCCAGCGACACCATAAAATCCCCCTCTTCCAGGCTTGCAATAACCGCTCTGAGCGATTCCATTTTGAACTTGAATTTCTTTATATAAGTGTTCAAGGACTTTAAATTCAGAATGGGTCTCACCGAACCGTCCGGTTTCGGTACCACAAACATTGTGGAATAGTAACCCCTTCCCTGTTGAAGGAGGGGGACCCTGACAATCACTTGCTGGAGGTACAGCTTGTGAATTGCCGCCAGCACTACCTCCCTTTCCATAGGGAAGCTGGCAAGGCTGATTTGAGGTAACGGCGGGAGGAAAGTCGCTTCGAATTCCAGCTTGTATCCCTGAGATACAATTTGTATAGCCCAGAAATCCACCTGTGAGCGAACCCACTGGCTGCTGAAGTTTCGGAGACGCGCCCCCACCGCACCTGGCTCTGCCTGTGGAGCCCCAACGTCATGCGGTGGACTTAGTGGAAGCAGGGGAGGACTTTTGTTCCTGGGAACTGGCTGCATGGTGCAGCTTCTTACCTCTACCCCTGCCAAGAAAGGATGCACCCCTGACCCTCTTGCCTTTTTGGGAACGAAAAGACTGCATTTGATAATACGGTGCTTTCTTAGGCTGTGAGGAAACCTGAGGCAAGAAAGTGGACTTTCCAGCTGTCGCTGTAGACACGAGGTCCGACAGACCGTCCCCAAACAATTCCTCACCCTTATAAGGCAAAACCTCCATGTGTTTTTTAGAATCAGCATCTCCTGTCCATTGCCGAGTCCATAAGACCCTCCTGGCAGAAATGGACATAGCATTAATTCTAGAGCCCAGCAGGCAAATGTCCCTCTGAGCATCTCGCATATATAAGATGATGTCTTTGATATGGCCCAGGGTTAGCAAAACAGTATCTCTGTCGAGGGAATCTATGTCGTCTAACAGAGTATCTGTCCACGCTGCTACAGCACTACACATCCAGGCTGAAGCAATAGCAGGTCTCAGTAGAGTACCAGAGTGTGTATACACTGACTTCAGGATAGCTTCCTGCTTTCTATCCGCAGGCTCCTTTAGGGCCGCCGTATCCTGAGACGGCAGGGCCACCTTTTTAGATAAGCGTGTCAGCGCCTTGTCCACCCTAGGGGATGTTTCCCAACGTAACCTGTCCGTTGGCGGGAAAGGGTACGCCATCAGTAACCTCTTAGAAATCACTAATTTCTTATCAGGGGAACTCCACGCTTCTTCACACAATTCATTTAATTCATCAGATGGGGGAAAAGTCACTGGCTGCTTTTTCTCCCCAAACATATAAACCCTCTTGGTATTAACCGGGCTACTCTCAGAAATGTGTAATACATCTTTCATTGCAATAATTATGTATCGGAAGGCCTTGGTCATTTTAGACTGTAAATGTGCCTCATCATCGTCGACACTGGAGTCGGACTCCGTGTCGACATCTGTGTCAACCATCTGAGATAGAGGGCGTTTATGAGCCCCTGACGGTTTCTGAGTCGCCTGGGCAGGCGCGGGCTGTGACCCCGGCTGTCCCAAGGCTGCAGCGTCATCAAACCTTTTATGCAAGGAGTTTACATTGTCATTTAAGACCTTCCACATATCCATCCAATCAGGTGTCGGCCCCGACGGGGGCGATACCAAACTTATCTGCCCTTGCTCCGCCTCCACGTAACCTTCCTCATCAAACATGTCGACACAGCCGTACCGACACACCACACACACACAGGGAATGCTCAGACTGAGGACAGGACCCCACAAAGTCCTTTGGGGAGACAGAGAGAGAGTATGCCAGCACACACCACAGCGCTATATAACACAGGGATTTTCACTGCTAATAAGTGATATACCCAATAGCTGCTTTTTTTGTATTCTTTGCGCCTAAATTTATGTGCCCCCCCTCTCTTTTTAACCCGTCTTGTACCTGAATACTGCAGGAGAGAGCCTGGGGAGCTGCTTCCAGCGGAGCTGTGAAGAAAAAATGGCGCTGGTGTGCTGAGGTAGAAGGCCCCGCCCCCTCAGTGGCAGGCTTCTGTCCCGCTTTCAGTGTAAAATAATGGCGGGGGTTTTTACATATATACAATGCTAGACTGTATATATGTATTTTTATGCCAAAGGTACTTCAATTGCAGCCCAGGGCGCCCCCCCCCCCCCCCCAGCGCCCTGCACCTTACAGTGGCCGGAGTGTGTAAGTGTGCTGGGAGCAATGGCGCACAGCTGCGGTGCTGTGCGCTACCTTAATGAAGACAGGAGTCTTCAGCCGCCGATTTCGTCGTCTTCTAGCTTCTGTTCTTCTGGCTCTGCAAGGGGGACGGCGGCGCGGCTCCGGGAACGGACGATCGAGGACAGGTGCCTGTGTTCGAACCCTCTGGAGCTAATGGTGTCTAAACTGAGCGATCTGGGGAGAAGGGCCCTAGTCAGGGAGGTGACCAAGAACCCAATGGTCACTCTGTCAGATATACAGCATTCCTCTGTGGAGAGAGGAGAACCTTCCAGAAGGACAACCATCTCTGCAGCAATTCACCAATCAGGCCTGTATGGTAGCGTGGGCAGACGGAAGCCACTCCTTAGTAAAAAGCACATGGCAGCCTGCCTGGAGTTTGCAAAAAAGCACCTGAAGGACTCTGACCATGAGAAACTAAATTCTCTGGTCTGATGAGACAAAGATTGAACTCTCTGGCATGAATTCCAGGCGTCATGTTTGGAGGTAACCAGGCACCGCTCATCACCAGGCCAATACCATCCCTACAGTGAAGCATGGTGATGGCAGCATCATGCTGTGGGGATGTTTTTCAGCGGCAGGAACTGGGAGACTATTCAGGGTAAAGGGAAAGAGGAATGCAGGAATGTACAGAGACATCCTGGATGAAAACCTACTCCAGAGCGCTCTTGACCTCAGACTGGGGCGACGGTTCATCTTTCAGCAGGACAAAAACCCTAAGCACACAGCCAAGATATCAAAGGAGTGGCTTCAGAACAACTATGTGAATGTCCATGATTGGCTCAGCCAGAGACCAGACTTAAATCTGATTGAACATCTCTGGAGAGATCTGGAAATGGCTGTGCACCGACGCTTCCGATCAGACCTGATGGAGCTTGAGAGGTGCTGCAAAGAGGAATGGGCGAAACTGCCCAAAGATAGGTGTGCCAAGCTTGTGGCATCATATTCAAAAAGACTTGAGGCTGTAATTTGCTGCCAAAGGTGCATCAACAAAGTATTGAGCAAAGCTGTGAATTAGTATGTACATGTGATTTATTAGTTTTTATTTTTAATAAATTTGCAAAAATCTAAAAAAAACTTTTTCACATTATCATTATGGGGTATTGTGTGTAGAATTTGGAGGGAAACATGAATTTATTCCATTTTGGAATAAGGCTGTAACATAACAAAATGTGGACAAAGTGAAGTGCTGTGAATACTTTCCAGATGAACTGTAGATCGGGCAGGTGCAGTAAATAACAAAGAAACTACACATAGAAAAAGCAATTTATTAAACAATGTAGCATCAATTACAACTGCAGTTACAGTACAAACAGCTGGTGACAGAAAAACAAACAAATCACAGCTCCATAGAACTCCCTGATACCGTATGGGTCAGGTATCCCTTTCCCATCAGGCTCTGGAACATGAGCGCATTAACACTGTCACTTACTGTGCCAGATGACAAGGCACAATAGAGAGTGAGATGGAAAGAGATTATAGTATGATCTCCAAAACCCAATATAGGGTTTTTGGATATTACATTTGTAAACTTTGATGGACGCAACACTGAATTGTTAATTTCTCACCTCTGAACTTTTTCGCGCTCCAGCACTTAGTGCATCCTCAGACTGTTGCCGAATACTTTCGCTGCAAATAAAAATCATGCAAAAATTAACATGGATGTCAGGAACAATGCCCCATATTCATATGTACCAACACCAGACAACCTTACAGTCATTTCCTAAGATTCTTTTCTCCAGGGCCAATGACCGCCGGGCCCTTATAAGGCCCGCGCAGCCTCTTCATCCGGCCTGGCGGCCGGTGCTGCAGTCGCTATGTGAGGGGACGAGAGCGCAGCACCTCTCCTGCCTCTCAATGTGCTCAGTGATGTCCGGTCTCCGGTGGCGACTCTCATTTGTTTGTTAGCCAATTAGAGCTCGCGGACCAGCAGCCCAGGCTCCTGATTGGCTGCCGGTCCGCAAGCTCTGATTGGCTAATGAACCGGCGCCTCATTTAAAGATACCTGTCGCCGGAGACCGGACTTCACTGAGCATTGAGGGGCAGGAGGGGTGCTGCGCTCTCCTCCCCTCACACAGTAGAGGCAGCGGTGAGCAGCAAGGAGGGCGGGGGTCATTCTGGGACAATGTGTTACTGGCACTATGGGGCAATGTGTTACTGGCACTGTGGGGCATTTGTGTATCTGGTACTGTGGGGCATTTGTGTATCTGGCACTGTGGGACAATGTGTATCTGGCACTGTGGGGCATTTGTGTATCTGGCATTGTGGCGGCATATTTGTATCTGGCACTGAACTACTGGGGGGCATATGTGTATCTGGCACTGCACTATTGGGGGCATATGTGTATCACACCTCATTTTAATGGCCATGTGTGGCATGTGGCCACACCCATTTTTTGGCGTACGCACACAGTACCACTAAGGGGAATATCTACTGGGGCATAACTACTGGGGGCAAGCTAATTTTTAAGTTGATAATTTTTGTATGGCCCCCAAAGGGTTTTATAAATATTCAAATGGCCCTTGGTAGAAAAAGGTTCCCCACCCCTGCAGTAAAGCTTTGTAAAGAATTGCAGAGAGGACCAGGTAGCTCTGCTGCACAGTTGCTTAACAGGAGCACCCTGCCATGCCACGCAAAAGGCACTAACAGTCCAAGGAGAGTAAGTCCTAATGAAATCTGGCTTGTCCAAAAGACACACAAACCTGTCCGATGGTAGGTGTAAATCCACGGAGCAATGGACAGTTTGGAGGCTGGCCATCCACGCTTGTGTGCATTAAACAAAACTAACAGACAATCCAGTCATCATCAGAAGACTTCTGACCACATAAATGTGCAATGCATTGACAGCACTGAGGATCAGCATAAGAAGAACTAGACTGCCGAAAACCCTGCAGGCCAATCTCCTGGTTGAAATGGATGCTTGAAACCACCTTCAGTTGAAAGGACTGAGTTATGCACAAAACCACCCTGTAAGGGTAAAAAATTTACAGCGGAGATCAAGAAAAGAGACTTAGAGACTCTTCTAGCAGTAATAATAATTTTAAAAAATCCATACCAGCTACCAAAATTGTACAGGTTTAAATTGGGCCCACTTCAAGCTTTCAGGACCAGATTCAGGTACCAAAGTGGAATAGGCAAAATATATGGAGGCTGAATGTGAACCACAGCCTGCATGAAAGTCCGTACCACCAGTAGCAAAGCTAAATACATCTTTGAAGCAGAACAAAAAAAACAAAACAAAATAAACAAAAAAAACAGAAGCCAGGCCCTTAAAGAAGAGAGATGGAGACCCTGGTCTAGACCAACCGGTAGGAAGGAAAGAGTATGCGAAACTGGGAAGCAGAAATGACTAGGCCATTCTCACTAATCAATGATTGCCTTCTAGAACTGTAGTAGACGACTTAATGGCCTCAATCATGGCCTAGACCAGGCATTCCCAACCTCGATCCCCAAGGAACACCAACAGTGCACGCTTTAGTGATATCCAGGCCACAGCACAGATGGTTAAATCAAAATAACTGAGCTACTAATTAAGTCACCTGTGCTGAAGCCTGGATATCACTAAAACCTGCACTGTTAGTGTGCCTTGAGGACCGTGGTTGGGAATGTCTGGCCTAGACCAATGCCTCTGACAATACTCTGGATTACAAATCTGGGTCTCAAGTGTCAGGTCATCAAAATCAGACGTGGCAAATATGGGTCTAGAAATGGCCCATGGGTGTCCCTGAAAGGCAGACATCAAGGAGGATCCAGCAGCAAGCACAACAGCCCAGCATACCATGGCCCTTCTCTGCCAATCTGGGGCAAACAGAACAACATGAGTCCTCTCCCTACTGATGCACTGGAGATCCCGAGGCAACATGGAGATCGGTGGAAACAGGTAGCCCAGCTGAAAAGATCATGGGGCTGCCAAAGCATCCACCAAAGCCATTACAGGATTCCTGAACAAAAAATCTTTTATTCAAAATGGGGGCTATCATGTCCTACAATGAGTCTGGAGACGGTCAGGCGAAGGACTTGTCCTCTGGCTTAAAACCAGACTGTCTGGTCACCATGAACATGTGACTCTGAAGTTCCCCCTTCTGGGGGTTCCAAATTGACGCAAGAAGACAAAGTCCAAGTCCACACAGTTAAGTGAAAGGGCCAAAACCTAGGAGTTTTAGCATAAAGGGCAAAAAAGGAAGCTTAGGGATGTTCTGGAAAATACAATTACCTCAAAAGGCATCCGGGTTTTGCATTGTCACCTTGTAGCTTGTTAGAGAACAGATATAATTCATAACCTGAGCAGCCCCATGCTTAGCATTGGTATGCTTACCATCTATACTGACAGCATATAGACAATTGGATTTTGGTACTTACCAGATAAATCCTTTTCTTTGAATCCATAGGGGACACTGGAGTTACTTGGGATAGGGATGGGGCGTTAGCAGGGATAGGCACATTTAAATTAGTAACCCTCCTCCCCCTCCATACTCCCAAGATGCCCCAGTGTTTTTTGCTGAGCCGAACAGGAGCGAAAGAGAGGATGAACAATGGAGAATTACATATAACATTATAACATAATAAACAACTAGAAAGTTGAAATGACAACAGACAACAATCACCTTAACATTCAAACAAGCAGGTAATAATGTGTTTCCATAAGATAAACTGAACTTACCACAAGACAGGTTGAAACTGCTCTGGGCGGGCGTCCAGTGCCCTCTATGGGATTCAAAGAAAAGGATTTAACTGGTAAGTACCAAAATCCAAATTATCTTTTTCATCCACTATGGGGCCTGGAGTACTCTTGGAACATACCAAAGTTTCCCCCTTGGGCGGGAGAGCGGTGTGGCACCTGTTACACTAGACGGCCAAAGCTAGATGCTGATGCCGTAAAAGTATCAAACTTGTAAAAGCGTACAAATGTGTGCACGGACGACCATGTAGCTGCACGGCAAAGTTGCGTTGTGGAAGCCCCACAACCTGCTGCCCATGAAGTTCTCACGGAACGAGTAGAATGTGCCGAAATCGATGCAGGAGGTTGTAGACTAGCATGAAAGTAAGCTTGACTAATGGTCAGCTTAATCCATCTTGCCAAGGTCTGATTGAAAGCAGGCCAACCTATCTTGACTGCAGCATAGAGAACAATGTATCTGTTTTAGGTACTGTTGATGTTCGAGCTACATAAATCCGAAGCGCACTAACCACATCCAAAGAAGCTGGAGTTCCTGAACCTTCTGAAAAAACAGGAACTACGATAGGTTGATTTATGTGAAAAGAGGATACTACCTTTGGTAAAAAAAAAAAAATGGGATTCATCCGAAGTTCTCTGTCATCATGAAAAATCACATACGGTGCATTGCATGACAACGCACCGAATTCAGAAACACGCCTTCCCGAACCTAAGGCTAGGAGAAAAACAGTTTTCCAAGTCAGAAACCTAACATCCAGTTGTTGCAAGGGTTCAAAAATTGAGCACTGCAAAAAATCTAAAACTAGATTCAAGTCCCATGGAGCTCTAGGTGGTATAAACGGAGGTTGAACTCTAAGGACACCTTGCAGGAAAGTTTGAACTATTGGCAAAAAAGAGCCACGTGGCTGAAAGAAAAGTGACAAAGCAGATAACTGCACCTTTAGTGTCACTAAATGAAGTCCTCCATCTAACCCCATCTGTAAAAATAGTAAAAGACGGGATAACTTGCAAGAAGATGTCGGAAACTTTAGTCATTCACACCAATTAATATTAGCTCGCCAAATCCTGTGATAATGAGCTGCTGTAACTGGCTTCCTGGAATGCCTTCGCATCTTAAGAGAGCGGTTTCAACAGCCACCCCGTCAAACGCAGCCGCACTAAATCGGGGTAAAGAAACAGACCCTGTTGCAGAAGGTCTGAACGTAGCGGAAGCAGCCACGGATCATCTGCGAGTAGACCGCAGAAATCCGAGAACCAAGCTCTTAGAGGTCAATGAAGCGCCACTAGTATGACGGTTGTGGGCTCTCTTTTGATCCGCTTTAGCAACCGAGGAAGCAGCAGAAATTGTGGAAATAGATACACAAGGCTGTACGGCCACGCTATCGTAAGAGCATCCACTGCCACTGCCCTTGGATCTCTTGTTCTCGACACATACTTGGGTGCCTGATGATTTTGGCGAGATGCCACTAGATCCACCTGTGGGTAACCCCACCGCTGGACTAACATCTGGAACACTTCTGGATGCAAAGCCCATTCTCCTGGATGAAAATCCTGACGACTGAGATAATCTGCTCTCCAGTTGTCCACTTCTGGAATGAACACTGCTGATAATATCACTTGGTGATGCTCGGCCCAATTCAGGATTTGAGCAACTTTTCGCATGGTCACGTGACTACGAGTCCCTCCTTGTTTGTTGATGTATGCGACAGCCGTCGCGTTGTCTAACTGAACCTGAACAGTCTGAGCATGTGAACTGCATGTTGCAGAGTGTTGAAAATTGCTCTGAGTTCCAGGACATTTATTGACCGTAATCTCTCTCGATCTGAACATAGACCCTGAAACGGACAATGTAGGACCACTGCACCCCAACCTCTGAGACTTACACCCGTCGTCAGAATTATCCAGTTCCAGACTCCGAACCTTTTTCCCACTGTGAGACGTCTTATTTGGAGCCACCAGAGCAGCAAAATTCTGGCCCTTGGAGACAAACGCACCATTTGATGAATCTGTAGATGAGACCCTGACCACTATACGAGAAGATCTAGCTGAAAATGACGTGAGTGAAATCTTCCGAACCGGAGTGCTTCGAAAGATGCCACCATCTTTCCTAACAGTCGAACGCACAAGTGCACCGAGACTGTCCGTGGATTGAGCACTAACTGTACCAGATGACGAATACTTTGTGCTTTTACCTCTGGAAGGTAAATTCATTGATCTACCATATCCAGAACAATTCCCAGAAACTGAATTTGTTGAGACGGGACAAGGCTTGGTTTTTTGAAGTTGACAATTCACCCATGCTGAACTAGGACAATGTACGTTAGTAAGGCATTTTGAAGGAGTATTTGTTGAGACGAAGCTTTGATGAGTAGGTCGTTTAAGTACGAAACTATTATCACTCCCAGGGATCTGAAATGAGCAATGATCACAGACATCACCTTTGTGAATACCCGAGGCACTGATGAGAGGCCAAACGGTAGTGCCTGAAATTGATAATGGTTTTGTTGTACTGCAAACCTTTAGTATGGCTGATGCGGTGGCCAAATTGGAATGTGTAAGTACGCATCCTTGAGATCCAGCGAAATCATGAATTCCTGTGGTTCTAAGCCTGCAATCACTGACCGTAGCGATTTCATTTTGAATCTGTAGTAAGTGACGTACTGATTGAGCCCCTTTAGGTTCACTATCAGTCTGACTGAGCCGCCCAGCTTTGGTACTACAAAAAGATTAGAATAAAACCCTTGACCTTGTTGGTGTACTGGTACATGAATCAAAACTGCTGAATCTACGAGAGACTGAATAGCAGCCTGCAGAACTTCCTTCTTGTCTCCTTACACAGGCAGACCTGCCCTGAAAAACTGCATTGGTGGTAGACAATCGAACTCTATTTTGTAACCCTTGCACACTAAATTGCGGATCCACCAATCTGTGGATGTCTGATACCACGCCAAGTGAAATGTTTTGATGGCATGCTCCCACAACTAAAGATCCAAGATGGGCTGGAAGCCCGTCATGCCACTGGTTTCTCAGCTGGCTTTGTTTCTTGACGGTTAGTGGTTTGTTGAAAACCAAGTCCTCTTATCACGTCTACTGTGTACGGTTGATCCTCAAGCACAGCCTCAAAAGGACTGAGGTCTAAAAGATCTGAACGCTGGTCCAGAGTAATTCCTGTTAGGTACTGGTGTGGACAACGGTAGGAACACAGATTTTCCTCCAGAAGCCTGAGAAATCCATTTGTCCAATTCAGGACCAAATAACATATCACCAGTTTAAGGCAGCGCCTCTATTCCTCGTTTCGACTCAGCCTCGGTCTGCCAAGACTGCAACCAAAGCACCCGACGGGCCGCAATAATAGAGGCTGAAATCCGAGAACTGACTTGTCCAACATCCATAGATGCGGTATCCAAATACTCACATTCACAAATGTGATCGGTTAGAAGTATAAACTGGTCTGAGGAAAGACCTTGTTGTAGGCCTAACCTGAGCTGTTTCACCCATGCTACTACAGCCTTGTTAACCCAAACTCCAACTAAAGCAGGTCTAAACAACACCCCTGCTGCTGTATAAATGGACTTTAGCATGGACTCTAGCTTACGCTCAGACAGATCTTTAAGCTTCGTTGCAGTTGAAACTGGAATGGTTAATTTCTTTAAAAGTTTTGAAACTGAAGAATCCACTGGTGGCGAATTTACCCACTTAGTTGCCATAGTCTGTGAGAAAGGGTAGTTAGACAGAAATCACTTTGGCACAGAAAACAGTTTATCTGGATTTTGCCATGCTTCCGTCAACTGCTTATTAAGAGAATCTGAAAAAGGAAAAGACATAGTCGCCCGTTGGCTTTTAGCAAATAGAACCTCATCTTTTGACAGAGGTGCTCCTCTGTCTCAGTGAAATCTAGCACCTGGCGTTCTGCCCTGATGAGATCATTAATGCCCGGGCTATCAGTGACCTCACTATCTGACTCCTGGCCAAATTCACCTTCCTCCTCTTCATTCTGAGATACAAGGTCTGGCATTGAATCGTCAGTTTGTAAAATCGAGGAAATCAGTCAATTATGAAACAAATGATGACTAGTATTAGAACTATTCATGGACTTTTGTAAAACCCGCAAAGTTCTCAAAAAATCCTGAGCCCACAGTGGCTGCTCAGACCGCATTGACCTTGGATAAGACTTTGCCGACTCACGGTCGTTCCGTGCAGCAGACAATTCTGACGCCAAATCAGCCATCACACCTGCCATCATAGCCCAAGGAGGATCAGGGTAGAGGTCCTTATTTGGCCCCCAATTTGCAAGTGGAAGTTTCATCACGTAACACACTATCACAGTTATCGCAGACAATCTGCTTTTTTGATTTTGCGTTTGCTTTTCCAGTCATCATGCACATAGACAGACAGTAATACAGTGAAACAAAAGCCTTCACGACTCAGTAAAAAATAACCGAAGTGTGTAAAAGACCGAGTGCACAGCACCCTAGTACACACTAAGTTGTTCGCTCGTTAGCAGTTTTTAGCAGCAGTGTAAACGCTATGCGGCCGCCCACTGGGAGTGTATTTTAGCTTAGCAGAAATGCGAAAGAATGTATCGCAGAGCGGCTACAAAGATTTTTTGTGCAGTTTCAGAGTAGCTCAAAACCTACTCAGCGCTTGCAATTACTTCAGACTTTAGTTCCTGTTTTGACGTCACAACCACGCCCAGCCACGAATGCGTTTTTCCTGTCACGCCTGCGTTTTTCCGAACACTCCCTGAAAACGATCAGTTGACACCCAGAAACGCTCACTTCATGTTAATCACACTGCGGCCACCAGTGCGACTGAAATGCTTCGCTAGACCCTGTACAAAACTACATTGTTCGTTGTGCCCGTACGATACGCATTGCGCCTATACGCATGAGCAGAACTGCCGTTTTTTAGCCTGATCGCTGCGCTGAGAACTAATACAGAACAAATGCAGCTAGCGATCAACTCGGAATGACCCCCTAAGTTCTGTTAAGTTCATACTTCACTAAAAAACTTACCAACAACCCTGACCCCTCCAGTGGACATGTATTGTAGGACCAGCACCAAATTCCTGTAGGAAGAAGCAGGTAGTCAATATAAAATGGCGCCCACACCATCTGCTTTTTTTTATTTTTAAAACATATATATTCTCAGCATAGGCTTAATAGCCTGTTTTGCCCCTTAGACTATGCAAACAGGTCTAAAATATATGTCTCAACAGATGGCACACTGGCTTCATGCTGAGGGGAATCGCTGGGGCGGCCATTATATCTCCCCCCCACCGCTCAGTACACAGTGAAGTGAGTTGCGGTGCTGTCCTGCCGAGCGCAGGAAGCCCCGTCAGCTGGAGAAGGATGATGGTGCAGCCCAGCGGCTATACCTCCACTAAGCGGCGGCAGCGTGAGCTGACCGTCCGCTTACATAGTGCAGCGGCGGAGATCTGGGGAGAGCGGTGATGGGCATAGGGCAGCATTACAGCGGCAATCACATACAGTAAACCCCCACCCACCCACGGAGCGGCGTCAGCATGAGCTGACCGACCGCTACAGGCATCCCTCAGTAAAACGGCCTCACGGAGCGGCAGCAGCGTGAGCTGATCGCCCGTTCCTTACCTTTTGCTGGGGTCTGGAGGCTCTGATGGGGCTTCTCACCAAGCACCAACCTGCTCCTGCAGCCAAAGCTGAAATTAGCCAACGCTGATTAAGGTCTATGGCGGGGCTTCTCATCTAAGCGCCGACAAGCCTTTCCTGCTTTTAGCAGCACACATAGTCCTGGACCCAAACTTCTCAGTAAGCTGGGAAGGGACTGTGACTTGTAAAAAGAAAAAGTTACAAAAAAAAGTAAAGTCTGAAGCTGAGTCCAGAATGTGCCTTCCCTGGCAGGCACAGGGCAGTATGGAGGGGGAGGAGGGTTACTAATTGAAATATTTAAATGTGCCTATCCCTGCTAACACCCCGTCCATATTCCAAAGTACTCCAGTGACGCCTAGTGGATGAAAAAGAAAAAAAGAGGGATACAATTACTGCCTAAGCTCAAAGATACTGCAGAAAATATACATTCCGTTAAACGCACAGTAGCAATAAAGAGGAGATCAGGAAAAAGCCAAAAGAAAACCATGACTTGGCTGTGGCAAGGTAACAACATTAGCTACTGGCAAGGGCACAGACAGCTGTGCCGGGCCCAGGTACTCGGAGTGGGGGTGTGACGCCCCTCTCCTTAGGGAATATTTTTTTAAAGTTTATTTAACACACTACAGTTGCACATAAAACATAGTGGGCCAGATGCATCATCGCATGGAAAGTGATAAAATGGAGAGTGAAAAAGAACCAGCCAATCTTCTCCTGACATTTTTCAAACACTACCTGTAACATGGCAGTTAGTACCTGATTGGCTGGCACTTTTTCACTCTCCATTTTATCACGTTCCAAGCGATGATATATCTGGCCCACAGTGTTAAATAAACTGTGTTACACTACTGGAGGATTTCCGTTTTATTCCCACATAGAGAGAGGGATATTCAAGTGGAAGATTGTGATACGCTGAGATCCAACTGGGGTGTGACCAGCTTCTTGAAACATGCACTCTCTCTACCATAAATAGTAGACTATAATTTCTGGTACGAGTCTACCACGATTGTTTTAAATGTATAAATAATATATGAATGTATTATACAATTTGTTTTTATTTGCTCTGTGTTATTTGAGTGTTACAATAGACTCAACTCTCACTCTCCCCAACGCAGCACACAGCAACATACAGTATGAGCTGGGCTGGGGAGAGAGGCTGCTGCTGCAGCAGTGTCCGCTCTATCTCCGCTGCCGCTGTCTACAAGTGGCAAGGCCCGGGCCGGGTAAAGAGCACCCCCCTTCCCTCAGCGCGTTACAAAAGGGGGCTGAGGTACGTTACAGAGCTAACAAAAAATAATTAACTAGAAATAAAGTAAAATACCATATGCCAGTGATTCTCAATCTTATTTGAATCACAGCGTCCTAGAGTATCAGAATGTTTTTCACGGCACCTATAGGTAAAACATTTCTTATTGAGAAATATAGAAAAAAATAATAGGATTTTGGTACCTACCGGTAAATCCTTTTCTCCTAGTCCGTAGAGGATGCTGGGGACTCCAAAAGGACGATGGGGTATAGACGGGATCCGCAGGTGCTTGGGCACACTGAAAAGACTTAAACTGGGTGTGAACTGGCTCCTCCCTCTATGCCCCTCCTCCAGACCCCAGTTATAGGAACTGTGCCCAGGAGAGACGGACATTTCGAGGAAAGGATTTTTGTTTAAACTAAGGGCTACAAACATACCAGCCCACACCACAAACATACCGTACAACCGGAGTAACAGTAAACCAGATAACAGTATGAAGTAACAACAGCAACAAGCTGAAAACAAGAAATACACAACCCGTGTATAAACCTAATTTTACCAGCAAGAAAACACTGCAAGTAACAGTCCGCACTGGGATGAGCGATCAGCATCCTCTACGGACTAGGAGAAAAGGATTTACCGGTAGGTACCAAAATCCTATTTTCTCTTACGTCCTAAAGGATGCTGGGGACTCCAAAAGGACCATGGGGTTTATACCAAAGCTCCAGAACGGGCAGGAGAGTGCGGACTACTCTGCAGCACCGATTGAGCAAACGCAAGGTCCTCATCAGCCAGGGTATCAAATTTATAGAACTTAGCAAAAGTGTTTGAACCCGACCAAGTAGCTGCTCGGCAAAGCTGTAACGCCGAGACGCCTCGGGCAGCCGCCCAAGATGAGCCCACTTTCCTGGTAGAATGGGCTTTTACTGACTTCGGCACTGGTAGCCCGGCCGAAGAATGAGCCTGCTGAATCGTACTACAAATCCAGCGTGCAATAGTCTGTTTTGAAGCAGGATGACCAATCTTGTTGGAAGCATACAGGACACACAGCGCCTCAGTTTTTCTGGCAACAGCTGTCCTAGTGACGTAGATCTTCAAAGCTCTCACAACATCCAGAGATTTTGGAATCGCCACAGCCTCCGTAGCCACTGGAACCACAATAGGTTGGTTAATGTGAAATGAAGAAACCACCTTCGGCAGAAATTGTTGACGAGTCCTCAATTCCGCCCTATCCGAATGAAAAATCAAGTACGGGCTCTTATGAGATAAGGCTGCCAACTCTGACACTCGCCTGGCAGACGCCAGCGCCAACAGCATAACTACCTTCCAAGTGAGAAATTTCAACTCAACCTTACGCAAAGGTTCAAACCAGGAAGACATGAGAAACCGTAAGACCACGTCAAGATCCTATGGAGCTACAGGAGGCACAAACGGAGGATTGATATGCATTACTCCTTTCACAAAAGTCTGAACCGCTGGGAGGACAGCTAATTCTTTTTGAAAGAAAATAGACAAAGCCGAAATCTGCACTTTGATGGAGCCTAATTTCAGGCCTGCATCTACTCCCGCCTGCAAAAAGTGGAGAAAGCGACCCAAGTGAAAATCTTCCGCAGGAGCCATTTTAGACTCACACCAGGAAACATACTTTCTCCAAATACGGTGATAATGTTTCGCCGTAACCTCCTTCCAAGCCTTAATGAGAGTGGGAATGACCCCCCCCCCCCGGGAATACCCTTACGAGCTCAACCTTCATGCCGTCAAACGCAGCCGCGGTAAGTCTGGAAACACGCATGGACCCTGTAACTACAGGTCCTCTCTTAGAGGAAGCGGCCAAGGATCTTCCATCAGTAATTCCTGAAGATCCGGGTACCAGGCCCTTCTTGGCCAATCTGGAACGACGAGAATCACCTGAACCCTTGCTTGCCGAATGATCCCCAGTACCTTTGGAATGAGAGGAAGTGGAGGGAACACATACACCGACTGAAACACCCAAGGAGACACCAGGGCGTCCACTGCACTTGCTTGGGGGTCCCTTGACCTGGAACAATATCTCGGGAGCTTCTTGTTGAGACGAGACGCCATCATGTCGATCAACGGAATTCCCCAACATTTTGTCACCTCTGCAAATACCTCTTGGTGAAGAGCCCACTCTCCCGGATGGAGATCGTGTCTGCTGAGGAAATCTGCTTCCCAGTTGTCCACTCCCGGTAGGAAGACTGCTGAGAGGGCGCTCACGTGTTGTTCCACCCAGCGAAGGATTCTTGTGGCCTCCGCCATTGCCGCTCTGCTCCTCTTTCCGCCTTGACGGTTTATATGTGCCACCGCTGTGATGTTGTCTGACTGTACCAGGACAGGTCGACCCTGAAGAAGGCTTCTTGCTTGTAGCAGGCCGTTGTAAATGGCTCTTAACTCGAGAACATTTATGTGGAGACAAGCTTCCTGGAGCGACCATTTACCCTGGAAGTTTCTTCCTTGGGTGACTGCGCCCCAGCCCCGGAGACTTGCATCTGTTGTCAGAAGTACCCAATCCTGGATACCGAACCGGCGTCCCCCTAGGGGGTGTAGTACGGCTGACCGGCGGTCTCCTGACCGCCGGTCAGCTTACCGACGCCGGGATCACGGCAGCATACAGACGCCGGGATCCCGGCGGGGAGGGGCGAGTGCAGCAAGCCCCTTGCGGGCTCGCTGCGCTCGCCACGCTGCAGGCTCGGTGGCGACCTGCGGTCGCCACGGGTTCTATTCCCACTCTATGGGTGTCGTGGACACCCACGAGTGGAAATAGTCCCTGTTGGTCGGCATGCCGACCATCGGGACAGTGACCCGTCGGGCTGGTGGAGGAGGTCATGTGACTGTCGGTCAGCTGACCGGCGGTCACATGAATACCACCCCCCCTAGGAGGTGAGAACTTTGTAGCCACCACAGGAGAGAAATTCTGGCTCTGGGAGATAGACTTATCTTCCGGTGCATGTGCAGGTGAGTCCCGGACCATTTGCTCAGCAAGTCCCACTGAAACACCCGGGCATGAAACCTGCCAAATGGAATGGCTTCGTATGCCGCAACCATTTCCCCCAGAACCCGAGTACAGTGATGGATTGACACACTCGTCAGAAGTTCCCTGACCATCGTCTGCAGTTCCAGAGCTTTTTCTTCTGGAAGAAATAGTCTCTGTAAATCCGTGTCCAGCATCATGCCCAGAAAAGGCAGCAGAGTGGTATGAATCAACTGAGATTTTGGCAAATTGAGTACCCAACCGTGCTGTCGCAGAACAGACAGTGACAAATTTACACTTCTCAGCAACCATTCCTTGGACCTCGCCTTTATCAGGAGATCGTCCAAGTACGGGATAATTGTAACCCCTTGTTTGCGAACGAGAACCATCATTTCCGCCATGACTTAGGTGAAAATCCTCGGAGCCGTGGAAAGCCCAAACGGCAACATCTGAAATTGGTAATGAGAATCCTGTATCGCAAACCTGACGAAGGCCTGATACGAAGGATATATCGGGACGTGTAAGTAGGCATCCTTTATGTCGACTGACGCCATAAAATCCCCCCCTCCCAGGCTGGCAATTACAGCTCGAAGAGATTCCATCTTGAACTTGAAAACTTTCAAGTATGGATTGAGGGATTTTAGATTCAGAATTGGTCTGACCGAATCGTCCGGTTTCGGCACAACAAAGAGGCTCGAGTAGAACCCCTCCCCCTGTTGGGACGAGGGAACGGGAACAATGACCCTTTGTAGACACAATTTTTGTATCGCTGCCAGCACCACCTCCCTGTCCGGAAGAGCCACTGGTAAGGCCGAAATGAAGAACCGGTGAGGGGGCATCTCCCAAAACTCCAGCTTGTATCCCTGAGACACAATCTCTAGGACCCAAGGATCCAGGTCTGATTGAATCCAGACCTGACTGAATATTCGCAGACGGCCCCCCACCGGTCCGGACTCCCCCAGGGAAGCCTCAGCGTCATGCGGTGGACTTGGTAAAGGCAGGGGAGGACTTTTGGTCCTGGGCGCCTGACACTGCAGGCGGCTTCCTTCCTCTTCCTCTACCTTTTGAAGCGAGGAAGAACGAACCCCTTCCACGCCTGTATTTATTGTGAAGAAAGGACTGCATCTGCTGATGTGGTGCCTTTTTCTGTTGTGTGGGAACATAAGGAAGAAAAGAGGACTTACCCGCAGTCGCGGTAGAGACCAGGTCAGCCAAGCCGTCCCCAAGCAAGACAGTACCTTTGAAGGGTAATGCTTCCATAGCTCTCTTGGAGTCGGCATCAGCATTCCATTGATGGATCCACAATACCCTCCTGGCCGATATAGACATGGCATTGGCTCTTGATCCCAAGAAACAAACATCCCTCGCCGCATCCTTCAGGTATTCTGCAGCGTCCTTGATATAACCAAGAGTCAAAAGAACATTATCTGTATCAAGGGTATCCATATCAGTAGCTAAATTCTCAGCCCATTTAGCAATAGCACTACTCACCCATACCGACGCCACAGCAGGTCTGAGCAATGCACCCGAAAAAGCGAAAATGGACTTCAGAGACGTCTCCAGCTTGCGATCCGCAGGATCTTTGAGAGCTGCCATGTCAGGAGACGGAAGCGCCACTTTCTTAGATAAACGAGATAGAGCTTTGTCAACATTTGGAGACGCCTCCCATTTTTCCCTGTCATCAGAGGGGAAAGGATACGCCATGTAAATCCTCTTGGGAATCTGCCACCTCTTGTCCGGCGACTCCCAAGCCTTTTCACAAAGAGTATTCATTTCATGAGAGGGGGGAAACTTCACCTCAAGTTTTTTTCCCTTGAACAAGCAAATCCTTGTTTCCTGTACCGCAGGTTCATCAGAAATGTGTAAAACATGTTTTGTAGCCACAATCATGTACTGAATACTCTTAACTAAACTTGGATGTAAAGCAGCCTCAGTGAAATCGACCTAGGAATCAGAGTCCGTGTCGGTATCAGTATCTACCACTTGAGTAAATGGCCGCTTTTACGACCCGGATGAGGTCTGCACCGGAGACAAAGCCTCTTCCATGGACTTTTTCCACACCTGTGTCTGTGACTCAGACTTATCTAACCTCTTTGATAAATAAGCTACATTCGTATTTATCGTACTTAACAATGCGAGTAAATCAGGTGTCGGCTGCGCAGACAGGCCCAAATCTAGCCCCGCATCCGCTCCCCCAATAACCTCCTCTGGTGAATAACATTCAGCCTCAGACATGCCGACACGTAGTACCTACACACAGATACACACAGAACGTCTCAGCTAGGTGACAGGCCCACAATGAAGCCCAGATAGGGGACACAGAGGGAGTATGCCAGCTCACACCCCAGCGCCCATATATCCCGTCAAAAGATATATGTACCCAGCGCTGCTTAAATACTAATAAATTGCACCACACTGCGGCCCCCCCCTCCCGATTAGCTCCCCGTTACTTGTGAGAGGAGATGTGGAGGTCCCGGGCAGCGTCTCCTTCAGCCGCGTGTTGAAGGAAAAGATGGCGCTGTGAGCCGCGGGGTGAAGCTCCGCCCCTTCCCGGCGCGCTTCGGCCCGCCAAATTTGAAAATGAAAAAATGCCGGCGGGGGTTTGAGAAACAGTGCCGAGGCACCGAAAAGCCTTCTGCCGCTCCCCTAACATCAGTAACATGCTGCCCAGGGCGCCCCCCCCAGCGCCCTGCACCCTGTGAGTGCCGTTAGTGAAAGTGTGTGGGAGCATGGAGCGCAGCGTTACCGCTGCGCTATACCTGGTTACTGAAGTCTTCTGCTATCCTGAAGTCTTCTGTTCTTCTCATACTCACCCGACTTCTTTCTTCTGGCTTCTGTGAGGGGATTGACGGCGCGGCTCCGGGAACAAGCAGCTAAGTGCACCAAGTGATCGAACCCTCTGGAGTTAATGGTGTACAGTAGCCGAGAAGCAGAGACCTTAACTAAGTAGAAGTAGGTCTGCTTCTCTCCCCTCAGTCCCAAGATGCAGGGAGCCTGTAGCCAGCAGGTCTCCTTGAAAATATAAAACCTAACAAAAGTCTTTTCTAGAGAAACTCAGGAGAGCTCCCCTAGTGAGTGTCCAGTCAGTCCTGGGCACAAAGTCTAACTGGGGTCTGGAGGAGGGGCAAAGAGGGAGGAGCCAGTTCACACCCAGTTTAAGTCTTTTCAGTGTGCCCAAGCTCCTGCGGATCCCATCTATACCCCATGGTCCTTTTGGAGTCCCCAGCATCCTCTAGGACGTAAAAGAAATATAACTAATTTAATCGTGTTTATATGTCATGCTTAGGTTCAGTTATGTGGAGGGATACAGGATATGCTTATGTTTGGCCACATATTTTATGATTCACAGCCATCAGCACTTGACCATAAATAATTTGAATTGGTCCTGGACCACCGATCCAATGTACCCCTGCAAGTGTCCTGAGGCGCCCCAGGGTGCCACGGCACACAGTTTGAGAACCACTGCCATACGTTATCGTTATGCCTACTCCAAAGGCACTAAATAGACACTAAATAAACAAACTATTACCAGTGGAAGGGTTATGATAGGGAGGGGGGAGACGTGTTGTTTTAGTTTTAATAGTTAATTATCTAGTGACAACTCCTCAGGCACCCCATTTAACCCATTGTCTATCAGTGTTCCCCAGAGGAAGAAGGAGGAATGAGACACATGGAGCAGATATAAATGTTACTACAGCTCCCAGGGGGTGGTATTCATGTGACCGCCGGTCAGCTGACCGACAGTCACATTACCTCCTCCACGAGCCCGACTACTCACTTTCCCGATGGTCGGCATGCCGACCAACAGGGACTATTTCCCCTCGTGGGTGTCCACGACACCCATAGAGTGGGAATAGAACCCGTGGCGACCGCAGGTCGCCACCGAGCCCGCAGCGTGGCGAGCGCAGCCAGCCCGCAAGGGGCTTGCTGCACTCGCCCCTCTCTCCGCCGGGATCCGGGCGTCGGTATGCTGCCGGGATCCCGGCGTCGGTAAGCTGACCGGCGGTCAGGAGACCGGCGGTCAGCCATACTACACCCCTCCCAGGACAGGAATCAAAGTGACTTGTCATTTGCAAACTTATTTTTTCTAGAATTTTAGCAGTATTTCAATTTATTATATTGTGCATCATACAAGACACGGTCTACCAGAATAATTGTGGGGTGGGAGAGACTTCAATTCCATTTTGAATAGTGAAGCGAATGCCAGTACCTTGTGCTGGAGATTTGATGACTTCTTGGCAGCAGGAAGCCTGCTTTTTTTTAAATGATGGTGCCCTATCGCCTAAAAAAAAGTAATTTCGCTCTAGGAGGTCTATGTCCTCTAAAATTGATTGAGGAATTTTCATAGATAAACAATAAGGAAATTAAACTATTGTTTTGCACATACACGTTCACAGTTGTCAATTTAAGAATCACTTCAACATACCCTGCACTTCCAAATACTGGCGATTCCTCTGGAATTGGAATATTGGTAGCGCATCCTCGTTTCTGTGGCGTGCTGGTATTGATGCTCTGTCCATCAGGCAGCGGATTTCTCTGTAAAGAGGTCAGGAGAGGAGAATGGCCATTGATGGCAGAAGAGCTGCTGTCTCTGGGACCATTGTGTGGTATGCTCTTTGCCTGAATTTCATCACCAATAGGTTCCATCCCCACATTCAGCTCTCCCAGTTTCCGGATAGACCTAAAGCATGAGTACAGATAATTCTGAAGAGATTACTCATGCAGTTTCCTTATCTTTTCTGGATGAGGATTTGTCAGTTATATCAGGACAAGAACTGCCTCACGTCTGAATAGGTCAACGGAGCTCCTCAATGGATTTATAAATATCCGATACATTTTATACCAATATAGTAATCAGAAAATGTGGAATGTCAGTTTTCTAGAATTAAGAAACACAACAACAACAGTAACATACAGTAAAGCAAACACTGATCTATATTCTCAGTAACACACGGGTGCTTTATGTCTAAGAATAGAATTAAAAAAATAAGATTTTAATTACCTACCGGTAAATCCTTTTCTCGTAGTCCATAAGGGATATTGGGGAGACTTAGTATGATGGACGGGGTCCACAGGAGCCGGTGCACTTTACATTTCTTCACTGGGTGTACTGGTTCCTCTCCTTTATGCCCCTTCCCACAGGCAGTTAAAGGTAAAAATAGAATTTTAAATACCTACCGGTAAATCCTTTTCTCGTAGTCCATAAGGGATATTGGGGACAGATTAGTACGATGGGTATAGACAGGTCCAAATGAGCCAGTGACTTTAAATTTCTTCAACTGGGTGTGCTGGCTCCTCCCCTCTATGCCTCCTCCTACAGCTCATTTATAGGTAAACAGTGCCCGAAGGAGAAATTACATACGTGAGAGAAAGAACATAACAAAAAGTGTGGTGAGATTTACACACCAGCACACCAATATATAAAACTTATCCAGCAACATCTGGCAACATTAACTGCAACAGCTGAACAGAAACACATAACAGAGGACCTGCAGAAAAGTCACCGCACAGAGGCGGGAGCCCGATGTCCCTTATGGACTACAAGAAAAGGATTTACCGGTAGGTATTTAAAATCCTATTTTCTCTAGCAACCCTTTTTCTGCGCATCATAGTGCATGAACAAGGAATCCATCTTTCTGATCCGAGCCATCCTTTTGATATAAATTTTCAAGGCACGCACAGCATCCAGTGCCTCCAGAGGAGCAGAAGTGTCAGAAATGGATGGAATCACGATAGGCTGATTCAAGTGAAATGCGGAGACCACCTTTGGCAGGAACTGCTGTCTAGTCCTGAGCTCCGCTCTGTTCTCGTAAAAGACCAAGTACGGACTTTTGCACGACAAGGCCCCCAATTCTGAGACACGCCTAGCAGAAGCCAGGGCCAGTAACATCACTGTTTTCCACGTGAGGTACTTATCTTCTACTGTCATCAGAGGTTCAAGCCAGGAGGACTGTAGAAAACGTAACACTACATCCAGATCCCAAGGTGCCGTAGTCGGCACAAATGGAGGTTGTATGTGAAGCACCCCTTGCAAGAAGGTCTGAACTTCTGGCAAGAGAGCCAACTTCTTCTGGAAGAAGATGGAAAGAGCTGATTCTAGGACCTTAATTGATCCCAGACATAAGCCTTTATCCACTCCAGCCTCCAGGAACCTTTCCAAGTTAAATTCTGCAGAGGACTATGTGCGCTCCTCGCACCAAGAGACATATCTCCGCCAGATATGATGATAGTGTTTTGACGTCACAGGTTTTCTGGCTTCCACCATAGTGGCAATGACCTTGTTGGAAAGCCCTTTGGAGGTCATTCCGAGTTGTTCGCTCGTTGCAGATTTTCGCTATACTGCGATTATCTGCTAACTGCGCAATGTTCGCAGAGCGCATGCGCCTAGTTATTTTACACAAAAATTAGGTATTTTACTCACGGCATAACGAAGCTTTTTCATCGCTGTGGTGATCGTAGTGTGATTGACAGGAAGTGGGTGTTTCTGGGCGGAAACTGGACGTTTTATGGGAGTGTGCGAAAAAACGCTGGCGTTTCTGGGAAAAACGCGGGAATGGCTGAAGAAACGGGGGAGTGTCTGGGCGAACGCTGGGTGTGTTTGTGACGTCAAACCAGGAACGAAACTGACTGAACTGATCGCAGTGTAGGAGTAAGTCTCTAGCTACTCAGAAACTGCTAAGAATTTTCTATTCGCAATTCTGCGAATCTTTCGTTCGCAATTCTGCTATGCTAAGATACACTCCCAGTAGGCGGCGGCTTAGCGTGTGCAATGCTGCTAAAAGCAGCTAGCGAGCGAACAACTCGGAATGAGGGCCTTTGTGCGCTAGGATGTTCCGCTCACCTTCCATGCCGTCAAACGAAGCCGCCGTAAGGCCGGGTAGACGATCGGTCCTTGTTGAAGAAGATCCCTTCTTAGCGGTAGAGGCCAAGGGTCCTCTACTGACATGTCCAGAAGAGCCGCATAACACATTCTTCGGGGCCAATCAAGATTGCTTTCACTCATTGATGTCTGATTCGCTTGAGCACCCTTGGGATCAGCGGAATCGGAGGAAACAGGTAGACCAGCTGGTAAAGCCAAGGCGATGTCAGCGCATCCACTGCGCTCGCCTGCGGGTCCCTGGTTTGTGAGCAATAGCAGAGAAGCTTCTTGTTGAGACGAGAGGCCATCAAGTCGACCTTCCCCACCTGACGATGATTTGCTGAAACACCTGACTGTGTAGTCCCCACACCCCCCGATGGAGGTCGTGGCGACTTAGGAAGTCCGCTTCCCAGTTGTCCACCCCGGAATGAAGATCGCAGACAGTGCTCTTGCATTTCTTTATGCCCAGAGGAGTATTCTTGACACTTTTCGCATGCAGGCTTTGCTTTTTGTCCCTCCTTGTCGATTGATGTACGCCACTGCCGTGGCGTTGTCCGACTGCACCTGGATCGCCTGATCCCGAAGTAGAGGGGATGCCTGAATCAGAACATTGTAGATAGCCCGAAGTTCCTGAATGTTGATCAGAAGAAGGGCCTCTTGGGCAGACCACCTGCCCAGGAACTGCGCCCCCCTGGGCAACAGCTCCCCATCCTCTCAGACTCGCATCCGTCGTGAGGAGGATCCAAATCTGAATCCCAAATAGTCGACCTTCCAGCAGGTTAGTTGACTGTAGCCACCACAGGAGAGATGCTGGCCTGGCCTAAGGTGACAGCCGAATCATCCAGGGCATCTGAAAATGGGAACCAGACCACTTGTTCAGGATGTCCAATTGGAACGGTCTGGCATGAAACCTTCCGAATTGAATTGCCTCGTACGAGGC
The DNA here is from genome assembly GCF_028390025.1 of Pseudophryne corroboree. Lineage (NCBI taxonomy): Eukaryota > Metazoa > Chordata > Amphibia > Anura > Myobatrachidae > Pseudophryne > Pseudophryne corroboree. The sequence goes on along the minus strand of NC_086452.1, from coordinate 228,192,439 downwards.
CACCATCTTTCCCAACAATTTTATGCAATGATGAATGGAGACACGAGCAGGTCGGAGCACCATGTGAACCATTTCTTGAAGTGTTCTTACATTGCCATCTGGGAGGAACACCTTCTGTGCTACAGTATCCAGTATCCCCAGAAACAGGAGCCGTTGAGACGGTTCCAGGTGGGACTTCTGCAGATTGAGGATCCACCCGTGGTGTGACAGAAGTTGGATAGTGTGATCTATATGGAGCAATAGAAGCTCCCTGGAGCTCGCTTTTATCAGGAGATCGTCCAGGTATGGAATAACATTGACCCCCTAGACCCCGAGTTGAAACATAATTTCCGCCATCACCTTCGAAAAACACCTTCGGAGCTGTAGACAGGCCGAAGGCTAACACCTGAAACTGGTAGTGATCTTTCAGCAGGGCAAACCTCAGATAGGCCTGATGAGGAGGCCAAATTGGGATATGTAGGTAAGCGTCCTTAATATCCAGGGACACAAGGAATTTCTGTTGTTCCAGGCCTGCAATCACTGCTCTCAAAGATTCCATCTTGAATTTGAAAATCTTCAGGTAAGGATTCAAGAACTTCAGATTCAGAATGGGTCTCACAGACCAGTCTGGTTTTGGTACTACGAAAAGACCGGAGTAGTAACCCTGTCCTCGTTGTAGTAGGGGTACTGGAACAATGACCTGGGGCTGGACTAACTTGTTGATGGCCAGCAGTAGCGTACCACGTATATTTTCTGAAGCTGGTAAGCTTGATTTGAAAAATTGTTGGGAAGGGGGAAGGGGGGGGGGGGGGGGTTCCGTCAAACTCCAGCTTGCAACGCTGAGAGATAAGGCCTTTACCCAAGCATCTTGGCAGGAACTGTCCCAGATGTGGCTGTAGTGATGTAACCGAGCTCCGACCACGAGATCCCCTCGGAGTGAGTGGGCACCGTCATGCTGAAGTGTTTGCGGAAGCAAAGCTGGTGTTCTGGTCCTGAGATCCGGCAACGGCTGGTTTCTTAGGTTTACCTCTGGAGCCTCTAGCTGCGTTGGAGGCCCCTCTGGCCCTAGATCGAAATCTGGAGGACCGAAAAGACTGAGTAGACGGTCCCGGGTAGGTATGTCTAGCAGGCGGAGCTCCCGAAGGGAGAAACGTGGATTTTCCAGCCGTAGCTTTGGAAATCCATGCGTCCAATTCACCTCCAAAGAGCCATTCCCCTGTGAAGGCTCTTTGGAGTGAGTGGGCACCGTCATGCTGAAGTCTTTGCGGAAGCAGAGCTGGTGTTTTGGTCCTGAGATCCGGCAACGGCTGGTTTCTTAGGTTTACCTCTGGAGCCTCTAGCTGCGTTGGGAGGCACCTCTGGCCCTAGATCGAAATCTGGAGGACCAAAAAGACTGAGTAGACAGTCCCGGGTAGGTATGTCTAGCAGGCAGAGCTCCCGAAGGGAGAAACGTGGATTTTCCAGCCGTAGCTTTGGAAATCCATGCGTCCAATTCACCTCCAAAGAGCCATTCCCCTGTGAAGGCTCTTTGGAGTGAGTGGGCACCGTCATGCTGAAGTCTTTGCGGAAGCAGAGCTGGTGTTCTGGTCCTGAGATCCGGCAACGGCTGGTTTCTTAGGTTTACCTCTGGAGCCTCTAGCTGCGTCGGAGGCCCCTCTGGCCCTAGATCGAAATCTGGAGGACCGAAAGGACTGAGTAGACGGTCTCGGGTAGGTACGCCTAGCAGGCGGAGCTCCCGAAGGGAGAAACATGGATTTTCCAGCCGTAGCTTTGGAAATCCATGTGTCCAATTCACCTCCAAAGAGCCATTCACCTGTGAAGGGAAGAGATTCCACATTACGTATGGAGTCAGCATCAGCAATCTACTGACGCAACCATATGGCTCTGCGTGCAGACACAGCCATAGCCGCGGTCCTAGTATTAATATTGCCAATCTCTTTAAGGGAGTCACAGAGGACTCTTGCCGTGTCCTGAATGTGATTCAGGAAAGTAACAGTATTAACTAAGGTAATATCACCCGAAAGACCTTCCTTAATTTGATTAGTCCAGGAATGAATTGCATATGTCATCCAGCAACCTGCAATGACTGGCCTTTGTGTAACACCTGCAGCAATGTAAATAGATTTCAGAGTGGTTTCAAGTTTCCTATCTGCCGGTTCCTTTACCGTAAAGGAGCCCGGAGCAGGGAGTACCACCTTTTTAGAAAGGCGAGAGACTGAGACGTCTACTGCTGGAGACTCCTCACAGAATTTCCTGTCTTCAGGGGCAAAGGGGAATGTATGCAAAAACCGTTTTGACACCTGATATTTCTTATCTGGAGTCTTCCAGGCTATTTTAAATAAGTCATCCAATTCCTTGGAATCCGGAAATGTGACTGTCAGTTTGTCCTGTGAGAGGAAAAAATAGGATTTTAATACCTACCGGTAAATCCTTTTCTGTTAGTCCGTAGAGGATGCTGGGGTCACTTCAAGAACCATGGGGTATAGATGGGATCCACAGGAGACATGGGCACTTTAAGACTTTCAAATGGTGTGACTGGGCTCCTCCGTCTATGCCCCTCCTCCAGACTCCAGTTTAAGGAACTGTGCCCAGGGAGACGGACATTTCGAGGAAAGGATTTATTGTTAAACCACGGTGAGCAACTTACAAGCTCACACCTCAAGCATGCCGCAGAAACGTGGCATTCAATAGAACATTAGCCAACGGCATGAAGAAGTTGCAGCAACATGCTGACAAAACCCGTAACACAACCTGTGTGTAACTACAACCAATAACTGCAGATACAGTACGCACTGGGACGGGCGCCCAGCATCCTCTACGGACTAAGAGAAAAGTATTGACCTGTAGGTATTAAAATCCTATTTTCTCATACGTCCTAGAGGATGCTGGGGTCACTTCAAGAACCATGGGGTTATACCAAAGCTCTAAAACGGGCGTGAGAGTGCGGACGACTCTGCAGCACCGAATGACCAAACATGAGGTCCTCATCGGACATGGTATCAAACTTGTAAACCATTGCAAAAGTGTTTGAACCCGACCAAACCTCTGCTCTGCAAAGTTGTAATGCCGAGATCCCCCGGGCAGCCGCCCATGACGAGCCCACCCCTCTAGTAGAACGAGCCTTCACCGATTTCGTTAATGGCAATCCAGCCGTGGAATGAGCATGCTGAATCTCACCACAGATCCATCGCGCAATGGACTGCTTGGAAGCAGGACACCCAATCCTGTTGGGAGCATACAGGACAAACAGAGCCACTGTTTTCCTAATCTGAGCCGTTCAGGCGACATAATCTTCAAAGCTCCAACCACATCCAGAGACATTGACTCAGCGAAGGCGTCCGTAACCACAGGCACCACAATAGGTCGGTTCCTGTAGAAAGAGGAAAACACCTTCTGTAGAAACCGCTGACGTGTTCTCCAGTCAGCTCTATATTCATGGAAGATCAAATAAGGGCTCTTGTGAGATAAGGCCCCACACCCGCCTTGCAGACGCCAAGGCCAACAGGATGACCGCTTTTCAAGTGAGAAAACCGCAACTCCACCTTCTGTAAAGGTTCAAACCCACGTGATTGAAGGCACTGCAACACCACACTAAGATCCCAAGGTGCCACTGGAGGCACAAATGGAAGTTGGACGCGCAGCACGCCTTTCACGAAAGATTGAACTTCCGGAAGGGAAGCCAATAGTTTCTGAAAGAAAATTGCCAATGCTGAAATCTGGACCTTAATGGAGTCCAATTTCAGGCTGCATTCCCTCCAGCCCGTAGGAAATGGAGAAAACGCCCTAACTGAAACTCTTCAGTTGAAGCCTTCTTGGATTTACACCAAGACCCATATTTTCTCCAAAGCCAGTGGTAACGTCTAGACGTTACTCCTTTCCTGGCCTGAATAAGAGTGGGGATAACTTCCTTGGGAATACCCTTTCAGGCTAGGATCCGGCGCTCAACAGTTATGCCGTCAAACGTAGCCGCGGTAAGTCTAGGTACACGCACGGCAGCTACTGTAGTAGGTCCTCTCGAAGAGGAAGAGGCCCAGGATTTTTTTTTTAAGTAACTCTGAAAGATCTGGGCACCAAGCCTCCTTGGCCAGCCTGGGACAATGAAAATTTTCTCGAAACCTCGTTCTTCTTATGATCACGGGGAACTTTTTGGAACAGTGGAAGTGGAGGGAGTACATACACTGACCGGAACAGCCACTGGGACACCAGTGCATCTATCGCTATTGCCTGAGGGTCTCTTGACCAGGAACAATATTTCTGAAGCTGCCCGTTGAGACGAGATGTCATCATGTCTACTTGAGGAACTCCCCAAAGACTTGTCACCTCTGCGAAGACTTCTTGGTGGAGGTTCCACTCTCCCAGATGGAGATCGTGTCTGCTGAGGAAGTTTGCTTCCCAGTTGTCCACTCCCGGAATGAAAATTGCCGACAGAGCCGTTGTTTTTCTGCCCAGAGGAGGACCTTCGTCACCTCTGCCATTTCCGCTCTGCTTTTCGTTCCGCCTTGCTTTTACCTTATCCAACTGGACCTGCACGGGATGATCTTGAAGAAGGTGTACCGCTTGTTGAAGACCGTTGTAAATGGCTCTCAATACCAGCATGTTCATGTGAAGGCAGGCTTCCTGACTTCAGCATTTTCCTTGGAAGCTTTTCCTTGAGTGACAGTTCCTCAGCCTCGGAGACTTGCATCCGTGGTCACCAGGACCCAGTCCTGAATCTCAAACCTGCGTCCCTCTAATATGTGCGAGCTGTGTAGCCACCACAGTAGTGAAAACCTGGCTTTTGACAACAGGACTATCTTCCGGTGCATGTGTAGGTGGGATCCACTTTACCAACAGGTCCCACTGGAATACCCTGGCATGGAACCTGCCAAACTGTATGGCCTCGTAGGCCGTCACCATCTTTGCACTGATGGATCGACACTCTTGATGGTTTCAAAACTAGTATTACCATTTTCTGGATTTCCAGAGCCTTTTCCACCGGAAGAAAAACTCTCTGAATTACCCTGCCCAGAATCATTCCGAAAAACAAATACCTGGAAAATTTATGATCCAACCGTGTTGTTGGAGCATGGACAGGAAGAGCGCGATGTTTTGTAGAAAGCGCTCACTGGATCTCGCCTTTATCAGATCTTCTAGATAAGGAATTATATTGACTCCTTCTTGACGCAGGAGGACCATCATCTCCACCATCACCTTGGTGAAAACCCTCGGCGCCGTGGAGAAAACCGAAAAGTAACGTCTGGAATTGGTAATGACAATCCTGAACCGCGAATCTCAGATAAGCCTGGTAAGGAGGATAAATGGGAACATGCAGGTAAGCATCCTTTACGTCAACTGACTCCCTGTAATCCCCCTCCTCCAGACTGGAAATCACTGCCCCCAGTGATTCCATCTGGAACTTGAACCGTTTCAAGTAGAGATTCAGATTTTTTTTTTTTTTTAAGGTTCAGGGTCGGTCTAACCGAGCCGTCCGGTTTCGGAACAACCCCCTCCCTTCGTTGTGACCCAGGCACCAGGACTATGACCTGGTCCTGACATAAAATTTGAATTACCGTTACAACTGCTTCTCTTCCTGGAAGAGATGCTGGTAAAGTCGATTTTAAAAATCGGCATGTGGGAACGTCTTGAATTCATACCCCTGGGACACTATTTGTAAAACCCAGGGATCCAGGTCAGATTGACTCCAATCCTGACTGAGTAGTTTTAGACGTGCCCCACCCGAGCGACCTCCCGCGAGGGAGCCCCAGCGTCATGCTGTAGACATGGCAGAAGTAGGGGTAGACTTCTGTTCTTGGTAACCTGAAGCCGCTGTAGACATCTTTATGTCTCTTCCCCTACCTGCAGAATAAGGGGAAACCTTGCGCTGTACTTACTGGGCCGAAAGGACTACATGTGAGGGTGATCTTTTTGCCGGTGCAGAGGGCAAAAAATGTCGACTTACATGCGGTAGCCGCTGAGACCAATGCCTCTAGTCCATCACCAAATAAGGCCTCACCTATGTATAGGAGATCCTCCATATTCCTCTTGGAATTTGCATCCGCGTTCCACTGGCGAATCCCCAACGCTCGCCGAGCCGATACTGCCCTGGTAGCGGCTTGTGAACTCGAGAGTCCAATATCTTTTATTGCTCCTAGCAAGTATGCGGCAGCGTCTTTGATATTTCCTAACTTAGGGAGTATCTCATCTTTATCAATCGTGTCAATTTCTGATGACACGCTCTCTGACCATTTTGTAATAGCGTGACACCCCCACGCGCAAGCAATAGTGGGCCTGAGCAGTGTCCCTTTGCAACATATAGTTTTCACCTTTCGGTTCGTCGGCTCTTTTAGTGAAGCCGTGCCAGGTATAGGGAGAATTACCTTCTTTTGTCACCCTAGACAGTGCACTGTCTAACACAGGGGATGACTGTCGGGAAAGAATATATTAAGCTCTTCTTATTTTATCTATTTCCCTGGAATCCCCATCAGCGACACAGGACTCAGAGTCCGTGTCGGTAGCAGTAGTCATAACCTTTGTAAATGGACTTTATGCGACCCAGAGAGGGTCGCCTGCAAATGAAAGAACAGAATGCTGACAAACCATATCTTCTACATATTCAGCATGCAGCATTAGATACAGCCTTAACTAATCTTCCATTGATATGATGCATACTACCACGTATTTCATTCACCCATGTAGGCTCTTGGTGTGCCGTAGCGTTACCACCTTACAACTCTACGCCCCCAAATGGTTTCCTCCGTGAAGGAACTCCCTGCCTCATATATGTCACCCACGTGTACCACACACACCTACGGACACACTGGGACAAATAGGGGACAGACCTCTGTCAGAGGGACACAAAAAGGGATTAGCCAGCTCACACCCCAGTGCAAACACACAAATCTGTGAACTATATCATAAAACAGACCTGCAGCGCTTTATAATATAACATGATACAATACAAGCATCATATACATCGCCCCCCCTTTTTTTTGCACCCTGATACAAGTCAGTAGTGAAGGGAGGACCAGCGTTTCTCTTGAGGAGAAAATGGCGCTGAGTAGTGTGCTGGCTTAGTGAGGAAGAAGCCCCGCCCCAATAACGGCGCGCTTCTCCTGCTCTTAATTAAATAATTAATATCACTGGCGGCGGTAGGACAGTGTGTGTTAATGTCCTTTTTGCCATAAACAAGTGTTTTTTCTGCCCAGGGCGCCCCCCATGCCCTGCACCATGTCTAGCAGTGTATATGTGTGTGGGCTGTGAGGAGGAAGCTCAGCCCCCTCAATGGCACGCTTCATCCCGCTTTTTTCCCAACTAATATTTATACTGGCAGGGGTTAGGACAGTGCCTTGGCACTTATGTCCCCTCTTGCCAGTGTATTTTTGAAGATTTATATGCTGCCCAGGGCGGCGGCGGCGCGCCCCCCCCGCGCGCGTGACCTGCACCCTGTAGTGCCACTGTGTGTGGGAGCATGGCGCGCAGCGTGTGATCGCTGTGCGGTACCTCAAAGGCCATCACTGAAGTCTTCTTTGCTTCTTCTACTCACCTGTCTTCTGACTTCTGGCTCTGCAAGGCGGGTGACGGCGGGCTCTGGGAATGAACCCCTAGGAGTACCTAGTGTTCCAAACTCTCAGGAGCTAATGGTGTCCTGTAGCCAAAGAAGCAGAGCCTTTAAACTCACAGAAGTAGGTCTGACTTCTCTCCCCTAAGTCCCACGAAGCAGGGAGACTGTTGCCAGCAGTGCTCCCTGAAAATAAAAAACCTAACAAAGTCTTTTCAGAGAAACTCAGTAGAACTCCTCAGTGTGCGTCTGCCTGGGCACAGATTCTAAACTGGAGTCTGGCGGAGGGGCATAGAGGGAGGAGCCAGGTCACACCATTTGAAAGTCTTAAAGTGCCCATGTCTCCTGCAGATCCCCTCTATACCCCATGGTTCTTGAAGTGACCCCAGCATCCTCTAGGACATATGAGAAATAGCATCCTCCAGAGGAGCTTTAACACATCCCTAATAGCCAATATGAGGGGTTCAATACCCTTGGTAGGGGTGGAATCCCCACTTATGAGGTCCACATCATCCCCATCATCCTGTATATCATCATCAGTATCTGATTGGAGTGCAGGCAGAGCACGTTTTTGTGCACCTGTAGTAGACAGGGGGGGATGTTTAGCAGCTAGACTTGCCTTTGCTTCTTGCAGTTTCTGAGTCTTATTTGCATTTGCAGTGAGCTGAGAGGACATATCAGACATCATATTTTTGATAGACCCCAACCAGGAGGGCTCTGGACTCTCCCCCACATTGAAATCAGCATTCCGAGATGGCTGACTACACTGCTCACATGATATTGAGCCATATGAACTAGGAGAGAATCTAGCATTACATACACTGCATGGCGACTTCTGTTTTACCATTGTGAATCAGAAAAACAAGTATAATACACATACTACACAGCCTGATATTGATATATTGCAAGCCTGTCCTATTGCATGTGAGAGGAGACACAGGAGAAAGGACCCCAACTCACCCAGTGCCTCACAGCCCCAGTGAGGCTGTCAGCGTTTTTATGTGTAAACACAGTGAGAGTGTAATATGACAAAATCCCTCAGAGGGATGTTATTGTGCACTAGTATAGCGGCTCTCCCCCTCTACACCCGGTACCAGAGATCCAGGTACTGTTTGAAGGAGCAGTGGAGGCTGCTGCTGCTATGTAGAGGAAGGTGCCAAAATCCCGCTGAGCCGGCTCTTGTGTAGCTCCGCTGGCCATGTCTCCCAATATGTACAACCTCACATAAATGCTTGGTTTACTATATTTAGCCACTCTCACACAGGCACTATAGCGGGTAACCCCCAGGAGGGAACTGCACGCCACACCTGCGCTTTCAGCCACACAGTAAAACCGGGGGACCCCGGTTGGTACTCACCACCGATGATCACCTTCAGACAGCGTAAGGGGTGTGCGGCTGCGACAGCCAAGGCGCCATGCCCCGCTGAAAAACAGCCCCTCAGGATGGTTGTCCTGCAGTGGGGAAACGACTCTGCACCTCAAGAGGCCGGAGACAGAGTCCCCCCTAACTTCCACGGTGCAGGTATGCTGTTGCCCAAACAGCACACCGAAAGAAATAAAACTTTTAAAAAGAAATTGAAGAAAAACTCTGGAGCTTGCAGAGTGTGCATCCTCTGCTGAGGGCTCTTTTTTCAAAACTGAGCTGTAGGAGGAGGCATAGAGGGGAGGAGTCAGCACACCCAGTTGAAGAAATGTAAAGTGTACTGGCTCCTTTGGACCCGTCTATACCCATCGTACTAATCTGTCCCCAATATCCCTTATGGATGCTAGAGAAACAGTGCCCGAAGGAGAAAGGACAAATATGAGAGAAGGAACATAACAACAAGGTTTGTGAGATTGTGAGATTTATATACCAGCACACCACTAACATACAACTACCAGCAACAGCTGAACAGGTAACCACAGAAAAGAGAACCCGCAGAAAAGTCAACGCACTGAGGCGGGTGCCCAATATCTCTTATGGACTACGAGAAAAGGATTTACCGGTAGGTAATGAAGATCCTATTTTCTCTAGCATCCATAAGGGATATTGGGGAGACTTGGTATGATAGGGACGTCCCAAAGCTTCCAGAACGGGCGGGAATGTGCGAAGACTGCTGCAGCACCGTCTGCCCAAACTGGGAATCCTCTTTGGCCAGGGTATCAAACTTGTAGAACTTTACAAAAGTTTTCTTACCCGACCAGGTAGCAGCCCGGCATAGTTGCAAGGCCGAGACTCCATGGGCAGCCGCCCAGGAGTCTCGGCCCACCGATCTTGTAGAATGGGCCTTCAGAGACTTAGGAACAGGTAGGGCTGCCGACACATAGGCCTGTTGGATAGTAAGCCTAAGCCAACGAGCAATGGACTGCTTCGAAGCAGGACAACCCTTTTTCTGCGCATCATAGAGGACGAACAAGGAATCCGTCTTTCTGATCCAAGCCGTTCGCCTGACATAGACCTTCAAGGCTCGCACAGCATCCAATGTTTCTGGAGGAGCAGAATTACCAGAACCACAATAGGTTGATTCAAGTGAAACGCAGAAACAACCTTCGGCAGGAACTGCTGCCTAGTGCGGAGCTCCACTCTGTCCTCGTAAAAGACCAAGTATGGACTTTTACACGATAAGGCCCCCAATTCTGAGACATGCCTACCAGAAGCCAGGGCCAGTAACATCACCGTCTTCCACGTGAGGTACTTGTCTTCTACCGTTGTCAGAGGTTCAAACCAGGAGGACTGTAGAAAATCCAACACCACATTCAAATTCCAGGGTGCCGTAGGTAGCACAAAAGGAGGTTGTATGTGGAGTACCCCTTGCAAGGAGGTCTGAACTTCTGGCAACACTGCAAATTTCTTCTGAGAGAAAATTAAGAGAACTGAAATCTGGACCTTAATGGAACCCAGACGTAAGCCCTTATCCACACCAGCCTGCAGGAAATTTAAGAAACGCCCCAAGTGGAACTCTGCAGGCAGATACGTGCGTTCCATTCACCAAGAGACATATCTTCTCCAGATATGATGATAGTGTTTTGACGTAACAGGTTTCCTGGCCTGAACCATGGTAGCAATAACCTTGTTGGAAAGGCCCTTGTGAGCTAGGATGTTCTGCTTAACCTCAATGCCGTCAAACAAAGTTGCCGTCAGTCTGGGTAGACGAACGGTCCCTGTTGAAGAAGATCGCTTCTTAGTGGTAGAGGCCAAGGGTCTTTGACGGACATGTCCAGAAGATCCACGTACCACGCCCTCCGAGGCCAATCCAGGGCAATCAGAATTTCCTGGACGCCTTGATTTCTGATTCGCTAGAGCACACCTGGGAGCAACGGAATCGGAGGAAACAGGTAGACCAGCCGGTAAGGCCAATGTGAAGTCAGTGCATCCACTGCCCCCTGGTTCGTGAGCAATACCATTGAAGATTTTTGTTGAGACGATGTCTATCTGTGGACCGCCCCACCTGTGGATGATCTGCTGGAACACCCGATGGTGGAGTTCCCACTCCCATGGGTGGAGATCGTGACGACTCAGGCAGTCCGCTTCCCAGTTGTCCAAACCCGGAATGAAGATTGCAGACATTGCTCTTGCATCTCTTTCCGCCCAGAGGAGTATCTTTGACACCTCTCGCATGCAGGCTCTGCTTTTTGTCCCTCCTTGCTGATTGATGTATGCCACCGCTGTGGTGTTGTCCGACTGAACTTGGATCGCGTGATCCGTGAGCAGAGGAGAGGCCTGAAGCAGAGCACTGTAGATCGCCCGAAGTTCCAGAATGTTGATCGGAAGGAGGGCTTCATGGGCTGACCACCTGCCCTGGAACTGCGCCCCTTGGGTGACAGCTCCCCATCCTCTCAGACCCACATCCATCGTGAGGAGGGTCCAATCCTGGATCCCAAAACTCCGGCCTTCCAGGAGATTGAAGGACTGCAGCCACCAAAGGAGGGAAATCTTGGCCTGAGGTGACAGCCGAATCATCCGGTGCATCTGTAGATGTGATGCGGACCGCTTGCTCAGGAGAACCAATTGAAATGTTCTGGCACGGAACCTCCCATATTGGATCGCCTCGTATGAGGCGACCATCTTCCCCAACAATCTGATGCAAAGATGGATGGACACTCGAGCAGGTGGGAGCACCATGCAGACCATCTCCTGAAGTGTTCTCGCTTTGTCCTCCGGGAATAACACCTTCTGGACCACCGTATCCAGTAACATCCCCAGGATCAGAAGTTGGCTCCAGGTGGCACTTCAGTAGATTGAGAATCCACCCATGGCGTGACAGAAGTTGGATAGTGTGGTCGATATGGAGCAATAAAAGCTCCCTGGATCTTGGTTTTATCAGAAGATCATCCAGGTAAGGGACAACACTGACCCCCTGGACCCGGAGTTGGAACATCATCTCCGCCATCACCTTTGTGAATACCCTCGGAGCTGTGGACAGGCCAAAGGGTAGTGCCTGGAACTGGTAGTGATCGTCCAGAAGGGCAAACCTCAGATAAGCCTGATGAGGTGGCCAAATTGGAATATGAAGTTAGACGTCCTTGATATCCAAGGAAACCAGGAATTCCTGTTCTTCCAGGCCCACAATCACTGCCCTCAGGGATTCCATTTTGAACTTGAAAACCTTTAGGTAAGGGTTCAAGGACTTTAGATTCAAAATGGGCCTTACCGAGCCGTCCAGCTTCGGTACCACAAACAGGTTTGAGTAATAACCCCTGCCTTGTTGTGGTATTGGTACTGGAACAATGACGTGGGACTGGACCAACTTTCGGATGGCCTGTTGCAACGTAACTTGCGTATCCTCATAAGCTGGCAAGCTTGATTTGAAAAATCGTTGGGGAGGAGCACCGTCGAACTTCAGCCTGTAACCCTGAGAAATGAGGTCCTTTACCCAGGTATCCTGGCAGGAGCTTTCCCAGATGCGGCTGAAGTGACGCAGTTGAGCTCCCACCTCGAGATCTCCTCGGAGTGGGTGGGCACAGTCATGGTGAGGACTTTGTGGAAGCAGAACTGGTGCTCTGTTCCTGAAAACCGGTGGTTGCAGGTCTTTTTGACTTACCTCTGGTGCCTCTAATCGCATTGGAGGCACCTCTGGCCCTAGATCAAAATCTGTTAGACCGAAAAGACTGCACAGACGGCCCCGGGTAGGGACGCCTAGCCGGCAGGTCCCCCGAGGGAAGAAACGTGGATTTCCCCAGAGTAACTTTGGAAATCCACGTATCCAACTCAACCCACCCCAAAGAGCCATTCCCCAGAAAAGGGGAGGGATTCCACGCTGCACTTGGATTCTGTGTCCGCTATCCACTGACACAACCACAAAGCCCTGCGCGCCGACACTACCATGGCAGAAGTCCTAGCATTAATATTGCCCATCTCCTTGAGAGAGTCAAACAGGACGCGTGCAGTGTCCTGAATGTGCTTAAGGAGAGTCACCGTAGTGACCAGAGGCATATCCCCGGAGAGGCCCTCCTGAATTTGAGAAGCCCACGTGTGAATGGCATGGGTCATCCAGCCACCCGCTATGATCGGCCACTGCGATACACCAGCTGCCGTGTAGATAGACTTTAGTGTAGTCTCTATTTTTCTGTCCCCAGGGTCCTATATGGTAAAGGAGCCCGGGGCAGGCAGCACCTCCTTTTTAGACAGTCGAGAGACTTATACGTCAACCCCCTGTGGTTCTTCACAGAATTTCCTACCTGCAGGAGCAAATGGGAAAGTGTGCAAAAATCTTTTTGACACTTGGTATATTTTGTCTGGATTTTTCCAGGCTAATTTAAATAGATCATCTAACTCTGCAGAATCAGGGAAAGTGACATTAGGCTTGTTTTGTGTAAAGAAAAACGATTGCTGTGACGCAGCGTCCTCTAGATGGAGCTTTAACACGTCCAGTATAGCCAGAATGAGGGGTTCAATACCCTGAGCAGAAGTGGAATCCCCACTAACGGGATCTAAGTCATCCCCATCCTCCTGTATTTCCTCATCTGAATCAGAGAGTAGAGAGGGTTAACCACGCTTTTGTGGTCCCGAGCTAGAGACGGTGGGGCTCTGTAACATCTGCCCTAGCAGCTAAATCTGCAACAGCCTGTTGTAGTAGCTGAGTTTTCTGAAAATTAGCAGTGAGTTGTGATGACATATCAAACATCATAGTCTTAAGAGCCCTTAACACTCTCCCCCAGCCCCCTCACTGATTCGTGAAGATTGGCTGCATTGTTCACATGAAACAGAATCAGATAATAAGGGAGAGAATCTGGTGTGGCAGACACTGCATAGCTTGTAAATCACAATTACATACACACAGACAGTAACACTGATCAAGCCTGCCCTAACTATATGTGAGGTACACACAGACAGACACCAGCACACCCCTGCTGTACAGCCCCAGTGAGACTGTCAGCTAACTATAACACAGTGAAACACTAATGGCACCGGAGCTACAGTGATTTTTATACTGGCAAAGTCTCCTATTCTGCTTAAAAACATCACACAAGTGCTAGTTTAAGCTATTCCAAGCCAGTTTACACAGGGGGGTCTAGCGGGTCCCCCCCAGGAGGGTCCCATATGTTGAGCCTGCTTTCAGCCACACTGTGAACCGGGGGACCCCCCCTAGCGGGGCCTCCGGGTTTGTACTCACCACAGACGTCACCTTCAGGCATATGTAAGGGGTGTGCGGCGTGCTGCGATAGCAACAGCTAAGGCGCAGTGCCCCGCTGAACAAACAACCTCTCAGGACGGTGGTCCTGCAGCGGGGAAGCGGCTCCGATACTTTGCAAGGCTGGTGACCATCCCCCATCCTAACTCCCAGGGTGCAGGTATGCTGTTGCCCAAACAGCACACCGAAAAATAGGATTTTGGTACTTACCAGGTAAATCCTTTTCTTTGAATCCATAGGGGGCACTGGAGTACTCTTGGGATATGGACGGCTTAGCAGAAACAAAGGCACTGAATATTTAAATTTAGAACTCTCCACCCCTCCATATCCCAGAGTACCTCAGTGTACGACCTCAGTGTTTTTTACTGAGCGAACAGGAACTATAGAGAGGTTGACAATGGAGAATTCCTATAACATAACGGACAACAACAAAGTTGACACATAACGTTACTGTCAACTAAACAGTTGACACCATAACCGATAGACCTTTATAACTTGAACCAATCGGTGAAAATGTGTTACCATAAGCTCCTCTGAGCTTAATACAACCCAGGTAAAACTGCTCTGGGTGGGCGTCCAGTGCCCCCTATGGATTCAAAGAAAAGGATTTACCTGGTAAGTACCAAAATCCTATTTTCTTTTTCATCCACTAGGGGTCACTGGAGTACTCTTGGGACGTACCAAAGCTTCCCTCGTGGGCGGGAGAGCTGTTTGACACCTGTAACAGTAGGCGGCCAAAGCTAGATGCTGATGCCGCAAACGTTTCAAAACGCGTAAACGCGTAGCCGCGTCGTAGAAGCTCCACGACCAGCTGGTCATGACATTCCCACAGGACCTGTGGGATGAGCTATTACTGACCTAGGCGACTGTAACTTAGCCTTAAGGTAAGCCTGACTTGTAGTCAGTTTTATCCAACTGGATAATGTCTGCTGAGAAACTGGCTAACCCCAGTTGGCAGCATCATAGAGAACAAACAACGTATCCGTATTACGAACTGTAGACGTTCGGGACATATAAACGCGTAATGCGCGTACCACATTCAGAATTATAGAATGTGCTGTCAACACAGGAAACACTATTGGTTTATTGATGTGAAAAATAAGAAATCGGAATTCGTCCGAAGTTCCGCTCTGTCATGAGGAAACCCAAATACGGTGGCTTGGAATACAAGGCACCCAAATGTGAAAACAAAACCCTTGCCGAAGCTAAGGCTAGAAGAAAAAACGTTTTCCAAGTGAGAAACTTAATCCCCATTTGTTGTAAGGGTTCAAAATATGAAAACTGTAAGACAACTGAACCCAGCTTCAAGTCGCATGGCCCTGTAGGTGGGATAAATGGAGGCTGCACTCTGATGACACCTTGTAAAAAAGTGTGTACTGACGCAATAGAGTCAAACGTCTTTGAAAATAAATTGACCATACAGATACCTGCACCCTCAGTGTAGATAAACGCAGTTCTCCATCCCACCCCGTCTGTAAAATACCAGAATACGGGTAACTTGAAAGATGATGTCGGAAACTTCCGAGCTTCACACCCACCTATATAGACACACCAAATTTTGTAATAATGAGCTGCCGTAAGCGGCTTCCTAGCTCGTAACATGGTTGGTATAACCGATACTGTAATGCCCTATGTCTTTTCTTAAGAGGGCGGTCTGAACCACCACCCCGTCAACCGCAGCCACGGTACATAGGTAAATAGGGGTAAATGAACGGTCCCTGTTGTAACAGGTTGGACGTATTATGAGCGGGCAAAGATCGTGTGCGAGTATTCCTTGGAGATTCGAGAAGCAAGCTCTCCGAAACCCATGAGATATCACTAGTATGACTGTGACGAACTGTCTTATGATCCGTTTTAGCAACGGAGAGAGCAGCGGAAAACTGTGGAGCCAGATACACGAGGCTGTACAACCACGCGAATGTGAGAGCCTCCACCGCCACTGCCCTTGTGATCTGTCGTTCTGTACACATACTGAGCGTTTGTAATTGTGGCGAGATGCCATCATGTACACCTGAGGGTAACCCCACCTGTGGATCCACATGTGAAACACCTCTGGATTTCATGCCCAGTTTTCTGGATGAAAATCCCGACGGGTGAGATCATCTGTCTAACCGATGTCCACTCCCGGAATGATCGACAACATCACCTTATGGTGTTCTGGCCAATTGAGGATTCGAGCTATCCTCTCTGGTTGTTGTATATGCAACTCCCGTTGCGTTGTCTGACTGCACTTGGACAGACTGAAAACGAAGCATGTAGTGCATTGTAAATTGCACGGAGTTCGCGGACATTTATAGACAGCAATCTGTCGTGATCCGTTTTAGAACCCCTGTCGCTGACCTTTTTAACTACAACTCCTCAACCTCTGAGACTGTTGTCCAGAGTATAGACACCCTCACCGCCCTGTGGGAAACGCGAGTGAAACCCGGCAAACTAAAGCGCTTCGAAAACACATCATTGTTCCCAATAGGCGAATACACCAATGTACCGCTAGTGTGCGTGGCTTTTGCACTAATTGTACTAGATGGTATAATGTGTTCTTTCTGGTGTAGTAGGTAAATCTCTTTGATTTACCGTATTTATAATCATACCTAGGAATTGAAGTCGTTCAGACGGAATTAGATGCGATTGTTTTTGAACTTGAGCCTGCCACCGTGGTGTACGTTAGTAGCGCAAGTAAGAGGAACCTCTGTTGAGACAGAGTTCTTATGAGCAGATCGTCTAAGTATGGAACGATTGTCACTGCCAGGGCTCTGAGATGAGCTGTCATCACCAACATCACTTTGGTGAATACCCGAGGCGTTGACAAGAGGCCAAACGGTAGAACCTGAAATGGTTAATGGTTGTGGCGTATTGCAAAACGCTAGAACCTGTGATGCGGTGACCAAACTGGAATGGGTAAATACGCATTGTGAAGATCAAGCGCAATTATGCAATTTTGTGGCTCCCAATATGCAAATACTAACCGCAGAAAATCCATTTTCAAACTGCAGTAAGTGACTTGCTGATTGAGACTGCGACGGAGCCCTCCGGCTTCGTTACCCCAAACAGAGGGGAATAAGTAACCCTGACTCTGTTGGTGTACCAGGCCTGGAAATAAAAACAGCTGAAACCAGCAGAGACTGAATGGCAACCTGCCAAAACGCCTAATTTCGTCCGACAGAGGCAGTCTTGTCTTTTAATCTGTAAATAGCGGATACATCCATGAGTTGATGTCTGGAAACCCAGCCAATGTAACGTGTAAAGACGCGCTTCCACAATTGGAAAATGGAGATGGCCTAAGAGGCCGTCAAGCCACTGGCTTGTTGACTTTAGCGTCCTGTCGTTACAAGGCGTGACTGTTTTTGTACCACAGCCTTGAAAAGACTGAAGTCTAAAGGGATTAAACGCCGGACCAAAGTATTTCCGTTTTGATACTGGAGGCGGCAATGGCCTGAATATCAAATTTAGGACCAAACAACTTCTGGCCTTGTCGTGCTGAAACTAGCGACGATGAAAAGTGAGAATCGAGGTTACAGGCGTTAGCAGAAGCTTTACAGATATACTCTGCAGCTTCTCATTAACAGTGATCGTCATTGTTTCCATACATAGAGTCTAGTGACCCAAATGTATCTTGGGTCTTTATAATGTTTGACACAGACGAATTCACCAATGGCGGATTGTCCCATTTAGATGTGGAAACGGTTAAATAGTTGTTAGAGTCTACTTAGTCTCTGTAAAAATTGAGACATTGACTCACTGGTTATTAGCAATGCATGGTTGTCAAAATCCCGCACTATCTGAGTGCTGGTCTAATGTACCCTTCTCACTCGTAGTTATCGCTGTGAGATTTGACATAGAATCGTCCGACTGCATTAAATTATAAGACCAGTTAAATAAACACCCTGGTACCCAAAGGGAAATTGGACCTTTGGAAAGACTGTCCTTCGTTAGAGCTGGCGGAGTAACTTCCGAGACTCCGATGTTACCGCTCCTGTCGAGCGGAGTTTAATTTGAATTGCCAATGCTTAACATAGGATCTGGGATCCTGAACCTACAAAACATAGTGAACATGTGGTAGATTTATGTCTAGACATTGTTTAAAAGTATTTTTAGTCTGCGCTGGAGCCTTAATCCCTATGCAGACAGACAACACAATAGGCAACGGACAGACACTTGCACGACTTAGTAAAGTTATTATCTGAAGGTGTGTCATATATATCTATTTATGGCTGAAAAGCAGTTCACATGGGCAGCCTATGTGAAACCCGAACCAAAATTCCCACTAACACCCCTGCGCCTCTGGTGGCTTAGAGATGTAGGGCAGGAATGTTCCGGAATTACAAACTGGAAAACAACAGGAAGCATGGTTAAAATGGCCCCTTTGCCATGCTGACCCTGATAATCACAGAACAAGTTACAATTGTTTCAGTGTTAATATAGCCTATTATACAGTGATAATTACAGGCAGGGTACAACACATGCTCTATGAATAAATATATATAGGCTCAATAGCCTATTATACAGTGATAATCACAGACATTAATATAGGCTCAATAGCCTATTATACAGTGAAACTCACAGGACAGGTTACAATACATGCCTCCATTGTTAATATAAGCTCAATAGCCTATTTACAGTGATAATCACCGTCATTAATATAAGCTCAATAGCCTATTATACAGTGAATACATGTCACATATATATAGCTCCATATACATAAACTGTGGCTGCTGTATATATAGGTATTTTACATACCCTTGCCGCTGTAATCCGCCAGATTCCACCGCCCCCCTTCCCCCCGTACTCCCTGTAACGCTGTGTCTCAGCGGGAAGCCCGGGAAGACTTGCAGGGAGGCCTTCTTGCAGAGCAGCGGAGGTCGCCAGGAGCGGCCCGGTTGCCTCTTAGCGCTGGCAACTGACGGAGCGTCTGCGGGTGGACGGTGCTGGGCGGCCGGACGGAGCGGCGGGCCGGTTGTCACCCTCTTAGCGCTGGCAACTGACGGAGCGTCTGCGGGTGGATGGTGCTGGGCGGCCGGACGGAGCGGCGGCCCGGTTGTCACCCTCTTAGCGCTGGCAACCGACGGCCGGACGTAGCGGCTGGGACGGCCGGACGGAGCGGCTGCCGTATGGAGCGGCTGGGGCTGCCAGACGTAGCGGCTGGGCGCTGTGGCGGGCGGATGTATGAGCGGCGGGAGCGGCATAACAAAACTGACCCACATAGCGGGGCGGCAGCCTGCGCTGACCGCCCCGTTCCCCAGCCTAACTTGCTCTGTATCTTCCGATCATGGCTGCGACGGGGCTTCTATGTGTAAGCTCCGTCCAGCTCTCCAGTCATGGCTGCGACGGGGCTTCTATGTGTAAGCTCCGTCCAGCTCTCCAGTCATGGCTGCGATCCAGCTCTCCAGTCATGGCTGCGACGGGGCTTCTATGTGTAAGCTCCGTCCAGCTCTCCAGTCATGGCTGCGATCCAGCTCTCCAGTCATGGCTGCGACGGGGCTTCTATGTGTAAGCTCCGTCCAGCTCTCCAGTCATGGCTGCGACGGGGCTTCTATGTGTAAGCTCCGTCCAGCTCTCCAGTCATGGCTGCGATCCAGCTCTCCAGTCATGGCTGCGACGGGGCTTCTATGTGTAAGCTCCGTCCAGCTGTTGCAGGAGCAGTGGGCTGCCTGTGACTGTGAGGGTGCTCTTTGTGAGGACCGACACGCCATGCGCTGCCCGTGCAGCGGCACTATCCCGGACCCATGTTTTTCCAGAAACTGGGAAGGGATGTGCTATTGAAAAAAGTAAAAAGGAAAAAGTAAAAATGAAAAATTAATAAAATCTTCCACAAAGTGTGGGAACTCCCACAAGCCGATGTTAGTGCTTTGAGCACAGAAAAAACACTGAGGTCGTACACTGAGGTACTGTGGGATATGGAGGGGTGGAGAGTTCTAAATTTAAATATTCAGTACCTTTGCTTCTGCTAAGCCGTCCATATCCCAAGAGTACTCCAGTGACCCCTAGTGGATGAAAAAGAAATAATAAAAGTTAAAAAGAAATTGAAGAAAACTCTCTGGAGCTGCAGAGATGTGCATCCTATCCTGAGGGCACTTTTTAACTGCTTTAAAACATACAGCAAAGAATTAGTGCACACGTTTACCCCTCAAGTATCCTCTCTCTCCAGTTACCGATCCACAACATCTTTAAAGAAAATATTAGATTTTCCATGCATTATATATTGTATATACTCTACTGTGGTTAAACCTTCACCATGCATATGTGGGATCTTCAGAATAGTTTTTATTAGTACCTATTGAGAAACTGCTCTGTGAGATTCTGGGGTTGCTCTGCGTCCTCTACTTGGTTGACTCCACCCTCAAACAGCATTTGTTGGTAGAGCTGCCTCTGCTGCTCCTTCTGTTCTAGGTGCTGCTGGTAACGCAGTTTCTGTCTGTAATATTCTTCAAACTGCTCTGTGGAATCCCGGAGCTGAAAAACATCCCGTCTAAATAATAAGCTCTGCAGAAGACCGTAACTTGTTGTCAAAGCAGTATGAAGAAAGCACAAATATAAATTTGTATGAGTGGTCTTTGAATTTATGTTTACTTGGGAAACATGATAGCATAAAATATGTTGTTTGGTAAATATACATTATCTGTATGGCTTCTATTAATCTTGGGTTATGTGATGTTTCAGCTTTTATTTACACACAGTCTAATTACCATTATTTTTAGGGAAATTCTAATAAATACGCAACAGGGGTATATTTGGCAAAGTAGATGTTTAGTTACCGTATTCAGCTCTGTGCCAAGCATAAGAGCTTCATATGCCACATTTACGCTTTATAGTGCGTATTTTACTCGAGAATTGCAGTGGGAACTCAAAAAGAAAAACATGTTGGGTTTCTCAGGACGCGTACTGACAAATCAGTAGCGCTTTCCAATGTCCTCACATTCTTCACAATATGTGGATATTATCCTCAATGAGTCGTTGTATAAAGACAATATACAAAAAAACAACGTGTGAAACTATATAAATGAGTCCACTGAAACAATCCCAAATGTGCAGGAAACAGGTAGGTGATGAGTTCTCTCCCCAGCATGCATCCAAAGGATCCCTCAGCAAACATTCAACACCCAAGGTGTCTAGAGCTTATTCCAATTATCATACAGATATATTCAATCCATATACAATGCCATGCTTACCACTCTTGTTAAAACACTGTCTACATCCAATCCTGCAGTTTCCTGCCCTGCTGATAGTCAGAAGGTTACACCCCCCCCCCCCTTTCTGCATGGTATATATAGGAAGTTAATTAGTCAATTAGTGTCCAAATTAAGACCTATACTAATATATATGGATCATTCCTTGAAATAAATTGATCCACCCAAGTATCATCATAGTAAAAATCCATTTTATGGGTAATCTCAGTTGACCTTTATTAATATAAAGCTTATTACTTGTAATGTCATGTATTTGTTTAGTATTTTATATGTATTTTTTATACAGATTTTTGAGGTTTATAATATATTGTATTTATGAGGTTGTTTATTGCAGTATTTAGAGGTGTCATCATCTGCATCCACGCATAAGGTATATGGGATTAAGAATAGAATGGATTCAGATAATCACGGATGTAACCATGACTACCGTGTAAACTAACCATGTCATGGCGTGTTGAATTGCGGCAGCAATTCTAAGCAGCCTGCTGTGAGGCTGGGGACTGTCCCCGCCGGGCAAGGCATGAGGCTGGTGACATTACTGGGGAAAGCTGTGCTCTACAGGTGCAAAAGAATAAACGGTGAGGCACCAGACTACGGTGACTGAAGAGGAAGCAGCATGCGGGAATCACGCACGTGGTAGATGCCAAAAGTAGTTAGCGAGACAGGATGAGGCTGCCATGGACAGGAAGAAGTACACAGATGGGAAGATACGGAGCAGGACACAGATAAGATATGGGTCAGGTACAGGAGAGACACAGTTCCTATATGCAGGGCAGTAACAATAAGAGTATTAAATTCAAACCAATGTGGTTAAACAAAAAGGTTATGGAAGAAATGGATAAAAAGAGGTGAGTATTCAAAGCTTTCAAATCAGACGGGAAGGCGGAGTCAATTTAGTACTACAAGGAATGTAACAAAAAATGCAAAAAGGAAATAAGAGCAGCTAAAATAGAAAACTAAAAGCAAATCGCTAAGGAGAGTAAACTAACCCTAAAACTCTTTAAGTACATAAATGGTAAGAGGCAAAAAAAAAAAAAAAGAGAATATAGTACCATTAAAAAGCGAACTGGGAATTCCTGATAAATGACGACACAGAAAAAGTTAAAATACTGAACAAATTTTTCTCATCAGTGTTTACTAGAGAGGGCCAGATTGTGGGATTAGTGAGTAACAATAACACTAGTATTGATAAAGACCCATTACTTAATACTTATCTGTCTGAGGAAGTAGCCCGTGAACAATTAAAACATTTTTAAGACTAATAGATCTCCTGTTCTAGATGGCCTACATCAGGCCTGGCCAACCTGTGGCTCTCCTGCTGTTGTAAAACTACAAGTCCCATCATGCTTTGCTACAGTTTTGCTATTAGGGAAGGCTAAAACTGTGGCAGGGCATGCTGGGATGTGTAGTTTCACAACATCTGGAGAGCCACAGGTTGGCCAGGCCTGGCCTACATCCTATGGTTCTGATGGAGCTAAATGCTGAAATTGCAAGGCCCCTGTATCTGATTTTCACTGAGTCACTTAGATCAGGCATGGTACCAAATGAATGGCGTATAGCGGATGTGGTCCCAATATTTAAAAAGGTATTAAACTTCATCCTGGTAACTATAGACGGGTTAGTCTGACATCAATAGCGGGGAAACTATTAGAAAGTATACTAAGGGACAGCATACAGGACTACTTAGAGAACTGCTATTAATAAGAACCAGAATGGTTTTATGAGAAATAGGTCATGCCAAACTAATTTGATTAACTTCTATGAGATAGTAAGCGCCAATCTCGACCAGGGTACCGCAGTTGATGTGGTTTATCTAGACTTTGAAAAAGCTTTCGACACAGTACCTCACAGGAGGCTGACTTTCAAATTAAGGGAGCTTGGTATAGGAGTTATTTTTACATGGGCGAGTAATTGGCTTGATAACAGGGAACAGTGAGTGGTGATTAATGGGATGTTTTCCACCTGGGCTAAAGTAATTAGTGGAATACCGCATGGTTCTGTGCTGGGGCCACTATTGTTTAAAATATTTATTACTGATTTAGGAGAAGAACTAGAAAGCACAGTGTCAATTTTTGCAGATGATACTAAAATATGTAGGGTAAACAAGACAGATGTGGATGTGGAGTCTCTGCAGAGCGATTTATTTAAACTGAAAGTTTGGGCAATGAAATGGTGTATGAGGTTTAATGTGGAAAAATGTGAAGTTATGCACTTTGGGACTAAGAATAAACATGCAATCTACCAATTAAATGGGGAAAAATAAGATTTTACTTACCGGTAAATCTATTTCTCGTAGTCCGTACTGGATGCTGGGGACTCCGTAAGGACCATGGGGAATAGACGGGCTCCGCAGGAGACATGGGCACTTTAAGAAAGAATTTAGATTCTGGTGTGCTCTGGCTCCTCCCTCTATGTCCCTCCTCCAGACCTCAGTTAGAGAAACTGTGCCCGGAAGAGCTGACAGTACAAGGAAAGGATTTTGGGAATCCAGGGTAAGACTCATACCAGCCACACCAATCACACCGTATAACTTGTGATAACTTTACCCAGTTAACAGTATGAACAATCACAGAGCATCAGATAAACTCTGATGCAACTATAACATAACCCTTATTTTAGCAAGAACTATATACAAGCATTGCAGAAGAAGTCCGCACTTGGGACGGGCGCCCAGCATACACTACGGACTACGAGAAATTGATTTACCGGTAAGTAAAATCTTATTTTCTCTAACGTCCTAGTGGATGCTGGGGACTCCGTAAGGACCATGGGGATTATACCAAAGCTCCCAAACGGGCGGGAGAGTGCGGATGACTCTGCAGCACCGAATGAGCAAACACAAGGTCCTCCTCAGCCAGGGTATCAAACTTGTAGACTTTGCAAAGGTGTTTGAACCTGACCAAGTAGCCGCTCGGCAAAGCTGTAATGCCGAGACCCCTCGGGCAGCCGCCCAAGAAGAGCCCACCATCCTTGTGGAATGGGCCTTAACTGATTTAGGCAGCAGCAACCCAGCCGCAGAATGAGCCTGCTGAATCGTACTACAGATCCAGCGAGCAATAGTTTGCTTTGAAGCAGGCGCCCCAAGCTTGTTGGAAGCATACAGGATAAACAAAGATTCTGTTTTTCTGACCTTAGCCGTTCTGGCTACATAAACCTTCAAAGCCCCGACCACATCCAGTGACTCGGAATCCTCCAAGTCAGTAAAAGCCACAGGCACCACAATAGGTTGGTTTATATGAAAGGATGAAACCACTTTCGGCAGAAATTGTGGGCGGGTTCGCAATTCTGCTCTATCCGCATGGAAAACCATATAAGGGCTTTTATGTGACAAAGCCGCCAATTCTGACACACGCCTAGCCGAAGCCAAGGCTAATAGCATGACCACCTTCCACGTGAGATACTTTACTTCCACCGTTTTGAGTGGTTCAAACCAGTGTGATTTCAGGAAACTCAACACCACGTTAAGATCCCAAGGTGCCACTGGAGGCACAAAAGGGGGCTCAATATGCAGCCCTCCCTTTACAAACGTCTGAACTTCAGGCAGAGAAGCCAGTTCTTTTTGAAAGAAAATGGATAAGGCCGAAATCTGAACCGTAATGGAACCCAATTTAAGGCCCAAAGTCACTCCCGACTGTAGGAAGTGAAGAAAACGGCCCAGCTGGAATTACTCCGTAGGGGCATTCCTGGCCTCACACCAAGCCACATATTTTCGCCATATACGGTGATAATGTTGAGCCGTCACATCCTTCCTAGCCTCTATCAGCGTAGGAATGACCTCATCCGGAATGCCTTTTTCTGCTAGGATCCGGCGTTCAACTGCCATGCCGTCATACGCAGCCGCGGTAAGTCTTGGAACAGACAGGGCCCCTGTTGCACAAGTCCTGTCTTAGAGGCAGAGGCCACGGGTCCTCTGTGAGCATTTCTTGAAGATCTGAATACCAAGTCCTTCTTGGCCAATCCGGAACAATGAGTATTGTTCTCACTCCTCTTTTTCTTATGACTCTCAGCACCTTGGTTATGAGATGAAGAGGAGGAAATACATAGACCGACTGGAACACCCACGGTGCCACCAGTGCGTCCACAGCTATCGCCTGAGGGTCTCTAGACCTGGCGCAATATCTCTGCAGCTTTTTGTTGAGGCGGGATGCCATCATGTCCACCTGTGGCAGTTCCCACCGACTTGCAATCTGCGTGAAGACTTCTTGATGAAGTCCCTATTCTCCCGGGTGGAGGTCGTGCCTGCTGAGGAAATCTGCTTCCCAGTTGTCCACTCCCGGAATGAACACTGCTGACAGTGCGCTTACGTGATTCTCCGCCCAGCAAAGAATTCTGGTGGCTTCTACCATCGCTACCCTGCTCCTTGTGCCGCCTTGGCGGTTTACATGAGCCACTGCGGTGATGTCTGACTGAATCAGAACCGGTTGGTCGCGAAGCAGGGACTCCGCTTGACGTAGGGCGTTGTATATGGCTCTTATTATTATTATCCTTTATTTATATGGCGCCACAAGGGTTCCGCAGCGCCCAACTACAGAGTACATAAACAAATAATCAAACAGGAAAACAGCAACTTACAGTTGACGACAATATAGCACAAGTACAGGGTAAATAAACATAGCTACATCAGCAGATGACACTGGAATAAGTATCAGATGGCAGAAAACTGCTGGATTTGGTGCAGCTGAAAATTATTAAAGTAAGAAAAGGGTAAGTACATGAGGGAAGAGGGCCCTGCTCGTGAGAGCTTACATTCTAAAGGGGAGGGGTAGACAGACAGGGGTGAGACAGATGGGGTACATAGAGAGCGTTAGGATGAGATTTGGCTGGGTTTGGTGAAGAAGTGGGTCTTGAGAGCCCGTTTGAAGTTTTGTAGAGAGGTGGAGAGTCTGAGGGGGAGAGGTAGGGAATTCCAGAGAAGTGGTGCAGCACGTGAAAAATCTTGGAGGTAGGAGAGGGAGGAAGTAATCCGTAGGCAGGAGAGTCGGCGAGCATTAGCAGAGTGAAGAGGACGGGTGGGAGTGTAAAGCGAGATAAGATCAGAGATGTAGATGGGAGAGGAGTGGGTGAGGGCTTTGTAAGCAAGTGTGAGAAGCTTGAAATGGATTCTGAAAGGGAAGGGGAGCCAGTGAAGGTCTAGTAAGAGAGGAGAGGTGGACGTAGTGCGTTTGGTGAGGAAAATGAGCCGGGTAGCAGCACTGAGGATAGATTGGAGTGGAGAGAGGTATTTGTCAGGAATGCCAGTCAGGAGGAGATTACAGTAGTCCAGTCTGGAGATGACAAGTGAGTGGATAAGAGTCTTAGTAGCATCCTGGGTCAGAAAGGGTCTGATCCTGGAAATATTTTTTAGATCAAAACGGCAGGTTTGTGAGAGGTGCTGAATGTGTGGTTTGAAGGAGAGGGAGAAGTCAAGGATTACTCCAAGACAGCGCACTTGGGGGGTAGAGGAGATAGTAGTGCCATCAATAGATAATGAGATTATAGGAGGTGAGGTTATGCGGGAGGGAGGCAAGATGATCAGCTCGGTCTAAGACATGTTAAGTTTAAGAAAGCGCTGGGACATCCAGGAAGAGATAGCAGAGAGACAGTTGGAGATACGAGTGAGGAGAGCAGGGGAGAGGTCTGGAGAGGAAATATAGATTTGAGTGTCATCAGCATAGAGATGATATTGGAAACCAAAAGAACTAACGAGCTTACCTAGTGAGGACGTATAGAGAGAGAAGAGAAGAGGACCAAGGACATAACCTTGGGGTACCCCTACAGTTAGTGGAAGTGAGGGGGAGGTGGAGTCATGAGAGGAGACAGAGAATGAACGGTCAGAAAGGTAGGACGACAACCAAGAGAGGGCAGTGTCACGCAGACCAATGGAGTGAAGGATTTACAGTAGGAGAGGATGGTCCACAGTGTCAAAAGCAGCAGAGAGATCAAGTAGAATAAGTAGAGAGTAGTGTCCCTTAGATTTAGCAGCATGGAGGTCATTGCATACTTTTGTGAGGGCAGTTTCAGTGGAGTGGAGAGGACGGAAGCCAGACTGGAATGGGTCAAGCAGTGAGTGTGAGGAAAGAAAGGAAGTAAGGCGGTTGTAGACAATACGCTCAAGGAGTTTGGAGGCAAAAGGGAGGAGAGAGATGGGTCGGTAGTTGGAGAGAGTGTTTGGATCAAGGGTAGGTTTTATAAGAATAGGAGAGATGAGTGCGTGCTTGAAGGCAGAGGGGATAGTGCCTGATGAGAGGGAGAGATTGAGAAGGTGGGAAAGATGGGAACAAGCAGAAGAAGAGAGGTAGCAGAGGAGGCAGGAGGGGATAGGGTCAAGTGGGGAGGTGGTGAGGGGACAGGAACGAATGAGGGCCATAACTTCCTCTCCAGATGCATGGGAGAAAGATGACAGAGTTGGTGCGAGGGATGGGGAGGGTTGGTAAGGGATGGGAGAAGGCTGGTTACTGATGGTCTGGTGTGATGTGATGTCCTGACGTATGGAGTCAATTTTGGATGTGAAGTAAGTGGCAAAGTCAAGAGCAGAGGGTGAGGAAGGGAGACGAGGTGGAGGTGGGCAGAGAAGTGAGTTGAGAGTGGCAAAGAGGCGCCGGGGGTTGGAAGACTGGGAGGAGATGAGGTTCTTGAAGTATGACTGTTTAGCAAGAGAAAGGGCAGCACTGAAGGATGAGAGCATAAGTTTGAAATGGAGGAAGTCTGCCTTAGAGCGTGATTTCCTCCAGTGTCGCTCAGCAGTACGTGAGCATTTTTGCAGATATCTGGTGCATTTGGTGTGCCAGGGTTGAGGTGTTAATTTGCGAGGGTAAATAGTGGTTGGTGGAGCAACAGAGTCAAGAGCAGAAGTAAGGAAGCATTGTATGTGGAAGTGGCTTGTTCAGGGCATGAGAGAGAGTGAATAGGAGAGAGAAGTGAGTCAAACAGGGAGGAAAGGAATGTGGTGTCAATAGCTTCAATGTTACGCTTAGTGATGGTAGCCTTAGGAGGTAGAGATGGGGAAGTCGAGAGAGATAGGTTAAAGGAGAGCAGGTGGTGGTCAGAGAGGGGAAATGGGGAGTTGGAAAAATCAGAAATATCACAGCGGTGAGTGAAGACCAGATCCAGTGAGCTCCCATTCACATGGGAGGGTGAGGAGGTCCACTGGGAGAGACCAAGTGAAGAGGTGAGGTTAAGGAGTTTAGAGGCAGGGGATTGTGTGGGGATGTCAATAGGGATGTTGAAATCGCCTAGGATAATGGTGGGAATGTCAGAAGAGAGGAAGTGAGGAAGCCAGGAAGCAAAGTTGTCGATGAATTTGGAAGCAGTGCCAGGGGGGCGGTAAATGACAGCTACTCTAAGATGGACTGGTTGGAAGAGGCGTATGGCGTGGACCTCAAATGTAGAGAATATAAGGGATGGTTCTGGTGGTATGAGTTGGTAGGAGTAACTAGAAGGTAAAAGGACCCCAACACCACCCCCATGGCGACCCCCAGGTCGGGGGGGGGGGGGGGGGTGTGAATGTGAGGCCCCCAGCAGAGAGAGCAGCAGCAGAAGTAGTGTCAGAGGGCGTAATCCAAGTTTCAGTAATGGCTAGTAGGTGGAGGGAGTTGGAAATGAAAAGGTCATGAGTGGGGACCAGTTTGTTACAAACAGATCTGGCATTCCAGAGGGCACAGGATAGGGGGTATGAGTTAGTGGGAGAGATGTGAATGAGATTTTCAGGGTTGCTGTAGCGATGAGGTGGGATTAACTTTGAGGGCAGGGATGATGAGAGAGTAGTGATGGTACGGGTGCCTGAGCTAGGAGGGGAAACTGCAGGAGGTGGGCAGGGAGGGAGGTCAGTGTGATGTGGATGGGGGTGTGGGGAGGTGACAGGGAAGGGAGAGAGGGAGCAGGGCTGAGTTGTGGGGTAGCAGGACCATGGGGCAGAGGTGAATGATAGTGGGGTAACAGGAAAGGTGGGGGAAGGAAACAGAGGGATGGAGGGGAGACAGAGGAGGGGAGAGAGGAGGAGGTGTAGGAGACTAGTGGGGAAGGATAAAGATACATTATTAGGTAGACACTGAGTGATGTGGGGAGTATAAGAAAGCCTTGACATAGTGTTAAGTAGGTAAATAGGTTGAGGGAAAGTGGAAGTAGGAGAGGAGACTGTAAGGGAATCCGCGCAGAAGAATTACAGAAATGCAGGTGAGAAAAGCAGTGTAGGCTCAAGGGGTGTAGATTTAGTATGAAATGAGATAAAGGCGTAGATAAAGTGGGTGCAGAAATGTATTTGGAGTGTAAGAAATGAAAGGATTGTGAGAGGTTTAAGAAGCAATGGTAATTATGTTAGATTTTTTAGTTGTTTGCAGGTAAAATTGCATTGGTGCAGCTGTGCTTAAAAAACAAAATTACAATAATACAGATACAAGCATTTGTAGGTGAAATGGACGTTTTTTTAAATGTCCAAGTAAGGTTGTTCTGTGCTATTTAATCAGATGCAACAATCAGGAGGTGAGTGATCTGAGGAGTAAGTGACTCACATTTGTTATTAGTTCTTCAGTTTTCTTTGTTTTGTTTGATTGGTGTGCTTCTGTTTTCCTTCTTTTTCACTTCGATTGAACGCTGCTGTTATGTGTCAATTTAGTTCCTTAGTTCCAGGATGTTGATGTGAAGGCAAGTCTCCTGACTTGACCACAGCCCTTGGAAATTTCTTCCCTGTGTGACTGCCCCCCACCCTCGGAGGCTTGCATCCGTGGTCACCAGGACCCAGTCCTGAATGCAGAATCTGCGACCTTCGAGAAGGTGAGCACTCTGCAGCCACCACAGGAGAGACACCCTGGCCCTGAGGGATAGGGTGATTAACCGATGCATCTGAAGATGTGATCCGGACCACTTGTCCAGTAAGTCCCATTGGAAGGTCCTCGCATGGAACCTGCCGAAGGGAATGGCCTCGTATGATGCCACCATCCTTCCCAGGACTCGAGTGCAGTGATGCACTGACACCTGTTTTGGTTTTAATAGATTCCTGACCAGTGTCATGAGCTCCTGAGCTCTCTCTATCGGGAGATAAACCCTTTTCTGGTCTGTGTCTAGGATCATGCCTAGGAGAGGCAGATGAGCTGTAGGAACCAACTGCGACTTTGGAATATATAGAATCCAGCCGTGTTGCCGTTACACTTCCAGAGAAAGTGATACGCTGTTCAGCAACTGCTCTCTTGATCTCGCTTTTATGAGGAGATTGTCCAAGTACGGGATAATAGTGACACCTTGCTTCCGCAGGAGCACCATCATTTCCGCCATTACCTTGGTGAATATTCTCGGGGCCGTGGAGAGACCAAACGGCAACGTCTGAAATTGGTAATGACAATCCTGTACCGCAATTCTGAGGTACGCTTGATGAGGTGGATAAATGGGGACATGAAGGTATACATCCTTTATGTCCAGAGTCACCATAAAATCTCCCCCTTTCAGGCTTGCAATGACCGCTCTTAGCGATTCCATCTTGAACTTGAACCTTTTCAGGTATATGTTCAGGGATTTTAAATTCAATATGGGTCTGACCGAACCGTCCGGTTTCGGGACTACAACATGGTCGAATAATAACCCCCTCCTTGTTGAAGGAGGGGAACCTTGACCACCACCTGTTGAAGATACAATTTGTGAATTGCAGTTAACACTGTTTCCCTCTCGTGGGGGGAAGCCGGCAAGGCAGTCGGTGAGGGGGCATCTCCTCAAAGTCCAGCCTGTATCCCTGAGACACAATATCTATTGCCCAGGGATCTAACAGGGAGTGAACCCACTTGTGGCTGAACTTACGAAGGCGTGCCCCCACCGGGCCTAGCCCCGCCTGTGGAGCCCCAGCGACATGCGGTGGATTTTGTAGAGGCCGGGGAGGACTTCTGTTCCTGGGAACTAGCTGTGTTGTGCAGCTTCTTTCCTCTACCCCTGCCTCTGGCAAGAAAGGACGCACCTCGGACTTTCTTGTTTCTTTGTTTGAAAGGCTGCATTTGATAATGTCGTGCTTTCCTAGGCTGTGCAGGAATATAAGACAAACTATCAGAATTACTAGCTATAGCTGTGGAGACCAGGTCCGAGAACCCTTCTCCACACAATCCTCAGCCTTCCATAAGCCTCTTAAGTCGGCATCATCTGTCCATTGCATATTCTTCAGGACACGTCAAGCAGAAATCGACATAGCTTTGACGCTAGGACCCAGTAGACTCATGTCTCTTTGGGCATGTTTTATATATATATATATATATATATATATATATATATATATATATATATATATATATATATATCTTAAGACAGCATCTTTAATATATATTTATACATACTAGGGTCTCAATCTCTGCTGATAAGGTACCTGTCCACGCTGCCACAGCGCTATAAACCCATGCCGACACAATCGCCGGTCTGAGTAGTGTACCAGAATGTGCACGCTATCTGCAGGATCCCTGAGGATAGCTGTTATGTCAGGGCTACCTTTTGGGCAAACGTGACACCCTAGGGGAAGATTCCCATCGTATCCTGGCCCTAGTAGGGAAAGGAAACTCCCTGAGAATTCTTTGTTTCTTGTCTGGAGATACCCGCTCTTTTTCATCATGAGAGGAGGGAAATTTACCTCAGCTTTCTTCCCCTTAAACATGTGTACCCTTGTGTCAGGGACAGATGAGTCATCAGTGATATGCAAATCATCTTTTATTACAATAATCATATATTGAATACTTTTCTGCCATTTTGGCTGTAACTTTGCATTATCGTAGTCGACACTGGAGTCAGACTCCGTGTCGATATCAGTGTCTATTATTTTGGATAGTGAGCATTGAGAGACTCTGAAGGTCTCTGCGACATAGGGACAGACATGGGTAGATTCCCTGTCTGTTCTCTTATCTTTTGTGCAATAAATTCACCTTAGCACTTAATTACACATATCCAAACAGGTGTCGGCGTTGTCGACGGAGACACCCTCTCACACACATATTTGCTCCATCTCCTCCTTAGGGGAGCCTTTTACCTCAGACATGTCGACACAAGCGTACCGACACACCACACACTCAGGGATTGCTCATCTGAAGACAATTCCCCCATAAGGCCCTTTGGAGAGACAGAGAGAGAGTATGCCAGCACACACCCCAGCGCTATAAACCCAGGAATAACACAGTAACTTAATGTTAACCCAGTAGCTGCTGTTTATATTGATTTTTGCGCCTAATTATGTGGCCCCCCTCTCTTTTTACCCTCTTCTACCGTGTAACTGCAGGGGAGAGGCTGGGGAGCTTCCTCTCAGCGGTGCTGTGGAGAAAAAACATGGCGCTGGTGAGTGCTGAGGAAGAAGCCCCGCCCCCTCGACGGTGGGCTTCTGTCCCGCTTTCATGTACAATTTTTGGCGGGGGCTCATACATAAATACAGTGCCCAACTGTATATATGCAAACTTTTGCCAAAGAGGTCTCTAATTGCTGCCCAGGGCGCCCCTCCCCTGCGACCTGCACCCTTACAGTGACCGGAGTATGTGGGTGTAGTGTGTGAGCAATGGCGCACAGCTGCAGTGCTGTGCGCTACCTCAGTGAAGACTGGAGTCTTCTGCCGCCGATTTCGAAGTCTTCTTGCTTCTTTCACCCGGCTTCTGTCTTCCGGCTCTGCGAGGGGGACGGCGGAGCGGCTCCGGGATCGGACGACGAGGGTGAGATCCTGTGTACGATCCCTCTGGAGCTAATGGTGTCCAGTAGCCTAAGAAGCAGGACCTATCTGCAGAGAGTAGGGCTGCTTCTCTCCCCTCAGTCCCACGATGCTGGGAGTCTGTTGCCAGCAGAGCTCCCTGAAAATAAAAAAACCTAACAAAATACTTTCTTATAGCAAGCTCAGGAGAGCTCACTAAACAGCACCCAGCTCGTCCGGGCACAGATTCAAACTGGAGGAGGGACATAGAGGGAGGAGCCAGAGCACACCAGAATCTAAATTCTTTCTTAAAGTGCCCATGTCTCCTGCGGAGCCCGTCTATTCCCCATGGTCCTTACGGAGTCCCCAGCATCCACTAGGACGTTAGAGAAATATAGGTGAAACTATATTAGAAAAGGATTTGGGGGTGTTCACGGATAGTAGATTTAGCAAAGTGCAGCAACAAAGGCAAATAAGGTGTTAGCATGCATTGAAAGGGGAATTGAGCCAAGGGATGAGAGCGTAATCCTGCCACTGCACAAATCATTGGTACGGTCGCATCTTGCATATTGTGTACAGCTCTTGGCACCACACTATAAAAGAGACATATTAGAACTTGAAAAGGTTCAGAGGAGAGCTACCAAATTAATTAAGTGGTTGGAGACACTGGACTATGAGGAGAGGCTTTCTAGGTTAGATATGTTTACACTAGAAATGAGACTACTAAGAGCATATATGATTAACATTTACAAATATATAAAGGGGCAATATGCAGAGCTATCATGTGAGTTGTTTACTAAGAGACCTCTACACAAAACGTGCAGACACCCACTAACGCTTGAGGAGAGGAAATTTTGTACTTCGGACAGGAAGGGATTCTTCACTGTAAGGGCAATACGAATATGGAATATACTGCCAGAGAAGGTTGTAATGGCGGACTCAGTCAATAGGTTTAAAAATGAGTTAGACAAATTTCTAACAGAAAAAGATAAGAAGGATATAGCCTATAATCTACACAGAATAGGGAATGCAATATAATTCAGGTTGAACTCGATGGACTACTAGTCTATTTTCAATCTCACTGACGATGTTACTATGTTATATGGGTATTAGTACATTACTCCAAACACAATGAGGCAAGCAGATAAAAATTACATAAATGCATTATCAGTGGAGAGGAGGCAGAGCTGGGGTATTATGTGTGTATAATGTCACTAGGGATAATACATGTCAGTGGGAAGCAATGGAGGGGTAGATATATAGCACTATGTTGTGTTAATGGAAATAATACAAGTCTTTGGGTATAATGTGGAATGGGCTAGAGTTGGGGAATTATAGGTCATTAAAAACATAGAGAGCGATTCAAAGGTTTTTCGGGTGCCCATATTTGTATATAACCCGTCACAGGCAACATGCAAATGTTTGTTCCAGTACTGGGCATTTCCCATTTGTTGCACCCAACAGCACCAGGTTTAGCCGTGCAAAGCGGCTAAATCAAAGTATCCGTAAGTGCCTAATTGTAGGTCTACTTGGAACTATACAGCATATTGAAGTACTGTGCCTATATAGACATTGATTGGGAGTGATGGGACAACATCCAATATATTCCCTGGATCTCTGATACAGGCACAAGTGCTATTAACCCTATTGGTTTATACTGTATCCAATTTGTATTTTTACTCTGTATTTTTACATTTCATTTATTGCTTCCAATTTTTATAAAATTGTAAGGCTCTTTACATGCATGCATGGTTATTGATCCACCTTGCAAGGCCAAAATATATGAGTACTGTGAGAAAACCTTTTTACATACATAAAAATAATATTGTCTGACTCTGGTTTATAATATTATATTAACAAATAATAATTATAAAATTAGGATATTTGTTTTTATTGTGAGTTCATACAAACCAGCACTCCAATGAATCAAATAGCACAAGGGATCCAATTTTTTCCAAAAGTATTGTGCACAACAAGGAAAATGTGTGAAAAGCCAGACTATTCACACATTTCTGCTTGTCCCATCAGGCGTCAATTCTTCCATTAAAGAAGGAATTCTGCCTTGAACTAAGTAGCTAATAATAAAATGTATTGTCATTTATGGTACAGATACTTCCCTAGGTTTCACAAATGTCTTAATAAAGATCGTGTTGTAACTTTTATAGAAATCATTTTAATAAAAGTATGCAAGGCTCCAATAGAGAGGTATGTAGATGTAGAATATTCATTATAATGTTAACCAAGTTAAGCATTTGCGCATTGTAACTCTTCTGTTCTGTGTATAATAAATATCAAACCATCTGTAAAATATTATACTGTAGCACTAGGAGAGTCTGTAGGAAGGAGAAGGGAAAGTATGACATAGTATTCTCAGAATAGTGGTTGGAACCACTAATTTAACATTCGCACCTTTTTAAGATTCTGTTAGGGCATGAAGGGCTGGAAAAGTGCAATGAGATCACTGGAAAAAGAAAACATTACCTCATTTGTCTCAGGTTTTCTTGGCTCCTCGCATGGAGCTGCAGCTTGGGGGTCATTCTCAGGACTCAGGTTTTGGCACAAAGTCTCACTGCTACCTGGAATCTCCTTCTCCTGAGGGGTTTCACTCCTATCGGGAAAATGAAAGTGATTTTACATTTACTGGCCATTCCAACTGCTGATGTATAGTTTCCTATTGGAAGAAAAACACAAAATTCTGTTGAGACCCATACATTTAGTAATATTTATAAAATATACATCTAATTAAATAGTGGGGGGGGGGGGAGGAAACAACTGTACATTTTGGTTTAGTGCAATTATACAGCTCATCTGAGGTTTCTTTTTTAATTATTATTTTGTTATAGCAATGTCTTTTATATATCTTTCATTTAAAGTGATATCTCTATATACGATACATGATAATCCCTCGTAATCATATAATCAAAGTCTACCTTCTGTTAAAGGCAGCTCTCCCCCTCATTCGCTGCCAAGCAACCGCGACAGCACGTCACACCAGCCGCACGGGCCAATGGTTGCTAAGAAACCAGGACTCCTGGCAGATGCAGTGGTTCTTCGTAACAGGCGGGACGCTGTTCTTTGTACATGCAGCGCTCAGCTGCAGAGGATTATTCAAATTTGGGCTAGTCTCTCGGGATGCAAACAGGTTGGCTGTTGTGGCTGATTTAAGGCAGTACGGCTTAGACTCCTTGCCAGTCATAGCTTAAGCCCTGGTGTTTAGCTTGCGGATATTGCCGTTTTGGAGAAACTCTGTGCTGCTGAAGTTCTGGTTCCTCCCTGCCTGTCCGCTTTGTCATCAGTCTCCTGCTCTGTATATTCCCGGATTAGTTTTAGATATACCTTCAGCTCTGCTCCTGGATCCTGCTATTTATCTACTCAGCCTTGTCTGCAGCCTCATACCCTCAGCATTACCTGAACCCTCAGTATTTTGCCTCCAGTGTATTATCTGGGTTCTGCTAGTATACTGTGCTGCTGTTATAGTACTTATCTGCAAGTTCATTTCTGTTCTGTTTACAATCACTGCAATAATATAATTTGCAGTCACTTGGTTACCAACGTAAGATCTTACAATGCTGAGATAAGTCCTAGCGGCATCCCAGTACCGGTGAGAACATCTTTCTATATGGGAGAAGGGCCTCTGTAATAGGCAAAAACCTCTGAACCATGGTTCTAAGACTTTACCCAGTAATCCAGATGAACCATACCACCTTCACAATATTTCTATAAACCACCCGGTTGTTTCTAGCAGACATCTCTTTTACACCCAATAATCCAAATCACTGCTCTCATTTTATAATGTTCTCCTAGGTTGGTGTCAGTTCACAGCGTTCTCTTAGTTTAAGTGAAGGAGTACTTTCCCCTTTACTTCAACTTGTCACCATGGTAACGACTGAGCGCTGTTTTAGAGTAATGTGAAGCAAGCGAGTAGAAAGAAAGTGGGTCAGATGGCTGTACCAAGCTGCTCAAGTAGTATAAGTGCAAAGCAAACAGACAGGGTTCAGATGGTTTCTTGGGGACAGGAGATAAGAGAATGTTTGAGATAGAAGGGATAGTTACAGGATTAAAAGATGGGGTAGGTTTGGGTGCAAGTGGGAGTGCAGGAGGCAGTGTGATCAGAGACACGGAATGCCGAGGTGCAAAACATGAAGATGGCATAAACATAGAACACAAAGATCAGGGAATGTCTGTAGCAATGGGTGAAGTGAGAAAACCACATATTCAATAATGTGTTTCCCCAATTTCACAACTGCACACAGCACCTTACGTATAACATATTGTGTACAGCTCTTGGCACCACACTATAAAAGAGACATATTAGAACTTGAAAAGGTTCAGAGGCGAGCTACCAAATTTATTAAGTGGTTGGAGACACTGGACTATGAGGAGAGGCGTTCTAAAGGTGAGTACCCACTGGAAGATATATCTGCCGATCAATTGATCGGCAGATATAGCTAT
Source organism: Pseudophryne corroboree (assembly GCF_028390025.1). Classification (NCBI taxonomy): domain Eukaryota; kingdom Metazoa; phylum Chordata; class Amphibia; order Anura; family Myobatrachidae; genus Pseudophryne; species Pseudophryne corroboree. The sequence goes on along the minus strand of NC_086452.1, from coordinate 228,155,068 downwards.
GGACGGATCGGGCAGTGTGCTGTGCATATACACTGCCCGATCCGTCGGGGACTGACGTCATGAACTGGGCGGGCGTGTACACACGCCCGCCCAGTTCAGCTGTCAATCACCGCCGGCCGCCGCAGCATGTGTACGGGCGGTCGGCCGACCACCCGTACACACACAGCGACGCACCAATATATCGGTAGATATATTGGCCGTCGGCTGTGCTGCGGGGACGACGCGATACATCTGTGAACGACGGAGTTCACAGACGTATAGGCCATACACACTGGTCGACGGACCCGCGATATATCGGCCGTTCAAGTGTGTACGGGCCTTAAGTTAGATATGTTTACACTAGAAATGAGACTACTAAGAGGAAATATACACATTTACAGTACATGTAATATGATCCCCCCCACCCCACCCCAAGGTTAACCCTGTGGAGACCATGGACCCTGAAGAAATTGTACTACAGCACAAGGAATTAACCCTCTATGTGCCACTGCCACCATGTGTGCCGGGTCTCTGCCCACAGTGCCCTAATTCAAGAAACCAATTAGTCTGAAATATCACTACAAACTAGATTTTCCCAAACTGCACCCTTACAGTTCAGGTTTAAGGATATCCAAGCTTGAGCCACGATGGGTTAATCAAATTGACTGAGGTACTAATTAAGTCCCCTGTGTTCAAGCATGGATTAATTTAAAACATGGACTGTATTGGCAGAGTTTAGAAAACTCTGTTGAGTATAATCCAATTATTAACTTTTCGAAGGGATATCAACAAATCTGTCCACGACATTTCAGAATATCTTTGAAGAATAAGCAAACATGAAGCATTGTTTCAATGAGCTGTAATGTACGAGGTGTGGCTATTAAATAAAGAGACTGTACTCGTAAAAAAAAAAAAAAAAAAAAAAAAAAAAACATTATGTGCAAGTTAAATGGGAGTGGGGGAACATTGACCTTGGACTAGCCCAAAACGGTGTTACAAGTTTCACCCCTCTCCCACAGATAGTTTGCTGTCACACAGGGTTCGACGGAGTTCTGTGTTTCCAGTGGGTAACAAAAATGCTTAGTTCAAAAGTAGAGCAATGTGTTAACATTTTTAGTTAAATTGACCAAAACACCTATCACAACTTTCTGTATGCTAAGCAAGCCTTACGGGTCAGATTGTAAGTCATGTGCTCATGTGTTTGGGTGGCACAAAAGATTTAGTGATGGTCGTGAGGATGTCAAAGGTGATGAACGTCCCAGAAGGTCTTGCTCATCAAAAACAAAGGGAAATATGGAAAAAAATTGAAAAAATTGTTCGAATTGACTGTCAACTCTGCATACAAATGATAGCGGAAATTAAATCATCAAGAAAGAAACGGTTAGGCAAGTTTTGCATCAAGATATCAACATGACAAAAGTTTGTGCCAAGATGGTTCTAAGGCTTCTCACTGCCGAGAAGAAAGAAGATTGGAAGTGAATTTGTACAGACATTTAATTCAAGTGAATTCGCATTTTTTAGATAAAGTTATTACCTGTGATAAAACATGGATCTTTTAGTAGATCCTGACACAAAACATCAGTCCATACACTGGAAAACACCATCATCACCAAGAATGAAGAACATAAGTCAAAGCAAGCCCAAATTCCAAGACATATTAATTTTTTCTTTGATAACAAGGGTGTTATTTTGGAAGATTGGGTAACAGAAAGTGCAACAGTGAATCAAAATGACACAAAATGTTCTAGAAAGAAACAGAAGAAAGAGGGCAGAGTTGTGAAAAAATGGTTTCATTTTCCATCAGATTTAATATAGGTGATACAAGAGCACACTGATTGTATAATAAATATATTATAATATATTTCTAATTAGATATATCAATGTGTATAAACAAATAATGAAATATTTTATTTATGCCATACCATGAATAATGTTTTTAGTCCTTTTGGACACTTGTTTTGGGTGGGAGACTGGGTGTTCCTAACGTTACAAGGATGTCTTTGGTCAGACATGCTCTCGGGTGGCAGTGCTGTTGTAAAGACGAGGATCCAGTCTAGCCAACTATCCCTAAGTACTCCTACCTTCTCCTGTTGTTCAGTGGATTACTTCGGCCTGCCGATCTTCTCTCCCAGCAGGGAAGCTTGCATATCGCCGCCGATCTTCCGTCCGACATTGGAACTTGCGTCCCGCTGTAACCACTTCCGGCTGTCCACAACCCAATGCATTTCATGCGTTATGCACTTTGTCAAAGATGATCAGTGTCCCCCCTGCTTACTATTTATGTCTGAATTCTTTTAAAAAAATGTATTAGTTCTCTTTAAAACAGAAATTAATTTCTAAAAATAAAAGAGCGGCAAGCTCATGTTTTAATAAAAAACTGAATGTTTTCTGCATTCTTTCTTTTTGGTATTGCTTATTAACCGTTTGGTTTGAGCAAAGACATTTAAAAAAGTGTAAAGATAGAAAATATATAAGACAAAGTTTTGAGGTTAAATGATTGTTAAGGGAAAAGACTAATTTTAACAGAAATCATGGGGGTAATTCAAAGTTGATCGCAGCAGGAAAGTTTTTAGCAGTTGGGCAAAACCATGTGCACTGCAGGGGAGGCAGATATAACATGTGCAGAGAGATAGATTTGGGTGGGGTGTGTTCAAACTGAAATCTAAATTTCAGTGTAAAAACAAGCAGCCAGTATTTACCCTGCACAGAAACGAAATAACCCACCCAAATCTAACTCTCTCTGCAAATGTTATATCTGCCCCCCCTGCAGTGCACATGGTTTTGCCCAATTGCTAACAAACTTGCTGCTGCGATTAACTCAGAATTACCGCCAATGTACAGTATATAAATGGATTTATGAATAGGTAAAAATTGTAAAATTAGAATAAGATAATTCTAAATAAATGAAGGGGTATTATTTTAGAGGAGTAAATTAATTTCTATATCGATATTTAAGCCTTGTGTGGCTAGGGTCTGCATAGCGTATATCCATATTTTCTTATTCTTGTCACACTCAGTGCGGCTTGTGGATCCAGGTTGGATGCAGGAGAATAAAGGAGCACGGTTTCTTTGAACAGAAGGTGGGCAGTATGTATGAAGGTTGTTCTCATGAATTTTATTAATAGCTGGAGATACAAGGCTGAGAGTTTGTGTAAAGAACACTGGCTTCCGCCAGTAACAAGAAACCAGGAAGAAATGTTACGGCCTGTATAACGGAGCAGATTTAACCATGATCCAGTGACGGCAGGGATCCCTGGTGGGTCTGGTCACTGTGGCGACTAACGTAAGATAGTGGGCTTATGCCCTAGGGAGCCGTGTTTACACATGCAGACTGTCAAGAGCTATGGAGGGGAGCTGTGGCAAAAAAAGACCAGGCCTTTTGCACTCAGATAGGCATTGATAATGGATGTGTAGAATACTGGAAGCTGCTGTGAAGCACAGAGAACTAGTAACAGCGTGTAAAACGTTACAATGGCGATTTCATGTATCCCAACGTCCTTGTTTAAACCTATAGAGACGATCACATTGACTGCTAGGGTCCGCAGACCCTTCCTGGAAGCGGATTGGCTACTACAGTCATGTGACCAAAATATAAGATGGCTGAATTAGCACCCAACCTGCCTAATACCAGAGCACAGCGAGAGAGCTCCATGGACCCCCACATACCTGCCCGCACACCTCGCCCACCGCCAGCAGCCCGGATCTCTGCAAGATGGACCCCACCAGAGCACGTGGACGGGTTATTCCCAGATCCCCTGGACTCTCCCAGACTATGGGACGGATGTAATGAAGTCTGAGTTGGCCAGGGGTGTGGGTTCCTGGGTGAACACGCACATTTATTTTAGAGCGACAATCATTTACAAGGCTTGGTTTTGACTTGTACATGATTGACACTTAACAAAAATGTCCGAGTTCAGCTGGGAACCCGCACCTCTGGCCAACTCGGATTTCATTACATCCGGCCCTTTGTCTCCCCCTCTCCAGTTTGGGTTGACTTTTTGTATTCCCAGAAATCTAAGTCTTTTGGGATTCTTGTCATGAACTTCAAGAAAATGTTGGGATACGCTGTAAGCCTTTTTCTATAAACATTAATCAAGTTTGGTATTGCGTAAATAAAATATTTTATTACTTGTTTACACACATATTCATGATGCTTAATATATACCTAATTACACAGATATATTTATTATGCAATCAGAGCACTCTTGTATCACCTCTCTTAAATCTATTTCACACTCTAACGAGAGCAGCTACTGATTATATTTCCAGCGCAGATTAATTTCTCACAGTATTCAACCTCCATGAGGACAACGTATCAGCCCTCACAGTTCTCTATGTGAAGCAAGTTTTGGCCGAGAAGCAGATTGCAGTGCTAGAACACCCTTCATACTCGCCAGATCTAGCACCGTGTGACTTTTCTTTTCCCTAAAGTCAAATCTGTACTCAAGGGACCACGTTTTTCATCAGTTACTGAGGTAAATAAGAAAACAAAGCTGTTGAGACAACTGACAGATAATGAGCTACAGCACTGCTTTGACCAATGGAAAAAAAAATCCAGTGGAGTGTGGATACAGAAGGGGAGTACATAGAAGGGGAACGGAGTTAATATGTACTTAACATAAATAAAAAAATAAGATTTTAAACCTATCGGTAAATCTTTTTCTCGTAGTCCGTAGAGGATGCTGGGGACTCCATAAGGACCATGTGGAATAGACTTGCTCCGCAGGAGACATGGGCACTAAAAAGAACTTTAGGTATGGGTGTGCACTGGCTCCTCCCTCTATGCCCCTCCTCCAGACCTCAGTTAGAGAAACTGCCCAGAGGAGACTAACAGTACGAGGAAAGGATTTTGTAAATCCAAGGGCAAGATTCATACCAGCCACACCATTCACACCGCATAACATGGAATATACGAACCAGTCAACAGTATGAAACAAAACCAGTACCAGTCCAAAACGGATTCAACTGAAACATAACCCTTATGTAAGCAACAACTATATACAAGTCTTGCAGTATGTCGTCTGCACTGGGACGGGCGCCCAGCATCCTCTACGGACTACGAGAAAAATAAGAATTTACTCACCGGTAATTCTATTTCTCGTAGTCCGTAGTGGATGCTGGGTACTCCGTAAGGACCATGGGGTATAGACGGGCTCCGCAGGAGACTGGGCACTCTTAAAAGAAAGATTAGGTACTATATCTGGTGTGCACTGGCTCCTCCCTCTATGCCCCTCCTCCAGACCTCAGTTAGGGAAACTGTGCCCGGAAGAGCTGACATTACTAGGAAAGGATTTGGAATCAAGGGTAAGACTCATACCAGCCACACCAATCACACCGTACAACTCGTGATAACTATACCCAGTTAACAGTATGAACAATAACTGAGCCTCTCTCAACAGATGGCTCATACAATAACCCTTTAGTTAAGCAATAACTATATACATGTATTGCAGAGAGTCCGCACTTGGGACGGGCTCCCAGCATCCACTACGGACTACGAGAAATAGAATTACCGGTGAGTAAATTCTTATTTTCTCTGACGTCCTAGTGGATGCTGGGTACTCCGTAAGGACCATGGGGATTATACCAAAGCTCCCAAACGGGCGGGAGAGTGCGGATGACTCTGCAGCACCGAATGAGCAAACTCAAGGTCCTCTTCAGCCAGGGTATCAAACTTGTAGAATTTTTCAAAAGTGTTTGAACCCGACCAAGTAGCAGCTCGGCAAAGTTGTAAAGCCGAGACCCCTCGGGCAGCCGCCCAAGAAGAGCCCACCTTCCTCGTGGAATGGGCTTTTACTGATTTAGGATGCGGCAGTCCAGCCGCAGAATGTGCAAGCTGAATGGTGCTACAGACCCAGCGAGCAATAGTCTGATTTGAAGCAGGAGCACCCAGCTTGTTGGGTGCATGCAGGATAAATAGCGAGTCAGTTTTTCTGACTCTAGCCGTCCTGGAAACATAAAGTTTCAGGGCCCGGACTACGTCCAGCAACTTGGAATCCTCCAAGTCCCTAGTAGCCGCAGGCACCACAATAGGTTGGTTCAAATGAAACGATGATATCACCTTAGGGAGAAATTGGGGACGAGTCCTCCATTCTGCCCTTTCCATATGGAAGATCAGATATGGGCTTTTACATGACAAAGCCGCCAATTCTGACACACGCCTAGTACAAGCTAAGGCCAAAAGCATGACCACTTTCCACGTGAGATATTTTAGCTCCACGGTCTTAAGTGGCTCAAACCAGTGGGATTTTAGGAATCCAACACATGTTAAGATCCCAAGGTGCCACTGGAGGCACAAAAGGGGCTGAATATGCAGCACCCCTGTAACAACGTCCGAACTTCAGGCAGTGAAGCCAGTTCTTTTTGAGAGAAAAAAGGGATAGGGCCGAAATCTTGGCCTTTATGGATCCTAATTTTAGGCCCATAGTCACTCCTGACTGTAGGAAGTGCAGAAATCGACCCCCCTGGAATTCCTCTGTAGGGCCTTCCCGGCCACACACCAAGCAACCTATTTTCGCCATATACAGTGAAAAAGTCTTGCTGTCACGTCTTTCCTAGCCTTTATCAGCGTAGGAATAACTGCATCCGGAATGCCCTTTTCCGCTAGGATCCGGCGTTCAACCGCCATACCGTCCAACGCAGCCGCGGTAAGTCTTGGATCAGACAGGGTCCCTGTTGCAACATGTCCTGACTGAGAGGCAGAGGCCATGGGTCCTCTGAGAGCATTTCTTACAGTTCCGGGTACCGAGTCCTTCTTGGCCAATCCGGAGCAAAGAATATTGTTCACACTCCTCCGTTTATTACAATTCTCAGCCCTTGGGTCTGAGAGGAAGAGGAGGGAATATATAGACCGACTGGAACACCCACGGTGTTACTAGTGCGACCACAGCTATCGCCTGAGAGTCCCTTGACCCAGCGTAAAACCTTTTCTATCTTTTTATTGAGGTGGGACGCCATGTAGTCCACCTGAGGCAGTTTCCATCAATTTGCAAAACTGCGTGAAGACTTCCTGATGAAGTCACCACTTTCCCGGGTGGAGGTCGTGTCCACTCCCGGAATGAACACTGCTGACAGTGCGCTTACTTGATTCTCCGCCCAGCGAAGAATTCTGGTGGCTTCTACCCTCGCCACCCTGCTCCTTGTGCCGCCCTGGCGGTTTACATGAGCCCCTGCGGTCTGACTGGATCAGAACCGGTTGGTCGCGAAGCAGGAACTCCGCTTGACTTAGGGCGTTGTATATGGCCCTTAGTTCCAGGATATTGATGTGAAGGCAAGTCTGTTGGCTTGACCACAAACCTTGGAATTTTCTTCCCTGTGTAACTGCCCCCCACCCTCGGAGGCTTGCATCCATGGTCACCAGGACCCAGTCCTGAATGCCGAATCTGCGGCCCTCGAGAAGGTGAGCACTCCGCAGCCACCACAGGAGAGACACCCTGGCCCTGGGGGATAGGGTGATTAACCGATGCATCTGAAGATGTGATCCGGACCACTTGTCCAGTAAGTTCCATTGTCCTTGCATGGAACCAGCCGAAGGGGATGGCCTCGTATGATGCCATCATCCTTCCCAGGACTCGAGTGCAGTGATGCACTGACACCTGTTTTGGTTTTCAATGGATTCCTGACCAGTGTCATGAGCTCATGAGCTCTCTCCATCGGGAGATAAACCCTTTTCTGGTCTGTGTCTAGGATCATGCCTAGGCGAGGCAGATGAGCTGTATGAACCAACTGCGACTTTGGAATATATAGAATCCAGTCGTGTTGCCGTTTCACTTCCAGAGAAGGTGATACGCTGTCCAGCAACTGCTCTCTTGATCTCGCTTTTATGAGGAGATCATCCAAGTATGTGATAATAGTGACACCTTGCTTCCGCAGGAGCACCATCATATCCGCCATTACCTTGGTGAAATTGGTAATGACAATCCCGTACCGCAATTCTGAGGTACGCCTGATGAGGTGGATAAATGGGGACACGAAGGTATGCATCCCTTATGTCCCGATCCATTTCAGGCATGCAATGACCGCTCTTAGCGATTCCATCTTGAACCTGAACCTTTTCAGGTATATGTTCAGGGATTTTAATTCCATATGGGTCTAACTGAACCGTCTGGTTTCGGGATTATAACATGGTCGAATAATAACACCCTCTTGTTGAAGGAGGGGACCCTTGACCACCACCTGTTGAAGATACAATTTACGAATTGCAGTTAACACTGGCTCCCTCTCTTGGGGGGAAGCCCGCCGGGTCCTCGGTGAGGGGGCATCTTCTCACAGTCCAGCCTGTATCCCTGCGATACAATTTCTATTGCCCAGGGATCTAACAGGGAGTGAACCCACTTGTGGCTGAACTTACGAAGGCGTGTCCCCACCGGGCCTAGCTCCGCCTGTGGAGCCCCAGCAACATGCGGTGGATTTTTGTAGAGGCCGGGGAGGACTTCTGTTCCTGGGGACTAGCTGTGTTGTACAGCTTCTTTCCTCTGCCCCCGGCTCTGACAAGAAAGGACGCACCTCAGACTTTCTTGTTTCTTTATTCGAAAAGCTGCATTTAATAATGTCATGCTTTCCTAGGCTGTGCAGGTAGATAAGGCAAAATATCAGAATTACCAGCTATAACTGTGGAGACCAGGCCCGAGAACCTTTCTCCACACAATCCTCAGCCTTCCATATGCCTCTTAAGTCGGCATCATCTGTCCAATGTATATTCTACAGGACACGTCAAGCAGAAATCGACATAGCTTTTGTCTCTAGGACCCAGTATACTCATGTCCCTTTGGGCATGCTTTATAATTATATATCTATCACTTAAGACAGCATATTAAAATATTTATATGCATACTAGGGTCTCAATCTCTGCTGATAAGGTACCTGTCCATGCTGCCACAGCGCTATAAACCCATGCCGACACAATCGCCGGTCTGGGTAGTATACTAGAATGTGCACGCTATCTGCAGGATCCCTGAGAATAGCTAGTGCAAACAGGACACCCAAGGGGAAGATTCTCAACACATCCTGGCCCTAGTGGGGAAAGGATACAGCCTGAGAATTCTCTTGTGGGAAGCTGCAGTCTCTTGTCTGGAGATTCCCGCTCTTTTTCCTCATGAGAGGAGGGAAATTTACCTCAGCATTCTTCCCATTAACATGTGTACTCTCGTGTCAGGGACAAATGAGTCATCAGTGTGATATGCAAATCATCTTTTATTCCAATAATCATATATTGAATATCTTTTAGCACTCTTGGCTGTAACTTTGCATTATCGTAGTCGACAGTGGAGTTAAACTCCGTGTCAATACTTTGTTACTTTGGATAGTGAACATAGAGAGACTCTGAAGGACTCTGTGACATAGGGACAGACCAGGGTAGATTTCCTTTCTGTTCCCTAACCTTTTGTGCAATAATTTTACCTCAGCACTTACACATATCCAAACAGGTGTCGGCGTTGTTGACGGAGACACCCTCCCACACACTTATGCGCTCTATCACCTCCTTAGAGAAGCCTTTTACCTCAGACATGTCGACACACGTGTACCGACACACCACACACACACAGGGGATGCTCTATTTGAAGACAGTTCCCCCACCAGGCCCTTTGGAGAGACAGAGAGAGAGTATGCCAGCACACACCACAGCGCTATATAATACAGGGATGTACACTATACTGAGTGATTTTTTCCCTATAGCAGCTTATATACACAGTTTTGCGCCTACATTTATGTGCCCCCCCTCTCTTTTTTACCCTTTGTGTACCAGGATACTGCAGGGGAGAGCCTGGGGAGCTTCCTTCCAGCTGAGCTGTGAAGAGAAAATGGCACCGGTGTGCTGAGGAAAAAGGCCCGGCCCCCTCAGCGGCGGGCTTCTGTCCTTTTATGTACTTTAATGGCGGGGGTTAATGCACATATACAGTTTATCAGACTGTATTATGTGCTTTTCGCCAAGTAAGGTAATCTAATTGCTGCCCAGGGCGCCCCCCCTCAGCGCCCTGCACCCATCAGTGACCGGAGTATGTGGTGTGCTGTGGGAGCAATGGCGCACAGCTGCAGTGCTGTGCGCTACCTTAATGAAGACCGGAGTCTTCAGCCGCCGATTTTCAACTTCTCTTCGTTCTTCTGGCTCTACAAGGGGGACGGCGGCGCGGCTCCGGGACCAGACGACCGAGGACTGGGCCTGTGTTCAATCCCTCTGGAGCTAATGGTGTCCAGTAGCCTTAGAAGCCCAAGCTAGCTGCAAGCAGGTAGGTTTGCTTCTCTCCCCTCAGTCCCACGTAGCAGTGAGTCTGTTGCCAGCAGATCTCACTGAAAATAAAAAACCTAACAAATACTTTCTGTTCTAGGAAGCTCAGGAGAGCCCCTAGGGTGCATCCAGCTCTGGCCGGGCACAGATACTAACTGAGGTCTGGAGGAGGGGCATAGAGGGAGGAGCCAGTGCACACCAGATATAGTACCTAATCTTTCTTTTAAGAGTGCCCAGTCTCCTGCGGAGCCCGTCTATACCCCATGGTCCTTACGGAGTACCCAGCATCCACTAGGACGTCAGAGAAAAGATTTACCGGTAGGTTTAAAATCTTATTTTCTCTTACGTCCTAGAGGATGCTGGGGACTCCGTAAGGACCATGGGGATTATACCAAAGCTCCAAAACGGGCGTGAGAGTGCGGATGACTCTGCAGCACCGAATGAGCAAACATTAGGTCCTCATCGGCCAGGGTATCAAACTTGTAGAATTTTGCAAAGGTGTTTGTACCCGACCAAGTTGCTGCTCAGCAAAGCTGTAAAGCCGAGACGCCCCGGGCAGCCGCCCAAGAAGAACCCACCTTCCTAGTGGAATGGGCCTTAACCGAATTCAGTAATGGCAATCCAGCTGTAGAATGAGCCTGCTGAATCGTGTTACAGATCCAGCGAGCAATAGTCTGCTTAGATGCAGGAGCACCAACCTTGTTGGCAGCATACAGGATAAACAGAGCCTCTGTTTTTCTAACTCGAGCCGTTCTGGCCACATAAATTTTCAATGCCCTGACCACATCCAGGGATTTGGAATCCTCCACGTCCCTTGTAGCCACAGGCACCACAATTGGTTGGTTCATATGAAAAGAAGAAACCACCTTAAGCAAAAATTGGGGACGAGTACACAACTCCGCTCTATCCACATGGAAAATCAGATAAGGGCTTTTGTGAGACAAAGCCGCTAACTCCGACACTCGCCGCGCCGAAGCCAAGGCCAACAACATGACCACTTTCCAAGTGAGATACTTTAATTCAACTGAAGCGGTTCAAACCAGTGAGACCTAAGGAACCGTAACACCACATTAAGGTCCCATGGTGCCACTGGAGGCACAAAAGGAGGCTGGATATGCAGCACCCCTTTCACGAAAGTCTGGACTTCTGGAAGAGAAGCCAATTCCCTTTGAAAGAAAATGGATAGGGCCGAAATCTGAACCTTAATGGAGCCTAACTTTAGGCCCAAATTCACTCCAGTTTGCAGGAAGTGGAGAAAATGGCCCAGATGGAATTCTTCCGGAGGAGCAGTCTTGGCTTTGCACCAAGACACATACTTACTCCAGATACGGTGATAATGTTTCGATGTCACCTCCTTCCTTGCCTTTATTAGCGTAGGAATGACCTCTTCCGGAATGCCCTTCTCCGCTAGGATCCTGCGTTCAACCGCCATGCCGTCAAACGCAGTCGCGGTAAGTCCTGGAACAGATAGGGCCCTTGTTGTAACAGGTCTTCCCTGAGAGGAAGAGGCCACGGATCTTCTGAGAGCATTTCCTGTAGATCCGGAGATACCAGGCCCTTCGAGGCCAATTTGGAACGATGAGAATCGCCTGAACCCCTCTTCGTCTTATGATTCTCTGTATCTTTGAGATGAGAGGAAGAGGGAACACATAGACAGACTGAAACACCCACGGTGTCACCAGTGCGTCCACTGCAAACGCCTGAGGGTCCCTTGACCTGGCGCAATATCTCGGAAGTTTCTTGTTGAGGCGTGAAACCATCATGTCTATTTGAGGCAGACCCCACTGACTTGCAATCTCTGCGAAGACTTCCTGATGAAGTCCCCACTCTCCTGGATGTAGATCGTGTCTGCTGAGGAAGTCTGCTTCCCAGTTGTCTACTCCCGGAATGAAGACTGCTGTCAGAGCGCTTACATGACTCTCCGCCCATCGAAGAATCTTTGAGGCTTCTGCCATTGCCACTCTGCTCCTTGTGCCGCCTTGGCGGTTTACATGAGCCACTGCTGTGATGTTGTCTGACTGAATCAGAACCGATAGACCTTGAAGTAAGGTCTGCGCCTGACGAAAGCCGTTGTATATGGCCCTTAATTCCAGAATGTTGATGTGTAGACAAGCCTCCTGGCTTGACCACAGACCCTGGAAGTTTCTTCCCTGTGTGACTGATCCCCATCCTCGGAGGCTCGCGTCCGTGGTCACCAGAACCCAGTCCTGGATTCCGAACCTGCGACCCTCTAGAAGGTGAGCACTCTGCAGCCACCACAGGAGAGATACCTTGGCCCTGGGGGACAGGCGGATCATCTGATGAATCTGTAGATGTGACCCGGACCACTTGTCCAGAAGGTCCCACTGAAAAGTTCTGGCATGGAACCTGCCGAATGGAATGGCCTCGTAAGACGCCACCATTTTTCCCAGCACTCGCGTGCAGTGATGTACCGACACCCTGTTTGGCTTCAACAGGTCCCTGACCAAGTCCTGCAGTTCCTGGGCCTTTTCCGTCGGGAGAAAGACCCTCTTTTGTTCCGTGTCCAGAATCATGCCTAAGAAAAGCAATCTGGTTGTTGGAACTAACTGTGACTTTGGCAGGTTTAGAATCCAACCGTGTTGTTGTAACACCCTCAGGGAGAGTGATACTTTGACCAGCAACTGTTCTCTCGATCTCGCTTTTATCAGGAGATCGTCCAAGTATGGGATAATTGTGACCCCATGCTTGCGCAGGAGCACCATCATCTCCGCCATTAATTTGGTAAAAATTATCGGGGCCGTGGACAGCCCAAACGGCAACGTCTGAAATTGGTAGTGACAATCCTCCACCACAAATCTCAGAAACGCCTGATGAGGTTGATAAATAGGGACATGAAGGTATGCATCCTTTATGTCTAGAGACACCATATAATCTTCCTCTTCCAGACTTGCAATGACCGCCCTGAGCGACTCCATCTTGAACTTGAACCTCTAATGTAATAGCAAATGCCATGTTTAGAATTCTGAGTGATAAGAGTAGCAGAAAATAGGATTTTGGTACTTACCAGGTAAATCCTTTTCTTTGAATCCATAGGGGGCACTGGAGTACTCTTGGGATATGGACGGCTTCCGCAGGAAACAGCACTGAATATTTAAATTTAGAACACTCCACCCCTCCATATCCCCGAGTACCTCAGTGTTTTTTACTGAGCCGAACAGGAACTACAGAGAGGTTGACAATGGAGTATTACATATAACATAACGGACAACAACGAAGTTGACACATAACGTTACTGACAACTAAACAGTTGACACCATAACCAGCACTTGATAAATTTTAACCAGTCGGTGAGAGTGTGTTACCATAAGATCCTCTGAACTTACCACAAACCAGGTAAAACTGCTCTGGGTGGGCGTCCAGTGCCCCCTATGGATTCAAAGAAAAGGATTTACCTGGTAAGTACCAAAATCCTATTTTCTTTTTTATCCACTAGGGCTCACTGGAGTACTCTTGGGACGTACCAAAGCTTCCCCCGTGGGCGGGAGAGCTGTTTGGCACCTGTAACACTAGGCGGCCAAAGCTAGATGCTGATGCCGCAAACGTATCAAACTTGTAAAAGCGCACAAACGTGTGCACTGAAGACCATGTAGCCGCACAGCAAAGCTGCGTCGTAGAAGCTCCCCGACCAGCTGCCCACGAAGTTCCCACAGAACGTGTGGAATGAGCGGTTACTGATGTAGGCGGCTGTAACCTAGCATGAAGGTAAGCCTGACGTATGGTCAGTTTTATCCATCTGGATAAGGTTTGTTTAGACGCTGGCCAACCCATCTTGGCAGCATCATAGAGAACAAACAACGTATACGTCTTACGAACTGAAGACGTTCGGGATACATAAACGCGTAATGCGCGTACCACATCCAGAGTTCCAGAATGTGCTGTCAACACAGGAACTACTATTGGTTGATTGATGTGAAAAGATGACACTACCTTTGGTAAGAAAGCGGGATTCGTCCGAAGTTCCGCTCTGTCATCATGAAACACCAAATACGGTGGCTTGCATGACAAGGCACCCAAATCTGAAACACGCCTTGCCGAAGCTAAGGCTAGAAGAAAAATTGTTTTCCAAGTGAGAAACTTTATATCCACTTGCTGTAAGGGTTCAAAATATGAAGACTGTAAGAAATCTAAAACCAGATTCAAGTCCCATGGCGCTGTAGGTGGAATGAATGGATGCTGAACTCTGAGGACACCTTGGAAAAAAGTGTGTATAGACGGCAATAGAGCCAATCGTCTTTGAAAGTAAATTGACAAAGCAGATACCTGCACCTTTAGTGTAGATAAACGCAGTCCTCCATCTAAACCCGTCTGTAGAAATAACAAAAGGCGGGATAACTTGAAAGATGATGTCGGAAACTTCCGAGCTTCACACCAACATATATAGGTACGCCATATTCTGTAATAATGAGCTGCCGTAACCGGCTTCCTAGCTCGTAACATGGTTGGTATAACTGATTCTGGGATGCCCTCTCTTCTTAAGAGGGCGGTCTCAACAGCCACCCCGTCAAACGCAGCCGCGCTAAATCGGGGTAAAGGAACGGACCCTGTTGTAACAGGTCTGGACGTAGTGGGAGCGGCCAAGGATCGTCTGCGAGTAGTCCTCAGAGATCCGAGTACCAAGCTCTCCGAGGCCAATGAGGCGCCACTAGTATGACTGTGACAGACTCTCTTTTGATCCGTTTTAGCACCAGAGTGAGCAATGGAAACGGTGGAAACAGATACACAAGGCTGTACGGCCACGCAACGGTGAGAGCATCCACCGCCACTGCCTTTGGATCTCTTGTTCTGGACATATACTGGAGCGTTTGGTGATTGTGGCGAGACGCCATCAGGTCCACCTGAGGATAACCCCATCGCTGAACCAACATGTGAAACACTTCTGGATTTAATGCCCATTCTCCTGGATGAAAATCCCGACGACTGAGATAATCCGCTTCCCAGTTGTCCACTCCCGGAATGAACACGGCCGACAATATCACCTGGTGGTATTCCGCCCAATTGAGGATTCGAGCTACTTCCCGCATTGCCATGCGGCTTCTCGTTCCTCCTTGTTTGTTGATGTATGCGACCGCCGTCGCATTGTCTGACTCCACTTGGACAGTCTGAGAGCGAAGCATGTGCACTGCTTGTCGTAGCGCATTGTAAATTGCGCGGAGTTCCAGGACATTTATAGACAGCAATCTTTCGTGATCCACCCAGAGACCCTGGAGCTGACAATTTTGAATTACCGCTCCCCAACCTCTGAGACTGGCGTCCGTCGTTAGAATTATCCAATTCCAGCCTCCGAACAGTCTCCCTGCGTTTAAATTGTGTTCCTTGAGCCACCAGAGCAGAGACACTCTTGCCCTTGGCGACAACCTCACCCTGTGGTGAATCTGCAGATGCGAGCCCGACCACTGGGAGAGCACATTCAGTTGAAATGGACGCGAGTGAAATCTTCCGAACTGAAGCGCTTCGAAAGCTGCCACCATTGTGCCTAAGAGGCGAATGCACAAGTGTACAGACACTGTGCGTGGCCACTAATTGTACTAGATGGCGTAGAATTTGTACTTTCTGTTGTGGTAGGTAAATTCTTTGATTGACCGTATCGAGAATCATACCTAGGAATTGAAGGCGTTGAAGGCGTTGAGACGGAATTAGATGTGATTTCTTGAAGTTGACAATCCAACCGTGGTGAACCAGTACATCGTACGTTAGCAGCGCATGTTGGAGAAGCATCTGTTGAGACGGAGCTTTGATGAGCAGATCGTCTAAATACGGAACTATTGTCACTCCCAGGGATCTGAGATGAGCTATCATCACAGACATCACTTTGGTGAATACCCGAGGCGCTGACGACAGGCCAAACGGTAGAGCCTGAAACTGGAAATGGTTCTGGCGTATTGCAAACCGCAATAATTTCTGATGAGGCTGCCAAATTGGAATGTGTAAGTACGCATCCTTGAGATCTAGCGCAATCATAAATTCATTTGGCTCTAAACCCGCAATCACGGAACGCAGAGACTCCATCTTGAATCTGTAGTAAGTTACGTACTGATTTAGACCCTTTAAGTTCAATATTGGTCTGACTGAGCCATCCGGCTTCGGTACCACATACAGACTGGAATAATAACCCTGACCCTGTTGATGTACAGGGACCGGAATCAAAACTGCTGAATCCAATGGCAATTTGCAGAACCACCCTCTTGTCGTCCGACCGAGGCAATCCTGTTTTGAAAAACCGCAGAGGCGGAAGACAGTCGAACTCTATTTTGTAACCTTTTAACACTAAATTGCGGATCCACCCATCCGCGGATGTGTGGAACCACGCCAAATGGAACGTCTGAAGGCGTGCTCCCACAATCGGAGAACCGAGATGGGCTGGTAGCCCGTCATGCCACTGGTTTGTCGGTAACCTTAGCGTCCTGGCGACTTGTGTTGGTTTGTTGGAAACCACGACCACGTCTAGCAGGCGTGGCTGTTCCTCTGCCACGTCCTCGAAAGGACTGAGGTCTAAAGGATTTGAACGAAGGTCCAGCGTACCTCCTTCTTGATACCGGTGGAGGCAATGGTAAGAAAACAGACTTACCTCCCGTAGCCTCAGTAATCCATGCGTCCAATTCAGGACCAAATAACTTCTTGCCATCGTAAGGCAACGCCTCTATACCTCGTTTGACCTCTGCCTCCGCATGATAAGCACGCAGCCAGAGTGCTCTTCGTGCCGTAACTAGCGACGATGAAATACGAGAAGTGAGCTGACAGACGTCAGTAGACGCTGTACAGAGATACTCTACAGCCTCACCCATTTGATTTGCAAGTAGTATCAGGTTTTCGTCATGTAAAGCAGATTTGAGTTCTGTAATCCATATTATGAGCGCCTTAGTGACCCAGATGCCAACCAATCCAGGTCTCAGCATTACTCCTGCTGCTACATACATGGACTTTAGCATAGTTTCTATCTTGCGATCTGAAGGGTCTTTAAGCGTAGTAGCTGCTGGCACTGGTATGGTTAATTTCTTGGTAAGCTTCGACACTGACGAATCAACTATTGGTGGATTCTCCCATGTACATGTTACAGAGTCGGGAAACGGGTAACTAGACTTAAATCTGCGAGGTATAGAAAACCGTTTATCTGGATTCTGTCGTGTTTCTACTAACATCTGATTAAGAGATTCCGAGACAGGAAAACTTATTGGAGTTTTTTGTCGTTTAGTAAATACGACCTGATCATTTGTGAGAGGCTCCTCAGTTTCAGTAAACTTCAGAGACTGATGCACCGCTCTGATGAGATCATCAATGCCGGAATTGTTAAAATCCTCACTATCTGACTCCACTTCGCCCTCCTCACCCTCATCTTGTTCCGTGAGGTCTGGCATGGAATCGTCAGAATGCAACATAGCAGAAACTGGAAAATCATAAGACATATGAAATTTATCCCGTTTACCCAAAATGGATTTGGACCTTACGCAAGGCGGAGACGCCTCCGTTAGTTCTGGTGGTCTCACTCTAGACTCAGATCTTGCCGTTTCCCGCTCCTGTCGAGCGGCGGTCAATTCTGATTGCAACCCAGCCAGTACATTTGCTAACATTTCCCAAGGAGGGGTCGGTGAGGAAATAGGCTGTAAAACTGGAGCAGAAATTGTATTCTGAACCGAATCCACAAAACATACTGTACATGTGGTAGATCCATCCGGTAACACACTGCTACAGACTTTGCAATTATGCTTTTTAGTTTTTGCTGGTGCCTTACTCATTATGGCGACAGACAATACAATACACAAACACAGACACTTGCACGACTCAGTAAAATAGTAGTAAGGTGTCTCTATATATATATATATATCTGGCCAAGTGCAGTACACGTGGCCAGTACTATGAAATGTGATCCCAAATTCCCACTAACACCCCTGCGCCTCCGGTGGAGTAGAGATGTAGTACTGGAACGTTCTGGAATCACAGCAGGAAGACACAGGAAGCATGGTTAAAAATGGCTGCCATGCTTATACATACAATCACAGTGCAGGTTCTATTCCCACTGATATCCTAAATAGCCAGTGTAACCATCCCTGCCAGTCCTACATATATATATACATCATACTGCCATGTTGCTGCTGTACCTTCTCCCCCCACCCCACCCCCGCAGATGCAGTGAGGGCCGGGCAGCGGGTTCGTGGGGAAGCCAGCGGGCCCTGGAAGCGGGACGGGGAGCACGCTGTGAAGCGCCATGAGTAGCAGAGCAGCTGAACAAGCGGCGGCGTGAGCAGCGGCCGGGCTTCTGAGAAGCGGCGGCCGGAGCAGCGGGCGGGCTATGCGAAGCAGCGGCCGGAGCAGCGGGCGGCTATGAGCAAGCGGTGGCCGGAGCAGCGGGCGGTCCATGAGACACGGCGGCCGGAGCAGCGGCGGCGCCTGCAATCAATGTCCCCACACCTCGGGGCGGCAGCGGGAGCTGTCCGCCCCGCACACATACCTGCCCTTCGTTGTGATGAGGCTCCGACGGGGCTTCTCAGTAAGCGCCGGCCAGCCTGTGTACAGAAGATCTGTGTGTGGCTGTGAGGGTGCTCATTTAGTGAGGACCGACACGCCCCTGCTGCTATCAGCAGCTTGCACTATCCCTGACCCTGCCTTTTGGAAGGGGGAAAGGGATGTAATAAAAATAGAAAAAAATATTCCAAAAATAAAATAAAATTCAAAGTAATTGTGGACTCAGCCACAGAGCTGTTACTACGTCGAGCACAGAAAAAACACTGAGGTACTCGGGGATATGGAGTGGTGGAGTGTTCTAAATTTAAATATTCAGTGCTGTTTCCTGCGGAAGCCGTCCATATCCCAAGAGTACTCCAGTGACCCCTAGTGGATGAAAAAGAAAAATGGGGTCCCTTGACAGAGCTACAAGCCTAAATGCTTTGATCAAAATATGAACTAAATCCAAATGCTTTATTATGGTGAGTGTAGAGCCGCTGTGATCTTTATACAGGGCATTCGAAAAGTGCCTCCGCAATGACTGTGCTGTAAGCAAGTCTCCCTGCAGAGAATGTGTGATCACATAATTGTTTTTAAGCACTTTATTTATATGAAATAAGAGAATGTTATGTACTTGGGCCATTCCATGAAAAGGATTAAAAATATACCATTCGTGACAGTGTAAATAAAAAAATCTGTAGCTAGCGCTCACTCTAGGTGAGTGTGCTGATCACTGAGGAAGGAGTATTTTAATTTTGAAGGGCAAAATTTTAGATGTGAAATATCGCTATACCTACAGTAGCTGTAGCAATACATACATCTAGAATTTTGCCATTCAAAGTTAAAATATTCCCTCCTCACTGATCAGCACCCTCACCTAGAGCGAGCAATATGTAGCTGTGAATCTTAAGTTTTTAACATACAGTAGGTTGACCAGTTAATTATAGCTTTTTCGCATAGGTTTTCATAAAAAAAAATAACACTCTTAATTTGGAGTTGAGGGGAATTCCTAAGTCTAACAAGAGAGGGTAAGATTATGCACAGACCTGATCCCAAGGGATCTGTGTATAAGTGTAGTATTATTCTAGACCAACATATATGAGCAATATCAGAATTTATTCATTAGCATAGCTCAGTTGGTGGTGCTCCCATGCGTCATACATTATAACATATGTAAGGAAGAGAAGAAAGAAGACTCTTAAGAGTGCCCCAACAAAAAGAGTCTTCTTTTCTTCTCCCTTACACATAGAATTATTAAGTTTAAGTTTTCTTTACAAAACAGTGGTGGACTTGGCTTGTCCCATAAGTGACAACTACATCTTGTGATATTGTGTTGAGTGTAACGGAGGGGAAAAAAAAATTCTACCTAAAAAAAAAGTTAAGAAAGTGAAGTTTAGATGTATTATGCTGCCATGCTAATATGAGGATATTGTTATACTATGTTTGGTTTACATTCTGTGCATGGCGCAAAAGACAACAACAACCCATAAAAACCTATCAGATGTAAGCTTTGCAGTCTAGCGTTGCCAAACTTAAGACAGACAATGTCTTATTGGTTTCTAAGTATTAGTAAACAATATCAAAACAGCATGACATTGACAAAGAATCAGTATTACATATGTTTTTATCTGGACAAGTAAAACTTTAGAATACGGATGACCAAACATCCCAAGCATGTCTCACAAATACCTTTCAGAAGACTCTTCATAGATGCTGTGACAATCCGAGCTCTCCAACATTAAGCTACGACTGAGTTTCTGCATTCCAGGGTAGTGAAAATTAGCAAATGAATGTGACATGGGAGATGTTTTACTTCCAGGCTCAGCCAATCTCTTATCATGACCACTCAGCCCACATGTTAGCCCATCCAGGGCCGGGTTCAGTGAGCGTGACATGTATGCATCAGCTGACTGTGGGCGTCTCATAGGTGAGGAAGGGTATGGGGAGAGTTTGCTGATGAGTGGGGTAAGAAGATCGGCATAGCCTGCTTTGCTGGGCTTCATAAGTTTGTCAACATGAATATTCAGGGTCTTCTGTTCAAAGGCACAAGAGAACACAGTAGGAGGCAAGTTCTGAAGCCAAGATAGAAGACTTAAGTCCAGATCATCACATCCATTGCCACAAAGGAGGTCTATTCCAACCAGGACCTCGCTCTCTGTAATCTCCTCCCCAGTGGCCTTGCTCTGGCAGAATTCCACACAGCATTCATACAGCAGGCCCTTCATGATGAGCTGAAACAACCGGTTATTACTGGCCTTAAATCCTGCCTCACTTAGCTTTCGATCAGCAGGGATAAACTCAGCTACCATGGCACAGGATTCTTCAAAGCAGTGCACACGTGCGGTGCTAGGATTCCAGTCCTTGAACTCTGCGTGGTTTGTGAGCCTCGGCAGTGTAAGCAGAAGACACAACTTGCTATAATCGTCCTTAGAAGAACAGTACTCCTCTAGAGCATGGAGACATTTCACAGCTTCTTGCATTGTAAATTCCATCTGCAATAGAACAAAAACATTTTCACTTGTACCTACTCACTTACAGTTTGCACAATTTCTACAGTGAAACATTGGGAACCATTGCATTAGTTGCTGTAGCTGAGCATCATAAATAGCACAACCGCAACTCCCGTACTTACAAGAATGCAGGAGATATCAGCAATAAAAATAGCTTAATAAAAATGTAATTCTAATATAATCATGTGGAAAAAGGAGAATTATGGTAAGAACTTACTGTTTATTAAATCTCTTTCTGTGAGGTACACTGGGCTCCACAGGGAATGACATTGGGGTGTACAGTAGGATCTTGATCCGAGGCACCAACAGGCTCAAAGCTTTGACTGTTCCCAGAATGCCTAGCGCCGCCTCCTCTATAACCCCGCCTCCGTGCACAGGAGCTAAGTTTTTGTTAACCAGTCCAATGCAGTAGCAGGCAAGAGACGGCAACTATTAGTAGCCACATACACCACATTCTCACGAAAGGAGAAAGTGTCAGCAGCTAATGCCATACCAACCCAAGGAAGCTAAGTGCGTCAGGGTGGGTGCCCTGTGGAGCCCAGTGTACCTCGCAGAAAGAGATTTAACAACGATAAGTTTTCTGCTGCGGGGTACACTGGGCTCCCCAGGGAATGACATTGGGGATGTCCTAAAGCAGTTCCTTATGGGAGGGGATGCACTGTACCGGGCACAAGTACCCGGCGTCCAAAGGAAGGCTCCTGGGAGGCGGAAGTATCGAAGGCATAGAACCTTATGAACGTGTTCCCTGAGGACCATGTAGCCGCCTTGCACAATTGTTCAAGGGTCGCACCACGGCGGGCCACCCAAGAAGGTTCAACCGACCGAGTAGAATGGGCCTTTATGGTAGCAGGAGCTGGAAAGCCAACCTGTACATAAGCATGTGCAATCACCATTCTAATCCATCTGGCCAGGGTCTGCTTGTGAACAGGCCAGCCACGCATGTGAAAACAAAACAGAACAAAGAGAGAATCCGACTTCTGATGGAGGCAGTTCTCTTCACGTAGATACGGAGAGCCCGTACCACATCCAAAGACCGCTCTTTGGAAGACAATTCAGGGATGCCAAGGCCGGAACCACAATCTCCTGATTAAGGTGGAAAGAAGACACCACCTTAGGTAAATACCCGAGACGTGTTCTAAGAACCGCCCGATCACGGTGAAAAATCAGATATGGTGACCTACAAGACAAGGCACCCAGATCCGACACCGTTCTAGCAGAGGCAATAGCCAGCAGAAACAATACCTTAAGAGAAAGCCACTTAAGGTCTGCAGATTCAAGAGGCTCAAACGGAGACCCTTGCAACGCCTCCAAAACCAGCGACAAGTCCCAAGGGGCCACAGGCAGGACATAGGGAGGTTGAATCCGCAACACACCCTGAGTGAACGTATGTACATCAAGTAACGTCGAAATTTTTCTCTGGAACCAAACCGACAAGGCAGAATTATGAACATTGATGGAGGCCAGACGAAGATCCAAGTCCAGGCCCTGTTGTAGAAACGCCAAAAGTTTGACCGTACTAAACTTGTAAGCGTCATGATTGTTAGATGCGCACCAAGCAAAGTAAGAATTCCAGACCCTATGGTAAATCCGAGCCGAAGCCGGTTTCCAGGCCTTCAACATGGTTTGAATGACCGCCTCAGAAAATCCTTTGGCCCTCAAGACGGAAGCTTCAAGAGCCACGCCGTCAAAGCCAACCGGGCTCAATCCTGATATACACAGGGGCCCTGAACAAGGAGATCAGGGTGCGGTGAAGTAGAAGAGGATGCTCTATCGAAAGACCCTGAATGACTAAGAACCAATGCCATCTGGGCCACGCGGGAGTGATCAGAAGTAGGATTCCTCCTTCTTGCTTGAACTTCCGTATTACTCTGGGCAGAAGTGACACCGGAGGGAACACGTATGGCAGCTGAACGTTCCATGGAATTGCCAGTGCATCCACGAATGCTGCTTGAGGATCCCTTGTCCTTGCTCCGAAGACCGGAACCTTGTGATTGTGGCGAGACGCCATCAGGTCCACATCTGGAAGGCCCCACCTGTCTACAAGCAGTTGAAACACCTCTGGATGGAGGCTCCACTCTCCGGCGTGTACGTCCCGACGACTGAGAACGTCCGCTTCCCAGTTTAGGAACCCCGGAATGAACACTGCCGATATGGCTGGCAGATGGCGTTCCGCCCACTGAAGAATCCGTGATACTTCCCTCATTGCCATGCGGCTTCAAGTGCCACCTTGATGATTGATGTACGCCACCGTGGTGGCGTTGTTCGACTGTACTTGAACAGGTCTGCTCTGTATTAGATGCTGGGCCAAGTTCAGAGCATTGAACACCGCCCGCAGTTCCAGAATGTTTATCAGGAGGAGAGACTCCTCCTTGGTCCACCGACCCTGAAGGGAGTGTTGCTCCAACACCGCGCCCCAACCTCTCAGACTGGCATCCGTCGTCAGAAGGATCCAGTTGGAGATCTGAGAAGGGACGACCCCTTCTCAGTGACAGACGGACCTCCGGAAACAAGGAGATCATTTGAGACCTGATCCGGTGAGGCAGGCCGTCCCACTTGGCAATAATACGCTTCTGGAGCGTACTCCACCATGTCGAAAGCAGACACCATGAGACCTAGCACTTGCATTGCCGAATGTATCGACACTTGCGGACGAGATGGGAAGCATCGAATCCTGTCCTGAAGCTTCTGAACTTTCTCCTGAGACAAGAAAAACCGCTGGTTGGGAGTGTCCAAAAATGCCCCCAGGTGCACCATGCTCTCTGCAGGGACCAGGGAAGATTTCTTCCAGTTGATGAGCCACCCGTGGGATTGCAGAAACTGGATAGTCAGATCCAGATGGCGTAGGAGGATTTCTGGGGAATTTGCCAGGATCAACAAGTCATCCAGGTACGGTAGGATCCTGATCCCTTGACAGTGGATAACAGCCGCCATGACCTTGGTGAAAACTCGCGGAGCCGTGGTCAAACCAAAAGGTAACGCCCAAAATTGGAAATGGAGGTTGCCAAACGCAAACCTCAGGTACTGCTGATGCGACGCTGCAATGGGAATATGCATATAATACCCAGGTTCTAATGCCAGAACAATAAAGCGAAGAGTTTCCACACGAAACTTGGAGACCCTCACAAATTTGTTCAAGGACTTGAGGTTGAGAATGGGCTGGGAAGAACCATTCGGTTTGGGGACTAGGAACAATGTTGAATAGTACCCCCTGCCCCTCTGAGCCAGAGACACCTGTACTACCACCCGAGGGGCCAGGAGGGACTGTACCACCGAATAAAGATTTTTTGCCTTCACCTGATCCGAAGGGACGTCTGTCAGGCAAAATCGATGAGGGGGACGATTCTTGAAGGATACGGCGTAACCTCGAGTGACGACTTCCCATACCCAGGCATCGGAAGTGGTCTTCAACCATTCCTCGGAAAACCCTAGAAGTCGGCCCCCCACCCTGGGATCCCCCAGAGGGAGGTCCGCCCATCATGCGGCAGGCTTGTCAGTTTTGGAAGCAGGCTGACGGGCAGCCCAGGCCCGTTTGGGTTTGGGCTTATTGGGTTTGGAAGTGCGAACCTGTCTTCGGGTACGCCTGACCTTTTGCTTTCCCTGAAGGACGAAAGGAGCGAAAGGGAGTACTCTTAGCCTACGGCACCGAAGGAGCGGTACTAGGTAGACATGCTGTTTTAGCAGAAGCTAAGTCAGCTACTATCTTGTTGAGGTCTTCTCCGAAAAGAATGTCTCCCTAAAAAGGGAGTACCTCCAGGGTTTTCTTAGAGTCCATGTCCACAGACCAGTACCGTAACCAGAGAATTCAGCGAGCCAAAATGGACGTAGTAGAAGCTTTGGCCGCCAGAATACCGGCATCAGAAGCCGCCTCCTTAATATAATGAGACGCTGTGACAATATATGACAGCCATTGTCTAGCATGATAAGAAGCGTTGGAAGGCAACTCCGCCTCCAGCTCCTGAGCCCACGCTTCAACAGCCTCTGCAGCCCATGTCGCTGCAATGGTGGGCCTATGCGCTGCACCAGTTAGGGTATAAATTGCCTTTAAACAACCCTCCACACGCTTATCTGTCTGTTCTTTCAGAGACGTGACGGTAGTTACAGGCAGAGCTGAGGATACCACCAGCAGCGTCACCTGCGAATCCACTGGCGGGGGTGTTTCACAATTTTTACTTAGCTCCGCTGCGAGGGGATAGCGAGCCAGCATCATCTTGTGAGGTGTGAATTTCTTTCCTGGATTTTCCCAGGACTCCTGACGTATGTCAACTAAATGGTCAGAATGAGGTAAAACTTGTTTAACCACTTTCTGACGTTTAAACCTGTCCTGTTTCTTAGGGGCATCATCAGGCTCAGGGTCATCAGTAATTTGAAGAATGGTCCTGATAGCCTCCAACAAGTCAGGAGCTTCCACCTGTGAAACAGCTACCCCATCAGAAGCGTCGGGATCAGAATCTGTGAGGTCAGTATAAACACCATCCTCATCAGACGAGGTGTCTGGGACGTTGGTGGATTGTGAGGAAGTAATGGCCCACTTAGAGGACCCCTTGGTCTTAGATGGGCAAGGGTTAGACTTCTGAGTAGTCAGTGATTGGTTCAATTGCTGTAACTGAGCAGACAGTTGATCTGCCCATGGTGGGCTAACCGCGGGGATCATAAGCGGTTGTACCGGCACAGGAGGTCCCATAGTTAGTCTAGTTACCAGTCTAGTTACCAGTGTATTCAATAGCGTGGAGAAGGTAGCACAAGGTGGGTCATTTTAAACCCCCATTGCTACAGTCCCACTTGGGGGTAAGGTTCCCCCAGAACCTGAACCCTCAGCTGCTATATTTTCCTCAAATGTGTCTGCGGCGTCACCACCACGCAATGTGGGATCAGCCCCAGCACCATTGCCCTTTGTAGCCGACATATCCAAAAGCTCAATGCAAGGCAACACAGTACAATATTCAGCAGCACAATACCTGACAAGAATCCCCTGTGCAGTGTAATCAGCACAAACAGGGAATTCAAGAGGTATATCGTGACTAAAAATCAGAGAAAAATACACACTGAGTATATCCTGTGAACTACCTATATTAAATGATAAAACTGACGCACTTAGCCCTCTCAGGTTATAGAATATAGGGATAGCAATCTGAGTGAGATACATGAAATGGAGGTCACACAGCAGCTATAAGCACACACACACATAGTCACAATGTACAATGCAGAAATTATGACATGCAATAAAACTGCACTGGACTAGCAATACAGAGTAGAACTATGTATAGCTATACACTAAATAGATATAACATTGCACAGTAAAGACTGGATGTATATCACAGAGTACTTGTACTACATAACCCTGACTAAATGCACTCTTTCTTGTCAGCAGACATGTAGAATACTTAAGTCTCCTGTAAAATGCACAGCGCTGACATGCAGGCGGCTTTACAGAGGAAGATTTGCCCAAACAGTCCCAGGATCAGCTCAGCTTGTCCTAATGGCGCCCAAACGCTGATGGAGTGAGGGAGAGAGAGATGCAGCTCCAGGGCGGGAACATTTACTCTAAATGGCGCCCTGGTGCTGGGGGAGGGGCTATAGGTCAAAGCCTTATCCCCCTGTTGGACTTCACAACTGGGTACTGTGGGCTTATATAAACGGTTTATGAGCGAAAACCGACCTGCGCCCTTGCCCTGGTGGTCTAGTGGGGTCCCTATACTACCACAGTGTCCACACTGGCCGCGCGGGATCATGATTTACAGCGGGTCCCGCCGAGGGGACCCACTTACCTCCTCGCTGAGTGCGGCCACGCGATCCAGAACAGCGGTCGTGTGTGTGACTAATTGGAAGAAAACTGGAGTCTCAGCTGTAGGTACCCGGCAACCAGGGCATGGGAGTGTACAGCGCCGCAGGGGGAGGTGATGGAGCTGCAGCAGGAGATGTCTGACTGACATCTAACACAGACAGTGTCTCTGCTGCAGCCCCTGAAGTCTTCATTTTTCTTTAAAAGCTTCTTCACAGGGCTGCAGGAGCAGCCCCCCTCTTGTATGCCTGCTTACTGCATGGCACCAACTACAAAACTGAGCTCCTGTGCATGGAGGTGGGGTTATAGAGGAGGCGGCGCTAGGCATTCTGGGAACAGTCAAAGCTTTGAGCCTGTTGGTGCCTCGGATCAAGATCCTACTCTACACCCCAATGTCATTCCCTGTGGAGCCCAGTGTACCCCGCAGCAGAAAATAGGATTTTAATACCTACCGGTAAATCCTTTTCTCTTAGTCCGTAGAGGATGCTGGGCGCCCGTCCCAGTGCGTACTGTATCTGCAGTTATTAGTTGTGGTTACACACATGTTGTGTTACGTTTATTGTCAGCATGTTGCTGCAATTGTTCATGCCGTTGGCTTGTGTTCTGTTCAATGCCACGTTGTGCGGCATGCATGAGGTGTGAGCTGGTATGAATCTCACCTTAGTTTAACAATAAATCCTTTCCTCGAAATGTCCGTCTCCCTGGGCACAGTTCCTATTACTGGAGTCTGGAGGAGGGTCATAGAGGGAGGAGCCAGTTCACACCCTTTCAAAGTCTTAAAGTGCCCATGTCTCCTGCGGATCCCGTCTGTACCCCCATGGTTCTATAGTGACCCCAGCATCCTCTACGGATTAAGAGAAAAGGATTTACCAGTTAGTATTAAAATCCTATTTTCTCATACGTCCTAGAGGATACTGGGGTCACCATAGAACCAAAGCTCTAGAACGGGCGGGAGAGTGCGGATGACTCTGCAGCACCGACTGACCAAACTTAAGGTCTTCATCGGCCAAGGTGTCAAACTTGTAGAACTTTGCAAATGTGTTTGACCCCGACCAAGTAGCTGCTCGGCAAAGTTGCAATGCCGAGACCCCCCCGGGCAGCCGCCCAGGATGAGCCCACCTTTCTAGTAGAATGGGCCTTCACAGATTCCGGTAACGGCAATCCAGCCGTGGAATGAGCATGCTGAATCGTGTTACAGATCCAGCGTGCAATGGTCTTCTTGGAAGCAGGACACCCAACCTTGTTGGGAGCATACAGGACAAACAGAGCCTCTGTTTTCCTAATCTGAGCCGTTCTGGCGACATAAATCTTCAAAGCTCTGACCACATCCAGAGATTTTGACTCAGCGAAGGCATCAGTAGCCACAGGCACCACAATAGGTTGGTTCATGTGGAAAGAGGAAACCACCTTCGGTAGAAATTGTTGACGTGTCCTCAATTCAGCTCTATCTTCATGGAAGATCAAATAAGGGCTCTTGTGAGACAAGGCCGCTAACTCAGACACCCGCATTGCAGATGCCAAGGCCAACAGGATGACCACTTTCCAAGTGAGGAATTTCAACTCCACCTTCCGTAAAGGTTCAAACCAATGTGATTGAAGGAACTGCAACACCACATTAAGATCCCATGGTGCCACTGGAGGCACAAATGGAGGTTGGATGTGCAACACGCCTTTCACGAAAGTCTGAACTTTTGGAAGGGAGGCCAATTGTTTCTGAAAGAAAACCGATAAGGCTGAAATCTGTACCTTAATTGAGCCCAATTTTAGGCCAGCAGCCACACCTGCTTGTAGAAAATGGAGAAAACGTCCTAGCCGAAACTCTTCCGTGGGAGCCCCCTTGGATTCACACCAAGAAACATATTTCCTCAGGGGCGTGGTTACGATGGGCATGGAGTAGCACGTACTGTGCTGAGCTCTTCTGCCCGAATATCCTAAAATATATCCTGCAAGCTCTCCCCCGGGGTAAAAAGGTGACCCGCACTTGCCTTGCTGCAGGGTGCACCCTTCGGAGTGTTTGCTGCCCGTTCTGCTCTCCTGTGGGGGTGACTGGCCGACAGGACGATCCCGGCCTGGGTGCTGCCGTGCCACGTGGGTCACTGTGCTCTACAACTGCTTCATCTGTCGCGCTGCCGGGGAGAGGTCTGCGGCTGTGAGTGCTCCCTGCCTCCCCCTCCTGCTGCCGCCCAGACCCGCTGCTGTACGGAGGGCTCCGGACTCCCCTGCTGCGGCCGCGGCTGGCCGCGCTACTTCCGGCCGGTGGCTGGAGCAGTCGCACTCGAGGTCTACCTTGCTCCACTGAGCTTAGTGTACCCCCCCTGCTCCCCCTTGTGTCTGCTGCCTCCTGCTGGAGAAGCCACACTCCTGCTGCCCCTGTCCTCCTGTTACACATAATGGAGTGGTAGGGGGGAGACTACACCTATAAGCTTCCCTGGTACTCCCAGCTGCAGCCTCTGGTACCCCTGCTGGAGCTACTGAATTGGGGCTACCCTTCCAAAGCCTACTGACCTGTTTCAGATTCTGGGGTGATCCTCTGTAGGGTGCCCCTGTGTGCCTGTGCAAAGGCTGCATATTCCCTGCTTGGAATATCTCACTGTGGCTTTTTACATTTTCATTATATATATCCAGCTGGAGGCTGCTGGCCCACCACTGTGTGATTCCTGATTTGTTGATATAACACTGGCTGGAGGCCTGCCTGCTTGTTTTACCATAACTTTCTCATTCAGTGCTGCAACTCCGTTTAGGGGTGACTATTGAATACTGTGGGGAAGACTTAACAGGCTGCGGCCAGGCCTGAAAAATACGCTAGAAATCCCCCTGCGCAAAATAAGAGGCCGGGGGGGGGGGGGGATGGGTGTCGCAGGATGGTTCCTCTCCCCCCTCTCCGGCTATGAGTGCTGGCTCCAATCCCCCTGAGGCTTCAGAGGATGCTATCCAAAGGGTACTGGAGCCAGCGAAGGCAGGTTAGCCGACTCAACCTTCACTTAAGTGCAATCCGATCTTTCCATAATCCATCAGGATCTACAACGAATTAGAGAGAGAGTGGGGGAGGCGGAAACCCGCATTTCTACTGTTGAGGATACTGTGGCTTCGTTTGGACGACGCACCACTACCCTTGAATCCCAGATGACGGAAGTGCAGAAAAAATTAACCGACATGGAGGGGCGTCTGAGAAGAAATAACATTCGGTTTGTGGGCTTGCCTGAGAAGGAAGAGGGTGTTGCACCTGAGCAGTTTCTGGAGAAGTGGCTTACAGACTTCTTTAAAAAACGGATGCTTTTACGTCACACTTCGCGGTGGAACGAGCACATAGAATCCCTATGCGGCCACTACCGCCGGGCGCTCCTCCTCGTACATTTATAGCGAAATTCCTTCACTACAAAGATCAAGACATGGTACTTACCCTGGCACATACCAAAGGCCCACTCAAATGGAATGGTACCCGGATCTCGGTTTTTCCTGATTTTGCGGTTGATATTCAGAAGGAGAGAGGCCAATTTCTTCCAATTAAGAGACGCCTCCGGGAACTTAATATCCCTTATGCTATGCTATTTCCCTCAAAATTGCGGGTCGTCGCGGGAGGAGAGACAAAATTCTTCATGACCCCACGGGAGGCGGCGGCGTGGCTTGACCGGCAGTTCCCGGCAGGGCGCGCTCTGGCAAATGACTGAATGCTGATGCTGTCCGCTGACCGGGCTACGATTTGTCTTTAAGTATATATGTATACAGTTGCTGTATTAATGTTTATTGATTCTTTCCTTCTAGCGGGACGATACAAACCTTATTGTCAGTATACTAAATGTTACACTTGATATTGGGCCCCTGTATTTTCCGGTGTTGGGTGCCTGTTTGGCCCTGGGGGGGGGGGGGGAGCAATGCCTGCCTTTGGCCACTGTATTTTTTGTCCTCTTTACTAGTTTTTAAGTTGTTGGGAGGTTCTTAGGGATTAGGTATGCCAAAGTTCGGTCCGGTATACAGGGTGGGGGGTTGTATGGGGGGGGGGGGGGGGGGGACAGGGGATTTAGTTTGTTGATGTTTTTTAAGCATTGCTGTTGCGACATGCTTAGAGTAACCTTTTTCAATGGGTTGCTTTTCTATCTCTTTCAAATGGCTTCAATGTTTTGGGCACATTTAGCACTTGCTGCTATTATATATTATGGCATCACTTAGTCTAAAAATTTTATCCTGGAATGAGCGGGGCCTTAATGATAAAATTAAAAGGGCCTTAGTGATTAGGCAAATTAGGCAGTACTCTGCAGATATTATGTGTCTTATGGAGACGCACCTGGAGGGAGCCAAAGTTTTATCTCTTAAAAAGCCATGGGTCGGGTGGTCATACCACTCCACACATACCTCCCATTCCAGAGGCGTCTCCATCCTGATTCGCAGATCTGTCCCGTCTGTCTTGGGTCAGGTTCAGGTAGATCAGTGGGGTAGATATATTTTTCTTAAATGTCAGATAAATTCTGTGTCTTTATTATTGTTAGCTGTCTACATTCCTCCGCCGTACTCCCCCGGAGATTCTACGCAAGGCTGCTGATTTTATGACCCTTTACCCCAACATGCCCGCTGTCTGCATAGGGGACTTTAATAATGTCTTGGATCTCAGTGTGGATAGATTCAGCACCAATACTACTGTGCCCCGTCCACGTCCGGGTAAATTTGCACTGTTGGTGGAGGGTATGGGTTTGGTGGACGTCTGGAGGGCACATCATCCAGCTGCTCGACAGTTCTCCTGCTTCTCCCCTGCTTACTCCTCCTTTTCTAGGATTGATATGGCCCTGGTCTCCCCCTGTTTACTTCCTAAGATTGTCGATGTCCAGTATGCAACTAGAGGTATCTCTGACCACTCCCCAATACTATTGAATTTGGATACTGGGGGTACCCGGGGGCAAGTATTTTGGAAATTTTATTCATTCTGGCTTTCACAAATGGGTACTGGTGCGGAGCTTGAGCATGCATGGCGGGAGTTCCTGGAGCTGAACGGGGGAACTGTTAGTCCAACAATCCTCTGGGATGCATTTCAAGCCTTTATACGTGGTTCCTTAATTAGACGGGTTGCTACTTTAAAAACTGGCTACAAACGCCAAGAAATGGAACTTGAAGCGTCATGTAGGTCCCTAGAAATCCAATATTTATGAGATGGATTGGTATCCTCCAAGGACGCATGGTTGCTTGCACAGTCCAAATGGAGGAACGGTCTGTCTGATAAAGCCAAATACCATTTGCTGTATGCCCAACACTCATATTATGCCACAGGCGACAGACCTGGTACTTATTTAGCACATTTAGCGGCGACAGATAAATCTTCTAATACTGTCCTTGCGATATGCGGGGATGACGGTGAAACAGCGGACCAATTTGTTGCTTATTATAAAAGTCTGTATAGTACAAGATTATCGGCTGATTTAATGGAAATAAATAATTATCTTGCCGGTATACCATTGCCCTCACTCTCTAATGAGGCGGTTGAATTCCTGGATTCCCCTTTGTCATTGACGGAGATTAAAACAGCCATTAAATTGTTTCCTGGAGGCAGGGCACCAGGGCTAGACGGTATTCCTATGAAGCTCTATAAGAAGCATATTGACTTTTATGGACCCAAATTGCTTGCTCTGTTCGATGACTTGTTGGAATTCGGTTCACTGCCAGATTCTATGGCAGAGGCTTTGATAATAGTACTTTTAAAACCAGATAAGGATCCAGAGCGGGTAGATTCGTATAGACCTATCTCGTTACTTTCTACTGATGTCAAGGTCTTAGCCAAGATCCTGGCACTCAGACTAAACTCTGTTATCACCCAAACTATTCACACAGATCAGACTGGTTTCGTGCCGGGCGGTCCACTCTAACTAACCTTAGGCGTTTGTTCACACACTTACAGGGCCCTCGTGGGGACGCCGACACTTCTGTCATAGTGTCTCTTGACGCTGCTAAAGCTTTTGATTCAGTGGAGTGGGCGTTCTTTTGGGGGTCTATGGCCCGCTTCGGCATTGGACCACGCTTTATACGATGGGTCAAGCTACTATACTCTGCCCCATTAGCCAGGGTCTCGATAAACGGATTAATCTCCTCTGCATTTCCTCTAGCCAGGGGTACAAGGCAGGGCTGCCCACTATCCCCTATTCTTTTTGCTCTGGCAGTGGAGCCCTTAGCGTGTCTGGTGCGTTCTGACTCGCGGGTGGGGGGGGTTCCGGGTGGGCCTCGTCACGGACAAAATTGCTCTGTATGCGGATGATATTCTGCTGTTTATATCAGACTACTGCAATACCATGCCGCACGTACTGCGTATTATTGACACTTATGGCGGGTACTCTGGTTTATCCATTAACTGAGATAAGTCCTGCATACTGCCCTTCCGTGATGCTTGTCCTGGTGTCCCGGCCGTGGCCCTCCCTCTTCGCTGGGTGGACTCATTTAAGTACTTGTGAATCTGGGTCACAAATAATCCTTCTCAATACTTCTGCTTGAATATAAAACCTCATATGGATTATTTGTGTTCCCGTATTGCTGTGTGGGGGACTTTACCTCTAACTATAACGGGTAGAATTAATTTAGTGAAAATGGTGGCCCTGCCTAAGTTGCTGTATGCGCTACAACACTCCCCTGTTTATCTTCCAATAAAAACCTTTCGGAAAATAGACAGTCTTCTGTCCTCTATTGTATGATCTAACTACCGGGTCAGAATAAAATTAGACACCCTTACACGCCCATGCGACTCTGGTGGCCTGGCCCTCCCTAAATTCAGTTTATATTATCTAGCGGCACAAATGGTACATATCAGTAAGTGGTTACATGATCCTGCTAGAGATGAATTGATCTCCCGAATTCTCTATGTAATTGATCAGAATTGCACCCCATTACAACTACTGTTGAGTGACAATGTATCGATACTTAACCTCCCCGTTGTCAAACAAGCAATTATGGTATGGAGACAGACGCATAGATTGCTCCAGGGAGAGGGTTGGGACCCGGAAACGCCTTTGGCTTACGCACATACTCTTAACGAGCTTGCATCGTTACAGATATGGGGAGTGCAGTCTCTTGGGCAATTATATCATATGGGTATATTTAAGTCTTTC
The DNA here is from genome assembly GCF_028390025.1 of Pseudophryne corroboree. Lineage (NCBI taxonomy): Eukaryota > Metazoa > Chordata > Amphibia > Anura > Myobatrachidae > Pseudophryne > Pseudophryne corroboree. The sequence continues at coordinate 228,121,039 of NC_086452.1, read as the reverse complement.
CAACAATTGCAGGAGGATTATAATATTCCTACCTTCTATTTTTATCGATATCTACAACTCCGCCATGCTTGCCAAACTCAATCTGCAGACACTCCCCTGGTGCTCCGGGACACGCCAGTTCGGGAACTATTTGTTAATATCCAAAATTGCACTATTTCCATATTTTACTCAGCTCTACTACGTGCTTATCATGGTGAGGCCCTTCTCTCTCTTAAATCTAGATGGGAAAGTGATCTAGGGCCCATATCTAATGATACCTGGGAGGATGCACTGGGTGCCTCTAGACTGGCGACCACAGCGGACCGTTACCAACAGGTGCATCTTTTTGTTTTACACAGAGTCTATATTACTCCTGAGAGGTTAATGAGATTCGGAGAAAGAATGGATTCTAGATGCCCCAAATGTACTCTGGGTGGGGGCACTTTCTGGCATATGATTTGGTCCTGTAGGATAGTTCAGGCCTTCTGGCAGGAAGTACTTAAGATTATGGTTTCCACTGGTACACCTGCTGATGCGCTGTCCCCTCCTGTGTGTATACTGGCGGTGGTGGATGAGGAGTTGCTGGATGCCCCCTCCAGACGTTATGTTATCAACCTGTGTGCTCTTGCACAGGTTTCTATAGCCCGGTCGTGGATTGCACCTAATGGCCCAGATATTGATTCCTGGATTGCCCTAGTGAATACTACGGTGGCACATGAAAAATTTGTCTACATGTCCAGGAAAGTCATTACTAAATACTATGCGATATGGGATAGGTGGCTGGCATCGCCATATGTTAGGAGTGCTCACATTGCTACATCTGCAGATGCGAGATTAGCTTCAGCATAATATTTCCCGATGCTACCTGTAGAGGCTAGGAATTTGTACTGTTTGCACGATTATGTTATTTACTATGTTTCTCACCCAAGTTACTACTTTCTATATCTGATATGAATGTATACAACAGTTTTTGAATGACGACAGGACCACATAATGCCATTGGAATTCGTTGTATATTTTTTTATTTTCATTCTATTCTTATTTATAGGATTACAGTGTTATGTTTTATAGGTCTAATTACAGATAACGTCCGATTATGCTTATTTACTATTGTACGGTGGGATATATGTTGCTTGATATTGTTGCCATTAGCAATGCTTTTAGTTTTAGTTTGTGTTTTATTTTTTTGTATTGTAAACAAAACAAAAATATTCAATAAAAATTGTCGAATTTAAAAGAAAAGAAAAGAAACATTTCCTCCAAATACGGTGGTAATGTTTAGACGTTACCCCTTTTCTGGCCTGAATAAGTGTGGGAATCACTTCACTGGGAATACCCTTACGGGCTAGGATTTTGCGCTCAACAGCCATGCCATCAAACGTAGCCGCGGTAAGTCCTGATACACGCACGGCCCCTGTTGTAACAGGTCCTCGCGCAGAGGAAGAGGCCAGGGATCTCCTATGAGTAATTCCTGAAGATCTGGATACCAAGCCCTCCTTGGCCAGTCTGGGGCAACGAGGAACGCCCGGATCCTTGTTCTTCTTATGATCTTTAGAACTTTTGGAATGAGGGGAAGTGGAGGGAATACATACACCGACTGAAACACCCACGGTGTCACCAGAGCATCCACTGCAATTGCTTGAGGGTCCCTTGACCTGGAACAATATCTCTGAAGCTTCTTGTTGAGATGAGATGCCATCATGTCTACTTGAGGAACTCCCCAACGACTTGTCACCTCTGCGAAGACTTCTTGGTGGAGGCCCCACTCTCCTGGATGGAGATCGCGTCTGTTGAGGAAGTCTGCTTCCCAGTTGTCCACTCCTGGAATGAAGATCGCTGACAGAGAGCTTGTATGCTTTTCCGCCCAACGGAAAATCCTTGTGGCTTCTGCCATTGCCGCTCTGCTTTTAGTTCCGCCCTGACGGTTTATGTACGCTACTGCTGTTACATTGTCCGACTGGATCAGTACAGGCAGATCTCGAAGAAGATGTTCCGCTTGCAGAAGGCCATTGTAAATGGCTCTTAACTCCAGAACATTTATGTGGAGATAAGTTTCCTGACTTGACCATCTTCCTTGGAAATTTTCTCCCATTGTGACTGCCCCCCAGCCTCGGAGGCTTGCATCCGTGGTCACTAGGACCCAGTCCTGTATCCCGAACCTGCACCCCTCTAGGAGGTAAGAGCTGTGCAGCCACCACAGGAGTGATGCCCTGGTCTTGGAAGACAGGATTATCCTCCGGTGCATGTGTAGGTGGGACCCAGACCACTTGTCCAACAGGTACCACTGGAACACTCTGGCATGGAACCTGCCAAACTGAATGGCCTCGTAGGCCGCAACCATCTTCCCCAGCAACCAAATGCATTGATGGATTGACACTCTTGCTGGTGTCAGAATTTGTTTGACCAGACTCAAGTTCCAGAGCCTTTTCCACTGGAAGAAAGACTCTCTGTAGTTCTGTGTCCAATATCATTCCCAAAAACGACAACCGCTTCGTCGGAATCAGCTGTGATTTTGGCAAGTTTAGGAGCCAACCATGTTGTTGAAGAACTGTCAGGGGAAGTGCAACGTTTTGCACCAACTGGTCCCTGGATCTTGCCTTTATCAGGAGATCGTCCAAGTACGGGATAATCGTGACTCCTTGCTTGCGAAGGAGAACCATCATCTCCTCCATCACTTTGGTGAAAATCCTCGGAGCCGTGGACAGACCAAACGGCAACGTTTGAAATTGGTAATGACAATCCTGAATTGCAAACTTCAGGTAAGCCTGATGCGGAGGATAAATGGGAACATGTAAGTACGCATCCTTTATATCCACCGACACCATAAAATCCCCTTCCTCCAGACTGGAGATCACTGCTCGGAGAGACTCCATCTTGAATTTGAATTTCTTTAGGAAGAAATTTAGGGATTTCAGGTTTAGGATTGGTCTGACCGAGCCGTCCGGCTTCTGGACCACAAACAGGCTTGAATAAAAACCTTCTCCCTGTTGTGACTGGGGAACCCTGAAGATAACTTGATTTTGACACAACTTTTGTATTGCGTCGCAAACTACCTCCCTGTCCGGAAGAGAAGCTGGTAAGGCCAATTTGAAAAAACGACGAGGGGGAACGTCTTGAAACTCCAGCTTGTACCCTTGGGATACTATTTGTAAAACCCATGGGTCTAGGTCCGAACGAACCCAAAACTGACTGAGAAGTTTGAGACGTGCCCCCACCGGTGCGGACTCCCGCATAGGAGCCCCAACGTCATGCGGTGGAATTGGCAGAAGCCTGGGAGGACTTCTGCTCCTGGAAGCCTGACAAAGCTGGGGATCGTTTACCTCTTCCCCTTCCTCTAGTAGCAAGGAAGGAAGAACCTCTGCCTTTTCTGTATTTATTGGGCCGAAAGGACTGCATCTGATAGTGGTGCGTTTTCTTCTGTTGTGGAGGAACATAAGGCAAAAAGGATGACTTACCCGCGGTAGTCGTAGATATCAAATTATCAAGGCCGTCGCCAAATAAGGTCTTACCTTTATATGGTAGAGATTCCATACTTTTCTTGGAATCAGCATTCCATTGGTGAATCCACAACGCTCGCCTAGCTGAGACTGCTATGGCATTGGCCTTTGATCCCAAAAGACCAATATCTCTCGCAGCTTCCTTAAGGTATGCTGCAGCGTCCTTGATATAACCCAGCGTCAAGAGGATGCTATCCCTATCTAAGGTATCTATTTCAGAAGACAAGTTGTCTGCCCACTTTTCGATAGCACTACAAACCCACGCAGATGCAATGACAGGTCGGAGTAGCGTACCTGTGGTTGCATAAATGGACTTTAACGTAGTTTCTTGTTTACGATCCGCAGGATCCTTAAGGACCACTGTGTCAGGTGATGGGAGAGCCACCTTTTTAGACAAACGTGACAGGGCCTTGTCCAAAGTGGGAGGTGACTCCCACTTTAACCTATCCGCCGAGGGAAACTGATAAGCTACCGTAATTCTTTTGGGAATTTGAAACTTTCTGTCAGGACCTTCCCAGACTTTTTCAAATAGCGTGTTCAGTTCATGAGAGTGAGGAAATGTTATCTCAGGTTTCCTTTCCTAACACATACAGACCCTTTTATCAGGGACAGCCGGGTCCTCAGTGATATGTAATACCTCTTTAACCGCCACAATCATGTATTGAATGTTTTTTGCCAATTTTGGATCTAATCTGGAATCGCTATAGTCGACACTGGAATCAGAGTCCGTGTCGGTAGCAGTGTCTGCCAACTGGGCCAACGTACGTTTTTGTGACCCTGAGGGGACCTGACTTTGCAATAACATATCTTCCACAGATTTCTTGCATGTCTGGGTCTGAGACTCAGACTTATCTAGCCTCTTACTAATAAGAGCCACATTAGCATTCAAGGCGTTCAACACATTTACCCAATCAGGCGTCGGCGGTGCCGACAGGGTCACCCCCGCAGCCGTTTGTGTCCCTAATACAGCCTCCTCCTGGGAAGAGCCTTCAGCCTCAGACATGTCGACACACGTGCACCAAACACTCAGACACACCGGGCATATAGGGGACAGACCCACAGTAAAAAGTCTGTCAGAGAGACACAGAGGGGATTTGCCAGCTCACAACCCAGCGCTAAATCAACGGGGTCTGAAATCACCAAGAAATTGTCTCAGACCTATAGCGCTTTTACGATCACATATATTGCACCAATTTACATGCCTCCCCCCCTTTTTGCACCCCTGGTACTTGTCAGTGTGAGGAGGACCAGCGTCTCTGCAGCTTGCAGAGAGGAAATGGCGCCGTGAGCAAGAAGCCCCGCCCCCTTAATGGTGTGCTTCTGTCCCGCTCTTTCTAATATTTATACTGGCGGGGGTTAGGACAGTGCCGTGGCACTAATGTCCCCTCTTGCCAGTGGAATAATGAGGATGTTTTTTTGGCTGCCCAGGGCGCCTCCCCGCGCGCCCTGCACCCTGTATTGCTGTGTGTGGGAGCTTGGCGCGCAGCGTCTGCCCGCTGCGCGGTACCTCAGAAAATGCAGTCACTGAAGAAGAAGTCTTCTTTTCTTCTGTTACTCACCTGTCTTCTGACTTCTGGCTCTGTAAGGGGGTGACGGCCGGCTGCGGGAGTGAGCATCTAGGCGTACCCAGCGATCAGCACCCTCAGGAGCTAATGGTGTCCTGTAGCCAGAAGCAGAGCCCTTGAACTCACTAGAAGTGGGTCATACTTCTCTCCCCTAAGTCCCACGAAGCAGGGAGACTGTTGCCAGCAGCCTCCCTGAACATAAAAAAACCTAACAAAAGCATTTTTTAGAGAAACTCACTAGAGCTCCCTGTAGTGCGTCCAGTCTCACTGGGCACAATTCTAAAACTGGAGTATGGAGGAGAGGCATAGAGGGAGGAGCCAGTTCACACCCTTTCAAAGTCTTAAAGTGCCCATGTCTCCTGCAGATCCAGTCTATACCCCATGGTTCTATGGTGACCCCAGCATCCTCTATGACATATGAGAAACAGGATTTTGGTACTTACTTGTAAATCCATTTCTCCAATTCCACAGGGGACACTAGAGTTTCATTTTACAGTGGGTATAGTATTGTAGTCACCGGGGGCTGGGCACTTTAAGAATTTAGAAGTGTGACTGCTCCTCCCCCTCTATCCCCTTACAAGCGCCAGTCTTAGTAAAACGTGCCAAAGGAGAGCTGGAAGAATAACTTCAGAAGGGGAGTGAGCAAAGTACACACAAAAAAATAAACACCAATAGGTGTGAAACAAGAAGCAACAATCAATGAAAAACTGACAACATTCAGACATATAACAACATATAACCATGGCAGGAAGAACTGAACAGGGAAAGCCTGTAATAACATAGAACCATGGGTGGAATGAACAGTGCAGGGGGGGGGGGGGGGGTGTCCAGTGTCCCCTGTGGCATCGGAGAAATGGATTTACTGGTAAGTACCAAAATCCTGTTTTCTACTTCATCCACTAGAGGACACTAGAGTTCCATTTTACAGTGAAGATGTCCCAGAGCTCCCATCATGGGCGGGAATGCACTGAGAACCCTGCAACACAGCACGGCCATACTGCAAGGCAGAGGCTGCGAACGTGTCAAACCGATAGAACCGGACAAAAGTATGGCAGCCTAACCAATGGGCTGCCTGACAGAGCTGTTCCATGGAAACCCCGCGGGCAGCCACCCATGAGGTACCCACAGAGCGAGTAGAATGTGCTTTTATGGAAGCAAGAGGTTCCCCGGATGAGTCTATATAAGCCCGAAGTTCTGCCCACATAGATCCTGAGAGCCCTGACAATGTCCAGGGACTTGGAAGCAGGAGAGTCTTCAGGGAGAACCAGTACCACAATAGGTTGGTTAATGTGGAATGCTGATACCACCTTTGGAAGGAATTACATCACTGTGTGGAGTTCTGCTCTATCCTTGTGGAAGATTAAATATAGAGGACAACCAGAAAGAGCTCCAAGTTCGGAAACCCTGCTTGCCGAAGTCAGAGCTAGTAGTATGACCACCTTCCAGGATAGATATTTTAGGTCTACAGTGTCCAACAGGGATGACTGTAAAATTAAAAGGACATTGTCCAGATTCCACGGAGCAATGGGCGCAATAAACGGTGGTTGAAGATGGACAACCCCTTGTGGAAAGGTCTGTACCTCTGGGAGTAATGCCAGTTTCTTTTGGAAGAAAATGGATAGTGCAGAGACCTGTACTTTCAGGGATCCCAGTCGTAATCTGGACGAAAACCTGACTGCAGGAAAAGAAACAGACGAGGCATCTTGAAGACAACTGGAGACGTTCCCCAACGCTCACACCAGGCTATGTACACCTTCCAGATGCTATGGTTGTGTTTTGAAGTAACTTCCTTTCTAGCCCTAAGCATAGTAGGGATAACGGATGATGGAATACCTATGTTTCTTAGGATTACCCTTTCAACAACTACGCTGTCACAAAAAGTCACCTTAAGTCTGGATAGACAAAAGGACCCTCTTGAAGCAAATCGTCTTGCAGAGGCAGAGGCCACGGGTCGTCCTCCAGAAGCAGTTGTATGTTGGAGTACCAAGTTCTGCGTGGACAATCTGGGGTCACCAACAGAATGTTGTACTAAAAGCAAAAGGGGAGGAGATTGTTGTTGCACAAAAAACAGTGTCTCTATATTTCTTTGATATATATTTGAGTATTCGAAACCCCTAATAACAATAGTTTAGAACATTTAATATCCGTTGTTTGGGGTGCTACCACAGATCATGTAATTGTTGAGAAAAACACAAAGAGAGGAAAAGGGGATGTTTCTGGTGCACTATAAATTTAAAATATAACTTTTAATCAATTTATTAAAATAAATTATATTTATTATTTCATCTGAAGTCTTACAGATGAATTGTATGCGAAATATCTTAAAAAACATATAAAGAAATGGTGCAAGAATTGACAGCACTGTGAACAGTAAAGAAAAAGAATAAGTGTTACAATAAATGTATTAAAAAACATCTGGGCGTCTTTTATTGTGTCTATTCACTCTGCAAAAACATATTTATGTAGATCACTGAAACGTAATACCTCATTCTTAACAGTGTTTCAGTTATGTTCCAATTATGATACAAATGTTACTCTTTTAGCTCATCCAAAGAATCTGGCACATTGCCCAGAGTGATGACTATATTTTGTATTGTAGGCTGTTGATCAGTCCTTCATTTGGAGGAAATCTAATAAATAAGATTTTACTCACCGCTAAATCTATTTCTCGTAGTCCGTAGTGGATGCTGGGGACTCCGTAAGGACCATGGGGAATAGACGGGCTCCGCAGGAGACTGGGCACTCTAAGAAAGAATTAGGACTACTGGTGTGCACTGGCTCCTCCCTCTATGCTCCTCCTCCAGACCTCAGTTAAGGAAACTGTGCCCGGAAGAGCTGACATTTCCAGGAAAGGATTTTGGAATCCAGGGTAAGACTCATACCAGCCACACCAATCACACCGTATAACTTGTGATAACATACCCAGTTAACAGTATGAACAACAACAGAGCATCAACCAACGGATGCCAACATAACATAACCCTTTATTAAGCAATAACTATATACAAGTAATGCAGAAGAAGTCCGCACTTGGGACGGGCGCCCAGCATCCACTACGGACTACGAGAAATAGATTTACCGGTGAGTAAAATCTTATTTTCTCTAACGTCCTAGTGGATGCTGGGGACTCCGTAAACGGGCGGGAGAGTGCGGATGACTCTGCAGCACCGAATGGGCAAACACAAGGTCCTCCTCAGCCAGGGTATCAAACTTGTAGAATTTTGCAAAAGTGTTTGAACCCGACCAAGTAGCAGCTCGGCAAAGCTGCAATGCCGAGACCCCTCGGGCAGCCGCCCAAGAAGAGCCCACCTTCCTTGTGGAATGGGCTTTTACTGATTTTGGATGCGGCAATCCAGCCGCAGAATGAGCCTGCTGAATCGTGTTACAGATCCAGCGAGCAATAGTTTGCTTTGAAGCAGGAGCACCCAGCTTGTTGGATGCATACAGGATAAACAGCGAGTCAGTTTTCCTGACTCCAGCAGTTCTGGCTACATAAATCTTCAAAGCCCTGACTACATCAAGTAACTTAGAATCCCTCCAAGCCACGAGTAGCCGCAGGCACCACAATAGGTTGGTTCAAATGAAAAGATTATACCACCTTCGGCAGAAATTGCGGACGAGTCCTCAATTCTGCCCTGTCCATATGGAAAACCAGATAGGGGCTTTTACATGACATAGCCGCCAATTCTGACACACGCCTAGCCGAAGCTAAGGCCAATAGCATGACCACTTTCCACGTGAGATACTTTAGCTCCACGGTCTTAAGTGGCTCAAACCAGTGAGATTTCAGGAAACTCAACACCACGTTAAGATCCCAAGGTGCCACTGGTGGCACAAAAGGGGGCTGAATATGCAGCACTCCCTTTACAAACGTCTGAACCTCAGGAAGAGAAGCCAGTTCCTTTTGAAAGAAAATGGATAGGGCCGAAATCTGGACCTTTATGGACCCTAATTTTAAGCCCATAGTCACTCCTGACTGTAGGAAGTGCAGGAAACCGGCCCAGCTGGAATTCCTCCGTAGGGGCCTTCCTGGCCTCACACCAAGCAACATATTTCCGCCATATACGGTGATAATGTTTTGCTGTCACGTCCTTCCTAGCCTTTATCAGCGTAGGAATAACTTCATCCGGAATGCCTTTTTTCGCTAAGATCCGGCGTTCAACCGCCATGCCGTCAAACGCAGCCGCGGTAAGTCTTGGAACAGACAGGGCCCCTGTTGCAACAGATCCTGTCTGAGAGGCAGAGGCCATGGGTCCTCTGTGAGCATTTCTTGCAGTTCCGGGTACCAAGTCCTTCTTGGCCAATCCGAAACAATGAGTATTGTTCTCACTCCTCTTTTTCTTACTATTCTCAGCACCTTGGGTATGAGAGGAAGAGGAGGGTACACACAGACCGACTGGAACACCCACGGTGTTACTAGTGCGTCCACAGCTATCGCCTGAGGGTCTCTTGACCTGGCGCAATACCTTTGTAGCTTTTTGTTGAGGCAGGATGCCATCATGTCCACCTGTGGCAGTTCCCATCGATTTGTAATCTGTGTGAAGACTTCCTGATGAAGTCCCCACTCTCCCGGGTGGAGGTCGTGCCTGCTGAGGAAGTCTGCTTCCCAGATGTCCACTCACGGAATGAACACTGCCGACAGTGCTTGCACGTGATTCTCCGCCCAACGAAGAATTCTGGCGGCTTCCGCCACTGCCACCCTGCTTCTTGTGCCGCCCTGGCGGTTTACATGGGCCACTGCGGTGATGTTGTCTGACTGAATCAGCACCGGTTGGTTGCGAAGCAGAGGTTCCGCTTGACTCAGGGCGTTGTGTATGGCCCTTAGTTCCAGGATATTTATGTGCAGACAAGTCTCCTGACTTGACCACAGCCCCTGGAAGTTTCTTCCCTGAGTGACTGCCCCCCATCCTCGGAGGCTTGCATCCGTGGTCACCAGGACCCAGTCCTGTATGCCGAACCTGCGGCCCTCGAGAAGGTGAGCACTCTGCAGCCACCACAGAAGAAACACCCTGGCCCTGGGGGATAGGGTGATAAGCCGATGCATCTGAAGATGCGATCCGGACCACTTGTCCAACCGACCCCATTGAAAGGTCCTCGCATGGAACCTGCCGAAGGGAATGGCCTCGTACGATGCCACCATCTTTCCCAGGACTCGCGTGCAGTGATGCACCGACACCTGTTTTGATTTTAAGAGGTCTCTGACCAGAGTCACGAGTTCCTGAGCCTTCTCCGCCGGGAGAAACACCTTCTTCTGGTCCGTGTCCAGAATCATGCCCAGGAAGGGCAGACGCGTTGTAGGAAACAGCTGCGACTTGGGAATATTCAGAATCCAGCCGTGCTGTTGCAACACTTCCTGAGAGTGTGCTACGCTGATCAGCAACTGCTCTCTGGACCTCGCCTTTATGAGGAGATCGTCCAAGTATGGGATAATTGTGACTCCTTGCTTTCGTAGGAGCACCATCATTTCCGCCATTACCTTGGTAAATATTCTCGGTGCCGTGGACAGACCAAACGGCAACGTCTGGAATTGGTAATGACTGTCCTGTACCACAAATCTGAGGTACTCCTGAGAAGGTGGAAAAATGGGGACATGCAGGTAAGCATCCTTTATGTCCAGAGACACCATAAAATCCCCCTCTTCCAGGCTTGCAATGACCGCTCTGAGCGATTCCATCTTGAACTTGAACCTTTTCAGGTAAATGTTCAGGGATTTTAAATTCAAAATGGGTCTGACCGAACCGTCCGGTTTCGGTACCACAAACATTGTGGAATAGTAACCCCTTCCCTGTTGAAGGAGGGGAACCTTTACCACCACCTGCTGGAGATAAAACTTGTGAATTGCCGCTAACACTACCTCCCTTTCTATGGGGGAAGCTGGCAGGGCCGATTTGAGGTAACGGTGAGGGGGCATCACTTCGAATTCCAGATTGTATCCCTGAGACACAATCTGTATAGCCCAGGGATCCACCTGTGAGCGAACCCACTGGTGGCTGAAATTTCGGAGACGCGCCCCCACCGCTCCCGGCTCCACTTGTGGAGCCCCAGCGTCATGCGGTGGATTTAGTGGAAGCCGGGGAGGACTTCTGTTCCTGGGAACTAGCTGTATTGTGCAGCCTCTTTCCTCTACCCCTGCCTCTGGCAAGAAAGGACGCACCTCTGACTTTCTTGCCTTTTTGTGATCGAAAGGACTGCATTTGGTAATACGGTGCTTTCTTAGGCTGTGAGGGAATATATGGCAAAAAAATTGATTTTCCAGCCGTAGCTGTGGAAACTAGGTCCGAGAGACCGTCCCCAAACAATTCCTCACCCTTATAAGGTAAAACCTCCATGTGCTTTTTTGAGTCGGCATCACCTGTCCATTGCCGAGTCCACAGGACCCTTCTGGCAGAAATTGACATTGCATTTATTCTAGAGCCTAGTAGGCAAATGTCCCTCTGGGCATCCCTCATATATAGGACAGCGTCTTTTATATGCCCCAGGGTCAGTAAAATAGTATCCTTGTCCAAGGTATCCAGTTCCTCAGACAGAGTATCTGTCCATGCTGCTACAGCACTACACATCCAGGCCGACGCAATTGCCGGCCTCAGTATGGTACCGGAATGTGTATAAACAGACTTCAGGATACCTTCCTGCTTCCTATCCGCAGGATCCTTTAGGGAGGCCGTATCCTGTGACGGCAGGGCCACCTTCTTAGATAAGCGTGTCAAAGCTTTGTCTACCCTAGGGGATGACTCCCAGCATAACCTGTCCGTTGGCGGGAAAGGATACGCCATAAGTAACCGTTTGGGAATCTGCACTTTCCTATCTGGAGATTCCCAAGCTTTTTCACATAACTCATTTAACTCATGTGAAAGGGGAAAAGTCACTTCTTGCCTTTTTCCCCCAAACATAAACCCTCTTGTCAGGGACAGGGTTTACCTCTGAAATGTGCAATACATCCTTCATTGCTATAATCATGTATCGGATGGCTTTAGCCATTTTAGGCTGCAGCTTTGCATCATCGCCATCGACACTGGAGTCAGAATCCGTGTCGATATCTGTGTCAACCATTTGGGATAGTGGGCGCTTCTGAGACCCCGACGGCCTCTGCACTGTAGGATCAGGCATGGGTTGAGACCCTGACTGTCCCAAGGCTTCAGCTTTATCCAACCTTTAATGCAAGGAGTTAACATTATCATTAATGCAGGGGAGAGCCTGGGGAGCTTCCTCTCAGCGGAGCTGTGGAGAGAAAATGGCGCTGGTGAGTGCTGAGGAAGAAGCCCCGCCCCCTCAGCGGCGGGCTTCTGTCCCGCGATTTTGTGAAAAATAATGGCGGGGGCTCGTGCATATATACAGTGCCCAGCTGTATATATGCTCTATTTGCCAGGAGGTACTCAATTGCTGCCCAGGGCGCGCCCCCCCCCCCCCCCCCCCCCTGCGCCCTGCACCCTACAGTGACCGGAGTGTGTGGGTTAGTGTGGGCGCAATGGCGCACAGCTGCAGTGCTGTGCGCTACCTCATCTGAAGACAGGAGTCTTCTGCCGCCGACTTTGATGTCTTCTTGCTTCACTCGCCGGCTTCTGTCTCAGCGAGGGGGACGGCGGCGCGGCTCCGGAAACGGACGACCAAGGGTGAGTTCCTGTGTTCGATCCCTCTGGAGCTAATGGTGTCCAGTAGCCTAAGAAGCCTATCCGCAGTTGGTAGGTTTGCTTCTCTCCCCTCAGTCCCACGTAGCAGAGAGTCTGTTGCCAGCAGATCTCTCTGAAAATAAAAAATCCTAACAAAATACTTTCTTATTAGCAAGCTCAGGAGAGCTCACTAAAATGCACCCACTCCGTCCGGGCACAGATTCTAACTGAGGTCTGGAGGAGGGGCATAGAGGGAGGAGCCAGTGCACACCAGTAGTCCTAATTCTTTCTTAGAGTGCCCAGTCTCCTGCGGAGCCCGTCTATTCCCCATGGTCCTTACGGAGTCCCCAGCATCCACTAGGACGTTAGAGAAAATTGATTTACTCTATATATAGAGGTGCTCTACAAAACTATAAATAGAACAGCGTATTATCATCCAGAGTATAATGAAAATCGTCCGAATCTATACGTTCTCATACTAGTAAGGATGCAGTGTTGATGGTAAACATTTATGATGTACTAATTGATAAAGGGATATAGGGGCAGATTTATTAAGCCTGGTGAAGTGATAAAGTGGAAGGTGATAAAGTCCCAGCCAATCAGCTCCTATCTACCATGTAACAGGCAGGGTTTGAGAAAAGACAGTTAGGGGCTGACTGGCTGGAACTTTAACTCCGTTCACTTTATCACTTCACCAGGCTTAATAAATCTGCCCCATAGTCTATTACAATAGGAAGAATTGGGTATCTTCCAAGTTCATAGGACATTCATGTTCCTTTATTCATTTCTCACATACAGTGTCAGATGTACTCACAGCAAGAGATTATTTCTAAGATTTTAGCTGTATTTGTTCATCTCTCACATGTAGTGTCAGATGTGCTCTCATTGTAGAATGTGTTACCCTATCTTATTTTGGAGAGCATTTATTCTATAAGTATCATATTCATCTCTCACATATAATGTCAGATGTGGATAGGTTAGGGAACATACCAGTAACTTATTCCATAATTAATAAAATAATTTGTCCGTGGATGCGAGTGACCTCTCACTTATAGTGTCAGGTACGCAGTATGTTAATAAATGAAATCCTTTTATACAATGATCATAAGTGGATCTGTTGGTATCAGATCCTAGTATAATAATTATCCCACAAATTGGTGCATCTTCTATTCACTTCTATTTTGTATTGTAAATAGAATGTCTCATAAATTGCAATTCATTTAGCAGCCAGTCAGTTGGGAGCAGTATAGTTTACTGTTGTATCTCAATCATTTTTTTTAATACGGTATATCAGTTGAGCAGATATCTTAACTGTATACTGTATGTCCTGAGCAGTGCCTAAATAATGGATATTCCCGTACCAGATATGATAGCCACCTATCTCTGTATATGATTACCCTGATACTTCTGTTATTAATACTAATAAATTAGCAGAGCAGCCTAATATGCCGCCCAGTCATACAATTCAGATCCCTTATCTGGGGTAATATTACATTTATCATAAGGTGCAGATAGAGTGTCATATGTAATATTATACTGTATATACATTCCAGAAGACACCTGAGTATTATCGGTTGTGTGTTCTGTATAGTATGCTGTTACTACGTAGGCACCGTTTCCCACTGATAGATACGTTGGATTTGTGTTGCCGTAATTAGTATTAAGGTTCCCGATATTTACACCATCATTGGTATTTATAGACCATAAATGTTAACTGATCTTAACATATGCCACATCTAAACCTAAATCCTTTATTATATTGTAGCCGTATATATTAATCTCATAGATACTTTAATGGGCATAGTCCTGATATTCTTACACATATGAAGTATACTATTAGTGGGGAATAATAATAATCCTCGTCCCTGTGATTTTGCAGTCCACAGGAATTATTATGATGTTATTGGCTACGTTAGGATAGGTTGAGGGCTGCGGGTGGAGTAAACATTAAGTCATCACAAACATTCATACATCCACATATACAGTTATATATGGTCGATGGGCTAGTACCATGTTTGTCTCGTTATACTGCTACGTCTCAAACGGGTCAGCGCTCTATGTACATATACAGGGAGGGCTCTGTAATATGAACAGCGTGTGTAGCCACGGCTTGTTAGCACTGCTATAGATTAATAATACTCGTGCCGTTGGTTTACGGTCTCAACATTTCTACAGAAGTCTGTCACGTACGGTGTGAGCATAAATAATGACATATACATTTGTTTGGACATTTAGAATAGACATGTAGGACGCCCAGCCGGTCCGTCCTACGTACGTTTCGCAAAAGCTTCGTCAGGGTAACCCGTGGCGGAGGAAGTGTGATCTTTTTATTCAGTCCACTTCCAATTTGCTTATCCCGGGGACTTTTCAAATCTTAATAGGCGCCAAGAGCCGTTGGATACATAATTGCATCTGTATATGGGTAATGCTACCTTGATTCAATTAAACAGCTAGCCATCCCGTCTAGTGATCCCTTTTGATTTCACTACTACTATTACTGTTCCCTGGAGCAATTCAGCTTCCCGGCTACCTGAAAGGTCATCTGTCATTGCCATCATATCGATGGACTGTTCTATACTTTATATAATATGTAAACATTGATAACAAATTACCTATTTTAATAAACTGGTTTATTTGAAAATAATTATTCTCCTTTGATATGTATATATATATATATATATATATATATATATATATATATATATATATATATCTATAGAGGTTCGTTGTGAGAAGCATGATTTCATATGTCAGAATATCAATAAAATATGAACCTTATGTAATTATATAAAATATAATCTACAATCTATGTGAAGGCATAAGAAGCCTTGATATTACATGTGGAAAAAACAGAACCAAGGCCTTTTCCCTTTTGATGCGCTGTAGAAGCCGTGAAGTAAAGGGAATGGAGGGAACAGGTAGGCAAAGTGTATCCTCCAGGGCTACGTTAGGGCGTCTACTGCTTCTGCCGCTGGGTCCCTTGTTCGAGATTAATACCTTGGCAGTTGGTGATTTTGCCTGGATGCCATCAGGTCGACTTGTGGAAGGCCCCACCGATGAACTAGTTGTTGGAAACCTTGTGGATGAAGAGCCCACTCTCCTGGATCTATATCCTGTCAACACTGGTAATTGGCTTCCCAATTTTCTACACCTGGAATGAATATTGCTGATATAGTCATGGTGTATTCCTCCACCCACTTGTGCATGCGGCTTACCTCTCTCCTTGCCGCCCAACTCTTGGTTCCGACTTGTCGGTTTATGTAGGCTACCGCTGTGGTGTTGTCTGACTGTACTCTGACAGCCCGGCCTAGCAACAGACAGGGTGCCAACTGGAGTGCACAGACCACCACTCTCAGTTCAAGAATGTTTATCGGCATTGTCGTCTCCTGCGGGGTCCAACGGCCTTGGTAGTGAGTGTTCAGAGTCACACTGCCCCCTACCCTCGCAGGTTTGCGGCTGTGGTGAGGAGAGTTCAATCTCACACTCCGAACCTTCTGCCCTCCAGTAGGTGAGATGAATTTAGACACCAGAGGAGAGATAGTTGGATCTGCCCTGTGAAGGAACAGGTGTGATCCTGACCAGTGAGATAGGAGGTCCAGTTGAAACGGTCTTGAATGAAAGCGACCATAGAGAATTGCCTCGGAGGCCGCCACCATCCTTCCTAGTAGTCTTAAGCATAAGGGTAATGACACAAGTCTGTGCTGCACTACCTTTCGCACCATATCCTGAATGGCTGTAACCTTGACCTGAGGGAGGAAGAGTCTCAGTCTGCTTGTGTCCAGAATCATACCGAGAAACTGCAGTCTCTGAGTTGGTTTTAACTGAAACTTCGAGAAACTGAGGATCCACCCATGTCTTATGAGGAGCCTCTGGGTTATCCCTATGTTGTGGATTAATTGGTCTCCGGAGGAAGCTTTTAAAAGAAGATCGTCCAGGTAAAAGGGTAATCATGATCCCCTGTGACCTTAGAATAGCCATCATGAATGCCATGACATTTGTAAATATCATGGGTGTCGATGATGGATCGAAGGGTAAGACTTCGAAATGGTAATGGGAGTTTTGAATGACAAATCGCAGGAACATTTGGTGTGGGGGCCAGATGAGAATGTGCAGGTAAGCGTCTTTTATCTCCAACGACACTAAGAATTTGTTTGGGACTCCATCTTGAACCTGAACAATTTTAAAAATTGATTGAGATCCTTCAAGTTCAGAATGGGTCTGACTGATCCGTCCGGTTTTGGCATGAGAAATAAACTGGAGTAGAACCCCTTCTTTTGTTGATGTTTTGGTTCCAGTTTCAACACTCTTGTCTTGTTGTTGTTTATGGTCTCTTGGAGTACGACACAGTTGTCGTTGGAAATTGGCAAACCTGTGGTGAAAAACCGAAGTGGAGGTTTTGACCTGAAATCCAGTTTGTACCCGTGAATTATGAGGTCCCAAACCCAGGCGTCTTGGCATGTTTCTATCCAAATGTGTCCAAAGTCCTGCAGCCGGGCTTCCAATCTGGGGCCCCCCAGGTGAGAGAGAGATGCATCATGTGCTAGGTTTTGAAGTAGGTTTGTCCTGGATGGAAGAGCCTTAACTCATCCTCTGAAACCACGGGAAAGTATTGCTTCTCCTCTGGAGCAATCTCTGGATCTTCCTGGAGTCCGAAAGGACCAGTATAAGTCCTCCTAGTTGGTGGAGCAGCTGAGGAGAAAAAAGGCGGACTTACCCCCAAGTTGCTTGCGAGATCCACTTATCCAGTTCTTCTCCAAACAGAACTGTGCCAAAAAATGGCAGAGCTTCTACGGCCTTTTTCGACTCTGTGTCTACTTGCCATTGTCAGAGCCAGAGAGCTCTGCGGGCTGACACCGCTAAAGTGGAAGACCTGGATGTGAGAGAACAAACCTCTTTTGATGCTTCTCCCAAATATGAGGCTGATTCCTCAATATGCTCTGCTAAAGGAATAAAATCCTCTTGTGGAAAACTAGATTTGATACCTTCTGCTAACTGCCAAGCCCAGGCTTCAATGACTTTATTAACCCAGCATCCAACCATTGCAGGGCGTAAGGTTACACCTGTAATATTGTAAATAGATTTTAACGTGTTCTCCAGTTTTCTATCTGATGCTTCCTTTAAGGAGGTGGCTCTTTGTAGACAAACGGGATACGGAAGAATCCACCGTAGGATTCTCGCATGATTTTTCGACTGTCCGGTGGAAAAGAATATGTTGATAAAAGTCTACGAGACACCTGAAATTTTTTGTCTGGATTTTTCCAAGCAGAAGTTAGGATCAAATCTAGTTCCTCCGATACTGGAAAAAAATGCAGCTGGCTTTTGTTGTTTTCGAAAACTCTTCTACTTTTAAGACTTTGCGGATAGCTGTGATCAATGCCTCTATGCCCTGGAAGAGAGGTTCCGGTTCTTCCGGTATCTGTTCATCTCCCGAATCCTGGAACTCGCCCTCCTTGGGGGGGGGGGGGGGGGGGGGCATTACCTCGCTGTCTGACTCATCCGACTGCAAGACTGAGGGCAGTTGTCTCTTTTTTGAGGTTTGAGTGACCACTGGGGGTGAAGGAGCTATAGGTTTAGTAAGCCCCGCCACCGCCCTAGCTGACGCCTGAGCCCAGGCTGGTTCAGAATCCTGTGAGGGGCAAACCACCTGTCTAGCAGCCTCCCTCTCCTTGCGAGAGGCTTCTATTTCTGTGGCTAAGTGGGACATTACGTATTGAGCTGGGACGCCCAAACCAGAGTGTCCTGCTGTTATGCACCTGTGTCAGGAATACACGAATCACAGGATAAGGAACTGGATTGACTGATACTGTGTAAATTTGGTTGACCACTTTGTGCAAGTAAAGGATTTTTGGGCAGTTTTAGATCCCTTTCCTGTTATGATGAAAACACACTGACATACACTACGCTACACAGTAGCGTAGTGGACAGTGCAGGGTAGACACAGAGTAAAAAAGGCAAAAGAGAGGGCAGAGTAGGAAAAATAAGATTTTAAACCTACCGGTAAATCTTTTTCTCCTACTCCGTAGAGGATGCTGGGGACTCCGTAAGGACCATGGGGTATCGACGGCTCCGCAGGAGACATGGGCACTGTAAAGCTTTAGAATGGGTGTGCACTGGCTCCTCCCTCTATGCCCCTCCTCCAGTCCTCAGTTAGGACTGTGCCCAGAGGAGACTGACAGTACGAGGAAAAGGATTTTGTTATCTAAGGGCGAGATACACACCAGCCCACACCATACAACGTGGTATACAATAACCAGTTAACAGTATGAATAAAAACAGCATCAGCCATAGGCCGATCTCAACTGTAACTTAACCCTTAAGTATGCAATAACTATATACAAGTCTTGCAGAATGTTTCCGCACTGGGACGGGCGCCCAGCATCCTCTACGGACTAGGAGAAAAAGATTTACCGGTAGGTTTAAAATCTTATTTTCTCTTACATCCTAGAGGATGCTGGGGACTCCGTAAGGACCATGGGGATTATACCAAAGCTCCAAAACGGGCGGGAGAGTGCGGATGACTCTGCAGCACCGATTGAGCAAACAGGAGGTCCTCATCAGCCAGGGTATCAAACTCATAGAATTTTTCAAAAGTGTTTGAACCCGACCAAGTAGCTGCTCGGCAAAACTGTCATGCCGAGACGCCTCGGGCATCCGCCCAAGAAGAGCCCACCTTTCTAGTGGAATGGGCCTTTACTGAATTTGGTACCAGCAAATCAGCCGTAAAATTAACCTGCTGAATCGTGTTACCGATCCAGCTAGCAATAGTCTGCTTAGAAGCAGGAGCGCCAACCCTGTTGGCTGCCTACAGGACAAACAGTGCATCTGTATTCCTAACCATAGCCGTTCTGGCTAAATAAAACTTTAAGGCACTGACTACAACCAGAGGCCTGGAATTCTCCTAGTCACCCGTAGCCACAGGCACTACAATAGGTTGGTTTACATGCAATAACGCAACCAACTTTAGGCAGACTTTGAGGACGAGTCCTCAACTCTGCTCGATTCGCATGTAAAATCAGATAGGGGCTTTTGTGAGACAAGGCTACCAATTCGGACACCAGCCTCGCAGATGCCAAGGCCAATAACATGATCACTTTCCAAGTGAGAAAATTCAATGTAACTGTTTGAAGCGGTTCAAACCATTGCGACTTAATGAAACTTAACACCACATTAAAGGTCACATGGTGCCACTGGGGGCACAAAAAGGGGTTGGATGTGTAACGCTCTTTTTACCAAAGTCTGGACTTCTGTGAGAGAAGCCAATTCCTTCTGAAAGAATATGGGATAAGGCAGAAATCTGCACCTTAATTGAGCCTAACTTTAGGCCCATATCCACTCCTGTCTGTAGAAAATGGAGAAAACTTCCTAGTTGGAAATCCTCAGTAGGAACATCCTTGGCTTCACACCAAGACACATTTTCTCCAGATACGGTGATGGTGCTTCGCCGCAACATCTTTTCTAGCTTTAATAAGAGTAGGAACTACCTTCTCTGGAATACCCTTTTCAGCTAGGATTTGGTGTTCAACCACCATGCCGTCAAACGTAACCGCGGTAAGTCTTGGAACACGTACAGCCCCTGTAGTAGCAGGTTCTCCCTGTGAGGAAGGGGCCACGGATCTTCTGAGATCAGTCCCTGAAGATCTGCATACCAGGCCCTTCAAGGCCAATCTGGAGCAATGAGTATTGTCTGCACTCTTGTTTGTAATATGATTCTCAATATTTTTGAGATGAGAATACGTGGAGGGAGCACATAGACCGACTGAAACACCCACGGTGTCACCAGGGCGTCCACCGCCGCTGCCTGAGGGTCCCTTGACCTGGAACAATACGTCCGAATCTTCCTGTTGAGGTGTGATGCCCTCATGTCTATATGAGGAAGTCCACAACGACTTGTCACCACTGTAAAGACTTTCTGATGAAGTCCCCACTCTCCTGGATGGATATTGTGTCCTCTGTAATGAAGACCTCTGACGGAGCGCTTACATGCTTTTTCGCCCCGCGAAGAATCCTGGTGGCTTCTGCCATTTCTGCTCTGCTTTTTGTCCCGCCCTGGCGGTTCACCTGCGTCACTGCCGCAACGTTGTCTGACTGGATCAGAACAGGCAGGATTGTGAAGAAAATTCTCCGCTTGTTTGAGGCTGTTGCAAATGGCCTTCAATTTCAGCACATTGATGTGTAGGTAAGCCTCTTGGCCTGACCATATTTTCTGAATATTCTTTCCCTGTGTGACTGCTCCCCATCCTCGGAGGCTCGCGTCCGTAGTCACAAGAACCCAATCTTGAATGCCGAACCTGCGACCCTCTAGAAGGTGAGCACTCTGGAGCCACCACAGGGGAGAGAGGAGAGAGAGAGAGAGAGACCCTGGCCCAGGGGGGACTGGACTCCGATGTATGTGACGGTGGACCCTGACCACTTGTCCAGAAGATCCCACCGAAAGGTCCGTGTGGAATGGCCTCGTAGGCCCCACTATCCTTCCTAATAAATGAGTGCATTTAGTCTCTGACCATGTTCTGGAGTACCTGGGCTTTTTCCTCTGGGAGAAAGACCTTTTGTTTTTCTGTGTCCAGAATCATGTCCAAAAACGGCAGTCGAGCTGTTGGAAACAACTGGTACGTTGGTAGATTTAGGATCCCGCCGTGTTGTTGTAGTATTCTCAGGGAAAGAGATACGCTTTGTAATAATTTTCCCCCTTGAACTTGCCTTTATCAGGAGATCGTCCAAGTATGGGATAAATGTAACGCCTTGCTCACGCAGGAGCACCATCATGTCCGCAATGAACGTGTCGGACGTGGGAATAAACAATCCTGTACAGCGAATCTTAGGTACTCCTGATGAGGAGGATAAATGGGGACATGAAGGTATGCATCCTTTATGTCAAGTGACACCATAAAAACCTCCCCTTCCAGGCTGGTGATCACTGCCCGGAGAGATTCCATCTCGAATTTGAACCTTTTCAGATATAGGTTCAGGGATTTTAGATTCAGAATGGGCCTGACCGAGCCATCCAGTTTCGGGACCACAAAATAGGCTTGAATAAAATCCCTTCCCCTGTAGAAGGGGAACCTTGATAATCATATACTGATGATACAGTTTCTGTATGGTAGCTGCCACTGTTTCCCTCTCTGAGGAGGAAACTGGCAAGACCGATTTGAAAAATCGGTGAGGAGGCACATCTTCGAATTCTAATTTGCATCCCTGGGATACAATTTTTACCGCCCAAGGATCCAAGTCCGACTGAATCCAGACTTGTCTGAAGGAGTCGAAGATGTGCCCCCCCCAACCCCCCCCCCCCCCCCCCCCCGGCGCGGACTCCCTCAGCGGAGCCCCTGCGTCATGTAGTGGATTTTGTAGAGGACGGGGTGGACTTTTGTCCTTGGGAAATAGCCGTAGCTGGTGTTCTTTTCCCTCTACCTACACCTCTGGCGAGGAAGGAAGAGCCCTGACCCTTTCTGAACTTATGCGAACGAAGGGACTGCATTTGATATTGCCGTGTTTTCTTTTCCTGTGGGGGAACATAAGGCAAAAGAGTAGATTTACTCGCAGTCGCTGTGGTTACCAGATCCGCGAGGCTCTCCCCAAATAAAACTTCACCTTTGTAAGGCAAAGTCCTTTTTTTTTTTTTTTTTTTAAACAGAATACCTGTCCCTTGGCAGGTCCACAGGGACCGTCTAAGGGGCCCTACACATATCGCGATGCGCCGCCGAGGTGCCCGACGGCCGACGAGCGACCCGGCGGGGGGGGGGGCAGTGACGGGGGGAGTGAAGTTTCTTCACTCCCCCCGTCACGCGGCTGCATTGAAGTGCAGGCAAATATGGACGAGATCGTCCATATTGGCCTGCATGCACAGCCGACGGGAGACCAGCGATGAACGAGCGCGGGGACGCACATCGTTCATCGCTGGAGTCTCCACACTGAAAGATATGAACGAGTTCTCGTTCATTTATGAACGAGATCGTTCATATCTTTCAGAAAATCGGCCAGTGTGTAGGGCCTATAACAGAGATCTCCATGGCATTGGCTCTTGAACCCAACAGCCCAATATCAGCTTCTCTCATATATTATGCTGCGTCTTTAATGTGACCCAAGGTCACCAAAATGGCATCTTTTTCTAGGGTGTCAATGTCAGATGACAAGTTATCTGCCCACGCTGCAACTGCGCAACCCACCCATGCCGACGCTACTGCCGGCCTTAGTAGGGCACCCGTATGTATAAATTGATTTTAAGGTAGTTTTCTGTCTGCAATCAGCAGGACTCTTAAAGGCTGCCGTATCAGGGGAAGGTAGCGCCCCCCTTTTTCGACAAGTGCGTAAATGCCTTGTCCACCGTGGGTGAGTATTCCCACCGTAACCTGTCCTGGGAGTGGAAACGTTACGCCATAATATTTTCTTGGGAATCTGCAGTTTCTTATCTGGAGTTTCCCAAGCTTATCAAACAGGGCGATCAGCACGCGAGATGGGGGAAAAGTTACCTCAGGATTCTTTCCCTTAAACATGCCGACCTTTGTGTCAGAGACAGAAAGGTCCTCAGTGATATGCAAAACATCTTTAATTGCTACAATCATATATTGAATACACTTGTCCACCCTTCGGTGCAACTTAGCATCATCACCGTCGACACTGGAGTCAGAATCCGTGTCGGTATTGGTGAAAAGGGACGTTCTGCGACCCCGAAGAGCCCTGTGATACAGTAAAAGCTATGGATTGACTCCCTGCTTTAATCCTTGGACTCAGCTTTGTCCAAACTTTGTAATAAAGTCACATTAGTCATTCAATCAGGTGTCGGCGGCGCCGACGGAGACACCACAATCATCTGCTCTGCCTCCTCCCTATATGAGCCTTCCACCTCAGACATGTCGACACAGACGTACTGACATCCCCACACACACAGGGATACCAGATATAATGGGGACTGACCCACCATAAGGCCCTTAGGAGAGACAGAGAGAGAGTATGCCAGCACACACCCAGCGCCATTGTATACTGAGACAAAAAACCCAGTCTGTCAGCGCTTTTTATTACAAGTGTAAAACACCACATATTTTGCGCCAATAAATGTGCCCCCCCCCCCCCCCCCCCTCGTTTTGACCCTCTGTATTAACTAACAGCAGGGGAGAGTCCGGGGCCGCTTCTCTGTATGCTGAGGAGAAAAACTGGCGCTGGTTAGTGCTGAAGGAAACAAGTTCCGTCCCCCGACGGCGGGCTTCGTTCCCGCTCTAAATCTTTATACTGGCGGGGGATTCTGAAATATATATCCTTTTTAGTGCATATAAGTACTTTGCCAGTGTTATGTGAGGTATATTAATGCTGCCCAGGGCGCCCCCCCTGCGCCCTGGACCCTTACTGTGGTGCCTGTGTGTGTGATCTGGGAGCAATGGCGCGCAGCGTTACCGCTGCGCGTTACCTCATGAAGATCTGAAGTCTTCTGCCGCCTTTGAAGTCTTCTATCTTCTTATACTCACCCGGCTTCTATCTTCCGGCTCTGTGAGGAGGACGGCGGCGCGGCTCTGGGACGAACTACAGGGTGAGACCTGTGTTCCGACTCCCTCTGGAGCTAATGGTGTCCAGTAGCCTAAGAAGCAGAGCCTATCATTTAAGTAGGTCTGCTTCTCTCCCCTCAGTCCCACGAAGCAGGGAGCCTGTTGCCAGCAGTGCTCCCTGAAAATAATAAACCTAACAAAAGCTTTTTCAGAGAAACTCAGGAGAGCTCCACTGCAGTGCATCCAGTCTCCACTGGGCACAGGAAATAACCGAGGTCTGGAGGAGGGGCATAGAGGGAGGAGCCAGTGCACACCCATTCTAAAGCTTTACAGTGCCCATGTCTCCTGCGGAGCCGTCGATAACCCATGGTCCTTACGGAGTCCCCAGCATCCTCTAGGACGTAAGAGAAATAATCACACTGTTTTGCCCTATATCAGCGCTGTTAGCAATACTAACCACGCTAGGCACTAGTTCAACTGTAACATAGTTAGACTACTGAGGTTACAAGTGCACATATACTCTCCTGAAAAGTGCTATACACCACTGACTGACTTACGGTCCTGTGATAGCCCAGTTTCAGAGCTGCAGCAGTATAGTAGGCGAGGTCCCCAGGAGCAGCCTCCATGTGGAGGAACACATGCTCCCTGTGTTTAGCCTGGACTTCCTGCGCCGGGGCATGTGGGAGCTGCGCGCTGGGTCACGGGAGATAGCTCCACCCCCACCTGTACTGGCGCCTTGATTAAAAATGCTAGTGCGCCTTTAGTATTAAAGTCCTGCTGCCGCTATAGCGCGTATGCTGGGAACCTATGACCACTCTGTTTAAGCCTGGCGTCCCGCTAGTCGGCGCCAGACACATACTCACGTGCTGCCCTAAACTGGCTGGTGGTGGTCAGTAGCTAGGAGACCATGACTCGCGCTGCATGCAGCGGGTCTGGTGTCCCTAGAGGTCTCAGAGTTGGGGAACCCTGAGCGAACCGCGAGCAGTTGCAGAGGGACCCCCGGCAGCTCCCCACGATGCAAAATAGGCAGGGGCAACCTCTGCCTGTTAGGTACTCTTACTGCTTGAAGAGCATGTTAAACTATATTAATCTATAATTTTGCCCATTGAGGAGAACCAAAAAATATGTCCAGCTCCCTTGGGCACTAAACTAAGACTGGCTTGGAGGAGGGTTATAAAGCGGGAGGAGCAGTCACACTTATAAATTCCATAAGTGCCCAGCTCCCGGTGACTACACTACTATACCCACTGTAAAATGGAACTCCAGTGTCCCCTAGTGGATGAAGGAGAAATTGCTGTTTCTGTATTTAACAAGGGCTTGTTCAAAAAGTCCCATACTCCCTGATCAGGGTTGGAAAAAAAACTTATGGGTTTAAAACAGTTTTTGCATTAATGTTTTAAACCTTGATCAACAGATTGAGAATGTTAGTTGTGGTTTTCCCCTGTCCTATAAGGCAGTAAGGGAAGAGTTTGTGGCGTCTTAGCGGATGCTAGCCATATTTAGTATCTTTCTGATCTGGTTCACCATCCCTTTAACTCTGTTGTGTGTGCATGGATTTACTGCATTTGTTCAACTCACTCACTTGAAGTCCACAAGCAACAAGAATGTGGAACTAGAGGGCTTCCCTCATTAAAAAAAAAAAAAAAGTATATTAAGAAGTCATGCGCCGTGTTTGTAGTCACAGCCTAATAAAAAAAAAAACCACAACAACAACAACAACTGGAGTGTTCTGTAAATTCTTGGGGTACTTTCATACAGCAAACCGCAAACTAGTTGATCAGCACAGAATTTGAAACAGTAGAATAATTGTCAAAGTGACAAGTTTTTTGTCCAAATGCTCTACCATTTCTGAGTCTTGAAATATCTGCAATTGCGTAAACACATATAACATGAAAATCACTGTCTACTTTGATTTAAAGATGGAAGTATGGAAGTAAAATAAAAATATTTGTGCTTTTGCATATAGTGATAACTGACAAAAAATATTTCTTTAAATGGTCAGGCAACCACGTGACCTTATGCTTAGGTCAAAACCGCCAATCTTTTAAATGTGACTTTGCTAACAGTACACAATTTCTGTATGCATAAAAAAGGAACAGTACATAAACCAATATAATCCAAATGTTCCATTTCAACTCAAAAGGCACCAAAATAGTAAAAAAAAATAACAACATATTTACAGGATACACCTCTAGGCTGACACGTTATGATGGCGGCCTTGCCACATAGCTGTCTCGAAGGTCAATGCAAGCTATGGTACATCTCCCCATATAATAGCAACGATTAATAATTGTGTTGCTGTACGGTTCTGCACAATATCAATTTGCTTTGTTTGATGTAAAATGATAAAACTTGTTAAAGAAGACAAATTAAATATAACATGCATATTTTTATACAGCTTTGCTGATTTTAGCTAATCATGCAAAACTTTAAAAAATCAAGTACTTTACATTCTCATTTCCTGTAAGGAAACATCCTACCAAACTGGTGGAGAGCTGAAACAGAATGTTCTCCAGGTCAGCTCTGGGACATAAATCCCCACACAGTACTAATTAATATCTTACATGCTGTGGCTCCTCTTCTGCTGACATTGCATTGTTCACACACAGGGCTTCCAAAAACTTCTGCTTCAGGATTATGTACCGAAACCTAAACAGAACAAACATCAGAGAGTTGGAGGAAAAAAAAAAAAAAAGTTATAAAAAATATGCATTTACATTTCTCATACTTAAGTTGCAATTCTAATTTACATATATACATGCAATCCTTTTTACACGTATTATGATCATTCTTTGTTTATAACCCATATGGGGATCATGATGCATTGCAGTCAATTACATAAAGCAGACGTAAAGGTGGCTGAGACAACAAAGCATAGAATATAAGAGCTGTGGGGAACTCTTCATACATAAAGGCAGTGGAATTAAGGGGGGTACTCACGGAGCGATCGCTGCTTGAAATCTAAGCAATCTGACTAGATTGCTTAGATTTTAAGCATGATCGCTCCGTGTGTACCCCCCACAGCAATAGCAATGCGCAGCCCCGCGCATCGCTATCGCTGGTGCTAGACTGGCCTGCCATGCAGGCCAATCACGCAGGTCGCTCATTTCACCCGCTGGGTGAAATGAGCGGCTCCCCCCGCACGCTCAGCACACATCGCGCTGTGCTGAGCAGAGGGAGATATGTGTGCTGAGCGGTTCACTCAGCACACATCTCTCCCACATCGGCCCGTGAATACGGGCCTTAACAATTGTAGTTGTTGGTAGGTATGTGGCTTCTGTTAGCCAGAAGCGTCATCAGCCGCTAATATCACATGCAAGTACTCATTTATGTAATCATCGGGAATGGGGGGGGGAAGGGGTATTACACAAACACTGGCAGCTACTGAAGAGATATAGGGGGGAGAGACACAGGCTGCTGCAGTGATACGGGAAGGAGGGGGGAATAGACTGCTGTAGAGGCACCAGAATGGGGTGGGGCACAGGCTGCTGTAGAGAAAACGGGAATGTGGGGACGGAATAGCATCAAATCACTGCCTTGTCCCAGGTGACAAAAATCCTAGTTTCTGCCCTGGTAAATGGGAGCCTATTCTATTCATAACATTAAAACAGAACATTAAATAAAATTCACCTTTTTCTGTCAAACTTTTCCATGCACTCTAATGGTTGAATAAACTGCAGGACTTCATCCCACTGACCATCAAGGATCAGCTGCCTGTAAATTATAATAAAATTAAAGTAAATCACCACGGCAAGTATTACATATATATCAGAAAATAATTATTGGTGTTGTTACCTTAAATCATACTGTCCACCTTCCCAAGATAACAAGTTGTTATAAAGTATTTATTTTGTGGTTGTGTGCATGCAACTAACACTGCTGCAAATTAGTGTTACAATGTTTATTTCACGCAAAAAGCATTAGTACCATGCATATAATATGCAACGTTGCATTTTCAGATTATAATAAGACTTCTTAATTGTTTCCTATACATTGTCTATTTTTTTTTCTTTGTACAGTTTAAAACCCCTTTTCCACTAGCTCCTTAAAACATGGGTAAATGCGCGGGGGCACGCATTTACCCGTTTTTTTCCCTAGTGGAAAAGGGTCCCCCTGCAAATTCCCGGATCAAGTGATCCAGGAATCCTACCTGGGTAGCTTGCCGGGTTGAACACGTGTTCAACCCGGTAAGCTGTCTAGTGTGAACGGGAGCCGTGTCGATGCGACACGGCTCCCGTTAACAGTGTATGGGAGGGCGGCGCTGGGAGATCATGTGATCTCCCTGCCACGTCACTAGCAGCGTCACCAACCCGGCAATATGCCGGGATGGTGAGCGCTGAGGGAAAGGCGGCTGTAGCACGGGTCGCAGCCTTGTCAGGCGACACGGCTGCAACCCGTACTACAGTGGAAAAGGGGTATAATTTGGGGCTTCCCTGGACTCATCATCTTTCCACAGCAGCAACAGTTCCCTACAGTGTTATTGCAATGATTCCAGATGTTCCTCTATTTTCAGGCTGTTGAATGTAGAAATGCAAGTTTTGAATGCCGTGTTCATGTGCCTGGAAAAATAAGAATTTACTTACCGATATTTCTATTTCTCATAGTCCGTAGTGGATGCTGGGGACTCCGAAAGGACCATGGGGAATAGCGGCTCCGCAGGAGACTGGGCACAAAAGTAAAAGCTTTAGGACTACCTGGTGTGCACTGGCTCCTCCCCCTATGACCCTCCTCCAAGCCTCAGTTAGGATACTGTGCCCGGACGAGCGTACACAATAAGGAAGGATTTTGAATCCCGGGTAAGACTCATACCAGCCACACCAATCACACCGTACAACTTGTAATTTGAACCCAGTTAACAGCATGATAACAGAGGAGCCTCTGAAAAGATGGCTCACAACAATAATAACCCGATTTTTGTAACAATAACTATGTACAAGTATTGCAGACAATCCTCACTTGGGATGGGCGCCCAGCATCCACTACGGACTATGAGAAATAGAATTATCGGTAAGTAAATTCTTATTTTCTCTAACGTCCTAGTGGATGCTGGGGACTCCGAAAGGACCATGGGGATTATACCAAAGCTCCCAAACGGGCGGGAGAGTGCGGATGACTCTGCAGCACAGAATGAGAGAACTCCAGGTCCTCCTCAGCCAGGGTATCAAATTTGTAGAATTTTGCAAACGTATTTGCCCCTGACCAAGTAGCTGCTCGGCAAAGTTGTAAAGCCGAGACCCCTCGGGCAGCCGCCCAAGATGAGCCCACTTTCCGTGTGGAATGGGCTTTTACAGATTTTGGCTGTGGCAGGCCTGCCACAGAATGTGCAAGCTGAATTGTACTACAAATCCAACGAGCAATCGTCTGCTTAGAAGCAGGGGCACCCAGCTTGTTGGGTGCATACAGGATAAACAGCGAGTCAGATTTTCTGACTCCAGCCGTCCTGGAAACATATATTTTCAGGGCCCTGACTACGTCCAGCAACTTGGAATCCTCCAAGTCCCTAGTAGCCGCAGGCACCACAATAGGCTGGTTTAAGTGAAATGCTGAAACCACCTTAGGGAGAAATTGAGGACGAGTCCTCAATTCTGCCCTGTCCGTATGAAAAATTAGGTAAGGGCTTTTATAGGATAAAGCCGCCAATTCCGATACACGCCTGGCTGAAGCCAGGGCTAACAGCATTACCACTTTCCATGTGAGATATTTTAAGTCCACAGTGGTGAGTGGTTCAAACCAATTTGATTTTAGGAATCCCAAAACTACATTGAGATCCCAAGGTGCCACAAAAGGAGGCTGTATATGCAGTACCCCCTTGACAAACGTCTGAACTTCAGGAACTGAAGCTAGTTCTTTTTGGAAGAATATTGACAGGGCCGAAATTTGAACCTTAATGGACCCTAATTTGAGGCCCATAGACAGTCCTGTTTGCAGGAAATGCAGGAATCGACCCAGTTGAAATTCCTCTGTAGGGGCCTTCCTGGCTTCACACCACGCAACATATTTACGCCAAATATGGTGATAATGTTGCACAGTTACATCCTTCCTGGCTTTGATCAGGGTAGGGATAACTTCATCCGGAATGCCTTTTTCCTTCAGGATCCGGCGTTCAACCGCCATGCCGTCAAACGCAGCCGCGGTAAGTCTTGGAACAGACATGGTCCCTGCTGGAGCAGGTCCTTTCTTAGAGGTAGAGGCCACGGGTCTTCCGTGAGCATCTCTTGAATTTCCGGGTACCAAGTCCTTCTTGGCCAATCCGGAGCCACGAGTATAGTCTTTACACCTCTCCTTCTTATGATTCTCAGTACCTTGGGTATGAGAGGCAGAGGAGGGAACACATATACTGACTGGTACACCCACGGTGTTACCAGAGCGTCCACAGCTATTGCCTGAGGGTCCCTTGACCTGGCGCAATATCTGTCCAGTTTTTTGTTGAGGCGGGACGCCATCATGTCCACCTTTGGTTTTTCCCAACGGTTCACAATCATGTGGAAGACTTCTGGGTGAAGTCCCCACTCCCCCGGGTGAAGATCGTGTCTGCTGAGGAAGTCTGCTTCCCAGTTGTCCACTCCCGGAATGAACACTGCTGACAGTGCTATCACATGATTTTCCGCCCAGCGAAGTATCCTTGCAACTTCCGTCATTGCCCTCCTGCTTCTTGTGCCGCCCTGTCTGTTTACGTGGGCGACTGCCGTGATGTTGTCCGACTGGATCAACACCGGCTGACCCTGAAGCAGAGGCCTTGCCTGACTTAGGGCATTGTAAATGGCCCTTAGTTCCAGGATATTTATGTGAAGTGACGTTTCCATGCTTGACCACAAGCCTTGGAAATTTTTTCCCTGTGTGACTGCTCCCCAGCCTCTCAGGCTGGCATCCGTGGTCACCAGGACCCAATCCTGAATGCCGAATCTGCGGCCCTCTAGGAGATGAGCACTCTGTAACCACCACAGGAGAGACACCCTTGTCCTTGGAGACAGGGTTATCCGCTGATGCATTTGAAGATGCGATCCGGACCATTTGTCCAGCAGATCCCACTGAAAAGTTCTTGCGTGGAATCTGCCGAATGGAATCGCTTCGTAAGAAGCCACCATCTTTCCCAGGACTTGTCGTCGGAATCAGCTGCGATTTTGGAATATTTAGAATCCATCCGTGCTGTCGTAGTACTACTTGAGATAGTGCTACTCCGACCTCTAACTGTTCTCTGGACCTTGCCCTTATCAGGAGATCGTCCAAGTAAGGGATAATTAAGACGCCTTTTCTTCGAAGAAGAATCATCATTTCGGCCATTACCTTGGTAAAGACCCGGGGTGCCGTGGACAATCCAAACGGCAGCGTCTGAAACTGATAGTGACAGTTCTGTACCACAAACCTGAGGTACCCTTGGTGAGAAGGGCAAATTGGGACATGGAGGTAAGC
Organism: Pseudophryne corroboree; assembly: GCF_028390025.1. Lineage (NCBI taxonomy): Eukaryota > Metazoa > Chordata > Amphibia > Anura > Myobatrachidae > Pseudophryne > Pseudophryne corroboree. The sequence goes on along the minus strand of NC_086452.1, from coordinate 228,089,507 downwards.
ATCCTTGATGTCCAGAGACACCATATAGTCCCCTTCTTCCAGGTTCGCTATCACTGCTCTGAGTGACTCCATCTTGAACTTGAACCTTTTTATGTAAGTGTTCAAGGATTTCAGATTTAAAATGGGTCTCACCGAGCCGTCCGGCTTCGGTACCACAAACAGCGTGGAATAATACCCCTTTCCCTGTTGTAGGAGGGGTACCTTGATTATCACCTGCTGGGAATACAGCTTGTGAATGGCTTCCAATACCGCCTCCCTGTCGGGGGGAGACGTTGGTAAAGCAGACTTCAGGAACCGGCGAGGGGGAGACGTCTCGAATTCCAATTTGTACCCCTGAGATACTACCTGCAGGATCCAGGGGTCCACTTGTGAGTGAGCCCACTGCGCGCTGAAATTCTTGAGACGGGCCCCCACCGTGCCTGAGTCCACTTGTAAGGCCCCAGCGTCATGCTGAGGACTTGGCAGAAGCGGGGGAGGGCTTCTGTTCGTGGGAAGAGGCTGTCTGCTGCAGTCTTTTTCCCCTTCCTCTGCCCCGGGGCAGATATGAGTGGCCTTTTGCCCGCTTGCCCTTATGGGGACGAAAGGACTGAGCCTGAAAAGACGGTATCTTTTTCTGCTGAGAGGTGACCTGGGGTAAAAAGGTGGATTTCCCAGCCGTTGCCGTGGCCACCAGGTCCGATAGACCGACCCCAAATAACTCCTCCCCTTTATACGGCAATACTTCCATTTGCCGTTTGGAATCCGCATCACCTGACCACTGTCGCGTCCATAACCCTCTTCTGGCAGAAATGGACATCGCACTTACTCTTGATGCCAGAGTGCAAATATCCCTCTGTGCATCTCGCATATATAGAACTGCATCCTTTAAATGCTCTATAGTCAATAATATATTGTCCCTGTCCAGGGTATCAATATTTTCAGTCAGGGAATCCGACCAAGCCACCCCAGCACTGCACATCCAGGCTGAGGCGATTGCTGGTCGCAGTATAATACCAGTATGTGTGTATATACTTTTTAGGATATTTTCCAGCTTCCTATCAGCTGGTTCCTTGAGGGCGGCCGTATCAGGAGACGGTAACGCCACTTGTTTTGATAAGCGTGTGAGCGCCTTATCTACCCTAGGGGGTGTTTCCCAACGTGCCCTAACCTCTGGCGGGAAAGGGTATAATGCCAATAATTTTTTAGAAATTAGCAGTTTTTTATCGGGGGAAACCCACGCTTCATCACACACCTCATTTAATTCATCTGATTCAGGAAAAACTACGGGTAGTTTTTTCACACCCCACATAATACCCTTTTTTGTGGTACTTGTAGTATCAGAAATGTTCAAAACCTCCTTCATTGCCGTGATCATGTAACGTGTGGCCCTACTGGAAAATACGTTTGTTTCCTCACCGTCGACACTGGAGTCAGTGTCCGTGTCAGTGTCTGTATCGACCTGAGGTAACGGGCGTTTTAGAGCCCCTGACGGTGTTTGAGACGCCTGTACAGGTATTAACTGATTTGCCGGCTGTCTCATGTCGTCAACAGTCTTTTGTAAAGTGCTGACACTATCACGTAATTCTTTCCATAAGACCATCCAGTCAGGTGTCGACTCCCTAGGGGGTGACATCACTAACACAGGCAATTGCTCCGCCTCCACACCATTTTCCTCCTCATACATGTCGACACAACGTACCGACACACAGCACACACACAGGGAATGCTCTGACAGAGGACAGGACCCCACTAGCCCTTTGGGGAGACAGAGGGAGAGTTTGCCAGCACACACCAGAGCGCTATATATATATAGGGATAACCTTATATAAGTGTTTTTCCCTGATATAGCTGCTGTATATATTTATCTGCCAAATTAGTGCCCCCCCTCTCTTGTTTTACCCTGTTTCTGTAGTTCAGGACTGCAGGGGAGAGTCAGGGAGCCTTCCTCCAACGGAGCTGTGAGGAAAAAATGGCGCCAGTGTGCTGAGGAGATAGGCCGCCGAGAAGGGGGCGGAGCCTTTCTCCCGCTTTTTTATGGAAAAATTGGCAGGGGTTAAATGCATCCATATAGCCCAGGAGCTATATGTGATGTATTTTTTGCCAAAAAAGGTGTTTTTATTGCGTCTCAGGGCGCCCCCCCCCCAGCGCCCTGCACCCTCAGTGACCGGAGTGTGAAGTGTGCTGAGAGCAATGGCGCACAGCTGCGGTGCTGTGCGCTACCTTATTGAAGACAAGACGTCTTCTGCCGCCGATTTTCCGGACCTCTTCAGTCTTCTGGCTCTGTAAGGGGGCCGGCGGCGCGGCTCTGGGACCCATCCATGGCTGGGCCTGTGATCGTCCCTCTGGAGCTAATGTCCAGTAGCCTAAGAAGCCCAATCCACTCTGCACGCAGGTGAGTTCGCTTCTTCTCCCCTTAGTCCCTCGGTGCAGTGAGCCTGTTGCCAGCAGGTCTCACTGAAAATAAAAAAATAAGATTTTACTTACCGATAAATCTATTTCTCGTAGTCCGTAGTGGATGCTGGGGACTCCGTCAGGACCATGGGGATTAGCGGCTCCTTCCTTGTAATTTCACACCATCATTGACTTTTACTTGACAAATATAAAATAAAAGCAAAATTCGTTATAGGCCTAATTTGTTTGACTTTTGAGAATCTTATTTTGGTGAAAGTGAGTGGAATTTGTTTTCTTTTGACCATGACCATTTCTCTAACGTCCTAGTGGATGCTGGGGACTCCGAAAGGACCATGGGGAATAGCGGCTCCGCAGGAGACTGGGCACAAAAAAGCTTTAGGACTACCTGGTGTGCACTGGCTCCTCCCCCTATGACCCTCCTCCAAGCCTCAGTTAGATTTTTGTGCCCGAACGAGAAGGGTGCATACTAAGGGGCTCTCCTGAGCTGCTTAGAGTAAAAGTTTAAAGTAGGTTTCTCTAACGTCCTAGTGGATGCTGGGGACTCCGTCAGGACCATGGGGATTAGCGGCTCCGCAGGAGACAGGGCACAAAAATAAAGCTTTAGGATCAGGTGGTGTGCACTGGCTCCTCCCCCTATGACCCTCCTCCAAGCCTCAGTTAGGATACTGTGCCCGGACGAGCGTACACAATAAGGAAGGATTTTGAATCCCGGGTAAGACTCATACCAGCCACACCAATCACACCGTACAACTTGTGATCTGAACCCAGTTAACAGTATGACAACGTAGGAGCCTCTGAACAGACGGCTCACAACAAGAACAACCCGATTTTTTTGTAACAATAACTATGTACAAGTATTGCAGACAATCCGCACTTGGGATGGGCGCCCAGCATCCACTACGGACTACGAGAAATAGATTTATCGGTAAGTAAAATCTTATTTTCTCTAACGTCCTAGAGGATGCTGGGGACTCCGTCAGGACCATGGGGATTATACCAAAGCTCCCAAACGGGCGGGAGAGTGCGGATGACTCTGCAGCACCGAATGAGAGAACTCCAGGTCCTCTTTAGCCAGGGTATCAAATTTGTAGAATTTTACAAACGTGTTCTCCCCCGACCACGTAGCTGCTCGGCAGAGTTGTAATGCCGAGACCCCTCGGGCAGCCGCCCAGGATGAGCCCACCTTCCTTGTGGAATGGGCCTTGACAGATTTAGGCTGTGGCAGGCCTGCCACAGAATGTGCAAGTTGAATTGTGCTACAAATCCAACGAGCAATCGTCTGCTTAGAAGCAGGAGCACCCAGCTTGTTGGGTGCATACAGTATAAACAGCGAGTCAGATTTTCTTCCTTGAAATATATATTTTCAATGCCCTGACAACGTCCAGCAACTTGGAATCCTCCAAATCGCTAGTAGCCGCAGGCACCACAATAGGCTGGTTCAGGTGAAACGCTGACACCACCTTAGGCAGAAAATGAGGTCGCGTCCGCAGTTCTGCCCTGTCCGAATGGAAAATCAGATATGGGCTTTTATACGATAAAGCCGCCAATTCTGACACTCTCCTGGCTGAAGCCAGGGCCAGTAGCATGGTTACTTTCCATGTAAGATATTTCAAATCCGCCGATTTGAGTGGCTCAAACCAATGGGATTTGAGAAAATCCAAAACTACATTAAGGTCCCACGGAGCCACTGGGGGCACAACCGGGGGCTGTATATGTAGTACTTCTTTTACAAAAGTCTGGACTTCAGGAACTGAAGCCAATTCTTTCTGGAAGAAAATCGACAGGGCCGAAATTTGAACCTTAATGGACCCCAACTTGAGGCCCATAGACAATCCTGTTTGCAGGAAATGTAGGAATCGACCCAATTGAAATTCCTCCGTGGGGGCCTTCCTGGCCTCACACCACGCAACATATTTTCTCCAAATGCGGTGATAATGTTGTGCAGTCACCTCCTTCCTGGTTTTAACCAGTGTAGGAATGACCTCTTCTGGAATGCCTTTTCCCCTTAGAATTCGGCGTTCAACCGCCACGCCGTCAAACGCAGCCGCGGTAAGTCTTGGAATAGACACGGTCCCTGCTGAATCAGGTCCCGTCTTAGAGGTAGAGGCCACGGATTTTCCGTGAGCATCTCCTGAAGTTCCGGGTACCAAGTTCTTCTTGGCCAATCCGGAGCCACGAGTATCGTTCTTACTCCCCTTTGCCATATAATTCTCAGTACTTTGGGTATGAGAGGCAGAGGAGGAAACACATACACTGACTGGAACACCCACGGTGTTACCAGAGCGTCCACAGCTATTGCCTGAGGGTCTCTTGACCTGGCGCAATACCTGTCCAGTTTTTTGTTGAGGCGAGACGCCATCATATCCACCTTTGGTTTTTCCCAACGGTTCACAATCATGTGGAAGACTTCTGGATGAAGTCCCCACTCTCCCGGGTGTAGATCGTGTCTGCTGAGGAAGTCTGCTTCCCAGTTGTCCACTCCCGGAATGAACACTGCTGACAGTGCTATCACATGATCTTCCGCCCAGCGAAGAATCCTTGCAGCTTCTGCCATTGCTCTCCTGCTTCTTGTGCCGCCCTGTCTGTTTACGTGGGCGACTGCCGTGATGTTGTCCGACTGGATCAACACCGGCTGACTCTGAAGCAGGGGTTTTGCCAGGCTTAGAGTATTGTAAATCGCTCTTAGCTCCAGTATATTTATGTGAAGAGACATCTCCAGGCTTGACCATACTCCCTGGAAGTTTCTTCCCTGTGTGACCGCTCCCCAGCCTCTCAGACTGGCATCCGTGGTCACCAGGACCCAGTCCTGTATGCCGAATCTGCGGCCTTCTAACAGATGAGCACTCTGCAACCACCACAGAAGAGACACCCTTGTCCGTGGCGATAAGGTTATCCGCTGATGCATCTGCAGATGCGATCCGGACCATTTGTCCAGCAGATCCCACTGAAAAGTTCGTGCGTGGAATCTGCCGAATGGGATTGCTTCGTAAGAAGCCACCATCTTTCCCAGGACTCTTGTGCATTGATGCACAGACACTTTTCCTGGTTTTAGGAGGTTCCTGACAAGTTCGGATAACTCCTTGGCTTTCTCCTCCGGAAGAAACACCTTTTTCTGAACCGTGTCCAGAATCATTCCCAGGAACAGCAGACGTGTTGTCGGGGTCAACTGAGATTTTGGAAAATTCAGAATCCACCCGTGTTGTTGCAGCACTACTTGGGTTAGTGCTACTCCGTCCTCCAGCTGTTCTCTGGACCTTGCCCTTATCAGGAGATCGTCCAAGTAAGGGATAATTAATACGCCTCTTCTTCGCAGAAGAATCATAATTTCGGCCATTACCTTGGTAAAGACCCGAGGTGCCGTGGACAATCCAAACGGCAGCGTCTGAAACTGATAATGACAGTTTTGCACCACGAACCTGAGGTACCCTTGATGTGAAGGGTAAATTGGGACATGCAGGTAAGCATCTTTTATGTCCAGGGACACCATAAAGTCCCCTTCTTCCAGATTCGCTATCACTGCTCTGAGTGATTCCATCTTGAACTTGAATTTTTGTATGTACAGGTTCAAAGATTTCAGATTTAGAATAGGTCTTACCGAGCCGTCCGGCTTCGGTACCACAAATAGCGTGGAGTAATACCCCTTTTCCTGTTGTAGGAGGGGTACCTTGACTATCACCTGCTGAGAAAACAGCTTGTGAATGGCTTCCAATACCGTCGCCCTGTCTGAGGGAGACGTTGGCAAAGCAGACTTTAGGAACCGGCGAGGGGGAGACTTCTCGAATTCCAACCTGTAACCCTGAGATACTACCTGCAGGATCCAGGGGTCCACCTGTGAGCAAGCCCACTGCGCGCTGAAATTCTTGAGCCGACCCCCCACCGTTCCTGAGTCCGCTTGTAAAGCCCCAGCGTCATGCTGAGGGCTTTGCAGAACCCGCGGAGGGCTTCTGTTCCTGGGAAGGAGCTGCTTGCTGCCCTCTCTTACCCTTTCCTCTGCCTCGGGGCAGATATGACTGTCCTTTGCCCGCTTCTTATAGGACCGAAAGGACTGCGGCTGAAAAGACGGTGTCTTTTTCTGTTGGGAGGGGGTCTGAGGTAAAAAGGTGGATTTCCCGGCAGTTGCCGTGGCCACCAAATCCGATAGACCGACGCCAAATAATTCCTCCCCTTTATACGGCAATACTTCCATATGCCGTTTGGAATCTGCATCACCTGACCACTGTCGTGTCCATAAACTTCTTCTGGCAGATATGGACATCGCACTTACTCTCGATGCCAGAGTGCAAATATCCCTCTGAGCATCTCGCATATAAAGAAAAGCATCCTTTAATTGCTCTAAAGTCTGTAAAATACTGTCCCTATCCAGGGTATCAATATTTTCAGTCAGGGAATCCGACCAGACCACCCCAGCACTGCACATCCAGGCTGAGGCGATGGCTGGTCGCAGTATAACACCAGTATGTGTGTATATACTTTTTAGGGTAGTTTCCAGCCTCCTATCAGCTGGATCCTTGAGGGCGGCCGTATCAGGAGACGGTAATGCCACTTGTTTTGATAAGCGTGTGAGCGCCTTATCCACCTTAGGGGGTGTTTCCCAGCGCGCCCTAACCTCTGGCGGGAAAGGGTATAATGCCAATAACTTTTTTGAAATTAGCACTTTTCTATCTGGGTTAACCCACGCTTCATCACATACATCATTCAATTCCTCTGATTCAGGAAAAACTACAGGTAGTTTTTTCACCCCCCACATAATACCCCTTTTTGTGGTACTTGTAGTATCAGAGATATGCAAAGCCTCCTTCATTGCCGTGATCATATAACGTGTGGCCCTACTGGAAAATACGTTTGTTTCTTCACCGTCGACACTAGATTCAGTGTCCGTGTCTGGGTCTGTGTCGACCAACTGAGGTAAAGGGCGTTTTACAGCCCCTGACGATGTCTGAGACGCCTGGGCAGGTACTAACTGGTTTTCCGGCCGTCTCATGTCGTCAACTGATTTTTGTAATGTGCTGACATTATCACGTAATTCCATAAACAAAGCCATCCATTCCGGTGTCGACTCCCTGGGGGGTGACATCACCATTACCGGCAATTGCTCTGCCTCCACACCAACATCGTCCTCATACATGTCGACACACACGTACCGACACACAGCAGACACACAGGGAATGCTCTATTGAAGACAGGACCCCACTAGCCCTTTGGGGAGACAGAGGGAGAGTTTGCCAGCACACACCCAAGCGCTATAATATATATGGGAACAACCCTATATAAGTGTTGTATCCTTATAGCAGCTTAAATATAGTAATATCGCCAAAAAAAGTGCCCCCCCTCTCTGTTTTACCCTGTTTCTGTAGTGCAGTGCAGGGGAGAGTCCTGGGAGCCTTCCTCACAGCGGAGCTGAGCAGGAAAATGGCGCTGTGTGCTGAGGAGAATAAGCCCCGCCCCCTATTTCGGCGGGCTCTTCTCCGGAGTTTGTGAGATCTGGCAGGGGTTAAATACATCCATATAGCCTCAAGGGCTATATGTGATGTATTTTTTAGCCATAAAAAGGTATTATACATTGCTGCCCAGGGCGCCCCCCCAGCGCCCTGCACCCTCCGTGACCGCTGTGTGAAGTGTGCTGACAACAATGGCGCACAGCTGCAGTGCTGTGCGCTACCTCAGGAAGACTGAAAAGTCTTCTGCCGCCTGCTTCTGGACCTCTTCCATCTTCGGCATCTGCAAGGGGGGTCGGCGGCGCGGCTCCGGGACCGGACTCCATGGCTGGGCCTGTGTTCGATCCCTCTGGAGCTAATGGTGTCCAGTAGCCTAAGAAGCCAATCCATCCTGCACGCAGGTGAGTTGACTTCTCTCCCCTATGTCCCTCGATGCAGTGAGCCTGTTGCCAGCAGGACTCACTGAAAATAAAAAACCTAAAAACTTTTTCTAAGCAGCTCTTTAGGAGAGCCACCTAGATTGCACCCTGCTCGGACGGGCACAAAAACCTAACTGAGGCTTGGAGGAGGGTCATAGGGGGAGGAGCCAGTGCACACCACCTGATCCTAAAGCTTTATTTTTGTGCCCTGTCTCCTGCGGAGCCGCTAATCCCCATGGTCCTGACGGAGTCCCCAGCATCCACTAGGACGTTAGAGAAACCTACTTTAAACTTTTACTCTAAGCAGCTCAGGAGAGCCCCTTAGTATGCACCCTTCTCGTTCGGGCACAAAAATCTAACTGAGGCTTGGAGGAGGGTCATAGGGGGAGGAGCCAGTGCACACCAGGTAGTCCTAAAGCTTTTACTTTTGTGCCCAGTCTCCTGCGGAGCCGCTATTCCCCATGGTCCTTTCGGAGTCCCCAGCATCCACTAGGACGTTAGAGAAATGGTCATGGTCAAAAGAAAACAAATTCCACTCACTTTCACCAAAATAAGATTCTCAAAAGTCAAACAAATTAGGCCTATAACGAATTTTGCTTTTATTTTATATTTGTCAAGTAAAAGTCAATGATGGTGTGAAATTACAAGGAAGGATTTATTTGTTGCCGAGAGACAATAATATCAATGTAAAGTCCATGGGTTAAAAGTTTACTGTATCTTTACAACAAGAAAATAAAGCACTATAGAGAAACCAGGCTTACCCAGTATCTATTATGCTGCTGTAGACCGTGTGTTATAAATCTGAATACAAGAGGTAATTACAGGGAAAAAGGTTTGATAGAGATCAGTATGAGATCCCGGCAGTCGGGATCCCGGCAGCGAGCTCAGCATTGTCCCCTCGTGGGCTTGCTGCGCTCGCAACGCTTCAGGCCCGGTGGCGACCTTAGGTCGCCACAGGTTCCTATTCACCTCCGGGTGGTGACGTGAATCACCACCCAAACGTGGTGTCGGGATTCCGGCATCGGTATCCTGACCACCGGGATCCCAACAGGCGGTCAATTGACTGCCTCCCGTTTGATAGCTGCCATTCTCATAATGCCTAAACTGTAGAGATAGAGAGAGGACACAACAGGACGACATAGGCTGTCACCAGCATGTATTCTAGTAGGAAAATAGACATCTGGGAGTATATTTACTAATGGTCGATTTTGTTTATGTCCTATGTTAAATTGATATTAATCGATGTTGGGCTTCCAGGGTTAAAACATACATTTAATAACATTAAAAAAATAGAGAGTTATGGTAGACTTACCATTGTTAACTCTCTTTCTGAGAGGTAAATTGGTTCCACAGGAACTCATAGGGGGGTGTAGAGAGGATCTTGATCCAGAGGTACCAACAGGCTAAAGCTTTAGGCTGTCCCAGGATTTATTGGGGCCTCCCCTATAAACCCCCGCCTCCAGGCACTGAGACCTCAGTTTCATTAACCAGTCCAATGCAGGAGCAGGCAAGAGAGAATGTAGATGTTAATCACATAGAACCACATTCTCATGACAGAAGGTACCAGCGGCTAATGCCATACAAACCCATAGGAGCAACGTGTGTCAGGGTGGGTGCCCTGTGGAACCAATGTACCTCGCAGAAAGAGTTATCCATGGTAAGTCTACAATAACTTTAATTTTCTGCAGCAGGATACATTGGTTTCCGCAAGAAAACATTGAGGATGTCCTAAAGCAGTTCCTCAAGGGAGGGGACACGCCTTAGCAGGTATAAGAATCTGGCATCCAAAGGAAGTATCATGGGAGGTGGAAGTATCAAAGACTTAGAACCTAATAAACATGTTCACCGAGGACCACGTAGCCGTCTTGCACATTGTTCTGCGGATGCACCATGACAGGCCACCCAAGAAGGTCCAACAGACTGAGTAGAATGGACTTTATTAGCAGCAGGAGTTGGGAGTCCAGCCTGCGCACAAGCTTGTACAATCACCATTCTAATCCATCTGGCCAAGGTTTGCTTATTTGCAGGCCAGCCACTTTTGTGGAAACCAAACAGTACAAAAAGGCAATCTGACCTTCTGATAGAGGCAGTCCTCTCCACATGAATACGGAGAGCCCTTACCACATCCAAAAAACGCTTCTTGGAAGACAAGTTTGAAGAGATAAAGGCCGGAACCACAATCTCTTGGTTAAGGGTGAAAAGATGACACCACCTTAGGAAAATTACTGGTCGAGTTTGTAGAACTGCCCGGTCACAGTGAAAAATCCAGTAGGGTGGAAAACAGGATAAGGCGCTTAAGTCCGATACACGTCTTGCCAAGGCATTAGCCAGCAAGAACAGGACCTTGGTCATGAGCCATTTAAGGTCCACCGACTCAAGGGCTTTCAGTACAACAGTCAAATCCCATGGAGCCACAGGAGAGACATAGGAAGACCGAATTCTAAGTACGCCCTGAAAGTATGAACATCATGTATAGACGCAATTTTTATCTGAAACCATACCGAAAAGGAAGATTTGTGAACCTTGAGGAAGGCCAGATGGAGACCCAAGTCAAGTCCTCGTTTCAGAAAAGCCAGACATCATAATTCTTATCAGCACACCATGTGAAGGAAGAATTACAAACCCTGTAATAAATCCGGGCAGAGGCCGGTTTGCAGGCTTTCAACATAGTCTGAGAAACCTTTGGCCCTCTGGAGTGATGCTTCAAGAGCCACGCCGTCAAAGCCAGTCTGGGTAGAGACAATGGCCCTGAACAAGGAGGCCCAGGAGCTGAGGAAGTAGAAGGGAGTGCTCTGTTGACAGACCGTGCCGGTCTGAGAACCAATGCCTTCCGAGGCCACGCTGGAGGGACTAGAAGTAGTATTCCTCCTTATTGATTGAACTTCTGTAGTACCCTGGGCAGGAGACACTGGGAGGGAATACGTAGGTAGCCAAAAAGTTCAGTGGTACAGCCAGTGCGTCCGAAGACCAGAACCTTGTGATTGTGTTGAGATGCCATGAGGTCTACGTCAGGTAGACACCACTTGTCCACTAGGAGTAGAATGACTTCTAGATGAAGACTCCACCCTCCGGTGTGCATGTCCTGGTGACTGATGAAGTTCATTTTCCAGTTCAGGACACCTGGAATGAACACTACCGATATGGCTGGCAGATGGCGTTCTGCCCCACAAAGGATTTTTGACGCGTCCATCATTGCCATTCAGCCTCGAGTACCTCCCTGATGGTTTATGTATGCCACCATGGTGGCATTGTCGGATTGTACTTGAACAGGCCTGTTCTGTACTACAGATAGGGCAAGAAATAGTGCATTGAACACTGCCCTCAGCTCCAGATATTTACTTGAAGGAGTGATTCCTCCTTGATCCAACGACCTTGAAAAGAGTGTTGCTCCAACACTGCTTCCCATCCCCTCAGTCTACAGAACCCAGTCGGGGACCCAGAAGGGACAGCCCCTGCTCGTGATGGTACTGGATTCACCAGGTCAGCGACAGGCGAACCTCTGGAGTCAAAGAGATTATGTGAAATCTGATCCAATAAGGCAGGCCGTCTCACTTTGAAAGGATTAACCTGTGTAGTGGGTGGTAATGAAATTGAGCGTACTCTACCATGTCGAAGGCCGATGACATCAGTCCAAATACCTGCCTCGCCGACTGTACTATAGACACTCTGGGACAACTAAGGAAGCATCTTATCCTGTCCTGAATCTTCAGGACTTTTTTTTTGGAGACAGGACTTCTTCCATTTGATAAGCCACCCGTGGGCTTGAAGGAAGATTACCTTCAGTTGCAGATGACAGAGGAGAACTTTGTGGGAATTTGCCAGAGTCATCAGGTCATCTAGATACGGAAGGATGCTAACTCCATGGTGACGGAGATGAGCACAGCGAACTCTCAGCCAGCACAGCTCCAGCGGCTAGCCTGGACTTACTCGTCGCTGCCCTGGTCACAGCGGCTGCGTGTGACGTCACGCAGTCGCTGCGAGCCGCCCCCTCACAGTCCGGCCACACCTGCGTTGGCCGGACCGTGCCCACAAAATGGCAGCCAAACCCCGCCGTGCCGCCCCCTCCCGCTCAGCAACCGCCTGTGCCTGAGGCAGAGGCGATTGCTAGGCAACGACAGCAGTCGGCTGTCAGCCATGCGCCGGCACACTGCGGTGCAGGGGCATGCGCAGTTCTGACCTGATCGCTGCGCTGCAATGAACTGCAGCGAGCGATCAGATCAGAATGACCCCCATAGGACGCTGCAGTAAAAGGGTTTTTTCTCCCCTAGCTACAGAACAGACTTGCTGCAAATGCAATGGCATACCCTCCAGCTGTAACTTTTTTGCAGGTGCAGTCCCTTTTTTTATGGTCTGTACTGATTTTTGGCTCTCCAAACTTCCATTGAAAGTATAGGAAAAGGGGCGTGGCCACGCTTCCTTGTTGAATTTGTCCCGATTTTTATGTGTAAATTGTTGGAAGGTATGTAGCTGCAGATGCAGTGGGCCTATTTTGGGGTGTGGAGCTAGAGCTGCAGCTGCATCATCCCCATTATTAATCCTGATCTGGGAACACAACACAGAGCCTCCCATTGGATGTAACCTGTTTGGGAGGGCATTTCTCGCCCAATCAGCTGTGGACTGGGTGTGATAGACCTGCTGCTAACCCGATGAGAGCTCCTAGCCACTCCCAGCGTTATCCACACAGTCACAGAGTGACAAATCTGGGCAATTATATAGGAGATAACCCTGAAGTATGCACTTGTTCTTAACTAACACTGTCTAAACGACATGTAGAATACTTAAGTGTCCTGTAAATGCACAGTGCTGATGATGCAGGCAGCTTTACAGAGGAGGCATCATCCAGCAGTCCCAGAATCAGCGCAGCTGTGTGTAATGGCGCCCAAACGCTGACAGGGAGACAGACAGATGCAGCTCCAGGGCGGGAACATTTACTCTAAATGGCGCACTGGGGCTGAGGGAAGGGGCTACAGGCCAGAGCCTTATCCCCTTACTGGACTTCACCACCGGGTGCTGCGGGCCTCAATAAAATGGATTATAGCCTAATCCGACCTGTGGCCTGTACTGCCACAGTGTCCAAGCCAGCGCGCGCCGCCCGCCTCCTAATGCCCGCGGCGGATCGCGATTTCCAGCAGGTCCCGCCTGGGGGATCCTCTTACCTCCTCCCTGAGTGCGGCCACCCGATCCCGGAGAACTTCGGTTAGTGTGTGTGCCCTGGGTGAAGAACCGAAGCCTCCGCTGTAAGTACCCGGCAACCAGGGACGCGGGAGTATACAGCGCCACTGTGGGAGGTGATGGAGCTGCAGCAGGAGATATCAGAATGATATCTAGCACTAGAGTGCCTCTGCTGCAGCCCTTGAAGTCTTCTATCTTCTTTAAAATAGCTCTTCTTAGGGCTGCTGGAGCAGCCCTGCCTGTTAGCTGCCTGCACTGCAGTCACCAACTTACAAACTGAGCTCATGTGCACGGAGGCGGGGTTATAGAGGAGGCGGCACTGAGCATCTTGGGAACAGTCAAAGCTTTTAGCCTGTTGGTGCCTCGGATCAAGATCCTACTCTACACCCCGATGTTATTCCCTGTGGAATACCAGTGTAACCCGCTGCAGAAATGCTTATTAGCATCCATTAAGGCAGGGACATCAATCTGCAAGGGAGAATCCTCATCAGTAACACAGGATTCAGTGTCTGACAGCAGCGCATGTTCCCCCCATCAGAGAGGTTATTGGATTGCGAGGACGAAGCCACCTGCTTAGAGGACCCAGAGACACAGGAGTGACCTGGTGTAGATTTCTGTCTAACCAAAGACTGTTTCATTTGCAGTTGGTTAGACAATTTTTCCGCCCAAGGCGGATTAACCATAGGGAAAATATGAGGTGGCAGTGCACCGGTGGTCCCATAGGGGGCGCTATGCGTTCCACCAGAGTACCCAGTAGGTTGGTGAACACAGCCCAGAGCACTCCATTGCATGAGCTGCAAACTGACTGGAAGGCATATGACAATTAGTACACAGACAGTCATATAACACTTACCCCTCTGGTAAATCCCTGGAGCATGCTCTGCATGATGCAGGTGCTTCCTCTGATTTACTGCCCTTTCTGTTAGACATTATGGTGGTCATTCCGAGTTGTTCACTCGCTAGCAGTTTTTAGCAGCCATGCAAACGCTAAGCCGCCTCCCACTGGGAGTGTATTTTAGCTTAGCAGAAGTGCGAACGAAAAGATCGCAGAACGGCGGCAAAGTTTTTTTGTGCAGTTTTACAGTAGCTCAATACCTACTCAGCGCTTGCGATGACTTCAGACTGTTCAGTTCCTGTTTTGACATCACAAACATGCCCTGCGTATGCCCAGCCACGCCTGCATTTTTCCAGACACGCCTGCGTTTTTTCGAACACTCCCTGAAAACGGTTGGTTGACACACAGAAACGCCCACTTCATGTCAATGATCCTGCGTCCAGCAGTGCGACCGAAAAGCTTTGCTAGACCCTTTGTGAAACGAAATCGTTCGTTGTAATAGTACGACGCGCGTGCGCATTGCGCCGCATACGCATGCGCAGAAGTGCCTTTTTTTGCCTCATCGCTGCACAGCGAACGAATGCACCTAGCGATCAACTCGGAATGGCCAACTATGTGAGAATGCAACAACAGAGCGACTTAGTACGATACTGCCAGACAAAGTACAACACCTGTAATTAAATCCGGTATTATGTGACTGAATACACAGTAGAATATACATATTGGATAAATACTGTGAAGCACTATATCAGCAGACACAGACGCACCTAGCCTCTTAGGGTAAAGGATATAGTGACAGTTATATCTGGAAAACAGAGTGAAACCACACAGCAGATACAGTCACACATTCATAGGCAATGCAGAAATTCTTATCACAATAAGGCTGCACTATATATTATATATACTCAAGTGTTTGTAAAGTGACAGCACTGTATACAGACGGCTTTACAAGGGAGACCTTGCCCTGCAATCCCAGAGACCAATAGTAGCTATGCTCAGAAGATGGCACACAGCGTCTCTGTCAGGGAATGAGGGAGAGTGTGAGGCAGCTCCAGGGTGGTAAAATCTACTCAGAGATTTTGCTTTGGGCCGGGGGAAGGGCTACAGGTCAAGCACCGGTTCCCCTATGCTGGGCTTCCACCGCTGGTACTACAGAACCTTATTAAATGGGGCGATAGTACACCCGACCTGTACTCTTATGCCCCGACGGTCTAGTGGGGTCCCTGCATGGCGACTGTGTCCACGCTAGCACCGCGTCCCGTCTCCCTAGGCCGCGGTCAGAACGCGATTTAATGGTGGGTCCCACCTGACGGACCCTCTTACCTCCTCCCCATAGCAGCCATGCGATCCAGGAGAGCGGTCTGCGACTGTGTGCCTAAGCTGGAGCGTCTCCGCCACAAGTACCCGGGAACAGAGCCGTGGGAGTATGCGACGCCGCTTGGGAGGTGATGGAGCTGCAGCGCTGACAGCCCAGTTGAAGAAATCTTCTCAGAAAAGTTTTTCCAGGGCTGCCCAGTGCAGCCCTCATGTTAGGTGACCTGCTGCTGCAGGCACCAACTCAAAACTGAGCTCTCAGTGCCTGGAGGCGGAGTTTATAGTGGAGGCCCCAATGCATCCTGCGAGAGCCTAAAGCTTTAGCCTGTTGGTACCTCTAGATCAAGATCCACTCTACACTCCTAATGTTTTCCTGTGGAAAACAATGAATCCTGCTGCAGGAATTAATATAATTAAAATCATCTGCAAGTAAATGTGTGTTTTAACCCTGGAAGCCCAGCATCAATTAAAATCTATTTAAAATCCATCTAACTGTGAACACAAACTAAAACGACCATTAGTAAATATACCCCCTGGGCTGTAATCCAGAATCCCAACCCATCCAGGTAGAGTACCCTAAGCACCCTCAGACCCACCACTGACAGTCTGGACCCCAGTGATACTGTAAAGCGACAGAGGGTGCATGGCCAGAACAAGGCTTAGCATTTTATATACTGGCGACCAGTCGCGTAAAATCGTCCCAGTTGCCTGGAGGCAAGATAAATATTGGTGTCCCTCACCCCTACCCCTATATAGATAAATATATGTATGTATATGGAGTGTTCTGAAACTATATATATGTAATATTTTCATTGTCATTTATTTTAGATTCTAACTAACTAGTGTCCTTCCCAGGACCTTACTGATGGAGCTCCTGCATAGTAAGCATATTTAGTTAGAATTCTCATGCTTCCTGTACAGGAGCAAATATCTCCATTAGTAATTTATTTGATTCCAGTGTACTAGGTCATGGGTACTAATCTTAGGTATGAAACTTGCAAAATGTATCTCTATAATAAGGAGGGAGTGACTTCTAAGGTGGAGAGACAAGTGGGGAAGTTGGCCACGAAAGAGATAGTGGTGGCTATCTACTAACCGATTAAAACAGTTAATTGGTGTCGCTGCTATAGCAGGAAACACCTAAATAGAGGTCAGCACACATGGAAAAGGAGAACATGAAGGAGAAGTGCCCCCCTTCAGAGCAGGAGCCAGGCGGTAGCCGACTCCGTTGCCTCCCAGTGTTACAGCTCTGCTGGCGACCCTGTTTTGCATACAGAAACCCTTTAATAATCACACTGTAACTAGGGAGAAAATTAATTCTCTTTATAGAACAAAAACTACAATTTTGCATACTGTACTGTTTATATTGTGACATACCGGAGAAAAAGCATATCATCAGAATACAGCCCATTTATCACTCCACTCTCCTTCTCCAGGGCCAGCATGCTGATGTGCAGCTTCTTGGCATTGAGGAAGTCTAGAATCAACTTGGTAATCTCTACTTCTTTCACATTTACAGTTTCTTCCGCCGTCATTGTGATGGTCTGAAAAGGGAACAATATATATTTAACGCGGGTATCATAAAAGAAGTCTAAAAATACTGGTCATACAGTACCTGCAAGTCAGGTATAACATCTGAAAGGGATAACATAATATTATGAAAAAATAAAATGGCAAATAATAAAGAAAATTACTGTACTTCCTTAACAATAATGCACTGTCATAGTAAAATATGCCTCTATCTGTATCAAGTGGTTAAAAGCAGAACTACATCTATCGGGCTATGATTGTTTATATAAATGATACTGTACAAACACGCCAGTCATCAATTACATCCTAAGACACATGAGCTATACGGTTACAGCCTGGGAACCATGCACACCCTATTACCAAACGTTTATGTAGCATCTACAATTTGGGTGTGATCATGGAGGAAACATCTCTGACAAAGTTCAGGAAATGAGAACAATAAATGTGACTAAAATGTACAAAAGTTTTGGAACAGCGAGTGTGACACAAAACGTCTTAGTAGGCAAGACCTTTCTAACCTGTATTCTATATCTAGGACAGTGGTTTCCAAACTTTTTTGAATCACGGCGCCCTAGAATATCAGATTTTTTTTCACGGCACCCCTAGGCCAAAAATTTCTTATTGAGGAATTTAGAAAGAAATATTACATTAAGTAGATTGCGTTTATATGTCATCCTTAGGGTCAGTTGTGTGGTGAGGGACAAGATTTGCTTCTGTTTGGCCACATAGTTTATGACTGGCAGCCACCAGCACTGGTTTTGCCTATTATATTGACCATGAATAATTTGAATTGGTCCTGGACCACCAACCCAGGGCACCCCTGCAAGTGTCCCGAGGCACCCCAGGGAGCCACGGCACACAGTTTGGGAACCTCTGATCTAGGAGATTTCTAAACACTGGTGTTATAATATAAGTGAGGACACAGCTGCGTGGCATAGTGGCAGTGGTACTCCACTGAGGATAATGGAAGCCAGCGAGAGCCACAGGACAAGTTAATAAAGACCCTCCAACACCCTGGGTCTGATTCATGTTTGTAAGTAAAGGAAACCAACCATATTGCCATGTAAGGGGAGCAAGAACATTTGTGTTTTTTCTGTGCAGGGTAAATACTGCATGTAGTCCACAAATGTTAAACACTATTTTAACACTGCAATTTAGACTTCAGTTTGAACAGGTTTGGGATTGGGTGACAGGCAGTCAGCATACCGACGCCGGGATCCCGGCTGCCAGTATGTCGGGGGGGCGAGCGCAACTTTGCCCCTTTGCGGGCTCGCCACAGGTTCTATTCCCTCTCTATGGGTGAGTGGAAATAGTCCTGGGCCCCCTGCCGGCATTCTAGCGGATCTGACCGCCAAGATCATAACTACATCCCTTTGACTCCACCCAAATATAAATCTCTCTGCATGTGTTACATCTCCCCTACCTGCATGGTTTGGCCCAGGTGCTTGCTTTTTTGCTTTACAAACAAACATGAATGAGGTCCAGAGTACGGACATGTCTGCCACACTGATGCAAGCCGAGAAGTCTATACATCTAATAAATGAGATTCGCACATCACCATTATACAGTAGCAACTTAGAGCAGTTATTATTCTTGTAGGTTTTAACATATAAAAGAGAACAGAAAAGCTTCCATAATGTAACTATGGCCCTCATTCTGAGTTGTTCACTCGCTAGCTGCTTTTAGCAGCCGTGCAAACGCTAAGCCACCGCCCTCTGGGAATTTATCTCAGCTTAGCAAAAGTGCGAACGAAAGGATCGCAGCGTGGCTACAAAAAAAAGATTGTGCAGTTTCCGAGCAGCTCCAGACCTACTCCTACCTTGTGATCACTACAGACTGTTTAGTTCCTGTTTTGACGTCATGAACACGCCCTGCGTTAGGCTAGCCACGCCTGCGTTTCCCCCGGCACGCCTGCGTTTTTCCACACACTCCCCAAAAACGGTCAGTTACCTCCCAGAAACGGCCACTTCATGTCAATCATTCTGCAGCGAGCAGTGCGACTGAAAAGCGTCGCTAGACCTTGTGTGAAACTACTACGGCTGTTGTGAAAGTACGTCGCGCTCGCAGAAGTGCCGTTTTTTTTGCTTGATCGCTGAGCAGCAACCGAAAACAGGTAGCGAACAACTTGGAATGACTACCAATGTACATAATTATCAGTGCACACCATGAACATTACACTTACAAAGATGAATTTCATTATATTATGATTCTTTGATTGTAGTCTATCAAATATAATGTCATATAACTTCAAATATTCAGGCAGACCCTCAGACAGAAAGAAGAAAAGTTCCCTCATATGTAGATACTAGTGGTAATGTCCCACCTGTTCTTCACATGACACAAACAGATGGAATTTGTGCTTGAAATTTCTGTATATTTTCATCCATACATGTAGATTGCATCCAGACGTCTTAATATCAAGGGGAATCAGTCAAAAGGAAGTTAGAACATAAATCCACAGCTCTGCATCACCTTTTGTAAAGTACTTTTATTGCCCATGAGCTTGTTACAAGGTTGGCCAGATTCCAAGTAAAAAATAAGAATTTACTCACCGGTAATTCTATTTCTCGTAGTCCGTAGTGGATGCTGGGTACTCCGTAAGGACCATGGGGTATAGACGGGCTCCGCAGGAGACTGGGCACTCTTAAAAGAAAGATTAGGTACTATATCTGGTGTGCACTGGCTCCTCCCTCTATGCCCCTCCTCCAGACCTCAGTTAGGGAAACTGTGCCCGGAAGAGCTGACATTACTAGGAAAGGATTTGGAATCCAGGGTAAGACTCATACCAGCCACACCAATCACACCGTACAACTCGTGATAACTATACCCAGTTAACAGTATGAATAATAACGGAGCCTCTCTCAACAGATGGCTCATACAATAACCCTTTAGTTAAGCAATAACTATATACATGTATTGCAGAGAGTCCGCACTTGGGACGGGCTCCCAGCATCCACTACGGACTACGAGAAATAGAATTACCGGTGAGTAAATTCTTATTTTCTCTGACGTCCTAGTGGATGCTGGGTACTCCGTAAGGACCATGGGGATTATACCAAAGCTCCCAAACGGGCGGGAGAGTGCGGATGACTCTGCAGCACCGAATGAGCAAACTCAAGGTCCTCCTCAGCCAGGGTATCAAACTTGTAGAATTTTGCAAAAGTGTTTGAACCCGACCAAGTAGCACCTCGGCAAAGTTGTAAAGCCGAGACCCCTCGGGCAGCCGCCCAAGAAGAGCCCACCTTCCTCGTGGAATGGGCTTTTACTGATTTAGAATGCGGCAGTCCAGCCGCAGAATGTGCAAGCTGAATCGTGCTACAGATCCAGCGAGCAATAGTCTGCTTTGAAGCAGGAGCACCCAGCTTGTTGGGTGCATGCAGGATAAATAGCGAGTCAGTTTTTCTGACTCTAGCCGTCCTGGAAACGAAGTTTCAGGGCCCGGACTACGTCAAGCAACTTGGAATCCTCCAAGTCCCTAGTAGCCGCAGGCACCACAATAGGTTGGTTCAAATGAAACGATGATACCACCTTAGGGAGAAATTGGGGATGAGTCCTCCATTCTGCCCTTTCCATATGGAAGATCAGATATGGGCTTTTACATGACAAAGCCGCCAATTCTGACACACGCCTAGTCCAAGCTAAGGCCAAAAGCATGACCACTTTCCACGTGAGATATTTTAGCCCCACGGTCTTAAGTGGCTCAAACCAGTGGGATTTTAGGAATCCAACACACGTTAAGATCCCAAGGTGCCACTGGAGGCACAAAAGGGGCTGAATATGCAGCACCCCTGTAACAACGTCCGAACTTCAGGCAGTGAAGCCAGTTCTTTTTGAGAGAAAAAAGGGATAGGGCCGAAATCTTGGCCTTTATGGTTCCTAATTTTAGGCCCATAGTCACTCCTGACTGTAGGAAGTGCAGGAATCGACCCCCCTGGAATTCCTCTGTATGGCCTTCCCGGCCACACACCAAGCAACCTATTTTCGCCATATACAGTGAAAAAGTCTTGCTGTCACGTCTTTCCTAGCCTTTATCAGCGTAGGAATAACTGCATCCGGAATGCCCTTTTCCGCTAGGATCCGGCGTTCAACCGCCATGCCGTCCAACGCAGCCGCGGTAAGTCTTGGATCAGACAGGGCCCCTCCTTCTTGGCCAATCCGGAGAAAACAATATTGTTTACACTCCTCCGTTAATTACAATTCTCAGCCCTTGGGTCTGAGAGGAAGAGGAGGGAATATATAGACCGACTGGAACACCCACGGTGTTACTAGTGCGACCACAGCTATCGCCTGAGAGTCCCTTGACTCAGCGTAAAACCATTTTTATCTTTTTATTGAGGTGGGACGCCATGTAGTCCACCTGAGGCAGTTTCCATCAATTTGCAAAACTGCGTGAAGACTTCCTGATGAAGTCACCACTCTCCCGGGTGGAGGTCGTATCCACTCCCGGAATGAACACTGCTGACAGTGCGCTTACTTGATTCTGCGCCCAGCGAAGAATTCTGGTGGCTTCTACCCTCGCCACCCTGCTCCTTGTGCCGCCCTGGCGGTTTACATGAGCCCCTGCGGTCTGACTGGATCAGAACCGGTTGGTCGCGAAGCAGGAACTCCGCTTGACTTAGGGCGTTGTATATGGCCCTTAGTTCCAGGATATTGATGTGAAGGCAAGTCTGTTGGCTTGACCACAAAGCTTGGAATTTTCTTCCCTGTGTAACTGCCCCCCACCCTCGGAGGCTTGCATCCGTGGTCACCAGGACCCAGTCCTGAATGCCGAATCTGCGGCCCTCGAGAAGGTGAGCACTCCGCAGCCACCACAGGAGAGACACCCTGGCCCTGGGGGATAGGGTGATTAACCTAAGCATCTGAAGATGTGATCCGGACCACTTGTCCAGTAAGTTCCATTGTCCTTGCATGGAACCAGCCGAAGGGGATGGCCTCGTATGATGCCATCATCCTTCCCAGGACTCGAGTGCAGTGATGCACTGACACCTGTTTTGGTTTTCAATAGATTCCTGACCAGTGTCATGAGCTCCTGAGCTCTCTCTATCGGGAGATAAACCCTCTTCTGGTCTGTGTCTAGGATCATGCCTAGGCGAGGCAGATGAGCTGTAGAAACCAACTGCGACTTCGGAATATATAGAATCCAGTCGTGTTGCCGTTTCACTTCCAGAGAAGGTGATACGCTGTCCAGCAACTGCTCTCTTGATCTCGCTTTTATGAGGAGATCATCCAAGTATGTGATAATAGTGACACCTTGCTTCCGCAGGAGCACCATCATATCCGCCATTACCTTGGTGAAATTGGTAATGACAATCCCGTACCGCAATTCTGAGGTACGCCTGATGAGGTGGATAAATGGGGACACGAAGGTATGCATCCCTTATGTCCCGATTAATTTCAGGCTTGCAATGACCGCTCTTAGTGATTCCATCTTGAACCTGAACCTTTTCAGGTATATGTTCAGGATTTTAATAGTGATGAGCGGATTCGGTTTTACTCGGTTTTACTCGGTTCTCAAAACGGCATCTTATTGGCTCACGGATGTCACGTGTTTTGGATAGCCAATAAGATGCCGTTTTGAGAACCGAGTAAAACCGAGTAAAACCGAACCTCGCTCATCACTAGATTTTAATTCAATATGGGTTTAACCGAACCGTCTGGTTTCGGGATTATAACATGGTCGAATAATAACACCCTCTTGTTGAAGGAGGGGACCCTTGACCACCACCTGTTGAAGATACAATTTACGAATTGCAGTTAACACTGGCTCCCTCTCTTGGGGGGAAGCCCGCCGGGTCCTCGTGAGGGGGCATCTTCACACAGTCCAGCCTGTATCCCTGCGATACAATATCTATTGCCCAGGGATCTAATAGGGAGTGAACCCACTTGTGGCTGAACTTACGAAGGCGTGTCCCCACCGGGCCTAGCTCCGCCTGTGTAGCCCCAGCGACATGCGGTGGATTTTTGTAGAGGCCGGGGAGGACTTCTGTTCCTGGGGACTAGCTGTGTTGTACAGCTTCTTTCCTCTGCCCCCGGCTCTGACAAGAAAGGACGCACCTCAGACTTTCTTGTTTCTTTATTCGAAAAGCTGCATTTAATAATGTCGTGCTTTCCTAGGCTGTGCAGGAATATAAGGCAAAATATCAGAATTACCAGCTATAGCTGTGGAGACCAGGCCCGAGAACCTTTCTCCACACAATCCTCAGCCTTCCATATGCCTCTTAAGTCGGCATCATCTGCCCAATGTATATTCTACAGGACACGTCAAGCAGAAATTGACATAGCTTTTGTCTCTAGGACCCAGTATACTCATGTCCCTTTGGGCATGCTTTATAATTATATATCTATCACTTAAGACAGCATCTTAAAATATTTATATGCATACTAGGGTCTCAATCTCTGCCGATAAGGTACCTGTCCACGCTGCCACAGCGCTATAAACCCATGCCGACACAATCGCCGGTCCGGGTAGTATACTAGAATGTGCACACTATCTGCAGGATCCCTGAGAATAGCTAGTGCAAACAGGACACCCAAGGGGAAGATTCTCAACACATCCTGGCCCTAGTGGGGAAAGGATACAGCCTGAGAATTCTCTTGTGGGAAGCTGCCGTCTCTTGTCTGGAGATTCCCGCTCTTTTTCCTCATGAGAGGAGGGAAATTTACCTCAGCATTCTTCCCCTTAACATGTGTACTCTCGTGTCAGGGACAGATGAGTCATCAGTGATATGCAAATCATCTTTTATTCCAATAATCATATATTGAATATCTTTTAGCCCTCTTGGCTGTAACTTTGCATTATCGTAGTCGACAGTGGAGTCAAACTCCGTGTCGATACTTTGTTATTTTGGATAGTGAGCATAGAGAGACTCTGAAGGACTCTGTGACACAGGGACAGACCAGGGTAGATTTCCTTTCTGTTCCCTAACCTTTTGTGCAATAATTTTACCTCAGCACTTACACATATCCAAACAGGTGTCGGCGTTGTTGACGGAGACACCCTCCCACACACTTATCCGCTCTATCACCTCCTTAGAGGAGCCTTTTACCTCAGACATGTCGACACACGCGTACCGACACACCACACACACAGGGGATGCTCTATTTGAAGACAGTTCCCCCACCAGGCCCTTTGGAGAGACAGAGAGAGAGTATGCCAGCACACACCACAGCGCTATATAATACAGGGATGTACACTATACTGAGTAATTTTTCCCCTATAGCAGCTTATATACACAGTTGTGCGCCTAAATTTATGTGCCCCCCCCTCTCTTTTTTTACCCTTTGTGTACCAGGATACTGCAGGGGAGAGCCTGGGGAGCTTCCTTCCAGCTGAGCTGTGAAGAGAAAATGGCGCCGGTGTGCTGACGAAGAAGGCCCGGCCCCCTCAGCGGCGGGCTTCTGTCCTTTTATGTACTTTAATGGCGGGGGTTAATGCACATATACAGTTTATCAGACTGTATTATGTGCTTTTCGCCAAGTAAGGTAATCTAATTGCTGCCCAGGGCGCCCCCCCCCCCCCCCAAGCTCCCTGCACCCATCAGTGACCGGAGTGTGTGGTGTGCTAAGGGAGCAATGGCGCACAGCTGCAGTGCTGTGCGCTACCTTAATGAAGACCGGAGTCTTCAGCCGCCGATTTTCAACTTCTCTTCGTTCTTCTGGCTCTGCAAGGGGGACGGCGGCGCGGCTCCGGGACCGGACGACCGAGGACTGGGCCTGTGTTCGATCCCTCTGGAGCTAATGGTGTCCAGTAGCCTTAGAAGCCCAAGCTAGCTGCAAGCAGGTAGGTTCGCTTCTCTCTCCTCAGTCCCACGTAGCAGTGAGTCTGTTGCCAGCAGATCTCACTGAAAATAAAAAACCTAACAAATACTTTCTTTTCTAGGAAGCTCAGGAGAGCCCCTAGGGTGCATCCAGCTCTGGCCGGGCACAGATACTAACTGAGATCTGGAGGAGGGGCATAGAGGGAGGAGCCAGTGCACACCAGATATAGTACCTAATCTTTCTTTTAAGAGTGCCCAGTCTCCTGCGGAGCCCGTCTATACCCCATGGTCCTTACGGAGTACCCAGCATCCACTAGGATGTCAGAGAAATAAATTCATCACGCATAATTCAGCAAGTGGATACTCCCGGACTAGTTAAAGAAGATGGTAAGTGGACATTTTCATCCAGGTACTCTGATAGGTCTACGCATGTATTCCCCACTGACTCATTTCAGACAGGGGGTGATTCAGACCTGATCGCTGGGCTGCAAATTTTGCTGTCCTGTGTTCGGATAGTCACCGCCTCCATGTGGAGTGTAAATTCGCCGTGCAAGTGTATGATCCCATGTGTACGCAGAGCTGCAAAAATCCAGTTTGTGCAGTCTCTGCGCAGCCCAGGACTTACTCCTACAGTGCGATGAGACGAGGCTGATCTGGGCCGGAGCTGGCGTCAGACACCCTTCCTGAAAACGCTTATACACGCCATTGTTTTTCCGGACACTCCAAATAAATGGTCAGTTACCACCCACAAACGGCTTCCTTCTGTCAATCATCTTGCGAACGCCTGTGCGATCGAACTTTTCATCCCGTCGCTGACCGGCGACACCCTTTGGTGTTATCCAATGCACGTGCGCATTGCGATGCATACACAGTTCCTACCTGATTGACCAGGTCTGAATAGCCCCCAGAGTCTTTTTCAAGGTCTGTGTATCTCCGTTCTTTGAAAAGCTGCATGCGGTGGGATTCATCACCGCATTGAGACTTCTGGGGACAAATTACATACACTGATAAAAACCCTTAAACTGCAACTAAAAGGTCTCCTGTCTATCTTTGAGGTTCTATTCTGAATAATTGGAAGTTTTTCTGCTTTATATGAATTATGTATTTTGGAAGAATCTCAAATATCCAGCTGCTTATTTATATAGTTGTGTAGTTATATAGTTGTGTCCAGCAATGCACACTGAGACACAATGCGGCACAGTTGCACTCTCCATCTACCTTGTCTGCAATGTTCCCACTGTCTAAACCACACCATGGAGGTCATTCAGACCCGTTCGCCTGCTGCCTTTTCTTTGCAGCCGTGCTATCGGGTCTGAACAGCGCATGCACCGCAATGCGCAGGTGCGTCGGCCGCCGGGCAGCGACAGAACTTACGAAGAAAGCGATCGCAAGAAAACGGACAGGAAGAAGGCGTTTGTGGGCGGCAACTCACCATTTTCAGGGAGTGTCCGGAAAAATGCAGGCGTGCCCGACCATTCGGGAGGAGGATTCCTGACGTCAGCATCGGCCCGGATCGTCGCAACGGCTGAGTAAGTCCTGGGCTGTGCAGAAACTGCACAAACTTTTGTTTGTGCAGCTCACTGCACGGCCGATTGCACCCCTGCACAGCGATTACCCTCTCCCCTGTAGGCGGCGATTACCTGGTCGCAGCAGGGCAAAAAAAAACGCATGCGCGCGACCAGGTCTGAATTAGGCCCCATGTCTCTGAAGGATAAAGGGAGGGATCTCTGTGACTGCATGTCTCTGTAATATCAGTGAAGCATAACTCATGTGTTAGATCCCTAACACATAGCGAGCGATTGGCAGAGCGTAACCAGTGCTACGGTTATGTGACAGTCACAGAGATCAGCTAACAACGTCCCAGCGCCAGGCTAGTAATGGGACGCTACTGGCTGAGCTCTATATCTGTCACATCACCACTACACTGGTTTCGCTCACTCTGGGAGAATTATCTGATAGGTGCCGTCAGAGAGCAGGGCAGCAGGTAAAATGAGCTGGGTGGAGCGCCCATGAATTTCATCCTTGGGAGAACACTGTTAGCTGAACTAAAGGTGGGTACACACAAGGTGATGTGCTCTATGAGCGACGTCGTCTAGTGAGTTCCCTGACCTGCTGGGGCGGTCGTCTACATATCGTTCAGTGTGTACGCACTGCCAACAATATAGCTCAGTGACGTCATGCCGCGGCCAGGCTTGCAGTTTTCAGATTACAGTCCAAATTGATCTGCACACACGGCCGACAGTGAGGGCCATTGACGACTCGTGGGGCCGTGCATCGCTCGTTGTTTGTCAGCGTACACACTAGTCGATATGGTACACAACGTCGCTCAGGAAGGGCAAAATGAGTGATGTTGTTTACTTTATCAGCAAGTGTGTTCCCACCTTTACAGTTTAAAACCTCTTCCACAGAAATAGACAAACACTAACCTAGCAATACTGTATGTGTTTGGGCTGAAATAAAATACCATCTCTATGTGTACTGGAAAGTTCATTCCAGCATGACAGACAGCACTTTCAACACCGTTTTCGCTTATAATAAATGAGTATGATTATACACTATATAGAACATTTTCCTTAGTGCTGTTCAATAAAATACACAGGTTTGTTTGAAGTAGCAGAATGAATTTTTAAGTTGTCTTGGACGGTATCCGGATGATAGATAGACTGTGTATAGTTAGACAGTCAATATATAGACACCATGGGTGGTATTCAAATGATATATCACGCCCAATCTTCTTTCTAAAGTGATCCCCGTTAAAGCACATATCGCGCCCATAGTAATCAGGTTTAGCTGCACAACGGATAGGGTGCCCTCGCTACCGCAGGGGTAGCGAGCTGAAATGATTATACCACGGCCATCAGCAGAAACAGAACGGGTGTGGAAGAAGGTGAAAATAATTGAATACCTCCCTATATGTTAAACAGACATTAGGTCAACATGAAAAAATGTCGTCAGGGTCAAAAAGGTCGACAGGTTTTTTTTGTGTTTTTTTTTTTTATACATGTTTTTGGACTATTTCATACCTTCTCTACCCATGTCGGCATAGAGATGGGTATAAACCACTGATCCCGAAGCGTGGCGAGCGAAGCGAGCCCAGCGAGGGAATGCCTTTCTACAATTGGGGGTCCAAGATGACAAAACTATACACACAAACCACAAAACTGCCAAAAAATGGTGTCTACCTTTTTTGTGTCAACCGTTTTCATGTTGACTTTTTGACCCTGTCGACCTAATGTCTATCTATTGACTGTCTAAATAGACACTATCTATTATCCCACACCCATCTTGGACATACAAAAGCAGTGACTGCAGCACTCATTCACACCATGTGGTTCCCAATATTAAGGGTACTCCATGAGTGTTAAGCCAGATACACATGGGGGTAATTCTGAGTTGATCGCAGCAGGATTTTTGTTAGCAGTTGGGCAAAACCATGTGCACTGCAGGGGAGGCAGATATAACATGTGCAGAGAGTTAGATTTGGGTGGGTTATTTTGTTTCTGTGCATGGTAAATACTGGCTACTTTATTTTTACACTGCAATTTAGATTGCAGATTGAACACACCACACCCAAATCTAACTCTCTCTGCACATGTTATATCTGCCTCCCCTGCAGTGCACATGGTTTTGCCCAACTGCTAACAAAGATCCTGCTGCGATCAACTCAGAATTACCCCCATAGCCAGGTAGATTTAAAACATGCATGCTCGTAGGTAACAATAGCAAGCAACTTATGGATAAAACGTAGCTAAAATCCTATGTGGTAAAAAGGCTAATGCTGCCTCTCACCTCTATGGGGGGGGGTTGCGCGCCGGCAGCCAGTATCTGACGTCTGACGGAGCAATTGAAGTGTTGCTCCGTTTGGGCATACACAGCCGCCATCGCTGACATTACCGTTATGTTGTTCCGTCATTTTGACAGGCTGGTAACTAGTTATGTTATGATACTGTACAATAAAGAAACAATGTTATACACTCAATCACCACCATTTCCACCGCAAACCACTAAATGTGTCTAGTGCTGTTTATGTGGCATTTGCATTGTACCAGGAAATGTTTATACCCCGAGGTTTCATCACCCAGCAGGCATGAATACACAACACAAAATAAGCATCAATTTAAACATCTAGGGCAGAGACATTTCTAACATATGAACGTTACAACTGTATTTCACATTGACTTAAGGGCCATACACACTAGACTATTCTGGCCGATATATCGTTCACATCATCTAGTGTGTATGGCCCTACCAATCAGCAATGCGCGCACCTGTGCTCGTTGACTGGAGGTTGGCCGTGTAGCACGCTCAATGTGAGCAATGTCACTTGTGACATCGCTCATCATAGCATGTGTGTACAGAGCCGCGATGAGCGATGTTCACGACGTGACATTGCTGCTCCTCCCTGGCAGCGGTTACATTCTAGCTTAGCCGCTGATGGGAGCCGCACTCCGCTCAGTGTCTCCGTCATAATTTTTTCCACTGCACCACCAATGAATTTCCACCCTCTGCCCCACCAACTTGATAAAAAATTATAATGGGTCCATAAAATATATATATATATATAACAATAGAGAATAGCGCCTAAGTAAATTCAATAAGAGCCCTTAAAATAGAGGAAGAATACTGACTCTTTAGTCAAACCTAACACTCCTCACAAGTAAGTGAGTGGCAGCTCTTAAACAATATGAAGATAAATATTTAAAAAATGAAGTATAAAAAGCGCCTAATAGTGTCGGTGAATCACTCTTCGTGAATATAAACGTGATGATAAAACAGACAAAGTATAACAACTTAGCTGCGGATATTTCTGGTAGATGACTCTTAGAAGCCGGACATGTAAAGGAGAGATAAATTTGACATAGTGTGTACCGTTTTAAAATTTCACAGGTGTTTAAAAAACAATTTAGGAACTGTGCTGGTTCCAAATTTTTAGTAAAAAACTATATTAGTTAAAAAAACAATAACAATTTAATAAACACACTCCTGCCATACATGCAGGTTACATATATAGACAATAAACAGTAAAAAAGGTTTAAGGACGTATATAGCAGCTCATTCAGTCATAAATGTAGGTATTAATCGTACAAGATTATGAAGTATAGCAGGCTTATCTGTCCACATATAGAAATTTTGGGATAGAATTCATCCGTAAATGCAAGTATCAAACGTACAAGATAAAATATAAAAACATGGCTTATCTGTCCACGAATGGGAAGTCAGAGGGGTGAGCATCCAGTCCCTGTCCCATTGGGGACATGTCAAACGAGACGTTTTTCTTTGTTATTTTTAAGCATATTACTGTACATAGAATGGTAAAGAAAGGGAGTAAAAGCCAGCAGCATAAATTGCTAGATAAAGTAACACGCAGTAGTCAGTAAAGACCGCAAAAAAAAACATGTAAACCCGCACTGCTATTGTGCAAATGTGCCTGCTTGTCATTGTAGTGCATATGGTGCCCTGTAACTGCCCCCAGGAAAATCCAGTTAGTGCCAATTGGAGTACAATGGAAAATATGCACATCCTACTTCTGACTACTACAACCACTATAGCAGCTGTCACATTATTCATTTACATGTTTCTGTTTATCTCCTAAAATAATGCCTAAATTAGCATAATTAAAATCTCAACTGAATCACCTGAATGAGGGGACATCTTGACTGGACAGTGCAAACTATAGCGCAAGAAAGGTTTTCGACCACCTCTGAAGTGGCAGAGATCATCAACTCTTTTGTACCAGGAAAAAGGCTATTTATATAATCCTACAGTATCACACAAATTAAAATTTTATTTTTGCATGTGGGGGCAAAACTAGGCGGACTCACCAAGGAATGCTCCCAATCCACGCTACTCCTCCCATTCAGTGGTGCAAACTGCTGCACCTCCACAGATGCCGCCATCTTGGCCCACAAATCCTTGCGCTTCCCTGTAAAACCGATTATGTTTGCATAAAGTCTCAAGAGAGCATGTGATTGCGGAATTGCACTTCCTTAGTGACATGGATTGTGGAAGAAATTTTCAAATATGGCAGCGTAAAGTAAATAGCTCCTAAACATTATAACAAAGTAGACCAGACACCCGAAGACAAGCATGGTCCTAGTTGACATCCATTAATAACATATTGAAATATTCAGGGTTAAAGAAAAAAGTAACAAGCTATCCACATTATAGTGACAGTTTAATATAGAATAGTGTATGTTATATATTTAATATTTATTACAAACTGATTACAGGTTTCATGGAAAGAAAAAAAAAAGAGTAACAACAAAACTATTTAAAACTTAAACTTGTGAAGCTGAGCACCGCTTAGAGTACAAAAAAAAAAGGTTTAATAGAATGTACAGAGGTTAAGTAAGTGTATCACATACAGGTTGCTATGCAGTGACCTATTTACTGTACTGAAAGCAGCTTTCCTTCAGCTATACAATGTGGAAGGAATGTCATACTGTTTACTCTGTTTGGCTGTTGCGTGGATAAACAAGCAGCATAGCAAGGCAGCACACATTAATTTACTAATATATTTAAAATGAACAGAAAACTGTAATACTGCTTATGATGTTGTTTCTTAAATGGCTGATGTATCTGAATTAAAAACATGCAGTCATGTTTATGAATGAATTTAACTATTTCCAATATTAGACAAGAGTTACTACAGAGAAAAGGTCATTTATGAATGAAAACCAAAAATGCAGAACCACAGAACTTTTGTGATAGCATAGTGACAGAACTATAGTATCAACTAAAATGATAGCACAACCAATGGATGGAGTTGGGCAGACGGAGTGTTTCTTTCTTGACTACAGGGTATGTACACCCTACCAACCCAATTTTACACTGCAGTGCAATAAAAGTTTCATTGTGCAGGAAGGGGCTATTGTAAATAAAACATAAGGAGCATTCACAAAGGTGTCCCTTGCAAGTCAGGAGGCTTACTGCAACAGGTATTAAATTCACCACAGTAGCTCAGCTCCCATAGATCCGGTCTCTTTTCCTTTCCACTTGCACAGCCACGGGAAAGCACATTTATAGGCACACTGCTACCTATATAATAAAGACTGTCAAAGACACAAATTGGCGTCACAATCTCCCAGCAAATGAGCATGAGCAGTATTTAAAGAGAACTGGAAAGTTTATATTAATATAGTTATCCCAAAATGCTGGGTTGGAGAACATATTTTACTGTTCCAATGGAGCACTAGGAGTAGATAATGGGGTGTGCTGCCAAAAACAATGAAGCGAGCGTGCACTTTAACTTTATGGTTTGTAAATGATCCTATACATTTGTTATATTAGTGGCAATAAAGTGTTAAATTCCCTGACTAGTATGATTCTTTCTGCAGAGACAAAACAGTCACCGTCTGCTCATTTCAATGCCAAAAACATAAAGCGAATCTACACATTGTGCCATAAATAATTGAAAAGGCTGAATCTCCTACTTGGAAAACAGGACTATACCAATCCCAATGTGGGTGGGGAGCAACATTTAACAACACTGAAATCTTCCGTAGCAGATGCAACAAAGGAAATGACATCCAAGCTGTAACCTTTTCACAGACAGAGAAGACATAACTGGTGGGTGGGAAACCTTGTAAGGGGGAGTCCGCCTCAGCTGCTGTTCTTCCATCACACCCCCTATGAAGGAGGGATCACTATATGGCAGACAGGCCCCTCATCCTACTGATTACAGATAAAGAATCTGCTCACTATTTTGCAGCCTGGTCACTCCCTTGATCATAATACAGTACCAGGGCCAGTGTACCAGTATATGCGAGTTTCCATGAAGGAACTCCAAACCAAATTATTCCTATGATATGGAGATGGGCAGACAGACAGTGCTATCAAAACAGATGAGCTATGTAACGTTATAAAACTACTGAATATGCAAAGTGGGATAAATGCATCAGACATATGTAACGAGCACTCAGTAAATATGCGCTAATGTTTAACAAAATGATTAAAAATGTTTGCTGCACCTTTGTAAGTCCAGTATGTACTAATTGCAGATTTTGCACACACTAATACACTAAACACGTTTGTTACCCATTTTCCCCATTATTATTGGTTATTACAGCAAATAAAATAAAAATCTATTAATCTTTAGCATAACAAGGGTAAGTTCATTAACAAACTGGACAAATACCAAATATGCTACAAATGCAGGCTGCAGATTCAGACTATCACACAGAGATAGATGTAAACAGGCATGAGTAAGGGTGATAGATAGATAGATAGATAGATAGATAGATAGATAGATAGATAGATAGATAGATAGATAGATAAGCCAATACCTCTCGCCTCCGCCTTCTCTGGTACCTGGTCCTCCCCTCTCCTCCCGATCAGGTACCTCAGAGCCAAGTCTGGTTTGGCCGCTTTGTGTCGGCGGCCGGTCAGCCGGGTGTGTGAGAGCAGCGCCCCGCCCCGGTGTCTCTGTGCCCAGGATGAGCCCCCGGTGCCCGGGCCGCAATGCCACTGCTCTGTCTCTGTCGCTGCTGCGTCGCTGTTCTCTCAGGTTGCGGTTGTCAAGCCGATCTGCCGGTAACCAATCACACGGCGCTGTCTGAGGACCCCTGGGCTGAGCTGCCTGTACACGTGCCTGCTGGAACGGAGTGCACTCACTGCAACTGTGTGTGAGATATATACAGTACACACATATAGAATGGGAGAAAGGATGGAAATACAGTGCTAGTCATATGTAATATACTGAGGATAGTAGATGGTTGTTATGTGCGGTATGTAATAAGCTGAGGATAGTGAATGGGTGATATGCTCATATATGTTAGAAGGGAATATGTATATAATATATCGGGTTTTAGATACATTGGGCCAGATGTGCTAAGCCTGAAAAGTGATAAATATCACAGTGATAAAGTACCAGCCAATCGGCTCCTAACTGTCATTTTTCAAACACAGCCTGTGACAAGACAGTTAGGAGCCGATTGGCTGGTTCTTTATCACAGTGATATTGGGTATCGGTGAAAGCCGGACCGGACCAAATTCCGGAACGCCGGACGAGACCCGCTCCCTGCAGCGACCCCTGCCGCTGAGGAGTTTTGTGTGCGCGCGTCCGTCCGGGGGGGGGCGTGACTGACAGGCTGTCAGCGGGGAGCGAGAGCTTAGAGCCGGCTCCTTTCAAGAAGCTGCGGCTGCTGCTCCCGGGTGACTTTGCCCTGCACACACAGAGGACGGGCGAACGGGTCCGTGCGCTGCTGTGTGCGGGGAGAGATTACAGTCTCCAGACCCAGCTGCTGCTGCTCTCATAGGGAGGGAGGGGGGAGCAGCAGATACTTGTGCTGTTCTGCATACAGATCATTACTTATTTATTTATATATATATATATATATATATATATATATATACACATATACATATATATATGCATATATATATATATATATATATATATCAGTGGCGGTTCTTGCCACGGGCAAGCGGTACTTTTGCCCGGGGCGCCGCCTTCCGGAGGGCGCCGGCGCCATCCGGAGGGCGCCGCACCAGGGCAAGATCCGCCACTGTGCCCCACGCAGTGCCCTGCTGTGCCCCCCGCTTTGAAGGGAACCAGACGCTACGGTCTAGTTTCCCTTCATGGAGAGGACCTTTGCTGTGCGATGCGCGATGACGTCATCGCGCACCGCACAACATACTGGCACAGACACTAGGGGTCATAATTGACCTCTAGTGTCTATGCTGTTCTATGGGAGAGACGTTATAACGTCTCTCCCATAGATCGAAGAGAGGAGAAGAGCGGAGGCGGTCTGGATCAGATGGTAAGTATAATTTTTTTTATTTTATTTTTTCTTTCAGCGCCGTGGCCACGCCCCCATTTGAAGCCACGCCCCTATATTTTGCCCGGGGCGCCACAAGGCAAAGAACCGGCCCTGATATATATATATATATATACACATATATACATATATATATATATATATATATATATACATATATATATATATATATATACACACATATATATATATATATATATATATATATATAGCCACTTGCTGCATATGGAGGGGGGGGGGGCATGTACAGTCTGAAATACTGTATGATATATGCTAAGTTATGAATTACCCCTTACCCATTGACAGGGCCGGCTCTGGGGCTACTGGCGCCCCGGGCGGCTTTAGGGGGCGTGGCTTTGTACAGGGGGCGTGGTAATTTACGCCCCCTGTACAGACTGAATTGATGTGCGGTGCGCGATGACGTCATCGCGCACCGCACAGCAAAGGTCCTCTCTACGAAGGGAAACTAGACGCGTAGCGTCTAGTTCCCTTCGTGGAGAGGACCTTTGCTGTGCGGTGCGCGATGACGTCATCGCGCACCGCACAGTAAAGGACCTCTCCGGGAAGGGAAACTAGACGCGTACGCGTCTAGTTTCCCTTCCCAGCGGCAGCGGCCGGGGGCAGCGGGGGGCACACACCAGCAGCGGATCTTGCCCTGGTGCGGCGCCCTCTGGAGGGCGCCCTGCGCCCTCCGGAAGGCGGCGCCCCGGGCAAAAGTACTGCTTGCCCGTGGCAAGATCCGCTACTGCCCATTGAAGGGGGGGAGGGCACACAGGTACATGTCGCCCCCCTCCCCCCCTCCATTTAGTTTAGAAAAGAAAAATAGTTTTGTTATTTGCTTCCATTATAGCACGGGGGTCGCCAGGATGTGGTTCCTGCTGTGCTCCATCTCCCCCCCTCCCGGGCCGCTATGACTGATCACTGGGCCACATCCATAGGGTCTGCGCATGCACAACAGACATAATGCGCGTGCGCGACCCTTCTCTCAGAAGAACGCGATCGTTAGGTGATTGGTGGCGACGCGGCATTGCGGGAGACGACATCGGGAAACGCAGACGTGTCATGGACATTTTGGGGGCAGGTCTATGATGTCTCCTGCATTTCCTGCTTATGGAAAAATGGTTGCGATGCCCCTGTCTACACAGCCAGGCTGCACAAGCAGGGGTCGGCCTCTAATCGATGCGTTCACAGTTAAATTGTGAGCACATCGCAGTTTGGCGCCACTCATGCTGGGCGGCCTTGCCCTATCCTGGGCGGCCCCCAGCATGTAAGTCTATGGTCGCAGATTTTGCTGTGTGTGAAAAAATTCTGCGACCCACTCTGAATAGCTCCCACAGCCTACAACAATTAGGGGCATAATAAGGGTGGGGCAAGCGGGGTATGTGTTGGAGGAGTCAGTTGGCGGGCTTGCTTACATGGTCGGAGCTGAGCACCGGCCACATTGTCCCCTCGTATGTCCCACATAGTAGCCAGTGGTGTATTGCCATTGCCCCTGCAGAAATAAGCACTGATATAGCAGCGCCAATTCCTGGCTCCTGGCAGCATCGTGCATCTGCTATAATGAAGACACAATGCTGCCTGACAAAAGAGACGGGAGAAGACAGAAGGCTGCAAGATTTTGAGAGATAGAGGCAAGGGGTCCGTGGCAGAGGTACAGGGGTTGGCACTGTAACCAAAAAAAGGACCGGAGATGAGGGGACTATTAAAAAATCCAGAAAAGTGGGAGCACTTTCCGGTTGCCAGAATAGGGCAGACAGACCACCTTAGATACCCGTACCAGGTGCCGGAATGGGCAGCAGGCCACCTTAGATAGCAGTTCCGTGTGCAGGAAGGAGGTGCAGAAAACCCAGACCACATTACACAGCCATTCCGGGTGCCGGACCAGCCAACATATCACCGTAGAAGCATCTCGGGTGCTGGAACGGGGCACAGTCCACCTTAGATAGCCGTTTCAGGTGCCGGAACGGAACGCCGACCACATTAGATAGCTATTTTGTGCACCGGAACGGGGTGCAGGACATCCAGACCACATTACACAGCCATTCCGGGTGCCGAACCAGGCAGCAGATCACCGTAGATAGCATTCCGGGTGCCGGAACGGGGCACAGTCCACCTTAGATAGCCGTTCCGGGTGCCGGAAAAAGGGCTCAAACCATCTTAGACAACTGGTCCGGGTGCCGGAACAGGAGGCAGACCATTTTAGATAGCTGTTTCATGTGCCGGAATGGTGTGCAGGACACCCAGACAACCTTAGATAGCTGTTCAGGGTGCCTTAAAAGGCCGCAGACCACCTTAGATACCTGTTCCGGGTGCCGGAACAGGGCTCAAACCATCTTAGACAACCGGTCCGGGTGCCGGAACAGGATGCAGACCATCTTAGATAGCGGTTTCATGTGCCGGAATGGTGTACAGAACACCCAGACAACCTTAAATAGCTGTTCAGGGTGCCTTAAAAGGCCGCAGACCACCTTAGATACCTGTTCCGGGTGCAGAACAGGGCTCAAACCATCTTAGACAACCGGTCCGGGTGCCGGAACAGGATGCAGACCATCTTAGATAGCGGTTTCATGTGCCGGAATGGTGTACAGAACACCCAGACAACCTTAGATAGCTGTTCAGGGTGCCGGAATAGACCGCAGACCACCTTAGATACCTGTTCCGGGTGCCGGAACAGGGCTCAAACCATCTTAGACAACCGGTCCGGGTGCCGGAACAGTAGGCGGACCATTTTAGATAGCTGTTTCATGTGCCGGAATGGTGTGCAGGACACCAAGACAACCTTAGATAGCTGTTCCGGTTGCCGGAATAGGGCGCAGACCACCTTAGATACCTGTTCTGGGTGCCGGAACAGGGCTCAAACCATCTTAGACAACCGGTCCGGGTGCCGGAACAGGATGCAGACCATCTTAGATAGCGGTTTCATGTGCCGGAATGCTGTACAGAACACCCAGACAACCTTAGATAGCTGTTCAGGGTGCCGGAATAGGCCGCAGACCACCTTAGAAACCTGTTCCGGGTGCCGGAACAGGGCTCAAACCATCTTAGACAACCGGTCCGGGTGCCGGAACAGTAGGCGGACCATTTTAGATAGCTGTTTCATGTGCCGGAATGGTGTGCAGGACACCAAGACAACCTTAGATAGCTGTTCCGGTTGCCGGAATAGGGCGCAGACCACCTTAGATACCTGTTCCGGGTGCCGGAACAGGGCTCAAACCATCTTAGACAACCGGTCCGGGTGCCGGAACAGTAGGCGGACCATTTTAGATAGCTGTTTCATGTGCCGGAATGGTGTGCAGGACACCAAGACAACCTTAGATAGCTGTTCCGGTTGCCGGAATAGGGCGCAGACCACCTTAGATACCTGTTCCGGGTGCCGGAACAGGGCTCAAACCATCTTAGACAACCGGTCCGGGTGCCGGAACAGTAGGCAGACCATTTTAGATAGCTGTTTCATGTGCCGGAATGGTGTGCAGTACACCAAGACAACCTTAGATAGCTGTTCCGGTTGCCGGAATAGGGCGCAGACCACCTTAGATACCTGTTCTGGGTGCCGGAACAGGGCTCAAACCATCTTAGACAATCGGTCCGGGTGCCGGAACAGTAGGCGGACCATTTTAGATAGCTGTTTCATGTGCCGGAATGGTGTGCAGGACACCAAGACAACCTTAGATAGCTGTTCCGGTTGCCGGAATAGGGCGCAGACCACCTTAGATACCTGTTCTGGGTGCCGGAACAGGGCTCAAACCATCTTAGACAACCGGTCCGGGTGCCGGAACAGGATGCAGACCATCTTAGATAGCTGTTTCAAGTGCCGGAATGGTGTACAGAACACCCAGACAACCTTAGATAGCTGTTCAGGGTGCCGGAATAGGGCGCAGAACACCTTAGATACCTGTTCCGGGTGCCGGAACAGGGCTCAAACCATCTTAGACAACCGGTCCGGG
Source organism: Pseudophryne corroboree (assembly GCF_028390025.1). NCBI lineage: Eukaryota > Metazoa > Chordata > Amphibia > Anura > Myobatrachidae > Pseudophryne > Pseudophryne corroboree. The sequence continues at coordinate 228,050,931 of NC_086452.1, read as the reverse complement.
TGCCGGAACAGGAGGCAGACCATTTTAGATAGCTGTTTCATGTGCCGGAATGGTGTGCAGGACACCCAGACAACCTTAGATAGCTGTTCAGGGTGCCAGAATAGGGCGCAGAACACCTTAGATACCTGTTCCGGAACAGGGCTCAAACCATCTTAGACAACCGGTCCGGGTGCCGGAACAGGATGCAGACCACATTAGATTGCTGTTTCATGTGCCGGAATGGTGTGCAGGGCACCCAGACAACCTTAGAGAGCTGTTCAGGGTGCCAGAATAGGGGGCAGACCACCATAGATTCCTGTTCCAGGTGCCGGAACAGGGTGCCGACCAGCTTATACAACCGGTCTGGGTGCCGGAACAGGATGCAGACCACATTAGATTGCTGTTTCGTGTGCCGGAATGGTGTGCAGGGCACCCAGACAACCTTAGATAGCTGTTCAGGGTGCCAGAATAGGGGGCAGACCACCATAGATTCCTGTTCCAGGTGCCGGAACAGGGTGCCGACCAGCTTATACAACCGTTCCGGGTGCCGGAACAGGATGCAGACCACACTAGATTGTCGTATCATGTGCCGAAATGGTGTGCAGGACACCCAGACAACCTTAGATAGCTGTTCAGGGTGCCAGAATAGGGTGCAGACCACCATAGATACCTGTTCCGGGTGCCAGAACAGGGCTCAAACCATCATAGACAAGGGTGTCGGGTGCCAGAACAGGATGCAGACCACATTAGATTGCTGTTTCATGTGCCGAAATGGTGTGCAGAACACCCAGACACCCTTAGATAGCCATTCCGGGTACCGGAATAGGGTGCAGGCCACCTTAGATAGCTGTTCCGGGTGCCGGAATAGGATGTAGACCACCTTAGATACCCATTCTGGGTTCCGAAACGGGCAGCAGACCACCTTGGATACCCATTCTGGGTACCGTGCTAGTGTGCAGAACACAGAGACATCTTTAGATAGCCTTGTTGGGTGCCAGAATTGGACGCAGACCACCTTAGATAATCGTTCTGGGTGTTGAAACGGGGTGCAAAAACACCCATACATCCTTAGATAGTCAGCACCCCCACAGCTGTGCTTCCGTCGCTGCCCCGCCAGTGCTGTACTATACCGGCTCCTGCTCACACAGTGACAGGCAGCCTGCATTGGCACGCTGCAGTGACTGCAGCATCCTGTACCACCTACGCTCCGCCCCTCCCAATTCCCAATGTCCGCAGTAGGAGAAGAACATAGCGCGGTTGACAAATTGGCAGCCAGGTGGAAGCAGCTGCTCTGGAGGCTGAAGTAAGTATAACACACACAGACACACACACACACACACACACACACACACACACACACACACACACACACACACACACACACACAAACCAGGGCTGTCTTAACAGCAGTGTAGGCCCCTGGGCACAGCAATGCACTGGGGCCCCTACCCATCCTCTAGTGGAAGGGGTGCTATCAGCGGCAGCTTTGGAGTCCCGTGGGTGGTAGGGGGTGTTTTATGGGCCCAATTCAGGACGGATCGCAATACGCAATCCAAACGCAAAAATTACTAAAAGGATGCGGTGCATGCACAGGGCCTTTCCTGCACCCGCATTTTCTGTGTGCGCCCGCAGAAAATGCAAATGAGGTGTTCGTGGGGCAGGGTGCGGCAACGCTCCTTTTCCAAGGCAGAGACTTAGCTTTGCGGGGGCGTGGCTTGGAATTGGGGGGCATGCCAGCATGAATGGGGTGGACATGACAGGGGCATGATCGGGGCGGCTGCGTGACGTCACACCCAGCCACCACAATAAAAAAGATGGAAGCAGGCCCCCTGCGGTGTGATCGCAATTTCTGCTTGGAAAAGGGGGGTGGTGGAACCTGAACCAGGCCCTATATTCCACACTGCATGTAGGACCTGGAGCAGTAATTTCTGCTGGGAGGGCAGCTTGCTTGACTGCAGATATCTCAAGTTCCTGGAAATAGATTTTTTTTTAGCTTTGAATGAGATTTTAAAAAGTAGCTATCCCCCCCCCCCCCCCCCCCTTCCTCCTTCAGGAGGTGCTGGGGACCTGGGGATCAGAGTTCAGGAGCCAGAGCAATCCACCAACGAAAATATACAAATATATTATAATATATATTAGGCATGTGGAGCTGGAGCCTGCTGCTGGAAGGCTGATATCTCTGGATCTGGGTATGGTAGAGACAAGCTGCCAGAGTCAACCAAAAGGGGAGAATCCCATCTTTTGGGGTACACTGTCAGAAAAACTCAAAGTCAAACAAAACCTGAGATATCTGGCTAGGAGAATCAATTAATAAGCTTGGATGGAGACCACTGCTTTGAAGTCAGATATCTCAGTTTCCCCAGGGCCAATTTTAAAAATCTGTTACCCCCTGGAAAGAGGGGACCATCAGCTATCAGCCTAGCTCCCTTATACACCTGGTGCAATGTGCAAAAGGAAAGGGGGCTCTATCTGGTGCAATGTGTAAAAGGGGGCTCTACCTGGTGCAATGTGTAACAGTAATGGGGGCTCTTCCTGGCGCAGTGTGTAAAAGGGAGCTGTACTTGGTGCAGTGTGTAAGAGGGGCTCTACCTGGCAATGTATAAGGGGACTGTAACATAGTAACATAGTTAATGAGGTTGAAAAGATGCCCATCGGCTTCAACCTGTATTCTGTATTAAGCCGAGTTCATTATAATGTCCCTGCTGAAGTAATGTTTTATGTCTAGTTAACAACTATAAATCATGTTAATCCCAGATTATCAAAGTTGATATTTTAAATTCTATAACCTTGGATATCTTTTTCAGTCAGAAATTTATCCAATCCATTTTTAACTGCATTTACAGATTCCGCCATTACCACCTCCCTGGCAGGGAATTCCAAATCCTTATTGCCCTAACAGTGAAGAACCCTTTCCTCCGCTGCGTACGGAATTTTCTCTCCTCTATCCTCAGCGAGTGACCTCGTGTCCTATACAAAGTTTTTTTTTTAATAAGCAATTCCTCTGATAACTCTTTGTAATTTCCTATTACATATTACATATTTGAAGATATTAATAATGTCTCCTCTTAGATGCCTCTTTTCCAGTGTATACATATTCAACCTAGTAAGCCTTTCCTCGTAATCCAGTCCCTCTAGCCTTTTAATCAATTTAGTAGCACGCCTTTAAACCCTTTCGAGTTCACAGATATCTTTTTTATAATGTGGTGCCCAAAACTGAACACAATATTCCAGGTGCGGACGTACCAATGATTTGTACAGCGGCAGGATTACATCCTCGTCCCTTGTCTCAATGCCCCGTTTTATGCACGCTAGCACCTTACTTGCCTTCTTTGCTGCACTTTGACATTGTATACGGTTATTAAGCCTATTTCTCTTACGTCCTAGAGCAGGCCTGGCTAACCTGTGGCTCTCCAGATGTTGTGAAACTAAACATCCCAGCATAACCTGCCACAGTTTTAGCATTCCCTAATAGCAAAACTTTGGCAAGGCATGATGGGACTTATAGTTTTACAACAGCTGGAGAGCCACAGGTTGGCCAGGCCTGTCCTAGAGGATGCAGGTGTTCCATTTAGTACCATGGGGTATAGACGGGTCCTTTGGGAGCCACTGGCACTGTAAGAGTTTAATAGTGTGGGCTGGCCCCTCCCTCTATGCCCCTCCTACCAGACTCCGTATAGAAACTGTGCCCGAGGAGACGGACAACTTCGAGAGAAGGAATTACACAGATAGTGGCGAGATTCACAGCAGCTCACACATACAAGGCAAACCAAGCTAACCAACTTGAAAACTCAAAAAACAAAAACAAAAAAAAACAATAGGAAGCGCTGTCACCAAAAGTATCAAATTTAATAAAAGTTGTTTTTACATTATTCACAATAACACACACAATATTATAAAACCAACTCTCCTGGGAGTTTTAAACCATTCTGCTGACTCAGTGCTACAGATACAATGTTACTTTAGATTTTATACAGTAACTTTTTAGTGTCCATGCTAGGAGGCTCTCTTTGATACACTGTATCAATATCACCCTAGCAAAGTCTCTTAAATTCCGGGCCACACAGTCAGGCGAGCTGTGACAAGAGTAGCATGCTTTAATTCATTGTATAACTGAACAGAACACTGTGGCATAATTGATCACAAATCATCTAAAATGTGCACCCTACAATTGTTATAAAAATCAAGGGCATTAGTGAGCTCATTCATTTAATTAGCCCACGCGTGGAGCCTGCATATTTTAGAGACTTCTCTGAGGATCTTACTAAAGATCAATTCAATATTGATACAGTGTATCAAAGAGAGCCTCCTAGCGTGGACACTAAAAAGTTACTGTATAAAATCTAAAGTAACATTGTATCTGTAGCATTGAGTCAGTAGAATGGTTTAAAACTACCAGGAGAGTTGGTTTTATAATATTGTGTGAGTTATTATGAATAATGTAAAAACAACTTTTATTAAATTTGATACTTTTGGTGACAGCGCTTCCTATTGTTTTTTTGTTTGTATATCCATTTTTATTTGAGGTTCAGCACCCCAAATTGTGAAGCTGCAGTCACTATTAAAGTGTTTTTATAGGTGTCTAACAGTCAGTATACTAGCGCCCACTGTCTATATTGGAGCTTGAAAACTCAGCAACATCTGAACAACATTACTTAACCAAGTAACAACACAGTACTTAACCAAGAACAAAACAGTACTGAAACAAATAGCTACTGCAGGATAACGAAGCACTGGGCGGGCGCCCAGCATCCTCTACGGACTACGAGAAAAGGATTTACCAGTAGGCAATTAAAATCCTATTTTCTCTTACGTTCTAGAGGATGCTGGGGTCCACATTAGTACCATGGGGATGTACCAAAGCTCACAGAACGGGAGGGAGAGCGCGGAGGCTCCTGCAGAACAGATTGACCAAACTGTAGGTCCTCAGATGCCAAAGTATCGAACTTGTAGAACTTAGCAAAGGTGTTCGACCCTGACCAAGTAGCCACTTGGCAAAGTTGAAAAGCCGAGACACCCCAGGCAGCCACCCAGGGAGAACCCACCTTACGAGTAGAGTGTGCCTGAAAGGATTTTGGATACTGCAATCCTGCCGAAGAATATGCATGCTGGATAGTGAACCTGATCCAGCGCGAGATCGTCTGCTTAGAAGCAGGACACACAATTTTCTCGGGATCATACAGGACAAACAGAGAGTCCGACTTTCTGTGACGAGCAGTCCTCTTCACATAGATCTTCAGAGCCCTTACAACATCTAATGACTTTGATGGATTTGAGGAGCCAGTAGCAACTGGCACCACAATAGGTTGGTTGATATGAAAATCTGACACAACTTTTGGAAGGAACTGCTGATGTGTCATGAGTTCAGCTCTATATTCATGGAAGATTAAGTAGGGTCTTTTACAAGACAAAGCCCTCAATTCCGACACACGCCTAGCTGAAATTAAGGCCAACAGGGTGACAACCTTCCATGTGAGAAACTTGACCTCAACCTCCTTTAAAGGTTTGAACCAATCCAGGAACTGCAACACCACGTTAAGATCCCAGGGTGCCGTAGGAGGCACAAAGGGAGGCTGGATGTGCAGAACCCCTTTCAAGAATGTCTGAATCTCAGGGAGGGAAGCCAGTTGTTTCTGGAAGAAAACGGATAAGGCCGAAATCTGGACTTTTATGGATCCCAAACGCAGACCCATATCCACACCTGCTTGCAGGAAGAGGAGAAACTGTCCAAGTTGAAACTCCACCATAGGAAACTTCTTGAATTCACAGCAAGACACGTACTTTTTCCAAAGTCGATGGTAATGTTTAGACGTTACTCCATTCCTAGCCTGTATCAGGGTAGGAATAACCTTGTTCGGAATACCCCTCCATGCCATCAAACATAGTCGTTGTAAGTGTTGATAAGCGAACGTCCCCTGTTGAAGAAGGTCCTCGTGAAGAGGAAGACGTCTCGGATCTTCCAGTAGTAATTCCAGAAGATCCGCGTACCAAGCCCTTCTTAGCCAGTCCGGAGCAATGAGGATCACCTGAACTCTTGTTCTTTTTATTAGTTTGAGAATCCTTGGGATGAGTGGAAGTGGAGGGAACACATACACCGACTGGAACACCCACAGAGTTACCAGAACATCCACCGCCACTGCTTGTTGGTCGCGTGACCTGTAACAGTACCTCCAAAGCTTCTTGTTGAGGCGAGAGGCCATCATGTATACTTGAGGTACGCCCCATTGGCTTGTTACCTCTGCGAACACCTCTGGGTGGATTCCCCATTCTCCTGAATGGAGATCGCGTCTGCTGAGGAAGTCTGCCTCCCAGTTGTCCACTCCTGGAATGAAGATCGCCGACAACGCCACCGCGTGTCTTTCTGCCCAGATGAGGATTTTTGTTATCTCTAACATTGCAGCTCTGCTCTTCGATCCGCCCTGCCTGTTTATGTAGGACACCGCTGTGACATTGTCCGACTGAACCTGAATGGCTTGAGCTTGCAGAAGATATGCCACTTGTAGAAGGCCATTGTAAATGGCCCTCAGTTCCAGAACATTTATTGGAAGGAGAGATTCCTGACTGGACCACTTTCCTTGGAAGTTTTCCACCTGAGTGACTGCTCCCCAACCTCTGCGACTTGCATCCGTGGTTAGAAGGATCCAGTTCTGAATCCCGAATCTGCGGCCCTCGAGCAGGTGAGAAGTTTGGAGCCACCAGAGGAGTGAAATTCTGGCTTTCGGCTATAGGCGTATCCGCTGGTGCATGTGAAGATGCGATCCCAACCACTTGTCCAGGAGATCCAGCTGGAAGGACTGTGCATTGAATCTGCCATACTGTAGAGCCTCGTAGGAGGCTACCACCTTTCACAGAAGGTGAATGCACTGATTAACCGACACCCAGGCTGGCTTCAAGACATCCCAGACCATTGATTGGATCACCAACGCTTTCTCTACTGGTAGAAACACCCTCTGCACCTCCGTGTCAAGGATCATCCCCAGGAAGGGTAGTCTCCTTGTTGGTTCTAAATGTGACTTTGGAAGATTTAGGATCCACCCATGATCCAGGAGTAGTTAAATTGAGAGAACAATACTCTGCAACAGCCTTTCCCTGGAAGATGCCTTTATCAGTAGATCGTCCAGGTATGGAATAATGTTTACTCCCTGCTTGCGGAGGAGGAGGAGCATCATCTCTGCAATGACCTTTGTGAACACCCTCGGTGCTGTGGAGAGGACGAATGGCAGGGCCTGGAACTGGTAGTGACAGTCCTGTATCGCAAACCTTAGATAGTCCTGGTGAGGCGGCCAGATCAGAATGTGAAGGTTCGCATCCTTGATATCCAGGGATACCAGGAATTCCCCCTCCTCCAGACCTGAGACCACCACTCTCAGAGACTCCATCTTGAACTTGATCACTTGTAAGTATGGGTTCAATGACTTTAGGTTCAACATTGGCCTTACCAAACCAACCGGCAGTGCCGTAACTAGGCATTTTAGCGGTGTGTGCAAGAAACAACAGTGGTGCCCCCCCCCCCATGTAAGATAGGGGCAGTGCGCGTCGTATGCGCGCAAAAAATTTATAGGGGCATAGCTTCATGGGGAAGGGGCGTGGCCACAAAATAATAGCAATTCATACTACGGTGCACAGTAGTCTACATTATTCAAATTACGCTGCACAGTAGCGCCACTACACCTGGTAGAGCCCCTTTTATACATTACAGCAGACAGCGTCCCCCTTTTTACACATTACAGCATACAGTCTCCCTTTTAACACATTGCTGCAGCCAGTCCCCCTTTTTACACATTGCGGCAGACAGCGTCCCCTTTTTTACACATTACAGCACACAGCGTCCCCTTTTTTAACATTACGGTAGACAGCGTCCCCTTTTTACACATTACAGCAGACAGCGTCCCCATTTTTACACATTACGGCAGACGGTGTCCCCCTTTATACACATTGCGGCAGCCAGTCCCCCTTTTTACACATTGCGGCAGCCAGTCCCCTTTTTACACATTATGGCAGACGGTGTCCTCCTAAAAGAGAGAGAGAGAGATACTTACCATCTCCCCGCTGACAGGCTCCTCGTGCAGCTTCCTCGGTGCAGGCAGGTGAGAAGGAGGAGGAGGGAGGGGGAGCAGGGAGCCGCAGCAGCGCTATTTCATTGGTAGTAAGCGCCGCTGCAGCATCCCCCTCTCCTTCCGTATTGGCTGCCCGGCGCTGCTGTGGATGCTGGGATGGAGGAACCGCATCCCAGCATCCACAGCAACGCCGGGCAGCCAATACGGAAGGAGAGTGGGGTGCTGCAGCGGCGCTTACTACCAATGAAATAGCGCTGCTGCGGCTCCCTGCTCCCCCTCCCTCCTCCTCCTTCTCTGCTGCCCGGTGCTGTAGCTGTCCTCCACAGCGCGGCCACGGCGCAGACTTCAGAGGCATGTAATGAGTCAATTTGACTCATTACATGCCGCTGGCCATGCGCCCTCAGGGCAACTGCGCTGTGTGCCAAGCCCACTTGGCACACAGAACAGAACAGTTAGTTAATAGAACAGTTAGTACTGTTATCACACTCCACCCTGGTACCGTGAGGCATTGGAGTTATGTGGAGGGCAGCGCTCCCTGTCAGCGTTCTGTGTAATCTGCAGGGAGAAAATGGTGCTGTTGAATGCTGGATCCACTCTGAGGGGAAGCCCCGCGCCCTGACCTGGTGCGTGGCTTCCCGCACTTATTATTTAAACTGGCTTCAGGATTTTATATGTTAACAGTGGGATTAGCCCCTGTAAATGCTATGACCAGTGTAGGGTTAACCTGCTGACTGGGGACTCCCCTCCAGCATCTACATGCAGAGATGTTGCTGAGCCATACCGGAGCACAGCCCCTCAGAGCTGTGTTTCAACCCTTGTGCCACCATACCCGCCGGCGACCCACTAACCGTGATGCTGGCACCATACTCACCACTCTTCTATCTTCTGGCTTTGTTAGGGGGTGGCGGCTGTGCTGTGGGAGTGAGCAGTTGCCTCATGGGCTTGTGATCATCACCTTCAGGAGCTCAGTGTCCTGTCAGCGCAGATAGAGAACCATTAACTCTTTATTAAGTTGGTTCCTACTCCCCCCTTAAGTCCCACGAAGCAGAAACTAAGTCCCACAAACTAAGAAATCTCCTAGGAGCTACCCTAGCTGTGACCGGCTCCTCCAGGCACATTTTCTAAACTGCGTCTGGTATGAGGGGCATAGAGGGAGGGGCCAGCCCACACTATTAAACTCTTAAAGTGCCAGTGGCTCCTAGTGGACCCATCTATACCCCATGGAACTAAATTGGACCCCAGCATCCTCTAGGACGTAAGAGAAATCGGGATGCCAGCATGGGTATTCTGAACGCTGGCATATCATACTGGATCCCAGAATCACAACTATACATTTTGGTGCCAGAAATAAAATTGGTGCCCCCCACAAAGGTGCGCTGTAAAAATATAGGGGCATGGCTTCAGGGGGAAGTGGCATGGTCTCAAAATAATACAAATTCATATAATGCCGCACAGTAGTCTCCATTATTCAAATTACGCCACACAGTCGTCCCACTTATACACATTGTATCAGGGAGAGCCTTCATATACTCTACACCAGGTAGAGCCCCTTTTACACATTATGCCAGGTACAGTTCCCTTATACAATGACAGGTAGAGCCCTCTTACACACTGTACCAAGTAGAGCTCCCTTTTACACACTGCACCAGGAAGAGCCCCCATTCCTTTTACACATTGCACCAGTTAGAGCCCCCTTTTACACATTGCACCAGATAGAGCCCACTTTCCTTTTACACATTGCACCAGGTGTATAAGGGCCCTAGTCTCATAGCTGATGGTCCCCTCTTTCCAGGGGTACCAGATTTTCTAGAATCTGCCCTGGGGAAACAGAGATATCCGACTTCAAAGCTGTGGTCCCCATCCAAGCTTATTCATTGCTTTTCCCAGCCAGATATCTCGGGTTCTGTCTGACTTTGAGTTTTTCTGACGGTGTACCCGAAAAGCTGTGGCTTTCCCCCCATGTGGTGGACACTGGCAGCTTGTCTCTACTATGCCCAGACCAAGAAATATCAGCCTTCTAACAGCTGGCTCCAGCTCCACACGCCTAATATATATTATAATATATTTGTATATATTCATTGGTGGATTGCTCTGGCTCCTGAACTCTGATGCCCAGGTACCCAGCACCTCCTGAAGGGGGAGAATCTCTAGTTTTTTTTATCCCATTCAAAGCTAAGAATTCTATTTCCAGGAACATGAGATATCTGCAGTTAAGCAAGCTGCCCTCCCACCAGAAAATGATGAATATTATGCCCACTCCACTATCCACCCATCCGCTACATATTAAACACACCCTACCACCCTGGAAGTCATGTACCAGGGCCCCTTCATTCAGCACAATGTCCCCGCCCCTTCTGTGCAGTAGAAGAGTAATTAGCAGAAATCATTGCTCCAGGTCCTGCATGCTGAGCAGAACATAGGGCCTGGTTCAGGTTCCACCCCCCACCCCTTTATCAAGCAAAAATTGCGATCGCACCACAATTTCTGCTTGATCGCTAAAATTAAGGAAGACTCCTGCCGGTGCAGCCTGGCTGCGCCTGCAGCGGTCCAGCCTCCGTCTCTTTGATCATGGCGGCTGGTGTGACGTAAGGCACAGAGCCGGCCCTAGGTATAGGCAAACTAGACAAATGCATAGGGCATTTGGCATGCCTAGGGGCACAAGCAGCTTCTGCTGATTAAACTGATATGCATCATGCCTATATTCTGTGTGTGACTGCAGCTGTATCTGCATACAATATGCTATATTACAGTGTATTCCTGGAAATCAGTGTAACGTAGCATTTCATATGCAGATACAGCCACAGTCGCACACAGACTATAGGCATGCAGCATATCATTTTAATCAGCAGAAGCTGCTTGTGTATCCTAGCCACATAGTAATGCAAATTATATGCATTTTCATCAAAACAAGGCATCTGACGTTAGCAGAGCTGGCCCTGAGTTGCCAGCTGACTCACACCAGGCATCTCCTGCTGCATCGCGTACTGAGGCAAGATATAGGAGGACACACCTGTATCCAAGCAGAGGCAGAGGTCACAGTGTTAGCAACCTTGTGAGTGCTGTGTGCAGGTGGGTCGGTTGTGCAGTAGTGTTCATCATATGTGTAAGGGACATTATGTGTGTCATGTGTATAAATGCATTAAAAATGTGCGGTATAAGTGTAAGGAATGTTATGTGTTTAATTATATGTGTATAAAGGCATTAATAATGTGTGGCATATGTGTAAGGGACATTATGTTTGTCATTATGTGTATAAGGGTACTAATAATGTGTGGCATAAGTGTAAGGGACATTATGGGGGAATTCAAATGTTTGAAAAGTCAGTTGGTTGTCTGTTTTTTTCCTGTCTATTAGATAGGAAAAAACAGACACCCAAATGACTTTTCAAACAACTGAATAGCCCCCAATGTGTGTACTTATGTGTATAAGGGCATTAATAATGTGAGGCAAATGTTTAAAGGACATTATGTGTATAAGGGCATTAATAAAGTTTGGCATAATATGTTAGGCACATTATGTGTAAGGGGTATTACTGTGTTATATAATGTGTATAAAGGCATTACTAATGTGTGGCAATATGTGTATAAGGTGCTCTATTGTGTGGCATAACATGTAGAAAGCGGCATATGGTCTAATGTGAATAAAGAGCAATATGGTGTGGTATAATGAAAATAAGGAGCAATTCAGTGTGGTGTAATGTGGATAAGGGGCACTACTGTAAGGAGTAACGTATATAAAGTGACACTACTGTGTGGTCTAATGTGAATAAAGAGCAATATGGTGTGGTGTAATGTGAATAAGGGGCACTACTGTGAGGAGTAATGTAAGTGGTACTACTGTGTGATGTATCGTGAATTAGAGACAATGGGCCTAATTCAGATCTCTTCGCTGTTTAGCAATTTTCGCTGCGCTGCGAACAGGTAACTACTGTGCATGCGTATGCACAGCAATGCACAGGTGCGCCGTACGGGTACAAACAGCATCGATGTTTTGCACAGGTTCTAGTGTCGATTCCATTTGCACGGGCGTTCGCAAGGAGACTGACAGGAAGGAGGCGTTTCTGGGTGTCAACTGACCGTTTTCTGGGAGTGTTTGGAAAAACGCAGGCGTGTCAAAGCGTTTGCAGGGTGGGTGTCTGACATCCATTCCGGGCTTGAATAGGCTGAAGTGATCGCAGTGGCTGAGTAAGGTCAGAGCTACTCAGAAACTGCACAAGCTGTTTTGGTACAGGGCGTCTGCACACGCGTTTGCACACTTGCAAAGCTAAAATACACAGAGTCTATCTGTTCGCAGCACTGCAAAAAATAGCCTGCGAGCGAACATATCTAAATTAGGCCCTCTATCGCATGATATAATGTGAATGAAGTTGCAGTACTGTGTGACATAATTTGAATTGGGAGGACTATTGTGTGGTCATGCCCCTTCCCAGAAAGAACACACCCCTCTTTGGGCTGTGCGCCGAATGTGCAAACTGTTCCTATTTAAAATATAGTGGGTAGGAGCACCAAAATGAGGACTGCTATGGGTAAGGGGTGATGGTGCTGGGAAAGGGTTGCAGGATCAGAGGCGGAACTAGCGGTGGTGCTAGGGTGCACCAGCCAAAATCTTGCCTAGGGCATCATATTGGTTAGGGCAGGCTCTTGTAACGCAGCAGCCCCGATCACGCCCCACCGGTTCACGCTGGCACGCTCCCATTTCTAAGCCACGCCCCCGCAATGCTCCATCCCTGCTTTGGAAAAGGAGCGTTGCCCCCCCCTGCCCTGCAAACACCTCTGCCTGATTGACAGGCAGAGGCGGTCTCATTTTCTGCGGGCACCCACAGAAAATTCGAGCGCATGCACAGGACGTGCCCTGCGCATGCGCCCAAATCTTTTTAGTAATTTTTGCTGTTGGATCGCATATTGCGATCCAACCTGAATCGGGCCCATAGAACACCCCCTACCGCCCATGGGACATCAAAGCACCCGCTGATAGCAATCCCCCACCCCTACTGCTGCAGGATGGATAGGGGCCCCAGTGCACTGCTGTGCTCAGAGGCCTACACTGCTGTAAAGACAGCCCTGGTTTGTGTGTGTGTGTGTTATACTTACTTCAGCCTCCAGAGCAGCTGCTTCCACCTGGCTATGGGCCTGTCACCCACGCTGTGTTCTTCTCCTACTGCGGACATTGGGATTCGGGGAGGGGCAGAGCGTAGGTTGTACAGAATGATGCAGTCACTGCAGCATGCCAATGCCTGGTTGCCTGGCGGCGGCGGGAACGCGGCTGTGGGGGTGCTGACTATCTAAGGATGTATGGGTGTTTCTGCACCCCATTCCGACACACAGAATGATTATCTAAGGTGGTCTGCATTCAATTCTGAAACCCAGCACGACTATCTAAAGATGTCTCTGTGTTTTGCACACCAGCATGGTACCCAGAATGGGTATCTAAGGTGGTCTGCTGCCCGTTTCGGAACCCAGAATGGGTATCTAAGGGGGTCTACATCCTATTCTGGCACCCGGCACAGCTATCTAAGGTGGCCTGCGCCCTATTCCTGTACCCGGAATGGCTAGCTATGGTGATCTGCTGCCTGAACCGGCCCCCGGAATGGCTGTGTAATGTGGTCTCTGTGTTTTGCACCTCCTTCCAGCACCCGGAACGGCTATGTAAGGTGGCCTGTGGACCATTCCGGCACCTGGAACGGCAATCTAAGGTGGCCTGCGCCCTATTCTGACACACGGAATGGCTATCTACAGTGATCTGCTTCCTGTTCTGGCACCCGGAATGGCTGTGTAATGTGGTCTGGATATTCTACACCCCATTCCGGCACCCGGAACGGTTGTCTATGATGGTTTGAGCCCTTTTCCGGAACCCGGAACAGCTATCTAAGGTGGACTGCGCCCCGTTCTGGCACCCGGAATGGCTATCTACGGTGATCTGCTGCCTGGTCCGGCACCCGAAATGGCTATCGACGGTGATCTGCTGCCTGATCCCGCACCGGGAATGGCTGTTTAATGTGGTCTGGGTGTTCTGCACCCCATTCTGGTACCCGGTACGGCTATCTAAGGTGGACAGCGCCCCATTTTGGCACTCGGAACGGCTATCTAAGGTGGACTGTGCCCCATTCCGGCACCCGGAATGCTATCTACGGTGATCTGCTGCCTGGTCCGTCAACCACAATGGCTGTGTAATGTGGTCTGGGTTTTCAACACCTCTTTCTCTATCGTCCTAGTGGATGCTGGGGTTCCTGAAAGGACCATGGGGAATAGCGGCTCCGCAGGAGACAGGGCACAAAAAGTAAAGCTTTAGGATCAGGTGGTGTGCACTGGCTCCTCCCCCTATGACCCTCCTCCAAGCCAGTTAGATTTTTGTGCCCGGCCGAGAAGGGTGCAATCTAGGTGGCTCTCCTAAAGAGCTGCTTAGGAAAGTTTAGCTTAGGTTTTTTATTTTACAGTGAGTCCTGCTGGCAACAGGATCACTGCAACGAGGGACTTAGGGGAGAAGAAGTGAACTCACCTGCGTGCAGGATGGATTGGCTTCTTGGCTACTGGACATCAGCTCCAGAGGGACGATCACAGGTACAGCCTGGATGGTCACCGGAGCCTTGCCGCCGGCCCCCTTGCAGATGCTGAAGTAAGAAGAGGTCCAGAATCGGCGGCAGAAGACTCCTCAGTCTTCTAAAGGTAGCGCACAGCACTGCAGCTGTGCGCCATTTTCCTCTCAGCACACTTCACACGGCAGTCACTGAGGGTGCAGGGCGCTGGGAGGGGGGCGCCCTGGGAGGCAAATGAATACCTAATTTGGCTAAAAATACCTCACATATAGCCTCCGGAGGCTATATGGAGATATTTAACCCCTGCCAGAATCCGTTAAGAGCGGGAGACGAGGCCGCCGAAAAAGGGGCGGGGCCTATCTCCTCAGCACACAGCGCCATTTTCCCTCACAGAAAGGCTGGAGGGAAGGCTCCCAGGCTCTCCCCTGCACTGCACTACAGAAACAGGGTTAAAACAGAGAGGGGGGGCACTAATTTGGCGATATGCTTATATATATATTAAGATGCTATAAGGGAAAACACTTATATAAGGTTGTCCCTATATAATTATAGCGTTTTGGTGTGTGCTGGCAAACTCTCCCTCTGTCTCTCCAAAGGGCTAGTGGGTCCTGTCCTCTATCAGAGCATTCCCTGTGTGTGTGCTGTGTGTCGGTACGTGTGTGTCGACAGGTAGGAGGACGATGTTGGTGAGGAGGCGGAGCAAATTGCCTGTAATGGTGATGTCACTCTCTAGGGAGTCGACACCGGAATGGATGGCTTATTTAGGAAATTACGTGATAATGTCAACACGCTGCAAGGTCGGTTGACGACATGAGACGGCCGACAAACAATTAGTACGGTCCAGACGTCTCAAAAACACCGTCAAGGGTTTTAAAACGCCCGTTTACTTTAGTCGGTCGACACAGACACAGACAGGGACACTGAATCCAGTGTCGACGGTGAATAAACAAACGTATTCCTTATTAGGGCCACACGTTAAAGGCAATGAAGGAGGTGTTACGTATTTCTGATACTACAAGTACCACAAAAGAGGGTATTATGTGGGATGTGAAAAAACTACCATAGTTTTTCCTGAATCAGATAAATTAAATAAAGTGTGTGATGATGCGTGGGTTCCCCCCGATAGAACATTATGGGCGGTATACCCTTTCCCGCCAGAAGTTAGGGCGCGTTGGGAAACACCCTTTAAGGTGGATAAGGCGCTCACACGCTTATCAAAACAAGTGGCGGTACCGTCTATAGATAGGGCCGTCCTCAAGGACCAGCTGACAAGGCTGGAAAATATAATAAAAAGTATATACACACATACTGGTGTTATACTGCGGCCAGCGATCGCCTCAGCCTGGATGTGCAGAGCTAGGGTGGCTTGGTCGGATTCCCTGACTAAAAATATTGATACCCTTGACAGGGACAGTATTTTATTGACTATAGAGCATTTCTATATATGCGAGATGCACAGAGGGATATTTGCACTCTGGCATCATGAATAAACGCGATGTCCATAACTGCCAGAAGATGTTATGGACACGACAGTGGTCAGGTGATGCAGATTCCAAACGGCACAGTATGGCCGTATACAGGAAGAGGACTTGTTTGGGGTCGGTCCATCGGACCTGGTGGTCACGGCAACTGCTGGAAAATCCACCGTTTTTTACCCTAAGTCACATCTCTGCAGAAAAAGACACCGTCTTTTCAGCCTCAGTCCTCTCGTCCCTATAAGATCATATCTGCCCAGGGATAGAGGAAAGGGAAGAAGACTGCAGCAGGCAGCCCATTCCCAGGAACAGAAGCGTTCCACCGCGTCTGACAAGTTCTCAGCATGGCGCTGAGACCGTACAGGACCCCTGGATCCTACAAGTAGTATCCCGGGGGTACAGATGGGAATGTCGAGACGTTTCCCCTTCGCAGGCTCCTGAAGTCTGCTTTACCAAGTCTCCCTCCGACAAGGAGGTAGTATGGGAAAAAATTCACAAGCTGTATTCCCAGCAGGTGATAATTAAATTACCCCTCCTACTACAGAAAAGGGGTATTATTCCACACTATATTGTGGTACTGAAGCCAGAAGGCTAGGTGAGACTTATTCTAAAAATATTTTTTTGAACACTTACAAAGGTTCAAATTAAGATGAAGTCACTCAGAGCAGTGATAACGAACCAGGAATAAGGGGACTATATAGTGTCCCGGGACATCAGGGATGCTTACCTCTATGTCCCAGAATTTGCCCTTCTCACTAAGGGTACCTCAGGTTCGTGGTGCAGAACTGTCACTATCAGTTTCAGACGCTGCCGTTTGGATTGTCCACGGCACCCTGGGGTCTTTACCAAGGTAGTGGCCGAATTGATGATTCTTCTTCGAAGAAAAGGCGTCTTAATTATCCCTTACTTGGACGATCTCCTGATAGGGGCATAGTCCAGGGAACAGTTGGAGGTCGGAGTAGCACTATCTCGGATACTGCTACAATCAGCACGGGTGGATTCTAAATATTCCAAAATCGCAGCTGATCCCGACGACACGTCTGCTGTGCCTAGGGATGATTCTGGACACAGTCCAGAAAAAGGTGTTTCTCCCGGAAGAGAAAGCCAGGGAGTTATCCGAGCAAGTCAGGAACCTCCTAAAAACAGTGCATCATTGCACAAGGGTCCTGGTAAAAATGGTGGCTTCCTACGAAGCAATTCCATTCGGCAGATTTCACGTAAGAACTTTTCAGTGGGATCTGCTGGACAAATGGTCCGGATCGCATCTTCAGATGCATCAGCGGATAACCCAATATCCAAGGACAAGGGTGTCTCTCCTGTGGTGGTTATAGAGTGCTCATCTTCTAGAGGGCAGCAGATTCGGCATTCAGGATTGGATGCTGGTAACCACGGAGCCCAGCCTGAGAGGCTGGGGAGCAGTCACACAAGGAAAAAATTTCCAGGGAGTGTGATCAAGTATGGAGACTTTTCTCCACATAAATATACTGGAGCTAAGGGTAAATTTATAATGCTCTAAGCTTAGCAAGACCTCTGCTTCAAGGTCAGCCGGTATTGATCCAGTGGGAAAAACATCACGGCAGTCGCCCACGTAAACAGACAGGGCGACACAAGAAGCAGGAGGGCAATGGCAGAAACTGCAAGGACTTTTCGCTGGGCGGAAAATCATGTGATAACACTGTCAGCAGTTTTTCATCCCGGAAATGGAAACTGGGAAGCAGACTTCCTCAGCACGACCTCCACCCGGGAGAGTGGAAACTTCATTGAGAAGTTTTTTCCACATGATTGTAAACCGTTGGGAAATACCAAAGGTGGACATGATGGCGTCCCGTCTGAACAAAAAACGGGACAGGTATTGCGCCAGGTCAAGAGACCCTCAGGCAATAGATGTGGACGTTCTGGTAACACCGTGGGTGTACCAGTCGGTGTATGTGTTCCCTCCTCTGCTTCTCATACCTAAGGTGCTGAGAATTATAAGACGTAGAGGAGTAAGAACTATACTCATGGCTCCGGATTGACCAAGAAGGACTTGGTACCCGGAACTTCAAGAGATGCTTACAGAGGTCTTATGGCCTCTGCCGCTAAGAAGGGACTTGCTTCAGCAAGTACCATGTCTGTTCCAAGACTTACCGCAGCTGCGTTTGTCGGCATGGCGATGGAAAGCCGGATCCTAAGGGAAAAAAGGCATTCCGGAAGAGGTCATTCCTACCCTGGTCAAAGCCAGAAAGGAGGTGACCGCACAACATTATCACCACGTGTGGCGAAAATATGTTGCGTGGTGTGAGGCCAGGAAGGCCCACAAAGAAATTTCAACTCGGTCGTTTCCTGCATTTCCTGAAAACAGGAGTGTCTATGGGCCTCAAATTGGGGTCCATTAAGGTTCAAATTCGGCCCTGTAAATTTTCTTCCAGAAAGAATTGGCTTCAGTTCCTGAAGTCCAGAAGTTTGTCAAGGGAGTATTGCATATACAAACCCCTTTTTTGTGCCTCCAGTGGCACTGTGGGATCTCAACGTAGTTCTGGGATTCCTCAAATCACATTGGTTTAAAACCAGTCAAATATGTGGATTTGAAGCATCTCACATAAAAAGTGACCATGCTCTTGGCCCTGGCCTGGACCAGGCGAGTGTCAAATTGGTGGTTTTTTCTCAAAAAAGCCCATATCTGTTTGTCCATTCGGACAGGGCAGAGCTGCGGACTCGTCCCCAGTTCTCTCCCTAAGGTGGTGTCAGTGTTTCACCTGAACCAGCTTATTGTGGTGCCTTGCACCTACTAGGGACTTGGAGGACTCCAAGTTGCTAGGAGTTGTCAGGGCCCTGAAAATATGTTCCAGGACAGCTGGAGTCAGAAAATCTGACTCGCTGTTTATACTGTATGCACCCAACAAGTTGGGTGCGCCTGCTTCTAAGCAGGCGATTGCTCGTTGGATTTGTAACACAATTCAACTTGCACATTCTGAGGCAGGCCTGCCACAGTCTAAATCGGTTAAGGCCCATTCCACAAGGAAGGTGGGCTCATCTTGGGCGGCTGCCCGAGAGGTCTCGGCATTACAACTCTGCCGAGCAGCTACGTGGTCAGGGGAGAACACGTTTGTAAAATTCTACAAATTTGATATCCTGGCAAAAGAGGACCTGGAGTTCTCTCATTCGGTGCTGCAGAGTCATCCGCACTCTCCCGCCCGTTTGGGAGCTTTGGTATAATCCCCATGGTCCTTTCAGGAACCCCAGCATCCACTAGGACGATAGAGAAAATAAGAATTTACTTACCGATAATTCTATTTCTCGGAGTCCGTAGTGGATGCTGGGCGCCCATCCCAAGTGCGGATTATCTGCAATACTTGTACATAGTTACAAAAATCGGGTTATTATTGTTGTGAGCCATCTTTTCGGAGGCTCCGCTGTTATCATACTGTTAACTGGGTTTAGATCACAAGTTGTACGGTGTGATTGGTGTGGCTGGTATGAGTCTTACCCGGGATTCAAAATTCCTCCCTTATTGTGTACGCTCGTCCGGGCACAGTACCTAACTGGCTTGGAGGAGGGTCATAGGGGGAGGAGCCAGTGCACACCACCTGATCCTAAAGCTTTACTTTTTGTGCCCTGTCTCCTGCGGAGCCGCTATTCCCCATGGTCCTTTCAGGAACCCCAGCATCCACTACGGACTCCGAGAAATAGAATTATCGGTAAGTAAATTCTTATTTTCCTGCACCCGGAATGACCATCTAAGGGGGCCTGCGCCAAATTCCGGCACACGGAATGGCTATCTACGTTGATCTGCCGCCCATTACGGCACATGGAATGGTTGCGTAATGTGGTCTGGGTGTTCTGCACCCTGTTGTGGTACCCGGTACGGCTATCTAAGGTGGACGGCACCCTGTTTCGGCACCCGGAATGGCTATCTAGAGTGATCTGCTGCTGGTTCCGGCACCCAGATTTTTTGCGTAATGTGGTCTAGGTGTTCTGCACCCCGTTCCGGTAACCGACACGGCTATATAATGTGGTCTGCACCCCATTCCGGCACCCGGAATGGCTGTCTATGGTGGTCTGTGCCTGCTCTGTCACCAGGAATGCCTATCTATGGTAGTATGCGGCCCATTCCAGCACCTGGATTGGCTATCTACAGTAATCTCCTGACCATTCCAACACCCCTTCTGACTGTGTTCTTCACCCCCTTCCGGGACGACAATCTATGGTGGTCTGCTGCCTGTTCAGGCACCCGGAGTGGCTATCAAAGGTGGTCTGCAGCCCGTTCCAGCACCCGTTCTGGCTGTGTAAGGTGGTCCTGGTGTTATGCACCTCCTTCCAGCACCCAGAACGACTATGTAAGGTGGTCTGCAGCCCATTCCGGCAACCAGAACTGCTATCTAAGGTGGACTGCGCCCCGTCCAGGAACCAGAAATGGGTATCTAAGGTGGTTTGCATCCTATTCCATCTATGAGCCTTGTTCTGGCACCCGGAACAGGTATCTAAGGTGGTCTGCGCCCTATTCCGGCAACCGGAACAGCTATCTAAGGTTGTCTGGGTGTTCTGTACACCATTCCGGCACATGAAACCGCTATCTAAGATGGTCTGCATCCTGTTCCGGCACCCGGACCGGTTGTCTAAGATGGTTTGAGCCCTGTTCCGGCACCCAAAACAGGTATCTAAGGTGGTCTGCGCCCTTTTCCGGCACCCGGAACAGCTATCTAAGGTTGTCTGGGTGTCCTGCACACCATTCCGGCACATGAAACCGCTATCTAAGATGGTCTGCATCCTGTTCCGGCACCCGGACCGGTTGTCTAAGATGGTTTGAGCCCTGTTCCGGCACCCAGAACAGGTATCTAAGGTGGTCTGCGCCCTATTCCGGCACCCGGAACAGGTATCTAAGGTTGTCTGGGTGTCCTGCACACCATTCCGGCACATGAAACAGCTATCTAAAATGGTCCGCCTACTGTTCCGGCACCCGGACCGGTTGTCTAAGATGGTTTGAGCCCTGTTCTGGCACCCGGAACAGGTATCTAAGGTGGTCTGCGCCCTATTCCGGCAACCGGAACAGCTATCTAAGGTTGTCTTGGTGTCCTGCACACCATTCCGGCACATGAAACAGCTATCTAAAATGGTCCGCCTACTGTTCCGGCACCCGGACCGGTTGTCTAAGATGGTTTGAGCCCTGTTCCGGCACCCAGAACAGGTATCTAAGGTGGTCTGCGCCCTATTCCGGCAACCGGAACAGCTATCTAAGGTTGTCTTGGTGTCTTGCACACCATTCCGGCACATGAAACAGCTATCTAAAATGGTCCGCCTACTGTTCCGGCACCCGGACCGGTTGTCTAAGATGGTTTGAGCCCTGTTCCGGCACCCGGAACAGGTATCTAAGGTGGTCTGCGGCCTATTCCGGCACCCTGAACAGCTATCTAAGGTTGTCTGGGTGTTCTGTACACCATTCCGGCACATGAAACCGCTATCTAAGATGGTCTGCATCCTGTTTCGGCACCCGGACCGGTTGTCTAAGATGGTTTGAGCCCTGTTCCGGCACCCGAAACAGGTATCTAAGGTGGTCTGCGCCCTTTTCCGGCACCCGGAACAGGTATCTAAGGTTGTCTGGGTGTCCTGCACACCATTCCGGCACATGAAACCGCTATCTAAGATGGTCTGCATCCTGTTCCGGCACCCGGACCGGTTGTCTAAGATGGTTTGAGCCCTGTTTTGGCACCCGGAACAGGTATCTAAGGTGGTCTGCGCCCTATTCCGGCACCCTGAACAGGTATCTAAGGTTGTCTGGGTGTTCTGTACACCATTCCGGCACATGAAACCGCTATCTAAGATGGTCTGCATCCTGTTCCGGCACCCGGACCGGTTGTCTAAGATGGTTTGAGCCCTGTTCCGGCACCCGAAACAGGTATCTAAGGTGGTCTGCGCCATTTTCCGGCACCCGGAACAGCTATCTAAGGTTGTCTGGGTGTCCTGCACACCATTCCGGCACATGAAACCGCTATCTAAGATGGTCTGCATCCTGTTCCGGCACCCGGACCGGTTGTCTAAGATGGTTTGAGCCCTGTTCCGGCACCCGGAACAGGTATCTAAGGTGGTCTGCGCCCTTTTCCGGCACCCGGAACAGCTATCTAAGGTTGTCTGGGTGTCCTGCACACCATTCCGGCACCTGAAACCGCTATCTAAGATGGTCTGCATCCTGTTCCGGCACCCGGACCGGTTGTCTAAGATGGTTTGAGCCATGTTCCGGCACCCGGAACAGGTATCTAAGGTGTTCTGCGCCCTATTCCGGCACCCGGAACAGCTATCTAAGGTTGTCTGGGTGTCCTGCACACCATTCCGGCACATGAAACAGCTATCTAAAATGGTCTGCCTCCTGTTCCGGCACCCGGACCGGTTGACTAAGATGGTTTGAGCCCTGTTCTGGCACCCGGAACAGGTATCTAAGGTGGTCTGCGCCCTATTCCGGCAACCGGAACAGCTATCTAAGGTTGTCTTGGTGTCCTGCACACCATTCCGGCACATGAAACAGCTATCTAAAATGGTCCGCCTACTGTTCCGGCACCCGGACCGGTTGTCTAAGATGGTTTGAGCCCTGTTCCGGCACCCAGAACAGGTATCTAAGGTGGTCTGCGCCCTATTCCGGCAACCGGAACAGCTATCTATGGTTGTCTTGGTGTCCTGCACACCATTCCGGCACATGAAACAGCTATCTAAAATGGTCCGCCTACTGTTCCGGCACCCGGACCGGTTGTCTAAGATGGTTTGAGCCCTGTTCCGGCACCCGGAACAGGTATCTAAGGTGGTCTGCGGCCTATTCCGGCACCCTGAACAGCTATCTAAGGTTGTCTGGGTGTTCTGTACACCATTCCGGCACATGAAACCGCTATCTAAGATGGTCTGCATCCTGTTCCGGCACCCGGACCGGTTGTCTAAGATGGTTTGAGCCCTGTTCCGGCACCCGAAACAGGTATCTAAGGTGGTCTGCGCCCTTTTCCGGCACCCGGAACAGGTATCTAAGGTTGTCTGGGTGTCCTGCACACCATTCCGGCACATGAAACCGCTATCTAAGATGGTCTGCATCCTGTTCCGGCACCCGGACCGGTTGTCTAAGATGGTTTGAGCCCTGTTCCGGCACCCGGAACAGGTATCTAAGGTGTTCTGCGCCCTATTCCGGCACCCGGAACAGCTATCTAAGTTTGTCTGGGTGTCCTGCACACCATTCCGGCACATGAAACAGCTATCTAAAATGGTCTGCATCCTGTTCCGGCACCCGGACCGGTTGTCTAAGATGGTTTGAGCCCTGTTCCGGAACAGGTATCTAAGGTATTCTGCGCCCTATTCCGGCACCCTGAACAGCTATCTAAGGTTGTCTGGGTGTTCTGTACACCATTCCGGCACATGAAACCACTATCTAAAATGGTCTGCATCCTGTTCCGGCACCCGGACCGGTTGTCTAAGATGGTTTGAGCCCTGTTCCGGCACCCAGAACAGGTATCTAAGGTGGTCTGCGCCCTATTCCGGCAACCGGAACAGCTATCTATGGTTGTCTTGGTGTCCTGCACACCATTCCGGCACATGAAACAGCTATCTAAAATGGTCCGCCTACTGTTCCGGCACCCGGACCGGTTGTCTAAGATGGTTTGAGCCCTGTTCCGGCACCCGGAACAGGTATCTAAGGTGGTCTGCGGCCTATTCCGGCACCCTGAACAGCTATCTAAGGTTGTCTGGGTGTTCTGTACACCATTCCGGCACATGAAACCGCTATCTAAGATGGTCTGCATCCTGTTCCGGCACCCGGACCGGTTGTCTAAGATGGTTTGAGCCCTGTTCCGGCACCCGAAACAGGTATCTAAGGTGGTCTGCGCCCTTTTCCGGCACCCGGAACAGGTATCTAAGGTTGTCTGGGTGTCCTGCACACCATTCCGGCACATGAAACCGCTATCTAAGATGGTCTGCATCCTGTTCCGGCACCCGGACCGGTTGTCTAAGATGGTTTGAGCCCTGTTCCGGCACCCGGAACAGGTATCTAAGGTGTTCTGCGCCCTATTCCGGCACCCGGAACAGCTATCTAAGTTTGTCTGGGTGTCCTGCACACCATTCCGGCACATGAAACAGCTATCTAAAATGGTCTGCATCCTGTTCCGGCACCCGGACCGGTTGTCTAAGATGGTTTGAGCCCTGTTCCGGAACAGGTATCTAAGGTATTCTGCACCCTATTCCGGCACCCTGAACAGCTATCTAAGGTTGTCTGGGTGTTCTGTACACCATTCCGGCACATGAAACCACTATCTAAAATGGTCTGCATCCTGTTCCGGCACCCGGACCGGTTGTCTAAGATGGTTTGAGCCCTGTTCCGGCACCCGGAACAGGTATCTAAGGTGTTCTGCGCCCTATTCCGGCACCCTGAACAGCTATCTAAGGTTGTCTGGGTGTTCTGTACACCATTCCGGCACATGAAACCGCTATCTAAGATGGTCTGCATCCTGTTCCGGCACCCAGACCGGTTGTCTAAGATGGTTTGAGCCCTGTTCCGGCACCCAGAACAGTTATCTAAGGTGGTCTGCGCCCTATTCCGGCACCCGGAACAGCTATCTAAGGTTGTCTTGGTGTCCTGCACACCATTCCGGCACATGAAACAGCTATCTAAAATGGTCCGCCTACTGTTTCGGCACCCGGACCGGTTGTCTAAGATGGTTTGAACCCTGTTCCGGCACCCGGAACAGGTATCTAAGGTGGTCTGCGGCCTATTCCGGCACCCTGAACAGCTATCTAAGGTTGTCTGGGTGTTCTGTACACCATTCCGGCACATGAAACCACTATCTAAGATGATCTGCATCCTGTTCCGGCACCCGGACCAGTTGTCTAAGATGGTTTGAGCCCTGTTCCGGCACCCGGAACAGGTATCTAAGGTGTTCTGCGCCCTATTCCGGCACCCTGAACAGCTATCTAAGGTTGTCTGGGTGTTCTGTACACCATTCCGGCACATGAAACCGCTATCTAAGATGGTCTGCATCCTGTTCCGGCACCCGGACCGGTTGTCTAAGATGGTTTGAGCCCTGTTTTGGCACCCGGATCAGGTATCTAAGGTGGTCTGCGCCCTATTCCGGCACCCTGAACAGGTATCTAAGGTTGTCTGGGTGTTCTGTACACCATTCCGGCACATGAAACCGCTATCTAAGATGGTCTGCATCCTGTTCCGGCATCCGGACCGGTTGTCTAAGATGGTTTGAGCCCTGTTCCGGCACCCGAAACAGGTATCTAAGGTGTTCTGCGCCCTTTTCCGGCACCCGGAACAGCTATCTAAGGTTGTCTGGGTGTCCTGCACACCATTCCGGCACCTGAAACCGCTATCTAAGATGGTCTGCATCCTGTTCCGGCACCCGGACCGGTTGTCTAAGATGGTTTGAGCCCTGTTCCGGTACCCGGAACAGGTATCTAAGGTGGTCTGCGCCCTATTCCGGCAACCGGAACAGCTATCTATGGTTGTCTTGGTGTCCTGCACACCATTCCGGCACATGAAACAGCTATCTAAAATGGTCCGCCTACTGTTCCGGCACCCGGACCGGTTGTCTAAGATGGTTTGAGCCCTGTTCCGGCACCCGGAACAGGTATCTAAGGTGTTCTGCGCCCTATTCCGGCACCCTGAACAGCTATCTAAATTTGTCTGGGTGTCTCGCACACCATTCCGGTACCTGAAACAGCTATCTAAGGTGGTCCGCCTCCTGTTCCGGCATCCGGACCGGTTGTCTAAGATGGTTTGAGCCCTGTTCCGGTACCCGGAACAGGTATCTAAGGTGGTCTGCGCCCTATTCTGGCTCCCTGAAAGGCTATCTAAGGTTGTCTGGGTGTCCTGCCACAATTCCGGCACATGAAACAGCTATTTAAGGTGGTATGCATCCTGTTCCGGAACCCGGAACAGGTATCTAAGATGGTCTGCCCCCCATTCCGGGACCTGGTACTGATATCTAAGGATGTCCTATTTCGGCACCAATAGCATATAAGTTTGTCTGGGTGTTCTGCACCCAATTCTACCAACCGGAATGGATATAACGGCGCCCCACCCCACAGGGGCGTGGAAAGCCATGCTGGGCCCCAGTAATGTAATGCGGTGTGGCCTAAATTGGGTGCGTATCTACACCTCTGAAAGATATGATTAATTAAAGTATTAATTGTGTGCAATTTATGCAAAGGGGCCAGGTTGCTTAATCAGAAGCAGGTCCCTCCTCTTCGGCCGACGGCGCCATCTGCCCAGTGACATCTGGGAACATGACGCATGTGCACTACAGGACGCTGCCCAGTACCGCCAAGCGTAAGTATATTTGGGAAGGGGGATGTGGACTCCCCTGTCGGGCCCCTCCAGCAGCCTGGGACAGGGTAATTAATACCTGATTACCCACCTCTTGGCACCACTGCATGTGGCGCTGCTCATAAATATTAGTTTTAGAATCCCCTGTCGGGCCCCTCCAGCAGCCTGGGACAGGGTAATTAATACCTGATTACCCGCCTCATGGCACCACTGCATGTGGCGCTGCTCATAAATATTAGTTTTAATTATATTTTTTTATAAAGGCGGCGTGGTCACACCCCCTACCCTCCCAACAAAAACAATGGGCAAGTGGTCATTTATTATTATTTGTTTATTTATATATTTATACTGCTCTAAAAAAGAAAAAAAAACCTCCCTATGCAGCCAGTGTGTGAAATAGATTAGCTGCAGCACCAGCAGCTATGTCCGTTCTCCCCCCTCCATCCCTCTACCCGAGTGTAGTACCAGCGGGGTAGGTGGGAGGCTGTCAGCCCTGCACAGCGGTTCCCCTGTGTGACAGCAGCGCACAGACAGCGCCACTGTGCAGGGCTGACAGCCTCCTAGCAGTGCAGCAGCTTCGTGCGGGAGCCGGCAGGGATTTCTCCCTCCCCACTGACAGCCCGTCCGCGGACCCGCCCCCCGGACGGGGACGCGCTTTCACAGCTCCCCAGCGGCAGAGGTCGCTGCAGGGAGCTGATCCGGTCCGGCATTCCAGAATTTGGTCCGGTCCGGTTTTCACCTAATCCCCGGTGATATTTATCACTTTTCAGGCTTAGTACATCTCCCCCATTATCTGTATACAGTATCAATTCTGTAAGGTGTAAGAGGGGAGACGGCGGTGCGTGTGGTGGTACCTGCTGCCGTGCAGGTGTAGTTTCGGTACTCACCAGGCGCCGCTCTCTCTCACCTTCAGGTACCGGAACCTTCAACGGACCTGGCTGAAATTCCTCTGTCGGACCCGGACATGATGACCTAGGAGGAAGGAGATTACTGAGTGCTGTCCTCCTAACTGTGGACCGAAACGCCCTTCGGAGCCGAGGAAAGTAGTGCTTTCGGGCTATTTGAGGGTCATCCCAGGCGTCCGCCTCAGAGCTCGAATTTCACCTATTGGCACTCTCGCACCAGGTGGAAATTCTACCTTGCACCGGCGTGCAAGGCTCACCGTTCGCCCTGAAGGAAGGGAGACAGGTAGGCACACACAGACAGATGTTACTCACTGTCCTACGTCTTGTACTCCGATCTTCTCCACTTACAGGTCCCTATAAGAAGGCAAAAAGAGAAACAGCCGTGCAGGACCTAACTCTAATCTAGTGTGCGTCCGCTACACTAACTGCATAACAAAGCCCTCAAACTGGCTCAAGTGTAAGTGGTGCAACACAAACTATGCACAAACTCTATAACAACGTTTTGCCCTGCACGGTAACAATACACACATCGGAGTACAACATCAAACGGTGCTGTCCCTTTAAATCCCTACCCCTGAATGGGGGGTGGGCGCCACACAGCCTGCCCACCTCCTGTACACTTCCGGGGGCTCAGGTCAAGCGGACCTGCCTACCTAACACCTCAGGGTGGCCTGGGCCTAGTACCCAGTGTCACCTTTATTCACCTTGTGGGGGCACTTACTCACTGGGCCTAGCGCCCCCTGACTGCGCACAGGCTGGAGGCCTGACGTCACCCACGGGCCTCGTGCCCGCCTAACTCCTTCGCTCGGGGGGTGACCTGGGCCTGGTGCCCAGGGTCACCTTATGTTCTCCTAATGGACCAAAAAAAACACTAGGGCCTCATGCCCTCTAATGTCCCCACAGGCCTATTGCCTGGATTGCCCCCGGGCCTAGTGCCCGCCTACTGCGCCGCTTAGGCGGCTTGGGCCTAACGCCCAAACCACCGACTGGGTATGTGTGCCCCTTCTCGCCGGGCCACGGGCCGGGGGGAACCCCGACTGCGCGCAGCCTCGGACCCAGAGGAGCCGATCGATTATACCCACGGGCCGGGAGGGCCCGACTGAATGACCACAGGCCGGAAGGGCCTGACTTTACCCACGGGCCTAATGCCTGAACACCCGGTGGTCTAGTGGGGAACCACCCTACAAGAGGGTGGTGCAGGCCCAAGGCCTCTTACCCGCCTCGACGGGAGAGGCTGCAGAGGGGAGCTTCGTCAGCTCTTTTGCTTCCCTCTCTCTGCAGCACTCTCCGCCGGACCTCCGCTGCTGGACTCCTGGCTCCGCCTCTTCTGTCATCTCAGCGTCGGCAGCCGTATTCCTTCATCGCTGGTTCTTCAGCCTCCTCCGGCGGCGCTGCTTCTCGTCTTCTCCCGCTGTCTTCTGGAGCTCTTCACTGCTCCGGCGCGAAACTGAGCTCCGCCGCCGCCCAGCGCCTGATATAAGCCGCTGGGAGGAGGCGGAGCCATGACGCGGCAGACTCCGATTGGTCCGCCGCAGCGAGCACTGATTGGCCCGCCGCGGAGACTCTTCATTGGGCGCCAAACCGCGAGCCACGATTGGCTCGCGTCCGGCGCCCAGCTCAAATCCTGGGGCGCTGATTGGAGGAACTTGGATCCTCTCGGATCCCAGTTCCTCCGTGCCCCGGCCCGACCGCCGTGCCGCCGCCCGCCGCCGCCTCACAAAGGTTTTGTACTATTTCGAGAGAACGGCTGAACATTAAAATATGGTTGAGGTATCAAAATAAAGAGAAGAGAAGTAACCGATGACATTACCATCTACCTTGGATATCCCTGTTTATCACTGTGCAAGCGCCGGACACTAGCGGTAATCTACCAGTGAGATCTCTCGGGACTGCAGTGGCACAATACACGCTGGAGGTCGGAGACGTCCGGAGCCTCCTAGCTGCATCCCCACGGCGCACACAGTGAGTGTCCTGCTGGACTCGTCTTATGAATTGAGACGGAGGGTGAGCACATTGCAGCTAATCCATTTAGGCTATTTGGAGCCCGCATCGATTACAAGCAGTTTTGTTGAGACTTTTTAACATTATCAAGTGATGAACTTTTTATTCCAATGTATGGTCTCTTCTAATTGACAAACGAAATACAATTGGTCATCTATAAACCCACCAGTGATGAGGATAATTTATACACAAGAGACTGTGGACTTAGTCTATATTTAATATCTGATCCTCCCATATACGGATTTCCACCATATAGCCGGCTATATAGAAAAAAGTTCTGATTAGGTCACATATGTGGTTATTTGTGCATATATACAGTTTTTTTATATTAAGTACATGTATGTATCTATTTTTAGGTCCATAGGATCAATCTATTGAATAAATTGTTTCTTTTTTATATACACGTGAATTCATACGATGCTGAAGTTAGCTTCTAATTCGGCCAGCTCTAGCCTCGTTGAATTCATTCTAATTTTCCAAGCCTGTTAATATTAATTAGCGCAGAGTGTCTTTTAGTATTTGGTATTAAAATAAAGGTCTTACTATGTAGATGTGCCAGTCAAAGAGAAAAAATGAGTTTGGGGCTACAGTGCGGGCGTTGCGGAGTGGCAGAGTTCCCACATAAAGTCTATGGGAGAAGCGTGCGTGAGCGAGCAATGTAACCATTCGCTCTACCACTAGATCCATACCCTCCAACTGTACCGTTTTAGCCAGCACAGTACCGATTTTTTATGGTCTGTACCGGATAAAATTGGTGTTCCATTTTGTACCGGTTTTCTTAGCAGCGCTGCGGGAACACGGACTCCCGCAGCGCTGCTCAGTGACAGGCGTCTCCCATTCCTGTCACTCCATGGCTGTCTGCACTCTGCAGGGCACACAGGACTGAAAACGGGAGTGAACACAGATGAGTGCAGGAGTCTGGGCGGAGATACAGAGCGGCACAGCCACA
Organism: Pseudophryne corroboree; assembly: GCF_028390025.1. NCBI lineage: Eukaryota > Metazoa > Chordata > Amphibia > Anura > Myobatrachidae > Pseudophryne > Pseudophryne corroboree. The sequence continues at coordinate 228,020,763 of NC_086452.1, read as the reverse complement.
GATACAGCACAGCAATGAGATAGAGGGCAGAAACAGGAGGTGGTGTCCGGAGGCGCGGCAAGGGACCGGGTGACAGGAGCGGGCGGAGCACTCCCCGAAGCTAGTACTTTATATACTGATTGTGTGCGCAGCTCCGTTTAGTTCTACAGTTACCCAGAGCCGGATTAACAATGGGGCGGAAGGAGCTGTAGCTCCAGGCCACCTGTGAAAATAGGCCCAAAGGAGACAGGAAAATAAAACTTTCCGGTAAAAGCTGCTAACGACCATCCGAGATCTGACACCACATACCTCCCGGTTTGCCCTCCTGTCCACTTGCGAATCAGTTTGAAGGCAGGGCTTTGAGCCTCTCGGACAGTTCTTGCACGGCAATTAAGTTTAGCATGTACACACTTCATTAGTCCCGCCCACCTGCGCAGTGCCTGACGGCATAGGCTGATTCCGCGCACGTGCCCTCCCTCTGTTGTTAAAGAGAAATTGTTTTTTTTTAATAATGTGCCCATGATAGCGATAATAAGTTGGTGCAGTTCTATTGCTACTAAAGAGGCCGTTTGACACAGTAACTGCACAGCAAAGTATTGCGAGACCTGACCTGGAAGTCTCACAGTTGCGGGGAGTACTGAGAGTACTACCATGTGCACCGTCCGTGAACACCGGGATCCAGATGCCAAGATGAGACCAGGATCGGGACTACCAGAAAGACAGATAGAAAGCCCCACCACCCACCAGCACTCCCAGGGCTCCAGTTTGCAGGGGACAGCAACAGCTAAGAAAAGAACAGGTCATCTGAGGTTGTGGACTCCATTCCTTAAGGGACCAGTTCACCACGTTTATTATTTACTTCAGGGTGGTTGCATAACTTGCAGAAAATAGTGTGGCTGACTTCTAACAGAACTGCAGAGACAAAGTTTAAAATTGCATAACAAGCAGGGTAATTCCCTGTATGCCCCCTATCTCACTACACGCCCCCCACCTAGAATCCCCAACCAGTCCAGTCACAGTGATCCTCATTCAACCCAGTGGTCCCCCCTCCCACTCCGATATCAATGCCACCTTCCCATCCTGCCCATTGCCCCTCCATTCACAAAGTGTCTCCCATCCTGACAGCACAGTGTCACCCCCCTTCCCTCCCCCAACCAGCCCACTGCCCCACCAGTCACAGGGTCCCCCTCATTCAGCCATGTGTACCCCCTTCTCCAGTCTAGTGTTCCTCCTCCCACCATGTCACCTCCCTCTGCCCATCCACCTATCACCCACAGCCTCTCCCAGTCACCCACTGCCTGTCTTTTTCTGCATGGAGTCACCCACTGCCTCTCCCCCCTTCACCCTTTCCTGTCACCCACTACCTTTCCATTTCCCATTATCTCTCACCGTCATCCTCTGTGTCACCCACTGCCTCTCCCTGGCATCAATCACTGCCACGTCCCTTGTTACGAAGCAACACCCACTTTCCCAGGAGTGCACCTGCCTTTGGCATGCATACCCTGCCTCCTCCTCTCCTGTCATGATGCTCCCCCGTGTCATTTTGTTCTGGATCTGCCCCTGCCCGATGAGAATTGTAGTGTCCCTGTGTGGCAGTGCGTGCAGTGACCAATGGGCTATATGTCCCTGAGAACTACACATCCCATAAAGCAGCAGCGGGTGGCACTATGGCGTCTGTGCAGAATGTCCTCGAATTCAACTTGATGAAACACATATACAGTATGTAAAGTGTTTTTTTATTTTTAAGTGAAAGTGAACTGAGATATATAGGGAAAAGGCCAGAGCCGTCTTAACAGCAGTGTAGGCCCCTGGGCACAGCAATGCACTGGGGCCCCTACCCACCCATCAGTGGTAGGGGTTGGAGTTGCTATCAGCGGCAGCTTTGATGTCCCGCGGGCGGTAGGTGGTGTTCTATCTTTCGCTCAGCATGTAGGACCTGGAGAAATAATTAAACTAAACTGTAGAGGGGGCATTGGTCTGAATGAAGGGGCCCCAGGACATGACTTCCAGAGTGGTAGGGGATGTTTAATACACGGAGGAGGGGTGGATAGTGGAGTGGGCTTAATATTCATCATTTTCCAGGGGTCAGGGCAGCTTGTTTTACTGCAGATATCTCCAGATCCTGGAAATAATAAGATTTTACTTACCGGTAAATCTATTTCTCGTAGTCCGTAGTGGATGCTGGGGACTCCGTAAGGACCATGGGGAATAGACGGGCTCCGCAGGAGACAGGGCACTTTAAGAAAGAATTTGGATACTGGTGTGCTCTGGCTCTTCCCTCTATGTCCCTCCTCCAGACCTCAGTTAAAGAAACTGTGCCCGGAAGAGCTGACAGTACAAGGAAAGGATTTTGGAATCCAGGGCAAGACTCATACCAGCCACACCAATCACACCGTATAACTTGTGATAAACTTACTCAGTTAACAGTATGAACAACAATAGAGCATCAGATCAACCCTGATGCAACTATAACATAACCCTTATGTAAGCAATAACTATATACAAGCATTGCAGAAAAAGTCCGCACTTGGGACGGGCGCCCAGCATCCACTACGGACTACGAGAAATAGATTTACCGGTAAGTAAAATCTTATTTTCTCTAACGTCCTAGTGGATGCTGGGGACTCCGTAAGGACCATGGGGATTATACCAAAGCTCCCAAACGGGCGGGAGAGTGCGGATGACTCTGCAGCACCGAATGAGCAAACACAAGGTCCTCCTCAGCCAGGGTATCAAACTTGTAGAACTTTGCAAAAGTGTTTGAACCTGACCAAGTAGCTGCTCGGCAAAGCTGTAATGCCGAGACCCCTCGGGCAGCCGCCCAAGAAGAGCCCACCTTCCTTGTGGAATGGGCTTTGACTGATTTTGGCAGCGGCAATCCAGCCGCAGAATGAGCCTGCTGAATCGTGTTACTGTTAGGCGCCGGGGTCCGCTCGTCGGTGCGGCCCGGCGCCTAGCAACCAGGGACGCCGTGCGCGTACAGCCGCCGGCTCCCTGGCAACGCTAGACGCCGGGCGCACGGAGCCGCACGGACCCTAGCAACGGGGACGCCACTGGCGGACTGCGTTCCCCGTTGCTGGGTCCATTTAAATTAGTAAGGGCACCTGTTTCCTGGCCGTGCAGCAAGGCAGCTGCACGGCATTCATGCAATCAGCACTGGCAGCAGTTGATTGGAGGGCTTCGGTTTATATGCTCTTGCAGTGCCTCACACAGACGCCGGTAATAGCTTCCTGCATGCTGTATCTGTTTGCTGAGAGTGTTTCCAGTCCTGCTGTATCCGGTCGTTCCTGTCCTCAGTTGTCCTGCACTCGGAAGTCGTCATCTGTTCCTAGAGTCCTGACTGAGCACCGTTAAACATCCAGTGGTGTTCGTGAGTCGCGGCATAGCCGTGTGTTGCGGCTTGGCCGCTTTATTACTTATTATTTATTATTTGTGTTTCGGAGCTTTTGCGGAGGATTCCGCTCCCACAGATCCACTCTGGTATCCAGCGGTGCTGGGTAGGAGTAATGGACTAGTGGATTTTGGTTGTCCTTTTATCTGGTGGTTTTTCCGCGCATACTTCAAGTTTGGTTAGTTAGCTTGTTGCCCTTGGCCTGTTGTAGTCAGAGGTCCTCTTGTCATCATCCTGCCTCGGATTTCCCTTTGTCTCTCACTAAGACCGGGGGGCACCGGAGTTGGGCAGACATAATCCGCCTTTCAAACGTGGCTTCCAGGGGCTCAAGAAACCATAGTCTCGCAAGGGATTTCCGATAGCACGGGTGAGACAATAGAGTTAGGGCGCCAGGGGCAACTAGTCTTTCCTGCTCCCGTAACCAGCATTCCCTTCCAGTACTCTGGCCATTGTCATAAGATCTCCTCCGGTCAGGAGTACTGGAATCATAACATTATTACCGGCCAAACCAAAACTTAAAATTAAACAGGGTTTGATTTTTTCCTTATTCAGTTTTGTAAGAGTTATCGGCCTCATGAATCCCACAGGTTTAGGGCCAAATCCTGGTCAGCTCCTAGTCAGCCAGATTCAAGAACTTACTCAGATGGTTCAGGATCTTTCCCTGCGGGTGAAGTCGCAGGAAGATCTTTTACGAACTTCCCCGAGGGTAGTCCCTGAACCAAAAATGCACTTGCCTGACCGTTTTTCTGGTGATAGGAAGGAGTTTTTTAATTTTAAAGAATCCTGTAAACTTTATTTTCGTTTAAGACCGATCTCCTCAGGTACTGAATCTCAGCGGGTTGGAATCATTATTTCTTTGCTCTAGGGGGATCCTCAGACCTGGGCATTTGGTTTAAAAGCAGAGGATCCGGCATTGTTGTCAGTCGACGCTTTTTTGGGGTCTTTAGGGCTTTTGTATGATGACCCTGATAGAGAGGCATCCGCTGAGAGTCAGTTACGCGCTCTCAGACAGGGTAGAAATCCTGCAGAGGTTTATTGTACAGAGTTTCGCCGTTGGTCGAACGACTGTGGCTGGAATGACCCAGCCCTGCGCAGTCAGTTTCGCCTCGGCTTATCTGAGTCTATAAAAGACAGTCTCCTTCAGTATCCCGCTCCTGAGACTCTCGATAAACTCATGGAGCTTTCTATTAAGATTGATCGACGTCTCAGAGAGCGGAGGGCTGAAAAAGGAGCACCAGTCAGGACTACTCCATGTGTATTTTCCATTCCTGAGGACGTAGAGGAGCCCATGCAGATGGGTCTCTCCCGACTGTCTCCAGAAGAAAGAGCCAGAAGGCAAAACTCTGGTCTTTGTTTGTACTGTGGGGGTAAGGGACATTTTGCCCGTAATTGTCCGAACAAGTCGGGAAACGCCTCGACCAAGTGAATTGTGAGGGGGTTCACTTTGGTCTGCAGCTTATCTCCTCGAATAACTCCCTTGTAGTCCCAGCTAAAGTTTCCTTTGGCAGCCTCAGTTCTTCGGTGTCGGCTTTTGTCGACAGTGGAGCTGCAGGGAACTTTATGGACTTAACTTGGGCCAAGGCCTTAGGTATTCCTCAGTTAGCCTTGGGTAGGTGTATCACCATGCATGGTTTAGATGGGAGTCCCTTGTCCAATGGGGTTATTTCCCTCTGTACACCTCCTGTACTACTTACGGTAGGAGTTCTTCATTCCGAAAAGATCGAGTTCTTCCTTACCCATTGCCCAGCAGTTCCAGTGGTTCTGGGTCACCCTTGGCTGGCCTTTCATAATCCCACCATTGATTGGCAGTCGGGGGAGATTTCACAATGGGGTACCATCTGTAATAAGGAATGTATTACGTTTCCCGTTAGAATAGCTGCTGCCATTCCCGAACTCATTCCCGTGGAATACCAGGACTTTGTTGATGTGTTTTCCATGGGCAATGCTGACATTCTGCCTCCCCATCGGCCTTATGATTGTGCTATTGAGCTAATTCCCGGTGCCACATTGCCAAAGGGAAGGTTATATGCTTTATCCGGGCCAGAAACTGCGGCCATGAATGAGTATGTTAAGGAGAGTCTAGGGAAAGGATTTATCAGGCCATCTAAATCCCCTTTAAGTGCAGGCTTCTTCTTTGTGGAGAAAAAAGATGGATCACTCAGACCTTGCATTGACTTTAGAGCCCTGAATAAGATCTCAGTTAAAAATACTTATCCTCTGCCGCTGATTTCTGTCCTCTTTGATCAGCTGCGTTCGGCTGTGATTTTTTCTAAAATTGACCTGAGGGGAGCATATAACCTCATCCGAATCAAGTCTGGAGATGAGTGGAAGACGGCTTTCAGTACTCAGTCGGGTCACTACGAGTATCTGGTGATGCCGTTCGGCTTGTCTAACGCTCCGGCAGTTTTCCAGGATCTCATTAACGATGTGCTCCGTGACTTTCTAGGAAGATTCGTGGTCGTTTACTTAGACGACATCCTGATCTATTCTGACTCAATTGAACAACATGTTACCCAGGTGCGTCAGGTTCTTCAAAAATTACGTGAAAATCATCTATATGCCAAGCTGGAGAAGTGTGAGTTTCATGTCACGGAGGTATCCTTTTTAGGGTACATTATTTCCCCTCGGGGATTCAGCATGGAACCTAAGAAGCTCCAAGCCATCCTTAGTTGGGCGCAACCCACCAACTTAAAAGCAATTCAGCGCTTTTAAGGGTTTGCGAATTATTATAGAAGATTTATTCATTCTTTTTCCGACCTGGTTGCTCCCATGGTGGCACTGACTAAGAAGGGAGCGGATCCTACCAACTGGTCACGTGAAGCTGAGTTATCCTTTCAGGCCTTGAAACAAGCTTTTGTCTCAGCTCCAGTCCTCAGACATCCCAACCCAGAATTGCCCTTCATTGTTGAGGTTGATGCCTCGGAGGTTGGAGTGGGGGCTATCCTATCTCAAAAGGATCCGGAGTCTCTGGAACTACATCCTTGTGCCTTCATGTCCAGGAAATTCTCATCCGCTGAATCCAACTACGATGTTGGTAACCGGGAGTTACTGGCTATTAAATGGGCTTTCGAGGAGTGGAGACATTGGCTTGAGGGAGCAACACATACCATTTCAGTATTGACTGACCACAAAAATCTTCAGTACATCGAATCAGCTAAGCGGCTGAATGCCCGGCAGGCTCGTTGGGCTTTATTTTTTACTCGTTTCAAGTTTATTATCACCTTTAGGCCAGGTTCCAAGAATACCAAGGTGGATGCCCTGTCACGCAGTTTTCTTCCAGTTCATAATAACAGTCCTGTTACTCCCATACTTCCGTCTTCAGTCATTTGGGCAGGCCTCACACAAGATTTATTTACCCAGTTAAAGCAGCTTCAACATCAAGCTCCTGGAAATACTCCTGCTGGTCGTCTTTACGTCCCTGAGTTTTTGAGAGCTACTGTTTTGACTGAATTTCATGATAGCAAAGTTGCCGGGCATCCGGGGATCTCTAAGACTTTGGAATTAGTCTCCCGCTCAGTATGGTGGCCTGGTCTTTCTAAAGACATTAAGGAGTTTGTTTTTTCTTGTCAGGTCTGTGCACAGCATAAGGTTCCCCGTTCCTTGCCTATCGGGCAACTTATGCCCTTAAATGTTCCTCTCAGGCCATGGTCTCATATTTCCATGGATTTTGTGGTAGACCTCCCTCTGTCAGCCGGATTCCGAGTCATATGGGTGGTAGTGGACCGTTTTAGCAAGATGGCTCATTTCATTGCTCTTCCCCGACTGCCATCTGCCCAGGGATTGGTTGTTTTGTTTCTCCGCCATGTTTTCAGACTTCATGGGTTGCCCACTGATATTGTTTCTGATCGGGGTCCACAATTCATTGCACAATTCTGGAAGTCCTTTTGTGCCTCATTAAAGATGAAATTGTCTTTAACATCCGGTTACCATCCCGAGCGAGTTAATCAATCATTAAAACAGTATTTGCGTTTGTACTCAGCCAAACTCCAGAATGATTGGTCCGAGTTTCTTCCTTTGGCGGAGTTTGCTTACAATAATTCTTGTCATTCCTCCACTAATGTGTCTCCATTCTTTTCAGTTTTTTGTTTTCACCCCAGAGCTAATTCTTTTTTTCAACATTCTTCTGTTTCCTCGCTAACCTTAACCTCTCATCTCAGAGTCATTTGGAAAAAAGTGCACCTTGCCCTCAGAAAAGCGGCATTTCGAGAGAAAATTTTTTCGGACAGGCTCCGACGTCCTTGCACTTTTAAGGTGGGAGACAGGGTATGGTTGTCGACTCGTAACATTAGACTTCGACAAACCTCAGCTAGATTGGGCCCCAAATTTATTGGACCATTTCATATTATTAAAAAAATCAACCCAGTTGCTTTCCGGTTATGTTTACCAAGAGCTCTCCGGATCGGAAAGACGTTCCATTGCTCCCTGTTGAAACCATACGTTTCTTCCAGTAGATTTCCTCGGAAGATCTCTCAGGGGAAATCACCAGTAGATGTACAGGGACAACAGGAGTTCTTGGTGGAGAAGGTTCTCGATTCCAAATTGTCCCGGGGTCGGCTTTATTTTCTGGTGCACTGGAGAGGCTATGGTCCAGAGGAAAGGTCTTGGGTCCTGGATAAGGATCTCCATGCCCCGAGGCTCAAGAGGGCATTTTTTCGGGAATTTCCTCGGAAACCTGGCTTTAGGGGTTCCTTGACCCCTCCTCAAGGGGGGGGTACTGTTAGGCGCCGGGGTCCGCTCGTCGGTGCGGCCCGGCGCCTAGCAACCAGGGACGCCGTGCGCGTACAGCCGCCGGCTCCCTGGCAACGCTAGACGCCGGGCGCACGGAGCCGCACGGACCCTAGCAACGGGGACGCCACTGGCGGACCGCGTTCCCCGTTGCTGGGTCCATTTAAATTAGTAAGGGCACCTGTTTCCTGGCCGTGCAGCAAGGCAGCTGCACGGCATTCATGCAATCAGCACTGGCAGCAGTTGATTGGAGGGCTTCGGTTTATATGCTCTTGCAGTGCCTCACACAGACGCCGGTAATAGCTTCCTGCATGCTGTATCTGTTTGCTGAGAGTGTTTCCAGTCCTGCTGTATCCGGTCGTTCCTGTCCTCAGTTGTCCTGCACTCGGAAGTCGTCATCTGTTCCTAGAGTCCTGACTGAGCACCGTTAAACATCCAGTGGTGTTCGTGAGTCGCGGCATAGCCGTGTGTTGCGGCTTGGCCGCTTTATTACTTATTATTTATTATTTGTGTTTCGGAGCTTTTGCGGAGGATTCCGCTCCCACAGATCCACTCTGGTATCCAACGGTGCTGGGTAGGAGTAATGGACTAGTGGATTTTGGTTGTCCTTTTATCTGGTGGTTTTTCCGCGCATACTTCAAGTTTGGTTAGTTAGCTTGTTGCCCTTGGCCTGTTGTAGTCAGAGGTCCTCTTGTCATCATCCTGCCTCGGATTTCCCTTTGTCTCTCACTAAGACCGGGGGGCACCGGAGTTGGGCAGACATAATCCGCCTTTCAAACGTGGCTGCCAGGGGCTCAAGAAACCATAGTCTCGCAAGGGATTTCCGATAGCACGGGTGAGACAATAGAGTTAGGGCGCCAGGGGCAACTAGTCTTTCCTGCTCCCGTAACCAGCATTCCCTTCCAGTACTCTGGCCATTGTCATAAGATCTCCTCCGGTCAGGAGTACTGGAATCATAACAGTTACAGATCCAGCGAGCAATAGTTTGCTTTGAAGCAGGAGCACCCAGCTTGTTGGGTGCATACAGGATAAACAGGGACTCAGTTTTCCTGACTTTAGCCGTTCTGGCTACATAAACCTTCAAAGCCCTGACCACATCTAGTAACTCGGAATCCTCCAAGTCACGAGTAGCCACAGGCACCACAATAGGTTGGTTCATATGAAAAGATGACACCACTTTTGGCAGAAATTGCGGACGGGTCCGCAATTTTGCCCTGTCCATATGGAAAACCAGATAGGGGCTTTTATGTGACAAAGCCGCTAATTCTGACACATGCCTAGCTGAAGCAAAGGCTAATAGTATGACCACCTTCCACGTGAGAAATTTTAACTCCACGGTTTTAAGTGGCTCAAACCAGTGTGACTTCAGGAAACTCAACACCACGTTAAGATCCCAAGGTGCCACTGGAGGCACAAAAGGGGGCTTGATATGCAGCACTCCCTTTACAAACGTCTGAACTTCAGGTAGAGAAGCCAGTTCTTTTTGAAAGAAAATGGATAGGGCTGAAATCTGGACCTTAATGGAACCCAATTTTAGGCCCAAAGTCACTCCCGACTGTAGGAAGTGAAGGAAACGGCCCAGCTGGAATTCCTCCGTAGGGGCATTCCTGGCCTCACACCAAGCAACATATTTTCGCCATATACGGTGATAATGTTTAGCCGTCACGTCCTTCCTAGCCTTTATCAGCGTAGGAATAACCTCATCCGGAATGCCTTTTTCTGCTAGGATCCGGCGTTCAACCGCCATGCCGTCAAACGCAGCCGCGGTTAATCTTGGAACAGACAAGGCCCCTGTTGCAACAAGTCCTGTCTTAGAGGCAGAGGCCATGGGTCCTCTGTGAGCATTTCTTGCAGCTCTGGATACCAAGTCCTTCTTGGCCAATCCGTAACAATGAGTATTGTTCTCACTCCTCTTCTTCTTATGATTCTCAGCACCTTGGGTATGAGAGGAAGAGGAGGAAATACATAGACCGACTGGAACACCCACGGTGTCACTAGTGCGTCTACAGCTATCGCCTGAGGGTCTCTTGACCTGGCGCAATACCTCTGCAGCTTTTTGTTGAGGCGGGATGCCATCATGTCTTCTTGTGGCAGTTCCCACCGACTTGCAATATGCGTGAAGACTTCTTGATGAAGTCACCACTCTCCCGGGTGGAGGTCGTGCCTGCTGAGGAAGTCTGCTTCCCAGTTGTCCACTCCCGGAATGAACACTGCTGACAGTGCTCTTATGTGATTCTCCGCCCAGCGAAGAATTCTGGTGGCTTCCGCCATCGCCACCCTGCTCCTTGTGCCGCCTTGGCGGTTTACATGAGCCACTGCGGTGATGTTGTCTGACTGAATCAGCACCGATCGGTCGCGAAACAGGGTCTCCGCTTGACGTAGGGCGTTGTATATGGCCCTTAGTTCCAGGATGTTGATGTGAAGGCAAGTCTCCTGACTTGACCACAGACCTTGGAAATTTCTTCCCTGTGTGACTGCTCCCCACCCTCGGAGGCTTGCGTCTGTGGTCACCAGGACCCAGTCCTGAATGCCGAATCTGCGGCCCTCGAGAAGGTGAGCACTCTGCAGCCACCACAGGAGAGACACCCTGGCCCTGGGGGATAGGGTGATCAGCCGATGCATTTGTAGATGTGATCTGGACCACTTGTCCAACAGATCCCATTGAAAGGTCCTCGCATGGAACCTGCCGAAGGGAATGGCCTCGTATGATGCCACCATCTTTCCCAGGACTCGCGTGCAGTGATGCACCGACACCTGTTTTGGTTTTAATAGGTCTCTGACCAGTGTCATGAGCTCCTGAGCCTTCTCCATCGGGAGATAAACCCTCTTCTGGCCTGTGTCCAGAATCATGCCCAGGAAGGGCAGACGAGTCGTAGGAATCAACTGCGACTTTGGAATATTTAGAATCCAGCCGTGCTGTTGTAACACTTCCCGAGAGCGTGCCACGCTGATCAGCAACTGCTCTCTGGACCTCGCCTTTATGAGGAGATCGTCCAAGTATGGGATAATTGTGACTCCTTGCCGTCGCAGGAGCACCATCATTTCCGCCATTACCTTGGTAAATATTCTCGGTGCCGTGGAGAGACCAAACGGCAACGTCTGGAATTGGTAATGACAATCCTGTACCACAAATCTGAGGTACTCCTGATGAGGTGGATAAATGGGGACATGAAGGTAAGCATCCTTTATTTCCAGAGACACCATAAAATCCCCCCCTTCCAGGCTTGCGATGACCGCTCTGAGCGATTCCATCTTGAACTTGAACCTTTTCAGGTATATGTTCAGGGATTTTAAATTCAATATGGGTCTGACCGAACCGTCCGGTTTCGGTACCACAAACATGGTCGAATAGTAACCCCTTCCTTGTTGAAGGAGGGGAACCTTGACCACCACCTGCTGAAGATACAATTTGTGAATTGCAGCTAACACTATTTCCCTATCTAAGGGGGAAGCTGGCAGGGCCGATTTGAGGTAACGGTGAGGGGGCATCTCTTCGAATTCCAGCTTGTATCCCTGAGACACAATCTCTATAGCCCAGGGATCCACCTGGGAGTGAACCCACTTGTGGCTGAAATTTTGGAGACGCGCCCCCACCCGGCCTAGCTCCGCCTGTGGAGCCCCAGCATCATGCGGTGGATTTAGTGGAAGCCGGGGAGGACTTCTGTTCCTGGGAACTAGCTGTATTGTGCAGCTTCTTTCCTCTACCCCTGCCTCTGGCAAGAAAGGAGGCACCTCGGACTTTCTTGCCTTTTTGTGATCGAAAGGACTGCATTTGGTAATACGGTGCTTTCTTAGGTTGTGAGGGAACATATGACAAAAAATTTGACTTTCCAGCCGTAGCTGTGGAGACCAGGTCCGAGAGACCCTCCCCAAACAACTCCTCACCCTTGTAAGGTAAAACCTCCATGTGCCTTTTTGAGTCGGCATCTCCTGTCCATTGCCGAGTCCACAGGACCCTTCTGGCCGAAATCGACATTGCATTTATTCTAGAGCCCAGTAGGCTAATGTCTCTTTCAGCATCTCTCATATATAGGACAGCGTCTTTTATATGCCCCAGGGTTAGTAATATAGTATCCTTGTCCAAGGTATCAAGTTCCTCAGATAAGGTATCCGTCCATGCTGCTACAGCACTACACATCCAGGCCGACGCAATCGCCGGCCTTAGTAAGGTACCTGAATGTGTATAAATGGACTTCAGGGTACCCTCCTGCTTTCTATCCGCAGCATCTTTTAGGGTGGCCGTATCCTGTGACGGCAGGGCTACCCTCTTGGATAAGCGTGTTAAAGCTTTGTCTACCCTAGGGGAGGATTCCCAGCGTAACCTGTCCGTTGGCGGGAAAGGATACGCCATAAGCATCCGTTTGGAAATCTGCAGTTTTCTATCTGGAGATTCCCAAGCCTTTTCACATAACTCATTTAACTCATGCGAAGGGGGAAAGGTCACCTCTTGCCTTTTTTCCCCATACATATAAACCCTCTTGTCAGGGACTGGGGTTTCCTCTGTGATGTGCAACACATCCTTCATTGCTATAATCATGTAACGGATGGCTTTTGCCATTTTAGGCTGTAACTTTGCATCATCGCCATCGACACTGGAGTCAGAATCCGTGTCGATATCTGTGTCAACAATTTGGGATAGTGGGTGCTTCTGAGACCCTGACGGCCTCTGCGACATAGGATCAGGCATGGGCTGAGACCCCGGCTGTCCCAAGGCTTCAGCTTTATCCCACCTTTTATGCAAGGAAGTAACATTATCATTTAAAACCTTCCACATATCCATCCAATCGGGTGTCGGCGGCGACCCCACATTCATTTGTTCCCGCTCTGTTTCCACATAGCCTTCCTCGTCAAACATGCCGACACAAGCGTACCGACACACCACACACACAGGAGATGCTCTTTTTGAAGACAGTTCCCCCACAAGGCCAGCACACACCCCAGCGCTATATGTCCCAGGAATTACACAGTAACTTAGTGTTAACCCAGTAGCTGCTGTATATACTGTTTTTGCGCCAAATTTATGTGCCCCTCCCCCTCTCTTTTTACCCTCTTCTACCGTGATTCTGCAGGGGAGAGCCTGGGGAGCTTCCTCTCAGCGGAGCTGTGGAGAGAAAATGGCGCTGGTGAGTGCTGAGGAAGAAGCCCCCTCAGCAGCGGGCTTCTGTCCCGCGTTTCTGTGTAAAAATATGGCGGGGGCCCATGCATATATACAGTACCCAACTGTATATATGCCCACTTTTGCCAAGAGGTCTCTTATTGCTGCCCAGGGCGCCCCCCCCTGCACCCTGCACCCTACAGTGACCGGAGTATGTGGGTTTAGTGTGGGAGCAATGGCGCACAGCTGCAGTACTGTGCGCTACCTCATATGAAGACTGGAGTCTTCTGCCGCCGATTTCGAAGTCTTCTTGCTTCTGTCATCGGCTTCTGTCTTCCGGCTCTGCGAGGGGGACGGCGGCGCGGCTCCGGGATCGGACGACAAAGGGTGCGATCCTGTGTACGATCCCTCTGGAGCTAATCGTGTCCAGTAGCCTAAGAACCTAGACCTATCTTCAGTGAGTAGGGCTGCTTCTCTCCCCTCAGTCCCACGTAGCAGAGAGTCTGTTGCCAGCAGATCTCTCTGAAAATAAAAAAACCTAACAAAATACTTTCTTTTTAGCAAGCTCAGGAGAGCTCACTAAGTAGCACCCAGCTCGTCCGGGCACAGATTCAAACTGAGGTCTGGAGGAGGGACATAGAGGGAGGATCCAGAGCACACCAGTATCCAAATTCTTTGTTAAAGTGCCCTGTCTCCTGCGGAGCCCGTCTATTCCCCATGGTCCTTACGGAGTCCTCAGCATCCACTAGGACGTTAGAGAAAGATTTCTTAGCTTTCAATGGGATAAAACACTAGAGAGTCCCACCTTTCAGGAGGTACTGGGGACTTGGCGATCAGAGATTAGGAGCCAGTGCAATCCACCAACAAAAATATAAAACAGCATATTAAGCGTGTGGAGCTGGAGCAGGGACCAGCTGCTTGAAGGCTGATATCTCTGGTTCTGGGAATAGTACAGACAAGCGGCCAGTGTTCACTGAAAGGGGAGAGTCCCAGCTTTTGGACAATACCCTCAGAAAAACTCTAAGTCAGAAAGAACCCAAGATATCTGGCTGGTAAGAACAATTAACAGGCTTGGATGGGGACCACTGCTTTGAAGTCGGATATCTCCGGTTCCCCAGGGCCGATTTTCAAAAAACTGGTACCCCTGGAAAGAGGGGACCCTCAGCTATCAGCTTAGGGCCCTTTTACTCCGGGGGCCCTTGGGCAAGAGCCCATTGAGCCCATACGAAAAGACGGCCCTGGAAAAGGCGGGCAGTGATAGCCGAGGGTGTTCCGAAGCCACAGTGATACAGCCAGCACAGAGGGGGCTGTCGAAGACTGGAGCCAGATCCATAACAAGAGGGCAGCAGTAATGCACAGCACTTAGAGATAATGTTTCCCTAATAGAGAACTAAGGGGTATATGCAATTGCGGTCGAATTCATGAAAATGTCGAAAAATGGGGCATTTTCGACAAAAAAAACATGTCGAATTGGATTCGTCAATGCAATACAGTACTTTTCGTCAAAATACCTGCCGTTTCAGATTCGACTTTTTGCAAATCGCCTTTTTCAAAATTCGACATGTCTGCAATGGTCAAAATGCGGCTTTTCGACAAAAGTATATTCAATTGAAGAATGTCGATTCGACAACAGTGCTTTTCGACAGCAATTTCGTAAATTTTATTCCGCCTCACTTTGCTGGCGGGATCTAATTAAAAAAAATTTTTTAAATGTATTTTTTTTTGCTTTTTGGATTGCTAATAGCATATCTATTTATATTTAAAGGGATTATCTACTTGGTTTGTCTTTTTTTGACTCACAAGTATTATTTAATTGATTTTTTAAAATAATATTTTTTTCTTCACTCTGCTGAGGGAAATGTACCCATTATTTCACAGTTTTACCCAGGATACACTTCTGCAAAGCCACTCCAGTATTGGACCAGTTTACCCCACTCTACCATGGACGTCCTACTTGTGATGTGGACCTGAACCACCGCCATGTAGCAGACAACCCCCCTCAGGTAAGATGTATTGCCCAAAACCCCCTCCTGTCCAAGTCACCCCGGCGTGTCCCAAGTGCAGCCCTCCGGCACTTGCAAAACTGCACATCCAATCATGCCCTGACAGCAATGCTTACGCTGTGTCAGGGCATGCTTGGATGTGTAGTTTCTCAAGTGCCGGAGGGTTGCATTTGGGGCCGCTGTAACCTGCTTGTGTCAAAGTGTTGCTTGTACCTTTTCTTTCCATAGAAGGGTGACACTATTACCAATACCTGGAACCTCATACTATTCTCTTCCACAGGTCTTGCGGAGTATCCTTCCCAAGTTGCTTGAATCATCATGGATGAAAAGGGACACGACAGTTCTCCTGCTGTACCATGGGCGACCTAACACAATACCACTGCATCTCATATATTACATTTTATTTACTAATAATTTAAAGAAAAACACAAAACTTCTCATTTTAAAAATTTATTGAAGAAATATAAATAATTGTATTTTATTTTGGAATAAAAAATAAAATGTAATAAAACAAAAAAAGTAGTGTTTGTTCTTCTTTACATTCTTTTCTTGTGTAGATATCTGTGAAACAAAAAAAAACATATTAAGTAAAGACACTAATGATGTCATGTTCATTCCTTTCCAAAGAACATTTGTGGAACCACACAGCCCAGCATGACCCATTGCTGGGCTGTGTGGTTCCACAAGGGCAGGCGGTCCAAAGTGGAATAGTGGTGTCAGTGGTCAGCACTTTGACACGCCTGCACTTGTGGAACCACACAGCCCAGCATGACCCATTGCTGGGCTGTGTGGTTCCACAAGGGCAGACGGTAGAAAGTGGAATAGTGGTGTCAGTGGTCAGCACTTTGACACGCCTGCACTTGTGGAACCACACAGCCCAGCATGACCCATTGCTGGGCTGTGTGGTTCCTCAAGGACAGGCGGTCCAAAGTGGAATAGTGGTGTCAGTGGTCAGCACTTTGACACGCCTGCACTTGTGGAACCACACAGCCCAGCATGACCCATTGCTGGGCTGTGTGGTTCCACAAGGGCAGGCGGTAGAAAGTGGAATAGTGGTGTCAGTGGTCAGCACTTTGACACGCCTGCACTTGTGGAACCACACAGCCCAGCATGACCCATTGCTGGGCTGTGTGGTTCCACAAGGGCAGGCGGTACAAAGTGGAATAGTGGTGTCAGTGGTCAGCACTTTGACACGCCTGCACTTGTGGAACCACACAGCCCAGCATGACCCATTGCTGGGCTGTGTGGTTCCACAAGGGCAGGCGGTAGAAAGTGGAATAGTGGTGTCAGTGGTCAGCACTTTGACATGCCTGCACTTGTGGAACCACACAGCCCAGCATGACCCATTGCTGGGCTGTGTGGTTCCACAAGGGCAGGCGGTCCAAAGTGGAATAGTGGTGTCAGTGGTCAGCACTTTGACACGCCTGCACTTGTGGAACCACACAGCCCAGCATGACCCATTGCTGGGCTGTGTGGTTCCACAAGGGCAGGCGGTCCAAAGTGGAATAGTGGTGTCAGTGGTCAGCACTTTGACACGCCTGCACTTGTGGAACCACACAGCCCAGCATGACCCATTGCTGGGCTGTGTGGTTCCACAAGGGCAGGCGGTCCAAAGTGGAATAGTGGTGTCAGTGGTCAGCACTTTGACACGCCTGCACTTGTGGAACCACACAGCCCAGCATGACCCATTGCTGGGCTGTGTGGTTCCACAAGGGCAGGCGGTAGAAAGTGGAATAGTGGTGTCAGTGGTCAGCACTTTGACACGCCTGCACTTGTGGAACCACACAGCCCAGCATGACCCATTGCTGGGCTGTGTGGTTCCACAAGGGCAGGCGGTACAAAGTGGAATAGTGGTGTCAGTGGTCAGCACTTTGACACGCCTGCACTTGTGGAACCACACAGCCCAGCATGACCCATTGCTGGGCTGTGTGGTTCCACAAGGGCAGGCGGTCCAAAGTTTCTTGAATATATACATTGAAACATGGCTTTACTCACCTTGGTACGCACAACACGAACTACGCCGTCCACTTCAATTTTCCACCCAATCCTATGAATAAGCCAAAAATAAACACTAGTGAATAGTAAATTCACACAACAGTGAAAGCCTATTGTACACCAATACAAAAAGGAGTTTTTTGGTAAAAAAAAAAAAAGTGGTATCAGAATAGCTCTTTGGCCCATCATACATGTAGCCACAAGGAGCTTTCATCCTTTACCACACGCGCCTGAATATATGCCCGTGCATGTATGCCTAGACATAAAGCTCCTTGGTAGTACCCGGTCACGGGTGGGGGAGCCCAACATAAATATAAAACAATAGTAAGAAAAAAAAAAACTAATGGGAGGGGGAGAAAGGGATACATGAAAAACATAAGAGTAAATAAAACAATACGACCGGGCTTATGGTGGTTGTCCGTCCGGATCCTCTTCTTCCTCCTGATGGGGCGTCGATGCCCTGGGCGGCTGTGGAGTGGGTTGACTTGGCCTCGGTGCCCGTGCGGGTGTAGATGTTGCGGCCGGTGTTGGTGGTGGAGGCATCTGGTGGGTGGGCTACATCCCTGTATATCCTTGGTATAGCTGTGACCGTCTATACCAGGATTGTGGTGGAGGAAGGGAAGGAGGCGTCCATGTGGCTTGTGATGGCGGAAGTGGTGGATCACCAGCGTGTTGATGAGCTGGCTCTCGGAGGTTATCGTACATCATCTGCAGTGTGGTTGCGATGATCTGTTGGCTGGATGCCGAATGTCGTTGGCTCTCCGACATGTTGTCAACGCTGTGTGCCAGGCATGATGTGTTCTCCACCAGCCGGTTGATGGATGTGGCCAGAATGTGAAGGATGTCCATAGTCTCCCTGTGATCTTCTCGTCTGGTCTTTTGCATTTCAGCCGTGCTGTCGGCATGAGCCTTTTGCATTTCAACCAGACCGTTTGCCATCTGCTCCATTATCTTCTCAATGGCGTCCAGTCTGGTTCCAACGACATTCGTGTAAGTATCCTGGCGGGAAGTAATCTCGGATGCCAGGGTGTGTATCCTCTGAACATTTGAGGGATCCTGCCCTTCCTGTACGTCTGCCACCAATTACATTTGTGCAGCTGAAAAGAAAATTAGAAATTAGTATACACATTCATGCATTTGTTTGAAGGCTCACAATTCGATATTTACTCACACAGTGATGTAGAAACAGCAGGCTGCTGCACTTCCACCTCGTCTTCCGACGAATCCTGTAGGAGATCCGGCCTGAAGAAGGGACCACTCCCCGACGCAAGTCCGCTGCTGGTCCGTGGCACCTCTGTTTGCAATAGAGAAAAAAATTAAAGTTAATAAACTATACAAAAATGGTGCACCCCCCAACCCCAGCCCTCCCATCCCCCCCCCATAAAAAAATACAAACCTTCTCCATCTGGAGGTGCCATTGCTCCAGGAGCTTCGCTTGTCCTCAATTCTGGAGACTTTTCAAGGGTCCGGCTGGATACTTCTGCACGGCTGTCTTCAAACCCAAGAAAAGTCTCATCCGTTAACCCTGTAGACTCAAACAGTTCGGGTGATGGGTCCACAAGGGTAGTGTCTTGTTGAGGCTCTTCGGTCACAGATCCAGAGCTCCTGGAGAGATGATGAGCTGGTGATGGCCTGCGCGCAGGAGATGTAGTTTGGCGCCCAGCTGGTGGTGTGGTCGCCGACGGTGTCTGGCGCACAGGTGACGTTCCGCACGCTGATGTCTGGCGCACAGGTGATGGTCTGCACGTTGACGATGTCTGGCGCACAGATGATGATCTGCGCGCTGCTGACATCGTCTGTGGTGACTTTCTGCGCGCTGATGACGTCTGGCGCGCAGGTGACTTTCTGCGCGCTGACGATGTGTGGCGCGCAGATGATGATCTGCGCGCTGCTGATGCTTGCTGCGCAGGTGATGGTCCGCGCGCTGCTGCCGATGCCTGCTGCGCAGGTGATGGTCCGCGCGCTGCCGATGTCCTGTGCGCAGATGATGTCCTCTGGGCAGGCGTGTCTGTGGGAAAAAAAACACATTAGCAAATACAAAAAAAAAAAAGATTTAGTACAGCTCATCTGAATGTATTCTTACCATCAGGCCTCCTTTTGGACTGCTTGTCTCCCGCCGTCTTCCGTCTTCTGGGCGGTTCTTCCTCCTCGGGAAAGCCAGCAGGACGGCTGGAGTCCACACCTCCGCGAACTCCTTGGACAATGACAGGGTTCATGCACCTTTTAATAACGTCCTCCCAGGGTAGCCACTTCAGATTGAGAGCCGGACCACCTCCCGTAGCGGTCTCATGTCGGCGCTGAATCCCCATCTTCTTTTTGGTCTGTCTGCGGCAATCACTGTACCGCTTCATGCAGTTTCTGGTGCTTCGGCGGTTTCCAGATACTGCAGTGACTTGTCTCGCGATGGCATCCCAGATGTTTCGCTTGGTCTTAGCTGCTGTGGTCTGTGCCCTTGGTCCATACAGAACGTCGTAGGACCTGTCGACGCCATCCACTAGGGCACAGTTTTCCGCCTCAGTGTATCTGGGTCCACGCGGCTTCTTCGGTCCTGCATCTTCACCAGAGGCTTCCTCCTCCGACTGCTCCTCTGGCTGGCTTCTTGCCTTTAGGGATAAAAACAAAAAACATGCATTTAATAAGATCGGTATGTACCTGTGAGTGTCAGTATCCCTGGCAGTGCTCAAAGATACCTGTAGGTGTGCATGGCAGTGCGCAAACTAGGGTGTGTCAAGTTGGATGCTATTGTGTCTGCAGGTGTTGTCAGTATTTATCTTTCTAGGCTTTTTCTTTTTCTTTGACTTCTCCATTTGGTCCCTTGACGACCGCGGCTGGTCACTGCATGCCTGGTCGGTCGTATCCTCCTCCTGGGTCGGCTCCCACTCCTCGTTGCTATGCAAGGAAAGTTCTTCTGAGGGGTGGGGGGAAGGGGGGGATCGGGGCCGCTTGTCCCTGGACATCTCTGTTGTAAAAAGAAAAAAATATATTTTTACAAATGTAACACACATTACAAAATTACATGCAACCACACGTCATGCTGCTGGGACCCCAGTTCTCAAGCAGGACCAAACACACATAAAAAATAAAATAAAATAAAAAATAGAAAAAAAAAACAGCCAAATAAGCCAAAACCCCCGTACAAGCATCCCTGCACATGCTGCTTACACAAACTGGCTGACACAAACAAAATGGCTGACACAAAGAAAATTGATCACAAACACAGTCACCCCAAACAAGCCAAAAAAGCATCCCTGCACATGCTGGAGGTCAACCAGTGCTAAAATAGGAGCAAAAAAACATGTTTTGCAAACAAACGACATGACATGTCGACCGCATGGCTGACACAAACACGCCCAAAGTCACCCCAAACAAGCCAAAAAGCATCCCTGCACATGCTGGAGGTAAACCAGTGCTAAAATAGGAGCAAAAAAACATGTTTGGCAAACAAACGACATGACATGTCGACCGCATGGCTGACACAAACACGCTAAAAGTCACCCCAAACAAGCCAAAAAGCATCCCTGCACATGCTGGAGGTACACCAGTGCTAAAATAGGAGCAAAAAAACATGTTTGGCAAACAAACGACATTACATGTCGACCGCATGGCTGACACAAACACGCTCAAAGTCACCCCAAACAAGCCAAAAAGCATCCCTGCACATGCTGGAGGTACACCAGTGCTAAAATAGGAGCAAACAAACCTGTTTTGGCAAACAAACGACATCACATGTCGACCGCATGGATACCGACACGCTCTAAAATCACCCCAAACAAGCCAAAAAGCATCCCTGCACATGCTGGAGGTACACCAATGCAAAAGCATGACCCAAAAAGTCATTTTATGGAGAAAAAAAAACGTGAAAAACTACCCCAAAACACAAAACTCCAACAAAAAAAATGCAGCAATACAAGCAGGAGCTATATACACATACCTGCACACATATACATACCCCAAACACCCCAAATCAACGCCACATGTACACCTCATGGCAACCCCCACTACACAAACACATACATGCAACACCAGACCCACACGTGGTACTTACCTGAAAATGTAGAAATCGCTCCAAAAACGACTCTCCTCCGGGGTAACAGGTATCCTCCTGTCTGTCCTGGATTAAAGCCTGCTGGGTGTCCAAACGATACCACAGCAAACAACAACCAATTTGCTAGCTCTGCACCTCCACACACCTCTCTGCAGGTTCACAAAATGGCTGCTGAACACGCAGCAAGCAAGCCCTAATAAAGGGCTCAAAATGGCGGGAAGTCGAATTCAGGACGCCCACTACTCGACGATTGGTCCGTTATTCGACAAGGGGAGTGTCGAATGCGTTTTGTATTGAATATGTTGAATTCATGGTCCCGGCGGGAGGGCTGCGGCTGTCGAGTACAGTCGAATTTTAAAACGGACGAAAAAAAGGCGCAATTCGTCCGGAATTGCATATACCCCTAAGAATGTAGGTCCGCACATCGCCAGCGAGAGCCATGCTGCCGAATGCACACACTCCTCACATTACTAGTCACACCCTCTGTGGCATTACGCAATAGGCCCTTCAGAAATTTCAGCTCACCTCATCTGTACCGATTTTCAGCATAGAAAAGTTGGAGGGTATGTAGTTCCAGAATATCCACTTTATTTGTTTACCTTGTGAAAGGGATCATTGCCCTTATCTACATAAGGTGCTCAGGGGTAGATGTATCCTCCAGCGATATTGAGGGGAGTGGAATCAGACCACGTTATGTGCACTGAGACCGCTTCCCCCCTATGTATTAATGTGTCAGTGTGTTGCAAGTGACAGGGGTGCTATAAGCTCCTGTTATTATTGGTGCTGCTATCTGTAAGATAGCGTGCTGATCAGGGGTGTTTTAGCAGAAGAGGGTCCCATGTGCAGACTCTGGGTGGGCCCCCTCCTCTATGCGGTGTAGTAGACTCCAGCATTATGCCGGAGTCTACTGCGCATGCACAGGTTTCTAGAAACGCGGCTCACGACATGTTTCTGGGAATAATTTCACTACTGCGAATGCGCTGCAGCCATTTTGGATATGATTTTTGCCGCGGCTGTATCGCCCGAGGTTGGACTCCGGAAAGGTAAGTATAAAATATGGGTGCGGTGTGGGCCCCCCTGGACCCAGGGGCCTGTGTGCACCACACACATTGCACCCATTATAGAAAACGCCACTGGCGCCGATGTGAGGTATACCGGCACGATCCGTGCTAGTGAAATATATCCCCTCTCAGTTCAGTGTCAGACTTGGTGTGTGCATGGTGCATTCTGCTGACTCCAACTGACAGCACTTTCCCTTATACAATCAAATGAATTACATTTCCGATCATATTGTCCTGTGCGATACTGCGATGACGAAGAATAAGAGTCAAGGACAAACACTTGCCAAAGTCGGTATATCAAATAGTATGCCCTACGTTGCCCAGGGGCGGATTGGTATCGAACACCAGCCCGGGAAATTTATGGAAGCAGCCCTAATGGGGGTGTAGTCTGTTGAATGGGAGGAGCCTGTCAAGAGGGCGGTGTCACTCCTCAGAGGTCCCGATTCTGAGATAGACACAGTTGGGGACTCCTTTGCTTTACTACTTTATGCATATGCTGCTACAATGCCCTTCCCTGATGTACACCCGTACGTCTGAATATACAAGGACTGATATCCCACTTTCAGTATCTACTGACACTGCAGTCATGCCTTTAATCTACTTCTGATTTTATTGATTTTTCATTCTACAAAACCCTTTTTTTTAACCTTATATGTTTCAAAGCACAAGGAGGGGAAGCACACACTACATGCAGCACAGTACAGGGAGGAAGCACACACTACATACAGCACAGTACAGGGAGGGAGCACACACTACATACAGCACAGTACAGGGAGGGAGCACACACTACATACAGCACAGCACAGGGAGGGAGCACACACTACATACAGCACAGTACAGGGAGGGAGCACACACTACATACAGCACAGTACAGGGAGGAAGCACACACTACATACAGCACAGTACAGGGAGGGAGCACACACTACATACAGCACAGTACAGGGAGGGAGCACACACTACATACAGCACAGTACAGGGAGGGGGAGCACACACTACATACAGCACAGTACAGGGAGGGGGAGCACACACTACATACAGCACAGTATAGGGAGGGAACACACACTACATACAGTACAGGGAGGCGGAGCACACACTACATACAGCACAGTACAGGGAGGGAGCACACACTACATACAGCACAGTACAGGGAGGGAGCACACACTACATACAGCACAGTACAGGGAGGGAGCACACACTACATACAGCACAGTACAGGGAGGGGGAGCACACACTACATACAGCACAGTACAGGGAGGAGGAGCACACACTACATACAGCACAGTACAGGGAGGAAGCACACAGTACATACAGTACAGTACAGGGAGGGGGAGCACACACTACATACAGCACAGTACAGGGAGGGAGAGCACACACTACATACAGCACAGTACAGGGAGGGAGCACACACTACATACAGCACAGTACAGGGAGGGAGCACACACTACATACAGCACAGTACAGGGAGGGAGCACACACTACATACAGCACAGTACAGGGAGGGGGAGCACACACTACATACAGCACAGTACAGGAAGGGAGCACACACTACATACAGCACAGTACAGGGAGGGAGCACACACTACATACAGCACAGTACAGGGAGGGGGAGCACACACTACATACAGCACAGTACCGGGAGGGAGCACACACTACATACAGCACAGGAAGGGAGCACACACTACATACAGCACAGTACAGGAAGGGAGCACACACTATATACAGCACAGTACAGGGAGGGAGCACACACTACATACAGCACAGTACAGGGAGGGAGCACACACTACATACAGCACAGTACAGGAAGGGGGAGCACACACTACATACAGCACAGTACAGGGAGGGAGCACACACTACATACAGCACAGTACAGGGAGGAGGAGCACACACTACATACAGCACAGTACAGGGAGGGAGCACACACTACATACAGTACAGGGAGGGGGAGCACACACTACATACAGCACAGTACCGGGAGGGAGCACACACTACATGCAGCACAGTACAGGGAGGGAGCACACACTACATACAGCACAGTACCGGGAGGGAGCACACACTACATACAGCACAGTACAGGGAGTGAGCACACACTACATACAGCACAGTACAGGGAGGGAGCACACACTACATACAGCACAGTACAGGGAGGGAGCACACACTACATACAGCACAGTACAGGAACGGAGCACACACTATATACAGCACAGTACAGGGAGGGAGCACACACTACATACAGCACAGTACATGGAGGGAGCACACATTACATACAGCACAGTACAGGGAGGGAGCACACACTACAAACAGCACAGTACAGGGAGGGAGCACACACTACATACAGCACAGTACAGGAAGGGGGAGCACACACTACATACAGCACAGTACAGGGAGGGAGCACACACTACATACAGTACAGGGAGGGGGAGCACACACTACATACAGCACAGTACGGGGAGGGAGCACACACTACATACAGCACAGGGAGGGGGAGCACACACTACATACAGCACAGTACAGGGAGGGGGAGCACACACTACATACAGCACAGTATAGGGAGGGAGCACACACTACATACAGTACAGGGAGGCGGAGCACACACTACATACAGCACAGTACAGGGAGGGAGCACACACTACATACAGCACAGGGAGGGGGAGCACACACTACATACAGCACAGTACAGGGAGGGGGAGCACACACTACATATAGCACAGTACAGGGAGGGAGCACACACTACATACAGCACAGTACAGGAAGGGGGAGCACACACTACATACAGCACAGTACAGAAAGGGAGCACACACTACATACAGCACAGTACAGGGAGGGAGCACACACTACATACAGCACAGTACAGGGAGGGAGCACACACTACATACAGCACAGTACAGGGAGGGAGCACACACTACATACAGCACAGTACAGGGAGGGAGCACACACTACATACAGCACAGTACAGGGAGGGAGCACACACTACATACAGCACAGTACAGGAAGGGGGAGCACACACTACATACAGCACAGGAAGGGAGCACACACTACATACAGTACAGGAAGGGAGCACACACTATATACAGCACAGTACAGGGAGGGAGCACACACTACATACAGCACAGTACAGGGAGGGAGCACACACTGCATACAGCACAGTACAGGGAGGGAGCACACACTACATACAGTACAGGAAGGGGGAGCACACACTACATACAGTACAGGGAGGGAGCACATACTACATACAGTACAGGGAGGGGGAGCACACACTACATACAGCACAGTACCGGGAGGGAGCACACACTACATACAGCCTGTGGCGTAACTAGAAATTTTTCTCCCCCAAGCCAAAAAATCCTTCGGCGCGCCCCCCCCCCCCATACTCCCCGTAATTGGCACTAGCAAAGGTAGAAAAATGAGCGCGCCGCAGGCGTGCGCCGGCAAAAAGGGTGTGTGTCTTTGTCGAAATGGGCGTGGCTTTGCGTGGAGGGCGTGGCATTGCAGGAAAAGACTACCTTATACCCCAGTTTTGCAACCTGCACGCCCAGACGTTGGCCACCACAGGAAAGAAAAATAATCCTGATTCATGCCCCTTACATTATTTGTCATTTTTCCTCCTTATAGTAATGCCCAGTATGCATTATTACACATACTGCAATGGCCCTTAGACATTATTCCACACACAATAATGCACATGACACAATATGCACACACTGTAATGCCCCAGACACATTATGCCACACACCGTAATGCCTGTGACACATTATGACAGGAATCGCAATGCCCGTTATACATTATGCTACACACTGCAATGCCCCTGATACATTATAGCACATACAATGTCTGTGACACAGTATGACACACACCACAATGATCCTGAGACATTATACCACATACCACAATGCCCGTGATATAGTATACAACACACCGTAATGCCTGATACATTATGACACACACCGCAATGTCCGTGATACATTATGCCACACACCGTAATGCCAATTACACATTAAGTTCTACAGTAAGGCTTCTAATTACTTTTAAATTACCTGCTCGTTGCCAGGGGTTTCATGCTCTTGGTTCCATGCACGGTGCCAGGGGTTTTCATGCTCAGGGTGTCATGCTCGTTGCCAGGGGTTTCATGCACTGGGTGTCATGCTCGCTGCTAGGGGGTAGTGCTTGTTGCTAGGGCCATGCTCCCAGTGCCACATATGCCCCCAGTGCCAGATATTCCCCCACAGTGCCAGGTATATGCCCCTAGTGCCAGATATTCCCCCACAGTGCCAGGTACATGCCCCCAGTGCCACATATACCCCCCCCTCAGTGCCACATATGCCCCCTCAGTGCCTGCTCCCCCCAGTGCCAAATATTCCCCCACAGTGCCACATATGCCCCCTCAGTGCCTGCTCCCCCCAGTGCCAAATATTCCCCCACAGTGCCAGGTATATGCCCCCAGTGCCAGATATTCCCCCACAGTGCCAGATCTTCCCCCCACAGTGCCAGGTATATGCCCCCAGTGCCAGATCTGCCCCCACAGTGCCAGGTATATGCCCCCAGTGCCAGATCTGCCCACACAGTGCCAGGTATATGCCCCCAGTGCCAGATCTGCCCCCACAGTGCCAGGTATATGCCCCCAGTGCCAGATCTTCCCCCCACAGTGCCAGGTATATGCCCCCAGTGCCAGATCTGCCCCCAACAGTGCCAGGTATATGCCCCCAGTGCCAGATCTTCCCCCCACAGTGCCAGGTATATGCCCCCAGTGCCAGATCTTCCCCCCACAGTGCCAGGTATATGCCCCCAGTGCCAGATCTGCCCCCCACAGTGCCAGGTATATGCCCCAAGTGCCTGCTCCCCCGGGCCCCCCCCCCATGTGTTGGAGGGACACGGAGCGCATCGCGCGTCTCTCCTGTGTCCCTCCTGGCTCTCCCCCGGCTGGTCTAATAAAGGAAGTGCCGGTTCGTGAGCCAATCAGAGCTCACGAACGGCACTTCCTTAGACCGGCCGGGGGAGAGCCAGGGAGGGACACAGGAGAGACGCGCGATGTGCGTTCCGTGTCCCTCCAACACAGCAGGGAGGGAGAGGAGGCCGCGGATTGACATGCGGACGCTCGTCCGCATGTCAATCTGTTCTAAGTCAGTGGCACCCCCGCAGCCCCTCGCCCCCAAGCCACCGCGAGGACTGCGGGGGCAGTAGTTACGCCACTGCATACAGCACAGGGAGGGGAGGGAGCACACACTACATGTCATGACTAAGGTTTTGTGAACCCGGTGCTAGCGAAGTCTGCGCGGGCGACTGGAGGACTACACGAATACCACCACTGACCTGGTTTGGAAGTGTTGTGGACTCGGGGTCTCTTCCGGTGACTGGGAAGAGGAACCACGGCAGAGATGGCCGAATCCAGGTTCTCCTCATGCAGGATGAGGTCGGCAGACAGGAAGCACGTGTGGGCGCTGAAGGTCTCCTGAAAGACAGAACTGGAAAGGCGCTGATGAATCAGTGAAGAATAACAGGTACAACTGTGCTAAAGGGCACGGGGTGCTTGGGGACACTGAGATGCTTGGAGACACTGAGGTGCTTGGAGACACTGAGGTGCTTGGAGACACTGAGGTGCTTGGAGACACTGAGGTGCGTAGAGGCACTGAGGTGCGTAGAGGCACTGAGGTGCGTAGAGACACTGAGGTGCGTAGAGACACTGAGGTGCGTGGAGACACTGAGGTGCGTGGAGACACGGGTGCGTAGAGACACTGGGGTGCGTAGAGACACTGGGGTGCGTAGAGACACTGGGGTGCTGAGGCACGGAGGTGCTGGAAGCACGGAGATGCTGAGGCACGGAGGTGCTGGAAGCACGGAGATGCTGAGGCACGGAGGCACGGAGGTGCTGGAAGCACGGAGGTACTGAGGCACGGAGGTGCAGAGGCACGGAGGTGCTGGAAGCACGGAGGTACTGAGGCACGGAGGAGCTGGAAGCACGGAGGCACGGAGGTGCTGGAAGCTCGGAGATGCTGAGGCACGGAGGTGCTGGAAGCACGGAGGTACTGAGGCACGGAGGTGCAGAGGCACGGAGGCACGGAGGTGCTGGAAGCACGGAGGTACTGAGGCACGGAGGTGCTGGAAGCACGGAGGTACTGAGGCACGGAGGTGCTGGAAGCACGGAGGTACTGAGGTACTGGGATACGGGAGCTCTGGAGATCACAACCTTAGGGAGCTCAGCTAGAATGCTCACACATAGCTGTGTGTGACACAAGGAACTGGCCCAGATTCTAACTCAGCCTCCTGATTTATACTTCCTGGTCCTTGATGATTGGCGAGCAGGATTAGGTGATGCAGACAGTCTCAGGCTGGCAGAGGATTGGACAACTCTGGGTCAGGTGAACAGACACTGTCATGTGACTACTCTAGCCAAGGCTGTGATGTAGAATGAGGCCTAGCAGGCCGAGAGAACACTGAAGCCTGGACTTCTGCAAAACACAGGATGCTGGCTTTTAGACCTAAAGTTCAGATTACTGAATTCAGCCTCACACAGGAGATCACCACAGGTGGAGCTAATTAACTATTACCTCTCAGGCAGAGAACTCAGGAAAACTCATAGTGCTGACAAGCTGTTTAACTCCGTGAGTGAAAGGACACAGGATCCAGGACAGATGGCAGGGGTAAGTCACCAAATATAAAACCTACAGTCAGGATTGTGACAGTATCCCCCTCTTCAAGGGTGGACTCCGGACACCCATCTTAAATCTTAGAGGAACTTGAGAAATTCATACAGAAGAATTTAGGACCTTCGTTGATGCCTCTTCTTCTTACGGGAACGTTTGGTTTTGACCAAGGACAGCGGGATCTCCTGTAAAGAAAAACCTTCCTTAGAAAACATGGGGCCTCCCAAGAAAGGAGTAGCATCATGAACTGGATCAAATTCAGAGTCTGAGTCCAAGTCTAATGGAAGATATGAATCTCCCATAGATACACAGTTTGCAGATGAAAAGGAGGTGCACTGGAGTTTTAAATTCTCTGGGCAAGGAGAGACTCCAACATGAGCAATTTTAATGGTCGGATTCTTACCGAAGGAGATTCTTAGATTATCCCTGGGAGGACAGCACAAACTTCCTTCTGCATTCCCTTTAGAGCAGGATATCTTTACCGAGTCAGATTCCATAGGTTTAGGACCAAATTCTTTAACCACATCATTACTAAAAGTCTGTAAGTCATGGAACACAGGATCATTACTCTCAAAAAGCATGTTGGCCCACTCCAAAGCTCTTCCTCTGAATGCCAGGAACAGATATCGAGTAACGTTGGAAGGAGTTACTGCACCTGAAGGATCAGACTCCATCCGAGAGAGAAATTGTTCAACCAGAGTGGCGTATTGCAGTAAATCTCCATCGAAGTAAATAGGTGGTAAACCATCAGACGAAAGCTTAGAGGCTGAAACTGGAGAAATCTTTGACTGGACGAGTAGGACTGGATTGGATCCGAGGATACTTGAATTGGCTGGAATCAAAGGAGACTGACCAGGCTGGTCCTGGAGTATCACTGGACAGGCTGGAACCGGGACGGACTGACCAGGCGGAGTCTGGAGTATCGCTGGACCGGCTGGAACCGGGACGGACTGACCAGGCGGAGCCTGGAGTATTGCTGGACCGGCTGGAACCGGGACGGACTGACCAGGCTGGGCCTGGAGTATTGCTGGACCGGCTGGAACCGGGACAGGCTGAGCCCTTTCTTCACGGGGCTGAACTAAGGCAGGAGCCCCTCTTCACGGGGCTGGGCTGAGGCAAGAGCCCCCTCTTCACGGGGCTGGGCTGAGGCAAGAGCCCCCTCTTCACGGGGCTGGGCTGAGGCAAGAGCCCCCTCTTCACGGGGCTGGGCTGAGGCAAGAGCCCCTACTTCACGGGGCTGGGCTGAGGCAAGAGCCCCCACTTCACGGGGCTGGGCTGAGGCAAGAGCCCCCACTTCACGGGGCTGGGCTGAGGCAAGAGCCCCCACTTCACGGGGCTGAACTAAGGCAGGAGCCCCCTCTTCACGGGGCTGGGCTGAGGCAAGAGCCCCCACTTCACGGGGCTGGGCTGAGGCAAGAGCCCCCTCTTCACGGGGCTGGGCAGCACTCTGTAAAATCTCTGGCTGGGCAGCACTCTGTAGAATCTCTGGCTGGGCAGCACTCTGTAGAATCTCTGGCTGGGCAGCACTCTGTAGAATCTCTGGCTGGGCAGCACTCTGTAGAATCTCTGGCTGGGCAGCACTCTGTAGAATCTCTGGCTGGGCAGCACTCTGTAGAATCTCTGGCTGGGCAGCACTCTGTAGAATCTCTGGCTGGGCAGCACTCTGTAGAATCTCTGGCTGGGCAGCACTCTGTAGAATCTCTGGCTGGGCAGCACTCTGTAGAATCTCTGGCTGGGCAGCACTCTGAAGACTCTCTGGCTGGGCAGCACTCTGAAGACTCTCTGGCTGGGCAGCACTCTGAAGACTCTCTGGCTGGGCAGCACTCTGAAGACTCTCTGGCTGGGCAGCACTCTGAAGACTCTCTGTCTGGGCAGCACTCTGAAGACTCTCTGGCTGGGCAGCACTCTGCAGACTCTCTGGCTGGGCAGCACTCTGAAGACTCTCTGGCTGGGCAGCACTCTGCAGACTCTCTGGCTGGGCAGCACTCTGCAGACTCTCTGGCTGGGCAGCACTCTGCAGACTCTCTGGCTGGGCAGCACTCTGCAGACTCTCTGGCTGGGCAGCACTCTGCAGACTCTCTGGCTGGGCAGCACTCTGTAGACTCTCTGGCTGGGCAGCACTCTGTAGACTCTCTGGCAGGGCAGCGCTCTGTAGTCTCACTGGCTGGACAGCGCTCTGTAGTCTCACTGGCTGGACAGCGCTCTGTAGTCTCTCTGGCTGGGCAGCGCTCTGAAGTCTCTCTGGCTGGGCAGCGCTCTGAAGTCTCTCTGGCTGGGCAGCGCTCTGAAGTCTCTCTGGCTGGGCAGCGCTCTGAAGTCTCTCTGGCTGGGCAGCGCTCTGAAGTTTCTCTGGCTGGGCAGCGCTCTGAAGTCTCTTTGGCTGGGCAGCGCTCTGAAGTCTTTCTGGCTGGGCAGCGCTCTGTAGACTCTCTGAACCCCTCACTGGGGCTGAAGACACGGACGCCCCCCCTGGGGCTGAACACTCTGAAGACGCCCCTCCTGGGGCTAGACACTTTGAAGACGCCCCTCCTGGGGCTGGACACTCTGAAGACGCCCCTCCTGGGGCTGGACACTCTGAAGACGCCCCTCCTGGGGCTGGACACTCTGAAGACGCCCCTCCTGGGGCTGGACACTCTGAAGACGCCCCTCCTGGGGCTGGACACTCTGAAGACGCCCCTCCTGGGGCTGGACACCCGGACTCCTCTGTGACTCTAAATGGCTTGAATATTCTTCTCTGGACACCCAACTTGGGATAAGGTCTTTTAATCACCGGACCCCAGTCATAAATTTGAGTCTCTTTCAGAGTAGCCATCTTGATACCCCCGTCAGCAGTAGCAGGATCGGCTACTGTGGATGACTTGTAGACATGAGCACTGTGATACTGAGATTTGTCACCATTCCCTGGCTTGCGAAGAATGCAGTCTTTAACAAAATGACCGGAATTTCCACAGTAAAGACAGAGGTGTAGCTCCCTACGCCGCTGACGTTCAGCTTCAGAGAGCTTGGGCCGTGGATAGCTCTGATTAACAACTTTTCCTTGCACAGAGGAAGAGACTCTATTAACTGGTTGGGACAAAACAGGATCAACAACGTTGGTAGTATTCCTGAGGAGATCAGGCATCACAGAGAGAATACTAGGCAAAAGTTCTTGTAACTGTAGTAACATCTGGTAGAAAATCTGCAGTTGGTCAGGAGTCTTAGAGCAGAAGGTCAGAGAATCTCTGGAGAAAGAATTCCGCTGCAGACACTGTGCCAATTGATGCTGAGTCGACTCCAGACCTTCCAAGCGTCCTGCAATATTGCTTAGGAGGTCCTGCGTCAGACAAACACTTTCGGCCGGGTCCATGTGGCCAGTTCCTACTGTCATGACTAAGGTTTTGTGAACCCGGTGCTAGCGAAGTCTGCGCGGGCGACTGGAGGACTACACGAATACCACCACTGACCTGGTTTGGAAGTGTTGTGGACTCGGGGTCTCTTCCGGTGACTGGGAAGAGGAACCACGGCAGAGATGGCCGAATCCAGGTTCTCCTCATGCAGGATGAGGTCGGCAGACAGGAAGCACGTGTGGGCGCTGAAGGTCTCCTGAAAGACAGAACTGGAAAGGCGCTGATGAATCAGTGAAGAATAACAGGTACAACTGTGCTAAAGGGCACGGGGTGCTTGGGGACACTGAGATGCTTGGAGACACTGAGGTGCTTGGAGACACTGAGGTGCTTGGAGACACTGAGGTGCTTGGAGACACTGAGGTGCGTAGAAGCACTGAGGTGCGTAGAGGCACTGAGGTGCGTAGGGGCACTGAGGTGCGTAGAGACACTGGGGTGCGTAGAGACACTGAGGTGCGTTGAGACACTGGGGTGCGTAGAGACACTGGGGTGCGTAGAGACACTGGGGTGCTGAGGCACGGAGGTGCTGGAAGCACGGAGATGCTGAGGCACAGAGGTGCTGGAAGCACGGAGATGCTGAGGCACGGAAGTGCTGAGGCACGGAGGCACGGAGGTGCTGGAAGCACGGAGGTACTGAGGCACGGAGGTGCAGAGGCACGGAGGTGCAGAGGCACGGAGGCATGGAGGTGCTGGAAGCACGGAGGTACTGAGGCACGGAGGTGCTGGAAGCACGGAGGTACTGAGGCACGGAGGCACGGAGGTGCTGGAAGCTCGGAGATGCTGAGGCACGGAGGTGCTGAGGCACGGAGGTGCTGGAAGCACGGAGGTGCTGGAAGCACGGAGGTACTGAGGCATGGAGGCACGGAGGTGCTGGAAGCACGGAGGTACTGAGTCACGGAGGTGCTGGAAGCACGGAGGTACTGAGGCACGGAGGTGCTGGAAGCACGGAGGTACTGAGGTACTGGGATACGGGAGCTCTGGAGATCACAACCTTAGGGAGCTCAGCTAGAATGCTCACACATAGCTGTGTGTGACACAAGGAACTGGCCCAGATTCTAACTCAGCCTCCTGATTTATACTTCCTGGTCCTTGATGATTGGTGAGCAGGATTAGGTGATGCAGACAGTCTCAGGCTCGCAGAGGATTGGACAACTCTGGGTCAGGTGAACAGACACTGTCATGTGACTACTCTAGCCAAGGCTGTGATGTAGAATGAGGCCTAGCAGGCCGAGAGAACACTGAAGCCTGGACTTCTGCAAAACACAGGATGCTGGCTTTTAGACCTAAAGTTCAGATTACTGAATTCAGCCTCACACAGGAGATCACCACAGGTGGAGCTAATTAACTATTACCTCTCAGGCAGAGAACTCAGGAAAACTCATAGTGCTGACAAGCTGTTTAACTCCGTGAGTGAAAGGACACAGGATCCAGGACAGATGGCAGGGGTAAGTCACCAAATATAAAACCTACAGTCAGGATTGTGACACTACATACAGCACAGTACAGGGAGGGAGCACACACTACATACAGCACAGTACAGGGAGGGAGCACACACTACATACAGCACAGTACAGGAAGGGGGAGCACACACTACATACAGCACAGGAAGGGAGCACACAATACATACAGCACAGGGAGGGAGCACACACTATATACAGCACAGTACAGGGAGGGAGCACACACTACATACAGTACAGGGAAGGAGCACACACTACATACAGCACAGGGAGGGGTGCACACACTACATACAGTACAGGAAGGGGGAGCACACACTACATACAGTACAGGGAGGGAGCACACACTACATACAGTACAGGGAGGGGGAGCACACACTACATACAGCACAGTACCGGGAGGGAGCACACACTACATACAGCACAGTACAGGGAGGGAGCACACACTACATACAGCACAGTACAGGTAGGGAGCACACACTACATACAGCACAGTACAGGGAGGGAGCACACACTACATACAGCACAGTACAGGAAGGGGGTGCACACACTACATACAGCACAGCACAGGAAGGGAGCACACACTACATACAGCACAGGGAGGGAGCACACACTATATACAGCACAGTACAGGGAGGGAGCACACACTACATACAGCACAGTACAGGGAGGGAGCACACACTACATACAGCACAGGGAGGGGGAGCACACACTACATACAGCACAGTACAGGGAGGGGGAGCACACACTACATACAGCACAGTACAGGAAGGGGGAGCACACACTACATACAGTACAGGGAGGGAGCACACACTACATACAGTACAGGGAGGGGGAGCACACACTACATACAGCACAGTACCGGGAGGGAGCACAGTACATACAGCACAGTACAGGGAGGGAGCACACACTACATACAGCACAGTACCGGGAGGGAGCACACACTACATACAGCACAGTACAGGAAGGGAGCACACACTACATACAGCACAGTACAGGAAGGGAGCACACACAAGTAGTGAAACACAGACACAGGGGACCAGCGCTTCAGAATCTGTCCAAGTGGCCAATCCGCCCCTGAATACATACATAGCCACCACATTATATACATAGCCACCACATCACACATAAAGCACTCCATTACATGTATAGCACCGCACTACACAAATAGCACCACATTACATGTATGGCACCGCATTATACAAATAGCACCACATTACATGCATAGCCACTGTATTACATACGTAGCCACTGCATTACATACGTAGTCACTGCATTACATAAATAGTCCCATCATCATGGACAGACATTGGGCAGCTATAGGGCTGAAGGACTTTGCATAAGAGTTTGTTCCAGGGCTGGCTGTGAGTGCTGCCTGATCAGCTGGCATCCTGAGAACAAGGTACATCCTGCTCCTGTCCAGTCCCCAAACCATACACTGTGACCGGGGACGCCCTAACCATTACACTATCACACCATCATGATAATGCAAATAATGTACCGTATATACTCGAGTATAAGCCGACTTTTTCAGCCCTTTTTTTTGTGCTGAAAAAGCCCCCTCGGCTTATACTCGAGTCAGTGCAGGGTGAGCAGTGTGACAGGGAGAGCAGTGTGAAGGAGGGACACGGAGCGCAAAGCGCGCGCCTCTCCTGTGTCCCTCCTGCATCTCCGGCGGCAGCGGCGGGTCTATTAAAGGAAGTACCCGTTCGCGGCCACCGGAGATGCAGGAGGGACACAGGAGAGGCGCGCGCTGTGCGCTCCGTGTCCCTCCTTCAGAAGACAACGCGGGAGCGACGGAGGGTAAGTAACAGACACTGGGGGAGCATATTTGGCACTTGGGCGGGGACGACATA
The DNA here is from genome assembly GCF_028390025.1 of Pseudophryne corroboree. Classification (NCBI taxonomy): domain Eukaryota; kingdom Metazoa; phylum Chordata; class Amphibia; order Anura; family Myobatrachidae; genus Pseudophryne; species Pseudophryne corroboree. The sequence goes on along the minus strand of NC_086452.1, from coordinate 227,985,141 downwards.
TGTGGCACTGAGGGGACTTATCTGGCACTATGAGGGGGCATATCTGGCAGCATGAGGGCATATCTGGCACTGTGGGGCATATTTGGCAGCATGAGGGCATATCTGGCATATCTGGCACTGTGGGGCATATCTGGCAGTATGAGGGCATATCTGGCACTGTGGGGCATATCTGGCAGTATGAGGGCATATCTGGCACTGTGGGGGCATATCTGCCAGTATGAGGGCATATCTGGCACTGTGGGGCACATCTGGCAGCATGAGGGCATATCTGGCACATCTGGCACTGTGGGGCATATCTGGCACATCAGGCACTGTGGGGCATATCTGGCACTGTGGGGCATATCTGGCAGTATGAGGGCATATCTGGCACTGTGGGGCATATCTGGCAGTATGAGGGCATATCTGGCACTGTGGGGGCATATCTGGCACTGTGGGGCACATCTGGCAGCATGAGGGCATATCGGGCACATCTGGCACTGTGGGGCATATCTGGCAGTATGAGGGCATATCTGGCACTGTGGGGCACATCTGGAAGCATGAGGGCATATCGGGCACATCTGGCACTGTGGGGCATATCTGGCAGCATGAGGGCATATCTGGCACATCAGGCACTGTGGGGCATATCTGGCAGTATGAGGGCATATCTGGCACTGAGGGCTGTGTACGGCTAGAGCTGCATTTCCCACCCTAGGCTTATACTCAAGTCAATAGTTTTTCCAGGTTTTTGGGGTAAAATTAGGTGCCTCGGCTTATATTCGGGTCAACTTATACTCGAGTATATACGGTAATTAAAAATAACCTCTCTGTGGGTATAGTGAACCCGGCTCCGACATTCGCTATGCTGCTGCTCCCGCGCCGGGCTCATTAAAGAGACCTTTGGCCGGGGTCAGGGAGAGGATGCTGCTGGGCTGGTTAACTTTCTCAAGGTCCCCCCCGTTGGTAGAATAGCTTCACCACTTTTCATGGCTAGTGGCACACGGAAGTCCTTTCTAGCCCAACTTCCAGATTGCATTCCAATGAACCGCAACTACTGGAAGCGGTGTGAGCCATCCCAGTCTGAGTGTGAATCGGCCTGGCTGAGGGGGGGATCTGGGACCGGCCCATCAGAATCTGTCATGGTGTCCTGGTGGGGCAATCCACCGCTGACGTTGCCCTATCTCGAGCAAGATCAATGGATTCTGTTGCAGTAAAGATCACTCACGAAGATGCACCTGGATTACCTGCTGCGAATGGATGGACTCAAAATATTGTCTTTACTGAAGTCTGCAAATTAATTTGTACAAATTTTTTGTCACTCAAATAAAGTTTACATTTGTTGCTTGATATGAGTTTAGTCAATTTCAACGTGTTTCCACTAGTTGCAATGTAATTTCCCTATTAGCATCAATAAGAAATTGACATTTGCTGGAATGTATAAAAAAAATAAAAATAAAACAGGAGCCTGTCCATTTGATGTGTTACAAGTGAAGTAATCACATTGATGGTCACTTCACTTCTATTTTGTAAAGGCCCCCAAACCTAGTGTGATATGGCCACTTTTCATCCGATTCCGAGCTTTCTGTTTGATGGATCAGATGAAAAGTGTCACATCGCATGTCATTTTCCTCCTCGCATCGGAGTAGCAGATCACCATGGCTGCCATGATAATTTATCACAATCGGAGGTAAAAAGGTGCACATCGGAGGGCATTTGTACACCTGCGATCCTATTGCAGGCGATAACTCAGAGGAGTCACTTGACTGGTACCTGTACACACCTATCCACATCCCCAGCAGCAGTAGTGGAGGATCAGCAGCAGCAGTGCAGCACCCATTGGCGTCTTGGATTTTCTTTTTTAATGTGCAAATCGGATCAAGTAGGTACCACCACCCATCAACCCTATACATTAGCTACATATACATGTTTTAAAACACTGTCCACCAATGTTTATCTCTGCACACTGCCCACCACCACCCATTTCCCTAAGAGCACATGTGCATCCTGTATATGTCCCTTCGCAGGTCCCAAAGTGGGTTTAACCTGTTGATGCCCATTTGTATTACCCGCTACTGTACCCCTATTGTGTCCCATTTCTTACTACTGTCCCAAAGTGGGTTTAACCTGTTGATGACCATTTTGACTACCCACCACTGTATCCCTATTGTGTCCCATTGCTTACTGCTGCCCCAAAGTGGGTTTTACCTGTTTATGCCCATTTTGATTATCCGCCACTGTACCCCTATTGTGTCCCATTGCTTACTGCTGTCCCAAAGTGGATTTAACCTGTTGATGCCCATTTTCATGAACCACTTGCCTGCCATTGTCGCATCAGATACGACCATGCCTGCAAGTGCTCTATCTGACCTGGTCGTACAGGATGCGACCAGTCAGCTAGAGAGTGTTAGCAGCGGAAGGGAAGAGAAACTTCCCTCCGCTGCTGCTGTCAGAGGGACCAGAAGGTCCCTCTGCCTCCCTGCACTCTCCCCCACTGATTGCTGTGCTGCCGATCACTGCTGATCGGTCAGCACGGCAGGATCCCCCCCTCCAGTGGCTGCAGACAATGGCAGCCGCTGGAGAGTGTAAATTAATCCTCCCAAGCCACCCCCAGACCCCCCCTGTGTACCTGGAGGCTGTCCCAGCTTTCAAAATGAAAGCCGCGATGTTCCCGTTGTTCTGATAGTCACAATGTTCCCAATCGATGTTTCGATGTTTGAAAAATATAACAAACATTTATATATATTTTTTTCTTTTTTTAACTAAAATCATTTGGGATAGGGTTAAATTCATGTTCTTCACCTAATTCACTCATAAAAAAAAAAACCAGACAATTTCGGAGCGGTTTTTGGTGAAATAAATCATCAAGCCTAGTCTATGGTATTTTAATATGATAACCTTTCTTGTCGATAAGGATGCACATTTATTGGCAAGCTGCTCAATCAGATTGTGATGTCACTCAGGTGCTAAAAGGGAGGGGTAATTCTGGATAAGAGAAAAACAATATGCTATCCCTAATGCACACTGAGTGAGAAATAACACTACATAATAATCAGATAACACAGAGATCTTAGTTGTGTATATCTGCAGGTATAGGGCTAAGCCCCCAGGCCGAACAGCAAGGCGTCTCTGTCACTGGGGGTTCCTAATACTAGGTGTGGGTCCGGGGTGCGAGACCCCATCATGTCGGTACAGGCCGGCTACCCCAGGGCAGCACACAGGTGAAAAGTAATAAGGGTTAATAAGAAGCACATAAGTGCTATGTAAGTGAGGTGTGATTAAAATAATACAAAAATATATACAATGTGATAGGGAAAAACAAAATGTTAATAAAGTGTTAGGGTGTGCCGAACTGAAGCAGCTCAGCCGCACCAACACAGGGAAAATCACACCCCAAACCCACCCCATAAATAATGACAAATATGTCTGGGTCTAATAGCCCAGTGTAAGGCCACATGATAAGTGCGCCGGCGCATGGCAGTCGTCATTGCCTAGCGATCGCTTCTGAGACAGAGGTGGTCACTGTGCAGGACGGGCTGAACGGCGGCGTTAAGCCGCCGTTTAGGTGGTGCGGTCCTGCCAATGCAGGCGTGGCCGGACCGTTGGGGGGGCGGGCCGTGGTGGCTGTGTGACATCTCACGCAGCCGCTGCTGCCAGTGGCAGCGAAGAACAACTCACAGCCAGCCACAGGAGCTGCGCTGGCCGGGAGTAACTCCAGAAATACAAAAGCATCGCTGCTGTGCGATGCTTTTGGATTTGTGCGGGGGAAGGGGCGGCATTGACATGCGGGGTGGACTAGCCCTGTGCTGGGCATCCCCCTGCATGTCAGGGAAGATGATCGTAGCTGTGCTAAATTTAGCACAGCTATGATCAACTCGGAATGACCCCCATGGTTTTTCCAAACTCCAAACAAATTTGCTGCTACAATCAGGTCTGAATTACCCCCATGTTCATGGGACATACAGGTTTATAAATACTTGATAAAGATGGAAGCCATACTTGTTCATAGACTTCATATGTAGCTGACATCTGATAATCTGTTTCTAATTGTTTTTTTTAGCTTAGTGCTGATACAAGAAAAAGTCCAAGACATTGTACTTTGTTTGAACCCATATTGTAAAGTTATGACATTTATCTAAGATATATTTTATGGTAATATCCTAGCAGAAATATAATGTCAGCAGCTAGACATGTAAGCTTCAAAGGGTATTTGTCAGTTTGCAGTATAGCAGGTGTCTCAAGCTTAGCAAAAATCCCCAGTTATTCCACTTAAGAGCACATATAGGAATTTTAGACGTTACTAAGCATATTACATATAAGATAGGAGTTTATTAACCAATAGGATTAGAAAGTATGTTAACCAATAGAATTAAAGAGGTCATTAACCAATAGGGTTAAGCTTTGTGTAAGGAAATTACAACACTGTATACAAATGTGTATTTCTTTATAACATACTGCTTTCAGGAAATAAAATCTGCTCTGTTATTTCTTACCACACACGTGGCTAGTTATTACAAAGGTTACTTTGTTTTCTGGTCACTGGCTGCAGCCGTGAATGAACCTGATACCGACTGAGTGCGTGCTTGAACTTGGATCAGCCCTGTCCTGGGGCTGCCTTTAACAATTTGGAGGTTTCCAATCCGAGATCCTCATCACCTGTTGAACAACGGACGGGTGGTCTTCTGTATGCCGGCGGTCGGGCTCCTGGCGCTCAGTATACCGGCGCCGGGAGCCCGACAGCCGGCATACCGACACTTATTTTCCCTCGTGGGGGTCCACGACCCCCATAGAGGGAGAATAAAATAGTGTGGCGCGCGTAGCGCGCCACCGTGCCCGCAAGGGCTCATTTGCGCTCGCCACGCTGTCGGTAAGCCGGCAGTCGGGCTCCCGGCGCCGGGATACTGGTCGCCGGGAGCCCAACCGCCGGCCAGCCGTAGTGAACCCCAACGGACGGCTGGGCGGATGGTTCTTGGACTGAGACTCAAGCCCATGCGCATGGTACGTAGAGATATTTCTCTGTAGATTCTCATTCCTTTAACTATCCATCTGTGTTCCATTGCCGTACAGGGATCGGGGATCGTGCGCACAATGGGGGTCATTCCGAGTTGTTTGCTCGTTGCCAATTTTCGCTATGCTGCGATATGCTGCTAATTGCGCATGCGCAAGGCACGCAGGGCGCATGCGCTTAGTTATTTAACTTAAAACTTAGCAGTTTTGCTGTGGATCCTGCGGTGCTTTTCAGTCGCACTGCTGATCGGTGAATGATTGACCGAAAAGGGGCGTTTCTGGGTGGTAACTGAGCGTTTTCCGGGAGTGTGCTAAAAAATGCAGGCGTGTCAGGGAAAAACGCGGGAGTGTCTGGAGATAATGGGGGAGTGGCTGGCCGAACGCAGGGCGTGTTTGTGACGTCAAACCAGGAAATAAACGGACTGAGCTGATCGCAATCTGTGAGTAGGTCTGGAGCTACTCAGAAACTGCAAAGAATTATTTAGTAGCAGATTTGCTAATCTTTCGTTCGCTATTCTGCTAAGCTAAGATACACTCCCAGAGGGCGGCGGCCTAGCGTGTGCAATGCTGCTAAAAGCAGCTAGCGAGCGAACAACTCGGAATGAGGGCCAATGTTCACTCAGTAATCAGTTTGATTTTCTCATTTTTTTTCTTCTACTCTCTTGCTTATATGTGCTTACATGTGTTACAAAGGCATATGAATCAGTGAATGTAAGAGTGACTGTCTCCTGAGTATTTAGAGTGTGTATACATAACCAACTGACGGGTTGTTAAACTGGACGTTGCTGCAGCTGCCTTCACTGGCGGTAGTGGCTCCTGGGACCCATGAACTTGGTCTGTATACCTCAAATAACAGGCGATTGAAGCAGTGTAGTCAAAACGTCCAGTGAGTCTGGTCAGGTGATCCGGTGCGGTAGCAATCCTGCACGCTTACTCAAGTGACCCATGTGGCACTTGAGGTCTGGAACACTGTCTTGTTTTGTCTTATGAACAGAATTAGAATGTAGGTTAAGTCAGTGTTACTGCAGTTTAAATGTGTAGGATAGTGTAGGAAGACTTTAGAAATAATTCAGAGTTATGAAAGAAACATGTCTCCTTTGTAAGTGTGTAGTAATTTTAGTAAAAGCACACCACAATCAAAAATATTAGCTAAAGTATATTTGCAGTCCAGTAGAATCACCCTTATTCTCTGAACCGTGGGAAGAGGGGCTTGACATTTGTGTACCAATAGGTTGCCATTTCATTCCTAGAGAGAGAGACATTGAAAGGGATTGGACAGACGTAGTATCTGAAGTGACAAACTCAGAACATCGTACTACACATAACATACGAGTCTAAGTTATACTCATGATAGAATATCATTGCATCTGACTTGCATATATTGTTAGTAACACGAATAACTTCCTGTCACTTTAAAAATTATAGCCTACAGAGTTAAAGAAAAAAAAGAGGAACGGAAGTAATTTAAAACTTTTTTTCTCTTTTCTGTGATCCGCAAACAAAGACTGGTGCGAACAGTGAATGCAAGTTGAATGTCCTGTCGGGATTGTGTTTGCATAGCTATCATACATAGGTTAGGAGAGAGACATCCATTTATTTTAAAAGCAATAGTGTACACTGCAGAAGAAGGGGTTTGGAAAAATAGAGAAAACCCAGATGATGTGTTCATATTGATGGGATGTCATTTAATTCCAAAGGATAGTGACATAGGTAAAGATTGGTTACAGATCACCTCTGTTCCAGGCAATTTTCCTCACAGGTTACTGATATTTCCCGGATTCTGAATACTTATAAAAGTTATAAGTATGGGAAATAAAAATAGTTATCCTTCGGATGAAGCACCTCAGAGTGCCATGAACATTATGAAAAGTGTACATGGTGAGCAATGCTTGAAGGGTATGAGGTGGTTGATTCGACGGGCGGGGTTGGTTATTGATGGCACTCTAGACCCAGAAAAGTTGAAGCAGATCGAAGTAACCTATGGGAAATATGTGAAGGATAATAAACTGAAATAGAGTCTTAATTTGTGAATTGAAACTGGTGAATTACTTCAATATGAAAAAGAGTTAGAACAGGTAGACCAAATTCAAGAACAAATGTCCCTAATAAACTTGGATGACTATGATGATGCAGACACATTAGGACAGGGACGTAGAGGTCCCAAGAAAACCAAAGGGTATCCTTACTGGGCATGTCCAAATTGTGGACATTGTAACCCCCCAGATGACTCAATATGTCCAATTTGTCAGACACCTTGGTCCTGCAGATATGTGTGGGTGATGGGGATGTCCTTCCTCATGCACTAATGACAATATTAACCTATTAAGCTGACAATGTGCGATCACAAAAGTAACATGATTGTGAAAAAAGGTGAAATGAGAATGAATAAAATTAGAATGAATAAAATTCCTTATCTTGAAAATGGATGGGCAGGAGGATTCTTCCTCAATAAATGTTCCTCAATTCACAAATTCCCATGTGAAGAAGAAAACGGAATATCATGTGTAGCACAGTAGCAACACTTTTTTATGCTGACATACAAACATGACAAAATATGACAAAATATAAAGTGACATATGGGACTAGCACAGTCTCTGTGTGTGGGGAGTCAGAATAATTACCAGCAGGTCTGGGAACTAACGAGGTTCCCAAACAAGTTCTTAAAATGTCCAATCACCTCTCCGGATAAGCTGACTGGATTCCGTTCCTGGGAAAGGTTCTGTAACCCAGATGTAACCACAGAAGCTGCAAGGTCCACTGCTAACCCCTCAATAACCAACGCATTTCCACCTGCTTTGCTGCAGGTCTTTTTCAAGGTGAGATGATGGGTAGTCTGTTGAATCATAATTTAAACTTGTGTTCAACCAATCCTCATTTTGATGTAATTATTCCAAACAGCTCTGTGTTTCCATGAACACAAGGTCCTCCAATCCTATTAAGGGGCTGACCATGGTTGTGTTATGTCACTTCCGGCACCATGGACACCAACCGAAAAAATACCAGCATTACACTGCTCATTTCCGCCAACCTCCCTAGCGTGTGTGCCAACCATAATCGGAAGCCCCAGACGTCAGCTTCCGCCCGCCTCGCCGCCGGTATCCATGGAGACTAAGGCCACGAGATCCCGGCCTTTCACTTCCGCCCGCCTCGTCACGCTAGTCAAGACCGGAAGTGCTGTGGTTCATACGGCTCCTGCTTCCGCCATCCATTCTAGAAGCATAGTTGCCAACCATACCCGGAAGTGTCTCTCACAACCATCTCAGCCCTCGTGAATTGCACATCCCATAATTCCCATACAAGATATAGAGATTGCTAAAAATGACACAGAATAATAAAGAGACGAAATAAATTAAGGTCTTTAATATCAGCTCCCATGTCCTAACAGAAAATGAGAGGAAAGTCTTGGAGAAGGGCCTAAAGTATGCCCCTGCTATACCAATGAATACATTTGAGACTTTTGTCGATATCCGTAAACACATACAAAAGTTATGCATTAAGAAATTCTATTTATCAAAAGAAACTGTAGAGGACTTGGGAAATGTGGAATTGGCGAATCATACGCCGTTTAAACCCAAGTCTGTCTTCTACCCTGCCCATGTTAAGGGGAATTTTATTGACACTTTTTGTCAATTGGTGCAGGGAGATGTAAGAAAATTTGAATCCACTGGAACAAAACATAATCTCACTTCAAAAGAGAGAACGGTATTAAAAGTACTAAAACAGAACGCAGAAATAGTAATTAAACCTGCGGATAAAGGGGCGGGGGGGATGGGGGGTGGTAATGGATAGAGAGTGGTACACCAAGGAAATAGAATTACATCTACAAGACCGTCATACTTACCAAAAACTTAGGTCGGATCCAACAGAGAGGATCAATATAAACTTTAAAGAATTGATAAAGAAATATAGTGATTTAAATGTATTGGAAGAAAAAGAGATAAAATTCCTCATAAATGATAAACCAATAGTTCCCACTATGTACCTGTTACCCAAGGTGCCTAAAGACCCCACCAACCCCCCAGGTAGGCCTATAGTCTCTGGAATAAAGTCTATAACAGCGAATCTCTCCGAATATATTGACTACTTCTTACAGCCGCTAGTATTGAAAAGACACGAAAGACTTATTGAATCTTCTTTCCACGGTCCCGTGGGAAGAGAATTTAATATTAGTAACGGCTGACGTTAAATCACTCTATTCTATCATCGCACATCAGGATGGAATTAGAGCTGTCATGAATGCCTTGCACAATAGCACTTTAGAGGAGAATTTACAACAATTTATTTTAGATGGAATTCACTTTATCTTAAATAATATTTTTTTATGGTGGAGAGGGATTTTTTTATTCAGAAGGTGGGGACAGCCATAGGCACCAGTTTCGCTCCTAGTTACGCAAATTTATTCATGGGTCAATGGGAGACAGATTGTATCTGGACCCAGAACCCATTCGGAGCGAACCTGGTGTCCTGGAGAAGGTATATCGATGATATCCTTTTTATATGGAGAGATGACAGAGAAACTTTAGATTTGTTCTGTCAATATTTAAACGAAAATTATATAAATATACAGTTGACGTTTAATATAGATCACAAGGAGGTTAACTTTCTGGACATCACCCTCTCACAAGAAAATGGGAAATTTTACACTAGAACCTTCATTAAAGAAACAGACTCTCAAGCATATATTAATATAAATAGCTGCCACCATCCTAGAGTGTACAGTATGTAATGTTAAGAGACCAGGAGTGCAGCCTAAAAAAATGTATGTATGGTCTCTAGTCTGGCATCTGCACCTCCAGCATATAATGTACCTGAGGGACCAGTCCCTTACGGACTGTATCCAGTATGTACACAAGATTCAATCACACCTGCTGTAGCTGCTGAAGGATGCAACACAGCAAAGCCAGCGCGGCACAGAACCACAACATGGTACAAGCCGTGGACAAATTTAGAACTATTAACAATAGTTAAGGACATACCAGACATTAAACTGCAACCCATGGGATTCCTTAGGCAGGTTAAGAGATTAAGAACAATTTATACTGCTACATGGCTAAATCTAGAGGAAGTAACAAAAGCCTCTGCAGGAGATATGATTGCAACTCAGATAGAGCAAGCACAGCCTGACCCTCCAGGTGAGGCACTTGCCATACCAAATAAAAATGATCGCAAAACTTGTGCTTCTGGCCAGACTTAGATAGAAAAGTGTGAACTTTTCTGCAATCATCTGGTAGAAAATGCACCAGCAGCATAAGAGCATAAACAAAATAAAACAAAATTAGTACAGCAGTACTATTATATCATGCATAGACGCCATACTGATCAAGGCTTTAATATGACAACACCTAGAGACATCAGAGCATTTTAGACTGCCTTCCTTAATGGTCTATCCCCTGCCCTAAAGGAAGAATTGTACCGTAGCAGGCCAGAAGCAGGAACATTGGGGGTCATTCTGAGTTGTTCGCTCGTTGACGATTTTCGCTATACTGCGATTAGTCGCTTACTGCGCATGCGCAAGGTTCGCAGAGCGCATGTGCTTAGTTATTTTAAACAAAAGTTAGGTATTTTACTCACGGCATAACGAGGATTTTTCATCGTTCTGGTGATCGTAGTGTGATTGACAGGAAGTGGGTGTTTCTGGGCAGAAACTGGCCGTTTTCTGGGAGTGTGCGAAAAAACGCTGGCGTTTCTGGGAAAAACGCGGGAGTGTCTAAAGAAACGGGGGAGTGTCTGGGCGATCGCTGGGTGTGTTTGTGACATCAAACCAGGAACGAAACTGACTGAACTGATCGCAATGTAGGAGTAAGTATGGAGCTACTCAGAAACTGCTAAGAAATTTCAATTCGCAATTCTGCTAATCTTTCGTTCGCAACTCTGCTATGCTAAGATACACTCCCAGAGGGCGGCGGCTTCGCGTGTGCAATGCTGCTAAAAGCAGCTAGCGAGCTAACAACTCGGAATGAGGGCCATTAGCTCCAGATGTGATGCTCACTATCTTGTGTGCCATTGAGCATAATCATCAGGAAAAAGCTGACAAAAAGAAGTCAGTCCCACAGACTATTTATCTGGTTCAACAAGCACCAGGTAAATTCCAACAAAATACCCAAAAACAAGGCTCTGGTAACAAATCCAGATCCACTGCAGAAACAGCAAGGAGACTGGGTCTGTGCTTTGCCTGCAATAAAAAGGGTCATCTTAAAAGGGACTGTCAGAAATGGAAAAATCAGCAAGCCAATTTGCAGAAACCATTTCAGAACAGTCAAAACTCCCAAGACAAGCACAAATCAGATTAGGAACACGGCCCCCAGTTGCCCACCTTTCCCTGCAATGTATCTAAGGCTGGACCCCAATGTAATTTACCTTTAACTCTTGATAGGGGTCCTACCATCAGGTGTTTGGTGGACACGGGGCAGCCAGATCTGTAATAAGGAAAGACTTAGTACCCAAAAATCTAATTTCAGTTGATCAAGTGCCTGCCACAGGTTTACATGGTCAAACACAGTTTCTACAACAATCCAAACAAGTAAAAATTTCTGGACCAGAGGATAAATCAGTAAACTTGATAGGAGCGGATCTTTTATCTGCCCTAGAAGCCTGTATAATATTTAAAGAAGGAACTGTGTCCATTTTAACTCATGCTTGTGACAACCAAAAATTGCTTTTGATACTTACATGTTTGTCTCACCTCAGGAGTGTGACTCCCCGAGTATTTCACTTCCTGACTTTCTTCAAACATTACCACAGGATCTGTGGTCCAGCAGTAAAGTAGATGTGGGTTTACTCCCAGTAACACTAGTGGCTATCAAATTAAAACCCAATGTACAACCAGTTAAAATGAAACAGTATCCCCTGAATAGTGAACAGGTGGAAGCAATAGGGAAACAAATTGGGGATTATGTTAATGCAGGGGTCCTCAAGACCTGCAGGTCCCCTTGGAACACGCCTCTGTTTCCCATTAAAAAATGTTCCCAAGTAAATGATAAGCCCTCTTATAGGCTTATACATGACCTACGGAAGGTCAACAAAAGGATGATCATAGATAGTCCTATTGTTCCCAACCTACACACACTTCTCAACCAGATTCCAACTAGTGCTACAGTATTCACTGTCATTGATCTGGCCAACGCATTTTTCAGTGTGCCTATTACTGAGAATAGTCAGTTACTGTTAGCCTTTACCTTTAAGGGACAGCAGTACTGCTGGACAAGATTGCCCCAGGGAGGAACAGTAAGTCCCAGTGGATTTAGCGAGGCTATGGCACTAGTTCTTCAAGAATGGGCACCAGAAAATGCTACCACAGTACTAATACAATATGTAGATGACCTACTTTTGTGTGCAAATGACAAACAAAAATGTGAACAAGATACATATTCCTTGTTGTTATTTTTACACAAAAAAAATTGTAAAGTATCTAAGGATAAGTTACAGTACGCATAAGACAAAATACAATTTTTGGGTCATTGTATTTCTGCTAATGCTAAACACATTACTGCAGAGAGGAGAAAGTTAATTTCAGAAGTTAAACCTCCTCAGACACTTAAACAACTCACTTATTGTAGAGAGTGGATTGTAGGAGCATCACAAAAACTACAAGTTTTATATGATGCCCTAAAGGGACAAAATGCACAAGGTCCATTGCAAATGACACAAGCACAGCTAGATGCATTTTGTCAGTTGAAAACAGACATCATATCAGCACCAGCACTAGGACTTCCTGATTATGCAAGGCCTTTCAATTTGTTTTGTTGTGAAATTTCAGGCCATGCGCAAAGAATATTAACACAGGTACATGGTGACAAACAGCGACCCCTAGCGTATTTTTTTTTAATGCAAATTGTGTTTTATTAGTAGAGAAATAACAGTATACAGCTCCAAAAAAAAATTGCATACAGTACAAAAATTATCGTAGCATAAGCTGTTATAACAGTCGTAGACTAAACATACAGAGAACAAAGCAATGTATAATATCATCAGCCCACTTAACTTGAGACAGTAAACTGTATTATCTTCAAGTAATCATAACAAGAAAAACAGAACATACAAGAAACAAAAACAGACAGACAAAAGGGAAAGAGAGAGAAAAAAGAGAAAGATGATTAGACCGCCATCACCGTCACAACCCTAAGATGTCGTAGGGGGAGAGGGTAGCGAAAGAGTATTGTATTCCTGCGTCCCTTTGAATTCCAGGCAATCAAACCAGACCGCTGTGAAACGAGACGCGGATTGTTTGGAAGGAGATGTCAAGTTTTCCATTGCCATGTAGTAATCGATTCTTTGAAACCACTTGGCAATGGGAGGCTGTACCGGAGATCTCCAGAAGCACGGAATGGTCACCCTAGCAGCATTCATCAGATGTCACAGTAGTGAATTTTTAAACTGGGACAGCGGGAGGTCAATTAAATTAAGCAACCAAAACTCAGGTGTCCCTGGTAATGGGAGTCCCGTGACACGCCTGGTGATAGAATGAACCTGTTGCCAAAAGGGAGCCAAACACGGGCATCACCACCAGATATGGCAGGGAGTACCACAAGACTGGCCACACCTCCAGCAGACATCCGGAACACTTGGAAACATATGGTGGACTCGATCCGGGCATCTATACCATCTCGAGACCACTTTGTATTGTGTCTCCAGGACTTGAAGTGAGGGTGAACTAGCAAATGTGAACTGAAAAATGCGAGAACATTGGTCAGTGGTCAACTCTTTACCCAGGTCTTCATGCCAGGCCATAACAAATGCCAGAGGATGGGTGGGAGAGCTCGCAAGGCATTGTCTGTACAGTAAAGATATTAGGTGTCGTGGCAAATTCTCGGAGAGATACAAGGACTCAAAAATCATCGGTCTCCATCCCACCGCACGAGCCGGCATTGCAGTAACATAATTCCGAATTTGTAGGTAAGCCCAGAAAGAATTAGTCGGTAGTCTAAAGGATCGTTGCAGGTCCGCAAAGGGATGGAAACCCGACGGACCAATCAGGTGATTCAAACGAGAAATGCCAGCTTCAGCCCATACAGATGACGGAGATAGGGAGAGGGGATTTGGAGGAAGATCTGGATTAAACAATAGTGGTGTCGGCAGTGAAGGGTTTGGGCTAAAGGAGTCTAAAAGCCTAAATTTCTTCCATATCATAAGGGTCGGGCCTAAGGTGGGATGCGGTATGCGTGGAATTTTTTTGAGCCAGGGGAGAATACAGGAAGGAGCACCCGCAGTAACTTCCGCTATGAGTGGCCATTGCTTAGGGCTTGGGGATCTAGACATATCAGTAATTCTGGCCAAATGTACAGCATGATAATAGCTAATAAAATGAGGTAATTGTAAACCGCCTTCTCTACGAGTACGGGTCAGTGTGAATTGGGAGAGTCGGTGCCCTCTCCGCCCCCAAATAAAACGACCAACAGATGACTGCAGAGTAGTGAAAAAAGAAGCGGGTACTGCTATGGGCAACGTTTGCAGTAGGTACAAAACTCTAGGGAGAATTGTCATCTTTACCGTGTTAATCCTACCCAGCCAAGTAAGTCGGAGTGAAGACCAGTTATTAAAATCTGTAGTAATCTTAAGCAATAAGGGGAGAAAATTTATCCGGTATAAATCAGAGAGGTCTTTAGTCAAGAGAACTCCCAAATACTTTAGCTGAGTAGGATGCCATTGAAACGGGAACAAGTCTCGAATTCCATCAAGCACTCGTGTGGGCGTTGAAATATTCAAGGCCACAGACAGCAAAATTTATCTTGAAATTAGAAAGCAAGTTAAACCTATCAAATTCCTGCATAAGAGCTGGAAGGGAAGTCACCGTGTCTGACAAAATAGCCAAAAGGTCGTCCGCATACAATGCCAATTTGTGCTCATGCCCTCCCGCCCAGACACCGTGAATATTCGGATTGGCCCGAATCGCTCTCGCAAGTGCCTCCATACAGAGGACAAATATGAGCGGGGACAAGGGGCAGCCCTGCCTTGTCCCGTTTCGTATTAGGAAGGGAGCAGAAAGGGCACAATTCACTCAGACCCTGGCTGATGGTAGCTTATAAAGAGTTAATATACGACTAAGGCAGGTGGGACCCAAACCCAAGTGCTCGAGAAGACCCTCCATAAACTGCCAATCTATCCTGTCAAAGGCCTTCTCTGCGTCAGTGGACAGGAGGACCGTATGGGAGGACCCTTTTTGAGCAAGGTGGATAAGATCAATAACTTTGGAAGTGTTATCTTTAGCCTCTCATCCAAGTATAAATCCCACCTAGTCCCCGTGCACCACCGACGGGAGAAGGCGGCCCAAACGACCCGCGAGCAGCTTCGCAAAGACTTTAAGGTCACAGTTCAAAAGGGAAATAGGTCGGTAACTCGAGCACTGGGTGGGGTCCTTACCCTCCTTTGGGATCACTGTTATATGTGCTTCCAGGGTCTGCGGAGAAAAGCCTTTCTCGGCAGAGATGGAGTTGCACGCCTTCAAGAACAGCGGCAATAAGGATTGTTTAAAGGTTTCGTAATAACCGACTGGGAAGCTGTCCGGGCCCGGGCTCTTCCCAACCGGTGTAGCCGCTAAGGCTGTTTCTAGCTCTTCTATGGTAAAGGGACGGTCTAAAGCATCTAGGTCTGATGCAGGGAGTTTTGGGAAATCAACCTCCGCAAGATATCTCCGTATCAGCACCTTCAAGTCAGAGGTGGCTCGGGGAGTGTGGTCCTTTCTAAGATTATAGAGAGACTCATAATAATTCTGGAAGGAGCGAGCAATCTGAGGCAATGTATATGCAGCACGTCCCCCCGACTCCTTGATAGAGTGCACGTAAGACTGCAGTCTCTGGGCCCGTAACGCCCTAGCGAGCATAGCACTAGGTTTGTTGCCCCATAAATAAAATTTATGGCGACATTTAGTCATCCCTAATTTAGTTTTATCCCATAAAAAATGTATTAAGGGCTCGGCGGGCCTCAGTCAGTTCCAAAAAAACCCCTGCATCAAGGGAGGACTGGTGTGCGGCCTCCAGAGACGCTATCCGTTCAATGAGCTGCAGCCTCAGTGCCGCTCGCTCCTTCTTGAGCTGAGAGCCAAGCTGTCTACATCTACCTCGAATTACACATTTATGCGCCTCCCAAAGTGTAACTGCACTAACATCTGGGGTGTCATTTGTCGCAATATAATCCGAGATGGCGGAGGCGAGCTTAGCCCTCAAGCAGGGATCCCAAGTCAATGAATCATTAAACCTCCATGACCATGGCGTGGTGGGGGCTGATGTAAGCGCAACAGAGATATATACCGGGGCATGATCTGACCATGTAATGTGCCCAATCGTGCTTGAAGGAAATAAGTGTAGAAATCTATGCTCCACTAAGAAATAGTCTGAGCGTGAATACATAGTGTGAGGAGAAGAGAAGAAAGTATAGTCCCTCCCCATCGGGTGTTAAGTCTCCATAAGTCCATCAACTGGAACTCGCGAAGAAGTCGGCTCACCCGACGGTGATCTTGTGTCAGCCGTCTATTCAGGGAAGGAGAACAGTCTATCCCAGGATCTAAGGACCAGTTAAAGTCGCCCCGCATAATCAGTCGGCCTTCTTTAATGCGTTCTAACTGTCGCAGTATTTTGGTAAAAAACTGTCTTTGCCGTCAATTAGGAGCGTAGATATTAACAAGAGTATAAACCTGATTATATATTGTACACTTAACAACCTGGCACCGACCTTCTTCCAAAATTAGATGAGAGATATCTGTAATCGGGACCCGGCGTGTCAATAAGACCCCCAAAGACTTATTGACAGAGTTATTGTTACAAAAAACATGCGGGTAACGGTAATTTCCTAACCTAGGGGAGGCTTGACTTTTAAAATGGGTCTCTTGGAGAAAGGCAATATCTATACGCTCCGTCCATAACTCCCGCAACAAGTTGGACCTCTTTTCGGGGATATTAAGTCCCTTCACATTGAAGGAACATAGCCTAAGGTCAGAGGGCATTAAGAATGCTGGATTTGCTCCCTACAATGAGTAAAAAAGGAAACATGGACTTACCAAAGATGCGAGGAAGGCAATGGGTCCAGTCGCAGTAGATACATCGGTCTGCAACGGTGATAAGCGGAGAAACCAAGGAGAAAGAGGAAGAAAGAAAGAGCAAGAAAAAGAAGGACACAAGAAAAGAAACCAATACAGAGAACATAGGACTATATGACAATAGTAATACATCTTGTAAAATAATAAGTACACCACCGTTAAGTCGTAGGGAGGTCATACCCACGACTTAAGAGCCAAAACCAGGCAGGCGGCCCGACCCAACTGGGGCACAGTAGCGACAACACAACCTAGGAACACTAATATAACAATACTCAACTAAGGAGACTCAAGAGCAAATCAACTGACTTTGGTACTATACATAAAACAGTCTCCCGATTTTGCAGTGGACGCAAATATCTCTACATAAACTTGAAAAAAAAAGAAAGGCCTTGTAGAAGGCCGTAGAATGCAACAAATCCAAACAGCAAGAACGTCGGGAGAAGGGTAGGGGTGCAAACAAAAGAGACAACATTACAGAGTGATTAGACTTTAAGGCAGAATCTCTGGTGTGTAGGAGGAGCAATGGCCTAACAGTAAGGTCAAGAATTGGCTCAACTAGACGTCCAAGGACCGGGCAGAGCCAATCAAACCTAGCCTATATCCTGACCACTTTATATCAAAGAAAAATAAATTATTGTAAATCAGGTCCCAGCCTCGCCACGATTTGGAGGTGACCGAGTCGAACCCCGTTTCCTGTTGCTAACCGGAGTCCAGGATGGCCGAGCGGCTGGAGGCGTCGGAGGATCAAATCGGTGATAAGATTGAGTCCAATCCGTCAAGGTAGGCTTTGGTATCGACAGTGCGGAGCAGAAGTTATCCAAATCTCCGGCGTGTGCAAGGCAACCTGTCTTCCCTCAAAGGTGGCTTGTACACTAAAGGGAAAGCCCCATCGGAATCTAATGCCTTTCTCTTTAAGACCCTCTGTCAGGGGCTTGAGGGACCTGCGTTGCTGGAGTGTAGACCAGGACAAGTCCGGGAAGATCTGAATCCTGTTTTTATCGAATTCCAAGTGATCTAATTTGCGGGCTTTATTAAGTATCTCCTCCTTTATATGATAATAGTGTAGGCGACATATAACGTCTCTAGGAGCCTCAGAGGAAAGACCCTTCGGACGAAGCGCTCTATGAGCCCTATCAAACAGTATGGTATTGTCCGGTTTCACCTCTATGATCTCATTGAATATCTTAGTGAGGGCATCCACTATTCCCGGCCCTTGTACATCTTCCGGCAACCCCCTGACGCCTAAATTGTTTCTCCGGCCTTTGTTATCAAGGTCGTCCTGTCGACGCCATAGCGCCCTCAGTTCCTGAGCTTGAAGTGCAACGGTATCACAAAGTTTCCGCTGGAATGAGGATACCTCGTCGACATGGTCTTCCACATCCGAGACTCGGTGGGATATTTGGGAGAGATCTGCCTGAAGTGCGGAGATCTCAGATTTAACCGTGTCACGTATCTTTTGTTCGAAATCCAGAAAGTCTCTTTTGGTGGGCAGATCGTTCTTCGTAGGAAGTGACCACAAATAAGTAAAAACATCAGCCATAGAGGCCTCAGGTTCTTTGTCCAACGGTGAAGAGTTGGCACCCGCCATTGCTGCAGTGTCGACGGGGGAGCCAGAAACAGAGGATGATGAACGAGTGTCCTCACTCTCTATGTCCGGGTGGAGATAACAAAACAAATTAGACTGTGGAGACTTGTCACCAGATTTCTTTGATGCGATGATTGCCCCCCTTTCTTAGTTTTCCCCATCTGCCGACGCTATTCATAAGAACATACAGTGAAACAAAGAAAAGCCATGTAGGTGGATCAGAAGCATGCCACGACTGACTTGTAGAGTTCCCACAGCGGTAGGAGCGTCCCCGGCTACGCCATCAGCCACCAAGCCCCACAGTATGCGGGTGATTCAGGGGATCATGGCATAAAGCAGGAACAAGATTCAAGGCATTAGTGCTGCAGCAAGGAGGGCCGAGTAGGCTGTGTGACAAGCATGTGGTTATCAATCAGAGGGTGCACATAAACAGCAGGCAGAAAGAAACGAAGGATAGGTGCAGCCAGGGTACTACAGCAGTACTGGATGTGCTGGTAACGGAGAGGTGTGAGGCAACACAAATCAGGCTGCTGCATGAAATCACAGCCTCTGTACATACAAAATGTGCTGCTGGGTGCAGGGTAAAATGGGGACAGGCAGGGAGCCCCTAAGATGTGCCTAGGAAAAGCAGGTCCCTGTAAGGATCCCTCTCCGATGTGGGACTCCTGAGACTGAGGCAGCAGTCTTTAGTGTGTGTGGGGGGGGGGGGGTGTGAGGAACCAGGGCTCCAATTCCTCACAGCCCTGTTATTTACAGTGTGGGCGTGCAGCCCTCAACCAAAATGGCGCCACCAGTCCTCCAAACAGGGCCCGTACAACAGGGACACCGGGAGCCCCCAGAAAGAGCCGGATCGTTGGTGGTGAGGGTAAGTGATAATTTTACCGCAGCTGAGGTGGCGGCTCGTGACCAGGGAGGAGAGAGGAGAGAGGGGCCTAGCGTGCGGCCTCCTGGTTTCCGGCGCGCGGCGGACGCGTCCGTGCCGAGCAGCGGGTTCCCACTCCGTGCAGCGCCTGTGCCGGGGAGCCTTCACAGCAAGCCAGCCAGACACAGGACAGGCGTGAGTATAGTCGGGGGATGTCTTCCTAGCCCCGCTCCGCCTCAGATCGGCCTGCACAGCCGCACTTCCAGTCGGGGGGAGATCGCACCACAGTCCCCGGCTTTCTATGGAGGGGAGGGCCGCAACCTGCAGGAACCCTTAAAAGGGCTCCCCGGCTCCGCAACCCAGACCCTCCGGTCCAAAACAGTAGAGGAAGGTAGCAAAATATGGTAAGGGGATTAAGGACCCCCTAAAGCACTTTTAATTTAGTAAAAAAACAACAGGGCTGGCAGGAGCTCTCCGGGATCACCTCCTCACAGCTCACAGGTCAGGCCACACCCCCTTGTGTATTGTTTAATACAGTTAGACCCAGTAATACGGGCGGCACCAACATGTGTCAAGTCAGTAGCAGCAGCAGTGTTACTATTAGACAAAGCTGCTGACATTGTTCTAGGTCATCCTTTAACTGTACAAGTACCACACTCAGTAACTGAAATACTTAACCAAGCACAGACTAAACATTTATCTGCTGCTAGACTAACCAAATATGAAGTAGCATTGCTTACACCATCAAATGTCACTATCAAACAATGTACTTCTTTGAACCCAGCTACATTATTGCCACTGGTTTCAAAAGAGGGGAAAGGAGAAGGGTGAGGAGAATCTCCTGACACTAGTGACTAGTGGGATGATGTGAGTGATGATGAAATGACAGGCACAGAAAACCAATCAAGTTTTTCAGTTTCTACACACGATCAAGAACATGATTGTATAAAGTTAATGAACCTTGAAACCGCAAGTACACCAGACATACAGGAACATCCTCTACTAAATGCAAATTTACATTTATTTGTGGATGGCTCCAGGTACTATGTGGATGGGGAACCGCATACAGGTTTTGCAGTTACCACAGAAACAGACATCTTAATACAGGAACCCCTGCAACCAGGTAGTTCAGCTCAGGAGGTAGAACTTAGGGCACTGATTGCAGCCTGTATTTATGCTGAAGGTCAAACAGTTAACATTTATACAGACTCAAGGTACTGCTTTGGTATTGCCCATGACTATGCGGTTATCTGGAAGAGCAGATATTTTATAGGCTCTTCAGGAAAACCAATAAAACATGCAGACTGTATTAGGGCATTATTTGCTGCCTTTCAATTGCCAAAAAAATTAGCAGTCATAAAGGTCAAGGCACACACTAAAGAGGATACTGCAGAGGTCAGAGGGGATGCTTTAGCTGATCAGGCAGCAAAAGCTGCAGCAGTCCAGCCTCTGCCAGACACTCAGGTGATGTTAACTGTCACACCAGAGTCATTAAACTTACAGTTATTGTGCAAATTACAAGCACAGGCTTTAGGCAAGGAGAAAAAAGATTGGGAAAAATTAGGTGGGCAAATATACGGTGACAGATGGATGGTGGGAAACCATCTCTGTTTACCACGCTCACTTTACCCAGTCTTAGCACAAATATTACATGGAAAAACGCACCAATCAAGAGATGCAATGGTGAGGATTTTAAACCAGCATTGGGTGGCACCAGGTTTCACACAGGCAGCACAGGCTTATGTTGCAGGGTGTGTTACTTGTGCTTTACATAACCCAGGAAAGATAGTGAAGGTACCAGCAAAAAGTACCCCACAAACTTACTACCCCTTTCAGCGATTGCAAATAGACTTTATCCAGTTACCTAAATTTTCTGGGTATGAAAATGTACTTGTGTGCAAAGATCTATTTTCAAATTGGGTCGAGGCTTGGCCTTGCAGGGCAGCAAATGCTAAAACAGTTGCAAAGAAGTTAATGCGAGAAGTAATATGCAGGTATGGAGTACCTGAAGTTATTAAAAGCAACAGAGGCCCTCATTTTACAGGAGAGATACTAGGCAAAATTTTATCAGATTTAGGGGTCACTCAGGCCTTCCACACCGCTTATCACCCCCAAAGTAGTGGTCATGTGGAAAGGACAAATTATACCCTAAAATTAAAGCTACAGAAACAGGCAAAACGTGTTTAGAATGCTTTCCCATAGCTCTTTTCTTAGTTAGAAATACTCCCAGTGGAAAGCATGGGTTAACACCCTATAAAATCCTTTTTGGTACTGCAGCTAGAACAGGCTGTTATTTTCCTCAACAACTGCAACATGAGCATGGTGACTTAGCTCAGTATGTAATACATATACAACAGCAACTAACCAAAGTGCATGACAAAGTTTTTGGTTCTATTCCAGATTCTAACAGGTCACAAGAAGCACATGAACTGAAGCCAGGTAATTGGGTGGTCACTAAGAAACACGTGAGAAAGTCTCTAGAACCCAAATTTGAAGGTCCATTCCAAGTCCTGCTGATGACAGACACGTCTGTCAAATTGTGTGGAAAGGATTCATGGGTACATGCATCACATTGCAAGAAAGTGACAAAAAAAGTATTATCCAATCACGATACACAATCAGAATGTATAGATATCATCTCATAAGCCCCAGACCAAACATGGGTCTGTGGGCATGTATAATGTGTTATTCAGTCCTTATTGTTGTCATGGTTATCCTTATATGGTCACTAATACTCGACCCTTACTATTATGAGGGGTCACGTGATAGGGCCATGGTTGGTAACCATACCAAGAGTAATGAAACAAAGAAAAAGATAAATAAATCATTAATCCTCCCTATTCCATCAGAAATGTCTACCGTTATGACTTCACCAAACACTCCAGTATATGTACATAAACCTAGAAGACGCAGATCTCTAGGTAAAGCAAAGGACAACTGTAAGCAAATGACAGCAGGAGCAGAATGTATTTGTAGGTATTGTGGGCCTAAACCAGAGGCAACATGTGAGGAGTGGTGCAAGGGTGATCCCTCGCATACGGTACATACACATCCTCTTGATACCTACCATACATTACTGGGGAAAGGTGCAAACCTTTCAGACTGTTGGATTTGCAGCCACGTCCCAAGAGGACAAGGAAATGTAGGATTTGTCCCAGTGCCCATCTCATATGACATGGTCAAAAATCATGGTTGTCGACATCACACTGCACCCCCCTATGATATGAAAAAATCTCCAGCTTTAATAGTAAAAAGTTACCATTTTACTGAGGAACAACAAATAGTGTGTATAAATAAATCTGTAGGAGAAGAAACAGCCAAACGATGGGCAGGTTGGGAACTTGATAAAGGGACTGATCTTACTAAAATAAAAATTTTGGGGGCCACCAAAGGCTGTACACATATATTACATATAGATTGACCCAAAACACTTTTGGGCCATATTAACAAAAATGGTAGGGTTAAATACCTCTGCATCACTTGAATGATTATATGACTGGAAACCAGGAGAGGTATATCCTTGTGAACTCTTAGATGAAGCAATAATATATGCATTGTGGGATGAGCCATACACTTTGCCTAGTAAAATCTATTACATTTGTGGTAGACGGGCTTATAAATGGTTATCATACAATGCTTTTGAAATATGTTTTCTAGGTACACTCATTCCTGATGTAGTTACATTAGATCATGAGGATATGAAAGAACAGTTCACACTCAAAGTGACACCCCCAGGCTAAATACTGACCAAACGTGAAGTCAAGACAATAAATAAGAAATATAAGCATCTCTTTACCTTAAGTACAGGATACAAACTGGAATTCGGTTTTGGAAACATAATTACATTTGGTACTTGGGGAACTACTGCAAATCAGAAAATTATCCTGGCTTTGGGGGATATAATTGACAATATCAATGAAATATATGATAGTACCTTTAGGTATATTGAACATGAACTCTAAGCGATCCAAACGGAGCTTATTCAGCATCGCATGGTTCTCAATTACCTT
This sequence comes from Pseudophryne corroboree, assembly GCF_028390025.1. Lineage (NCBI taxonomy): Eukaryota > Metazoa > Chordata > Amphibia > Anura > Myobatrachidae > Pseudophryne > Pseudophryne corroboree. The sequence goes on along the minus strand of NC_086452.1, from coordinate 227,961,676 downwards.
ACCGCAGCTACTGCAGGGTATTGTGTCACATTGCACACTGTATATGGATTTAAGTGTTGTACTTATATAACTAATGATACTGACCCAGAGGATATTATTGATGAAAAGATGAATGAAGTAATACAGTTAAAAAATCAGTTCACTACTAACCATAATTACACCAGTGTAATTCCAGATTCATACTTTTCATGGCTCTCCTGGTTAAATCCAAATAATCGGTTCAAGGGCATAGGAGGATAAATAGCAGGAAGATTGTCTATTGTTGCCAAAATGCTTGCTTTGCTATTAGTAATATATATTGTTGTAAAGGTTATCATGTAGATAATACAAAAGATACTGACACAAAAATCTTTTTCTGTTCGAGGTGTTCCTGAAACTGGAAAATCACAACCAATTTATCTGGAACTTTTGGGAGACACCGCCATATACAATTCCACATTCTTCTACTGTGAGACCTGCCATACCAGATACCCAGAAGCTTTCAGCTGTCCCTATTACTATGATGATGTGATCTAAAGAAACATTGCTGTCACAATATGAAGTTATAAACACTTTCAAGGACTATAAACATTATCACAATCTCATCTTCGGAAAATGCTTCTTTGTGAACTTTAATTAGGGATAAAAGAATAGGAAACATTGGTTTTGCCTGAGCATAGGGGTGTTGAATGAACTAGCCCACGTCTTGAGTGCCCTTATGGTACACTAGACATGAAAGTAGGTGTCCCTATAGAATCAATGACCAGATAAAGGAAGGGTAGATTAGAGGTAAAAATTAGAAACAAAGAGGGGAAGTTGATAAAGATGGAAGCCATACTTGTTCATAGACTTCATATGTAGTTGACATCTGATAATCTGTTTCTAATTTTTTTTTAGCTTAGTGCTGATACAGGAAAAAGTACAAGACATTGTACTTTGTTTGAACCCATATTGTGAAGTTATGACCTTTATCTAAGATATATTTTATGGTAATTTCCTAGCAGAAATATAATGTCAGCAGATAGACATGTAAGCTTCAAAGGGTATTTGTCAGTTTGCGGTATAGCAGGTGTGAAAACATAACCAGACATATGTAGGTCTCAAGCTTAGCAAAAATCCCCAGTTATTCCACTTAAGAGCACATATAGGAATTTTAGATGTTACTAAGCATATTACATATAAGATAGGAGTTTATTAGTTGTAACACTGTAGGGGAACAGGGCACCATTTCCTGGGATAGATGACAGCAAGCAGCAGCTGAGAAATCGTACAAGTCCAGTTTGTGGTGCAACTGGCCACAACCAGTTTTATTAAACAGAATATAAAATAAAAATCAAAAGAAAATACCTTGCCTGTCTGGCACGAACTAAACAGAAGACATTCCTAACTGTCTCTAAACAAAACCACAGAGTTTTCCAGTCAATACTGTATGGCTCACTTGTATAAGGAAGCGTATTTCTCTCACAGAGATTCTTCAGTCTTCCCAGGCATTCTGCACACACTAATCAGGCTAGCAGCCATATAAGGCTCTTGCACAGCTGAAAGCCCTGATTAGCCCTCTGTGAGGCCAAATATCCGAACTGGGCCCAATGCCTGGAACTTGCCCTCTCTCTCTCTCAGGGCCCTTATCCAGTTTTTCCAGCAAACTGAAAAGGTTCTAACAAAACAAAACATTTTCCTAGAAGTTTTAATTTACTAAAACATGTAAGACAAGAACCTGGGACAAACATACCTGCCCTCAAACACTATTCCAGTGTTCTTGTCACATATCCCCCTCCCCTGTTTCGACCTAGGGACTGGAACACTTGTAGCCCCCAAACAGAAGATGCGGGACAATGCATCTGAGTTGGCCAATTGTGTACCCGGTCTATGTTCGACAGTAAACTTTAAATCTTGCAATGCTAGAAACCATCTAGTTACACTAGCATTCTGACCTCTATTTACATACATCCATTTTAAAGGGGCATGATCTGTCACTAGTCTGAACTGTCTACCCAAGAGGTAATATTTCAAGGTATCTAATGCCCACTTAATGGCCAAAGCCTCCTTTTCCACAATGGCATACCTTTTTTCATGCTCATTGAGTTTCCTACTCAAATAAATTATAGGGTGTTCGTCCCCATCTCTGGTTTGGGACAACACGGCCCCTATGCCTACCTCTGAGGCATCCGTCTGTACAACAAATTCTTTTGAAAAATCTGGTGTCATCAATACAGGTTGTGAACACAAAGCCACTTTTAACGCTTGGAACGCTTTTTCTGCATCAGGGTTCCATTTCAACATATTTGACTACTTCCCTTTGGTAAGGTCTGACAACAGCACTGCTGTGGTCACAAAATTAGGAATAAATCGTCTATAGTACACAGTTATTCCCAAAAATGCCCTTACCTGTTTTTTATTCACTGGACGAGGCCAGTTTTGAATAGCATCAATTTTATTCAGTTGGGGCCTGATCAGACCTCTACCTATGGTGAAGCCCAAGTATTTAACCTCCTCCATTGCAAGGCAGCACTTCTTTGGGTTAGCAGTTAACCCTGCTTCTCTGATTGAGTCCAGTACTGCTTGTACTTTAACCAAGTGGGACCCCCAGTCTGTACTGTGAATTACCACATCATCCAAATAGGCAGCTGCACATTTTCTATGGGGCCTCAAGAATTTTTTTTCCAATATATATTTTATTGAGGTTTGCAAAGTACAGGAAAAAGTAGCAAGAAATAGCATGGGGTCTAACCAATACACCAGTCTTAGTTGTATCACAAATTAACCAAACACAAAGATGGTGGAGCCCGAGGTAAAACCTCACATTTTCCATTTTCTAATATAACATACCAAAATTGTGGACAATAGGATAATAAAAGTCATGTAAGAGCTGTTTTGCAGTATAGACAGTCGCCAATCAGGTATAAAAATAAAACAAAAATACAAACAGTATAACATTCTAATGCGTCCTCCCTGTCGGGGAACACAAAAACTAAAAACTATAAACAAACAGAAAAAATAAAATAAAATAGTACCTGCCCAGGCTAAGGGACATCATCAGAGCTAGAGGAAATATGAGGTTGACGGAGAACCAGAAAGCAGGAGATGAGAAGAGGGGTGTATACGGCTACGGTGGGTAGCAGAGACCAGTGCGTGGATAAGAAAAAGGGGGAGAGATCGGAAGGCAAAGGGAGTTGGGCGGCTATGGGAGAGAAACCGGGGGGTTATCAGTCAGGAGTTGTAGGCCATACCATGTGGTGCAGCAGAAACTCTGCTGAATAGCCAATTTTGTTAGAGTGGGTAGCTTATGTATGAATCGACCCCAGCATTGAAATAGCGCAGGAGTCAGTATTACCTTATTGAGAGATGTTTCTAACCAATCCATTGTGAACAGGAAAAGGAACCTAGAGGTCACTAGAGGTAATGTGGGAGGGGTGTCGTGGATCCACTGTTGAAGTATAGCTTCCCTGCCTGCCGCTGAGAGAATCACTACCAGTTTCGCATCCTGGGAGGGGAGATCAGTTTGGTCACGAATATGTACAAAGGGAGCCCAAGAGGCAGTGCATTGAAAATGTAAACCCAATTTGGAGGTACCATAGGCCCTCAGCTCAGCCCAGAAAGCCTGAATATGAGGGCAGTGCCAAAAGCAATGCATCAAATCAGCTATCAGTGCCAGATAAACCCATCAAATGACTCCTCTTTGGAGAGATATAGGCTCTATGTAGTATCTTATAGGACATTTCCTGTTACAAGCTGGCCGGAATAATTTTTAGGGAGGCTGTGAAACTATCCATGACGTTGTTAGGAGACATTGCAGGAATTTGGGAGGACCATTTCTGAACCTGAGTTAAGTCAGAAGTGGGTACATGTTCTGTACGTATGCGGGCGTAAATGGTTGAGATGGAATACGTCCCAGAGTGCAGAAGCGTGTCTAGGGAGTTAGTAAAGTCTGACGGGTATAAGTGTGAGAGGCCTGATTGTATGTAGTGCAAGGCCTGAAAGAAGAAGAATATGTGGTGAGGGTTGATGTTGAATTTAGTCAGTACATCAGTGAAGGAGAGTAACTTCTTCCCTGAGTCCAGAAGGTCGGTGATCTGCACAATTCCAACCGCGTGCCAAGCGGTGAAGGGAAGAGAGGCTTTACCATTCTGAAACTGCAGATTACCGACCAAAGGTAAAAATAATGAGTAGGTGTATTGTAGCTGCAGAAATTTTCTAGACAGCCGCCATGCTATAATGGTAGAAGTTAAAAGTGGGTTGTCAATGTGCAGGGATAACATTTCAGATTTAGTCGCATGGAGAAGAAAGTTTAAGGATAGAGGGGCACAGAGTTGGGTGTCAATCATCAAGTCGGTAAAGATTGAAGTACCTCTAAGCTAGTCCATGGCGAAACGTAAAAGGCATGCTCTATTGTATGGTTCTATGTCCGGCAGATTCATACCCCCTTTCTGTACCGTCTGGGACAATTTGAAAAAGCTTATTCTAGGACGTTTATTGGCCCAGATAAATTTGGAGATAGATGAGTTAAGGGAAGATAAGTCAGATTTTGAGAGCATAATCGGAACCATCTTGAGGACATAGAGCAGTTTGGGAAAGCTAGCCATTTTAACTAGGTTGCAGCGTCCCATTAAATTGAGGGGTACTGTTTGCCATAGCGTTAGTTCAGTCTGAATTTTGACAAGAACAGGGCGTATATTGTCGATGTAGAGACGGGTGGGGTCAGAAGGAAGAAGAATCCCAAGATATGTAATATATGTGGGAGCCCAGCGAAATGGAAAAGGAGTGTCCCAGCCCATGGTGACTTGAGGAAATATGGCTAAAGCCTCTGATTTGTCATAATTGATGGAGAAGCCGGCAAAGGAGGAGAAACATTCAATAGCATCCTGAAATGCCGGAATGGAGTGAATCGGATTGGAGGTGAGAAGGAGGATATCATCTGCAAATGCCATCAGTTTAACCTCTTTATTAGAGATGAGCGGGTTCGGTTTCTCTGAATCCGAACCCGCCAGAACTTCATGTTTTTTTTCACGGGTCCGAGCGACTCGGATCTTCCCGCCTTGCTCGGTTAACCCGAGCGCGCCCGAACGTCATCATGACGCTGTCGGATTCTCGCGAGGCTCGGATTCTATCGCGAGACTCGGATTCTATATAAGGAGCCGCGCGTCGCCGCCATTTTCACACGTGCATTGAGATTGATAGGGAGAGGACGTGGCTGGCGTCCTCTCCGTTTAGAATAGATTAGAGAGACACTTGATTTACTAATTTTGGGGAGCATTAGGAGTACTCAGTACAGTGCAGAGTTTTGCTGATAGTGACCACCAGTTTTATTTATAATCCGTTCTCTGCCTGAAAAAAGCGATACACAGCACACAGTGACTCAGTCACATACCATATCTGTGTGCACTGCTCAGGCTCAGGCCAGTGTGCTGCATCATCTATTATCTATATATAATATTATATATATCTGTCTGACTGCTCAGCTCACACAGCTTATAATTGTGGGGGAGACTGGGGAGCACTACTGCAGTGCCAGTTATAGGTTATAGCAGGAGCCAGGAGTACATAATATATTATATAGTGAGTGACCACCAGACACACAGTGCAGTTTATTTAATATATCCGTTCTCTGCCTGAAAAAAGCGATACACACAGTGACTCAGTCAGTCACATACCATATCTGTGTGCACTGCTCAGGCTCAGGCCAGTGTGCTGCATCATCTATATAATATATATTATATATCTGTCTGACTGCTCAGCTCACACAGCTTATAATTGTGGGGGAGACTGGGGAGCACTACTGCAGTGCCAGTTATAGGTTATAGCAGGAGCCAGGAGTACATAATATTATATTAAAACAGTGCACACTTTTGCTGCAGGAGTGCCACTGCCAGTGTGACTAGTGACCAGTGACCTGACCACCAGTATATATAATATTAGTAGTATACTATCTCTTTATCAACCAGTCTATATTAGCAGCAGACACAGTACAGTGCGGTAGTTCACGGCTGTGGCTACCTCTGTGTCGGCACTCGGCAGCCCGTCCATAATTGTATATACCACCTAACCGTGGTTTTTTTTTCTTTCTTTATACATACATACTAGTTACGAGTATACTATCTCTTTATCAACCAGTCTATATATTAGCAGCAGACACAGTACAGTGCGGTAGTTCACGGCTGTGGCTACCTCTGTGTCGGCACTCGGCAGCCCGTCCATAATTGTATATACCACCTAACCGTGGTTTTTTTTTCTTTCTTTATACATACATACTAGTTACGAGTATACTATCTCTTTATCAACCAGTCTATATATTAGCAGCAGACACAGTACAGTGCGGTAGTTCACGGCTGTGGCTACCTCTGTGTCGGCACTCGGCAGCCCGTCCATAATTGTATATACCACCTAACCGTGTTTTTTTTTTCTTTCTTTATACATACATACTAGTTACGAGTATACTATCTCTTTATCAACCAGTCTATATATTAGCAGCAGACACAGTACAGTGCGGTAGTTCACGGCTGTGGCTACCTCTGTGTCGGCACTCGGCAGCCCGTCCATAATTGTATACTAGTATCCAATCCATCCATCTCCATTGTTTACCTGAGGTGCCTTTTAGTTGTGCCTATTAAAATATGGAGAACAAAAATGTTGAGGTTCCAAAATTAGGGAAAGATCAAGATCCACTTCCACCTCGTGCTGAAGCTGCTGCCACTAGTCATGGCCGAGACGATGAAATGCCAGCAACGTCGTCTGCCAAGGCCGATGCCCAATGGCATAGTACAGAGCATGTCAAAACCAAAACACCAAATATCAGTAAAAAAAGGACTCCAAAACCTAAAATAAAATTGTCGGAGGAGAAGCGTAAACTTGCCAATATGCCATTTACCACACGGAGTGGCAAGGAACGGCTGAGGCCCTGGCCTATGTTCATGGCTAGTGGTTCAGCTTCACATGAGGATGGAAGCACTCAGCCTCTCGCTAGAAAACTGAAAAGACTCAAGCTGGCAAAAGCACCGCAAAGAACTGTGCGTTCTTTGAAATCCCAAATCCACAAGGAGAGTCCAATTGTGTCGGTTGCGATGCCTGACCTTCCCAACACTGGACGTGAAGAGCATGCGCCTTCCACCATTTGCACGCCCCCTGCAAGTGCTGGAAGGAGCACCCGCAGTCCAGTTCCTGATAGTCAGATTGAAGATGTCAGTGTTGAAGTACACCAGGATGAGGGGGATATGGGTGTTGCTGGCGCTGGGGAGGAAATTGACCAGGAGGATTCTGATGGTGAGGTGGTTTGTTTAAGTCAGGCACCCGGGGAGACACCTGTTGTCCGTGGGAGGAATATGGCCGTTGTCATGCCAGGTGAAAATACCAAAAAAATCAGCTCTTCGGTGTGGAGGTATTTCACCAGAAATGCGGACAACAGGTGTCAAGCCGTGTGTTCCCTTTGTCAAGCTGTAATAAGTAGGGGTAAGGACGTTAACCACCTCGGAACATCCTCCCTTATACGTCACCTGCAGCGCATTCATAATAAGTCAGTGACAAGTTCAAAAACTTTGGGTGACAGCGGAAGCAGTCCACTGACCAGTAAATCCCTTCCTCTTGTAACCAAGCTCACGCAAACCACCCCACCAACTCCCTCAGTGTCAATTTCCTCCTTCCCCAGGAATGCCAATAGTCCTGCAGGCCATGTCACTGGCAATTCTGACGAGTCCTCTCCTGCCTGGGATTCCTCCGATGCATCCTTGCGTGTAACGCCTACTGCTGCTGGCGCTGCTGTTGTTGCCGCTGGGAGTCGATGGTCATCCCAGAGGGGAAGTCGTAAGCCCACTTGTACTACTTCCAGTAAGCAATTGACTGTTCAACAGTCCTTTGCGAGGAAGATGAAATATCACAGCAGTCATCCTACTGCAAAGCGGATAACTGAGTCCTTGACAACTATGTTGGTGTTAGACGTGCGTCCGGTATCCGCCGTTAGTTCACAGGGAACTAGACAATTTATTGAGGCAGTGTGCCCCCGTTACCAAATACCATCTAGGTTCCACTTCTCTAGGCAGGCGATACCGAGAATGTACACGGACGTCAGAAAAAGACTCACCAGTGTCCTAAAAAATGCAGTTGTACCCAATGTCCACTTAACCACGGACATGTGGACAAGTGGAGCAGGGCAGGGTCAGGACTATATGACTGTGACAGCCCACTGGGTAGATGTATGGACTCCCGCCGCAAGAACAGCAGCGGCGGCACCAGTAGCAGCATCTCGCAAACGCCAACTCTTTCCTAGGCAGGCTACGCTTTGTATCACCGCTTTCCAGAATACGCACACAGCTGAAAACCTCTTACGGCAACTGAGGAAGATCATCGTGGAATGGCTTACCCCAATTGGACTCTCCTGTGGATTTGTGGCATCGGACAACGCCAGCAATATTGTGTGTGCATTAAATATGGGCAAATTCCAGCACGTCCCATGTTTTGCACATACCTTGAATTTGGTGGTGCAGAATTTTTTAAAAAACGACAGGGGCGTGCAAGAGATGCTGTCGGTGGCCAGAAGAATTGCGGGACACTTTCGGCGTACAGGCACCACGTACAGAAGACTGGAGCACCACCAAAAACTACTGAACCTGCCCTGCCATCATCTGAAGCAAGAAGTGGTAACGAGGTGGAATTCAACCCTCTATATGCTTCAGAGGTTGGAGGAGCAGCAAAAGGCCATTCAAGCCTATACAATTGAGCACGATATAGTAGGTGGAATGCACCTGTCTCAAGTGCAGTGGAGAATGATTTCAACGTTGTGCAAGGTTCTGATGCCCTTTGAACTTGCCACACGTGAAGTCAGTTCAGACACTGCCAGTCCCTGGACGGGACTGAGACCGGGAGATCCCCTTGCTGCAGCTGGGTGGGACCACCAAAGGTCCAAATGCGCTTTAGAACTGACGCACATCAGTTCACCAGGAACCGGTAATCAGCCACTGCTTCTGTTTGTTCACATGAGGGTGGATTATATGTCGAATGTCTATTCATGACACATGCCGTGTCATTTATTAGTAACTTCCACATTGGAATTTTTAATTGTTTTAGTGTGATGTGTAAAAATTAAAAAACCTTTGCTTTTAACGGAATTACACTATCAATTGCTTCTCTTTCTCCCCTTCCGGTACACTATTGATACGGATTAGAACAGTTACCAGGAAGTAAGAGGTGGATGACCCCGCTCTAAACGGGGCAGGCGCTGGTGAAGTAGTGTCTTTTTTTCTTTTCTCACCAATTCTGTTTTGGGGTTGGAAAAGCCCCTTTTAAGATACTGCACTGACTAGCTGCCTATGCGCACCGTTGGGTACTATTTCAATATCTTTGTTTGTACATTCCCCTCATCAGGCTTTTGCAGAAGAAGCTGGAGGCATTGAAGAAGGAGCTAAAAGGGAGCGATTCCGCTAGGCATGTGGGACTTGTGGATGCAGCCCTTAATTCGCTTAACAAGGATTCACGGGTGGTCAATCTGTTGAAATCAGAGCACTACATTTTGGCCACCGTGCTCGATCCTAGATTTAAAGCCTACCTTGGATCTCTCTTTCCGGCAGACACAGGTCTGCTGGGGTTGAAAGACCTGCTGGTGACAAAATTGTCAAGTCAAGCGGAACGCGACCTGTCAACATCTCCTCCTTCACATTCTCCCGCAACTGGGGGTGCGAGGAAAAGGCTCAGAATTCCGAGCCCACCCGCTGGCGGTGATGCAGGGCAGTCTGGAGCGACTGCTGATGCTGACATCTGGTCCGGACTGAAGGACCTGACAACGATTACGGACATGTCGTCTACTGTCACTGCATATGATTCTCTCAACATTGATAGAATGGTGGAGGATTATATGAGTGACCGCATCCAAGTAGGCACGTCACACAGTCCGTACTTATACTGGCAGGAAAAAGAGGCAATTTGGAGGCCCTTGCACAAACTGGCTTTATTCTACCTAAGTTGCCCTCCCACAAGTGTGTACTCCGAAAGAGTGTTTAGTGCCGCCGCTCACCTTGTCAGCAATCGGCGTACGAGGTTACATCCAGAAAATGTGGAGAAGATGATGTTCATTAAAATGAATTATAATCAATTCCTCCGCGGAGACATTGACCAGCAGCAATTGCCTCCACAAAGTACACAGGGAGCTGAGATGGTGGATTCCAGTGGGGACGAATTGATAATCTGTGAGGAGGGGGATGTACACGGTGATATATCGGAGGGTGAAGATGAGGTGGACATCTTGCCTCTGTAGAGCCAGTTTGTGCAAGGAGAGATTAATTGCTTCTTTTTTGGGGGGGGTCCAAACCAACCCGTCATATCAGTCACAGTCGTGTGGCAGACCCTGTCACTGAAATGATGGGTTGGTTAAAGTGTGCATGTCCTGTTTTGTTTATACAACATAAGGGTGGGTGGGAGGGCCCAAGGACAATTCCATCTTGCACCTCTTTTTTCTTTTCTTTTTCTTTGCATCATGTGCTGATTGGGGAGGGTTTTTTGGAAGGGACATCCTGCGTGACACTGCAGTGCCACTCCGAGAATGGGCCCGGTGTTTGTGTCGGCCACTAGGGTCGCTAATCTTACTCACACAGTCAGCTACCTCATTGCGCCTCTTTTTTTCTTTGCGTCATGTGCTGTTTGGGGAGGGTTTTTTGGAAGGGACATCCTGCGTGACACTGCAGTGCCACTCCTAGATGGGCCCGGTGTTTGTGTCGGCCACTAGGGTCGCTAATCTTACTCACACAGCTACCTCATTGCGCCTCTTTTTTTCTTTGCGTCATGTGCTGTTTGGGGAGGGTTTTTTGGAAGGGACATCCTGCGTGACACTGCAGTGCCACTCCTAGATGGGCCCGGTGTTTGTGTCGGCCACTAGGGTCGCTAATCTTACTCACACAGCTACCTCATTGCGCCTCTTTTTTTCTTTGCGTCATGTGCTGTTTGGGGAGGGTTTTTTGGAAGGGACATCCTGCGTGACACTGCAGTGCCACTCCTAGATGGGCCCGGTGTTTGTGTCGGCCACTAGGGTCGCTTATCTTACTCACACAGCGACCTCGGTGCAAATTTTAGGACTAAAAATAATATTGTGAGGTGTGAGGTATTCAGAATAGACTGAAAATGAGTGTAAATTATGGTTTTTGAGGTTAATAATACTTTGGGATCAAAATGACCCCCAAATTCTATGATTTAAGCTGTTTTTTAGTGTTTTTTGAAAAAAACACCCGAATCCAAAACACACCCGAATCAGACAAAAAAAATTCGGTGAGGTTTTGCCAAAACGCGTTCGAACCCAAAACACGGCCGCGGAACCGAACACAAAACCAAAACACAAAACCCGAAAAATTTCAGGCGCTCATCTCTACTCTTTATTGCCTATCTTAATACCCCTGAAGGTAGATAAGTTCAGGATGTATCGTAAAAAGGGTTCTAAAGCCAGGTTGAAAAGAAGGGGGGAGAGAGGGCATCCCTGTCTAGTTCCCCTTTCAAGGACGAAGGGAGGCTAAGGGACATTATTGACTACCACCTGCGCAGTAGGGCGATTATAAAGGGAATCGAAAAGGCCACGGAAATTCTCACCAAATCGTTGATGGAGCAAGACTCTAGTCAAGTGGGGTCAAGCAATCTTGTCAAAAGCCTTTTCCGCATCAAGGTTTATCAGTATGTTATCAGTGAGATTGTGAGTGCGCGAGTGGGTGATGGCTGCCAGGGCAGCTCTAATACCCTGAACAGATTGTCTATTTTTAATGAAACCCATCTGCGCAGGTGACACAACACGAGAAAGGCAAGGCTGTAGCTTGTTGGCCATAAGCTTTGTGAGAATTGTAAAATCCTGGTTGATCAAGGAGATCGGTCTATATGAGTCGGGTAAGGAAGGATCCTTACCAGGTCTTGCTAGAACTATAATAGTTGCTTCGTTGAATCTAATTGTAGTGTGCTTAGAGGTAAGAATGTGGTTGTAAAGGGATGTTAGGGTGGGAGCCAGCTCATCACGAAGCATTTTATAAAACTCTGCGCCAAAACCATCTGGGCCAGGGCTTTTGTTGTTTGGTAAGGTTTTAATAACATCAATCACTTCCTCAAACGTGATCGGGGATTCTAGGGAATCTCTCTCCTGGGTCAATACCGGGAGGGAGGCTATCTCCAGAAAGGAGTGGTTCGCTTCTGGATCATCAGGACCCTTGGCATATAGAGATTGGTAGAAATTTCTGAATTCGGTACAAATAGTTTTGGGATCAGTAGTCAACGTGCCAGAGCTATGGACTGCGTTCACCCATGTGCGGGATTTAGGGCCCTTGATTAGATTGGCCAGCAATTTGCCCGATTTATTGCCCCATCTATGAAATCTATTCCGTTGATAGTCGTAGGGTAATTGGGCTCGCTACATGAACGTATCGTAGATGATTTTGGCAGAGAGATAGGCCTCTTTGTGTGCAGGGGTATTGTGCTGGGTATACCTCCGATACGTTGAGGTAAGGGTGGCACTTAGGGTCTGTAATTGGGAAGTAAACTTCTTCCGTTTGGAATGAGTATAGGACATTACGTGTCCTCGGAGGACAGCCTTGGCTGCACCCCAGAATATTGTCGAGTCCGAGCACTGATCTCTATTATCTAGGTTGTAGTTGCAGGATTGCTTTAAATGTAAGAGGAAATCAGTGGAGTGGCGTAGATAAGCAGGGAAGCGCCACCTAGGAGTACTACAAGGAGGCAGAGTTAATTGGATGTGGAGAGAGATCGGGCATGGTCAGAAATAATGATATTCTCAATGGAGGTGTGGGTAACCTTGGAGAGAAGGCCAGTGGTGGTAAAAATTTAATAAATTCTAGAGTGGGAGGAATGAGGATGGGAATAGAAAGCGAAGTCTTTCAGAGTGGGATGGAGGATGCGCCAGGGATGTAATAGGTCCAATTGTGTGCAGAAGGAGGAAAGTAGTAGAGTATGGGGTGTGTTAGAGGAGGTACTTACCCCTGATCTATCCATGGATGGGTCAGCTACCAAATTGAAGTCCCCACCGATAATCAGGTTAGTACTACCCCAACTGAGGAGGGTCGTTAGGAGATCTGCAAAAAAGGAGTCAGGTGAAATATTGGGTGCATAGAGATTAAGAAGGGTATAAACAGTGTTATTGACAGTGATGTCTAATAGTAAGAATCTACCCCTAGGATCACAAAATTTTCTCAGTATAGAATATTGTAGATTGGTATGTATTAATATCGCTACCGCCCTAGATTTGGAGTGATACGGAGATGAGATACAGTCTCCGATCCATGGAGCATGTAGGGTATGTCTAGGGTCGTCCAACCAGTGCGTTTCCTGTAGGAAGATGATATGGGGGGACATGTGTTTCAAGTGGGATACCACCTTCTTTCATTTGACCGGGTGATTCAGGCCCTCCACATTCCAAGAGACGATTTGGAGTGATGCGGCATCTGGGATTCAGTCTACCAAACTAATTAAGGGCGACCAAACTAATTAAGGGCATGGAGACGATGGAATACAAGGAAAGGCTTGAAAGACTAGGCATGTTTACATTGGAAAAGCGGAGACTAAGAGGGGATATGATCAACATCTACAAATATACAAGGGGACAATACACAGAGCTTGCGCGGGACCTGTTTTTGGTTAGATCAACACAGAGGACTCGTGGACACTCGCTCAGGTTAGAGGAGAGGAGATTCCGCACAATACGTCGTAAAGGCTTTTTCACGGTAAGGACAATACGTGTTTGGAATTCCCTGCCTGAGGGAGTTGTAATGGCGGAATCTGTCAACACCTTTAAGAATGGGTTAGATAAATTCCTAATGGATAAGGATATCCAGGGGTATGGTGCATAGTCATGCATTATAGTTACTATAAATAGGGATAAAATGCAACGGCTGACAGCAGCATCAGTCAGAAATTTTAGTCAAATCATCATGCATAGGAGACCACAAATAGGTTGAACTTGATGGACAATTGTCTTTTTTCAACCTCAGATACTATGTTACTATGTTACATGAGATAGTGGGTGGGCGTCAGAGGACATATCAACCCACCCCTACTAGACAAAACATTAGCAGGAAAATGTGAAAGGTAAGGTAGGGTCCCACCCCAGCGGGGGGGGGGGGGAGGGTTTCCCCAATGGAGGGTAGGGGCCCCGGCCTAGGCAGATAAATCTAACAAAATGTATAAACATAAACAGAGACAACAAAGAATAACAAGAAAAAGATAACATAACAAATCTTGAGTGTGTAATGGTTACACTCAAGGCAGTTCGTAAGTGAGACCCGAGGGCAGGCTCGGGTGGCAGAAGGTCACCAGCAGACAGGATCAGGCATCATTCACATGTTGGTAAGAGAAAAATGCCGCCTGGCCTCCCCAGGATCATCAAAGACCCGCGGCTTGCCATCCTCGAAGACCCTGAGGCGAGCCGGGTAGAGTAGGGAGAATCTGATCTTTGCCTCAAATAGGTGCTTGCAGATAGGAGCGAACTCTTTGCATCTCACAGCCACCAGCGCAGAAAAGTCCTGAAAGATGAGGAGGCGATCACCATTGATTGAGAGGCTACCAGCCTTGCGGTAGTGGTCAAGAAGTCTCGATTTGTCCGCATAATTCAGGATCCTCATTATGACCGGGCGAGGGCGCCCAGAAGAATTCCTGCGCTCAGGCCCCAATCTATGGGCTCTTTCGATGGCGAGGGGGAGTCCTTTTAGATCCATAGAAAGTTGCTCTGGAATGCCCGATGAAAGGAGGTCCAGGAGCTCATGACCTTTTATCGACTCTGGGATGCCTATGACCCTTAAGTTATTACGTATATTGCAATTTTTGAGGTCATCTAGCTTTTCTGAGAGGTCAGAGACCTCTAATTGTTTGGCCTGTAGAGAGCGTTGCACCTCCTCCAAGTTGTCTTCTAAGGTTGATATCCTCTGCTTCGCTTCGTCCAGGCGAGTGGAGTGTTGGCTGAGCAGGGTCGAGGAGGATTCTATGGCTTCCTTAATGCCTGCCAACTTTTCGTCGAGGAGTGGCCCTAAGACCGCTAGCAGGTCCTTGTGTTTCATCTTAGGCTGTTTCACAAGTGGTCATGATTTGCGAGAGCGCTGAGATAGTGAGCGTGTGGTCAAGTGGTCGGAATCAGATGAATCACCACAGGGAGTATCCTCTCGGAAATGCTGAGTAGTGCCTGTGGACATTACGGGCAGAGGTATCAGGAACTTTTCCATGCAGGGGTAGTTTATGAGGGCAAGATTTGCGGCACAGAGAGCTCGAATAGTAAAGGATATAACGGGTCTCACTTACAAGGCATACGTATTCAAAGTAACCACATTTTGGTCACGTCCCTCAGAAGGTGAGAGAGGTGTGAGGTTCCCCAAGCCGGGAGTATAGATGGTGTGAGGTATAGCATGTTCTCACCCGAGTTTTCGAGGTATGCAGGCGTACGGGGGGAGAAATGAAGAGGGTGACCTCTGAATAATACAATAGAGGGGCAAAGAGTGTCCACATCCAGCAGGAATCGAGGGTCATCTCCAGGCCCAGCGGGTATTGAATAGATGAAAGAGGCTGGCTAATAAAATCAGATATGACCAAAGGGTCAGCAGGATAGTGTCAATAGTAGCCCCTAATGGTGTAGGTAGGGCAGGACAAGTGGGGTGAAAGCTAAGATTTCTCCACACAGATAGCGGCAGCGTGGTGCGGCCGGATGCCGGGGTGAACACAGACCCCACTACCAGGGTCCGTCCCACGGCCCAGCGGAGCAGAGGCAGAGAGGAGATCCCAGTTGCAGGGACGTTCCAGGCCCCCTTTATGGCGGTCACCCGGTACTCTACTGCCAGGATGCAGATGAGGGAAGGAATGCTGCGGATGGCTGTAGGAGGACTCCCAGGAGAGCCGTTAGGAGTGGAGAGCCAAGTGCTGCAAGATGGAGGCTGCCGTTTATATGGAGGGCCGGCTGGTTCGCAGAGGTTGAGAGCCGCGGGCGGGAGAGCCCTCCCCCGGCAGCGGAAGCAAGGCACCTACTGCTGGGCCGGCGGCCGTGGGACTGCTCCCCGTGTTAAAGAGGCATCAGGCACTCGCTCGTCACAACAGTCTGTCCCGCGGTGCAGTGGGCAGGCATCAGCGCCACAGCTCCAGCGATGAGGGCCACGGCAGCTCCCGGATCCGGGGTCAGGCGGCTACAGGGTGCTCTGTGCAGCTCCATGTGTCTGTCCCGGCAAGGCCACCCAGAAGCGCTGCGAGGATGTTAGGTAGGCGGAAGGATGCGGGCACAGCGTGTCCGGGGGCCGGCGGGTCAGATTCAAAATCGAGGTCCCGGCTTCGGCGTGGGGACCAGGCCGCAATCCGCGGGAGCATCCACGGTGTTCCCCGATTCCGCGGCTCAGGTCAGCAATGAGCAGGGGGGTTATGAAGGGGCTTGAGGGAGCAGGACAGTGGAAAAGAGCGGGTCTGGGCAGCAAGGAGGGCAGGGAAGATGTTGTTCAAGCAGTAGCCCTGAGAAGCTGTGACTGCTCTCCTCCATTGCCAGGCCATGCCCCTGGGCCTCAAGATTTTATCCATCACCCGTTGAAAGGTTGCTGGAGCCCATGCAACCCAAAGGGTAACATATTATATTGGTATAGCCCCTCCGGAACCGAAAAGGCTGTTTTTTCTTTTGCGCTATCAGTTAAAGGTATTTGCCAGTAACCTTTGGTCAGGTCCAACGTGGTGAGAAAACTGGCTGTTCCCACCCTTTCTATAAGCTCATCCACATGGGGCATGGGGTATGCATCAAATTTGGACACCTCATTTAACTTACGAAAGTCATTACAGAAGCATATGCTATTGTCTGGCTTCGGGATGAGAACTATGGGATTGGACCTCTCACTGTTAGATTCCTCTATGACTCCAAGTACTAACATGTTTTTAAATTCCAAGGAAACAGCTTCTTGCTGAGCTTCAGGAATCCTATATGGCTTTAAATGGACCCTGACCCCTGGTTCTGTGACAATGTCATGTTTTATTATGGCCGTTCGGCCAGGCAGCTCTGAAAGTATCTCCCTATTTTGGATGAGAAATTCTTTAACCTGATTGTTCTGATCAGCTGATAATGTCTCTGACACCTTTACTGCGGGAAGCAACCGAGGTGAAGACACCGAAGGGCAAGGCTCCGCTGACAGAGACAACCTATCTTTCCAGGGTTTAAGTTAACATGGTAGATTTGTTCAGGTTTTCTCTTTCCTGGTTGGTATACTTTGTAATTAACCTCATTCACTTTTTCCCTAATCTCAAATGGACCCTGCCACTTAGCTAGGAACTTGCTTTCCACAGTGGGTACCAAAACAAGAACTTTATCTCCAGGAGCAAATTCCCGTCTCTTGGCACTCCGGTTATAAACCCTCTGTTGAGCACTTTGGGCCTGTTCCATGTGCTCTCTGACAATAGGTACCACGGCAGCAATCCTATCCTGCATTTGTGTTACATGTTCAATAACGCTTCTATAAGGAGTGGGCTGTCCTTCCCACGTCTCTTTGGCAATGTGCAACAGCCCTCTGGGGTGTCTACCATACAACAAATCAAATGGAGAAAACCCTGTAGAGGACTGAGAAACTTCTCTGATGGCCATTAACAAGTAGGGCAACAAACAATCCCAGTTTTTCCCATCTCTATCAACAACCTTTTTTAACATACTTTTTAATGTTTTATTAAACCTTTCCACCAACCCATCAGTTTGGGGATGGTAGATGGACGTCCTGAGGTGAGTGACCTTAAATAATTTGCACAATTCTTTCATGATCCTTGACATAAATGGTGTACCTTGGTCAGTCAAAATTTCTTTTGGTATTCCCACTCTACTAAAAACCTGCACCAGCTCCCTAGCTATCGCCTTGGTTGTGATAGTGCGTAAAGGGACAGCCTCAGGATACCGAGTGGCATAGTCCATTATTACCAGGATATACTGATGGCCCGGAGCGGACTTTAACAAGGGCCCCATGAGATCCATGGCTATTCTGTCAAATGGGACCTCTATAATAGGCATGGGAACTAGTGGGCTCCTGAAATGGGGTTTAGGGGCATGATACTGACATTCAGGACAGGAAGAACAATATTCAGACACTTCTTTATAAACCCCTGCCCAAAAAAACCTTTGTAAAACTCTTTCAGTGTTTTTTTCTGCCCCTAAATGTCCTGCTGTAACGTGACTATGAGCTGTTCTACCACATCCTCCCCCCTTTTGACAATGTGGTACAAGAGCTCATTACAGATGGCCATGTGGGGATACGTAACCCTGTCACCTGGTACCACAGGTTCCCCATTAACCATCTTAACATTCTCTCTAGCCTTTATTAAGGTAGGATCCTTTAACTGTTCAGACACAAACAGATCCTTCTTTACCTCCAGAAAAGGCACACTTTCAGTTCTAACTACTATGTCTCTATTCCCAGCAAGAGGGTCCTCACTGGACTCCCAATCTGTCACTTCCCCAGCCAAACTAGCAAAAGGTAAAGGGTCAGAAAGTTACAAGGACACACGTACATCCATAAAATCACTGGTATTATCAACTGGCTCTTTATTTCTCACATCTGTTGCTAAATGTGATTCCCATAGTTTCCAAAAATGAGGAAAATCCCTCCCTATTATGGCCTCATGCACCAAGGTGGGGACCAGTCCTACTTTAACAATTGCTGACCCACAACAAGTTTCTATATTCACTTCAGCAGTGACATAATGTTGGGTCTCCCCATGTATGCAAGTTACCCCAATAGGTATTTGCTGGACCTTTAAGGGATTCACTAACCCAGCTTTCACGAGGGTAACTAAACTTCCTGAATCTAGCAAGGCCTCTACCCGGTAACCTTCTAAGAACACGTCACACATTTGTTTTTCCAGCTCAGGTGAAGGTACCACAGTACAGGCTAACCTAGCAAAGAAAGACATTCTGCGACATTCAAAGGCAGCATCACATTGCATGAGTTCTTGCGTAACTGGGCAATTGGCAATAACATGACCTGGCATACCACACCTAAAACATTTAACCACATGACTATCAACCCGTTTGGGCAGCATAGACCTTTCTAGCCCCATTGGCCTGTCTCCAGGGCCAGTGTTTACAGTCTCTCCAGCCTTGCATTCTCTTAACCGCCCAGCAACGTTTTCCCACAGAACAGTCTTACCAGTCTTTACTGAAGGGTGCTGTCGAGGATCTATGGGTTGCTGGGTGGTCAGCAGTAGTTCCTCTGCTGCCAAATACCTCTCTACCATGTCCACTAACTGGTCAGCAGTATCCGGATTTCCATGGCTCACCCACTTGCGCAGGACCACGGCAAAGATCTCAAATAGCGGTCCATGACGACTCTTTTAACCATCTGGGGACCAGTTAATGTCTCTGGCTGTAACCATTTTTTTGTTAGCTGAATAAGGTCTTGCATCTGGGAGCGAGGAGGCTTCTCCATGGCGTACACCTAACGATGCACCCGTTGTGCTCGTACTGACAGCATGACTCCCAGGTGGGTCAGGATCTCAGGTTTTAGTTTTTCATAGTCCCGAGCCTCGGCAGGGCTTAAATCAAAGTACGCTTTTTGGGGCTCACCTGAAAGAAAAGGTGCTAGCAGACTGGCCCACTGTGCTTTCGGCCAGTTCTCATGCTCAGCAGTCCTTTCAAACGTGGTCAGATAGGCCTCCACATCATCAGCCTCTGTCATTTTCTGCAGGTAGTGACTGGCCCGTATAGAACTAGAGCTGGTCGGAGCACTGGCGGTAACATCTCCAATCCAGGCTGCAAGGTTCTGCACCACTTCTGCTAAGGCCTCTCTATCCTGATGCTGTTGCCTGTAAAGTTCGTCAATAGCCACCTGCTGCTGTCTGTTGGCCTCCTGCTGAGCCGCTGTAGCTTGCAGCAAGGCTTTAAGCAGTTCCTCCATGTTGACATATTTTTCAGGCAGCTGTGCAGCTGCTTTCACCCAGGACATATATCAAACCCTCAGGGGTGAGTCTCAGCAACTTCACACTGGGCTGTATTTGCATAAACCATCATTTTCTGCAGGCCTCATAAAGTTGCTGCTTTCACTTATGCGCAGAATGGAATGCTCGCATTCTCCACCAAGTTGTAACACTGTAGGGGAACAGGGCACCGTTTCCTGGGGTAGATGGCAGCAAGCTGCAGCTGAGAAATCATACCAGTCCAGTTTCTGGTGCAACTGGCCGCAACCAGTTATATTAAACAGAAAATAAAACAAACATCAAAAGAAAATACCTTTCCTGTCCAGCACTAACTAAACAGAAGATGTTCCTAACTGTCTCTAAACAAAAACACAGAGTTTTCCAGTCAATACTGTATGGCTCACTTGTATAAAGAAGTGTGTTTCTCTCTCAGAGATTCTGCAGTCTTCCCAGGCATTCTGCCCACACTAATCGGGCTAGCAGCCCTATAAGGCTCTTGCACAGCTGAAAGCCCTGATTAGCCCTCTGTGAGGCCAAAGATCCGAACTGGGCCCAATGTCTGGAACTTGCCCTCTCTCTCTCTCTCTCTCTCTCTCTCAGGGCCCTTATCTAGCTTTTCACACAAACTGGAAAGGTTCTAACAAAACAAAACATTTTCCTAGAAGTTTTCATTTTCTAAAACATGTAAGACAAGAACCTGGGACAAACATACCTGCCCTCAAACACTATTCCAGTGTTCTTGTCACAATATATATATATATATATATATATATATATATAGTCTTTTTAAACCATCCGACACTCATATAACTCACAGTGCAGCTGCTCTCGTGCCCTCCCTGGAAGCAGATGTCCATACAGAAAGGCAAATATGGGAGGCACTCAGGAGACTTAGTTGCAGGTACTTTATTGGAGACAAATCATCCAACAATTGTTTTGGGCAGGTACTTTATTGTTTCCACACATAGAACACAAAACAAATATATACATATGCACAGAGAGCCCCTTCCCCCACAGTCAATTACCGTAACTTGCCTCACCTGTGAGCTAGCCTCCAGCCGCATCTACCACACAGACCGCGGTTATCCATTACTGGAGACCGCTCGGTGCAGCGGGTGACGTCATCTGGAGGCGCCAGCAGAGAGATGACGGCGCAGCTCATTTGACTGTTACCTAAGAAACCAGACCAAACAAAACACATTAAACATAATAATACAATAATAACACTACACATACAATCATGTACATAAAACATAACATGACAAGACATATAACAATTTAAAAAAAAAAACATGGGAATTTATATAAGAAAATGTATATATCAATCCCATAATACAACGACTGCTATATAGCCCAGCTGCCCCCTGTGTTATAACTATTTTTACAGGTTTAAGATTCTCAGCAAGCATCAGAAATAACTATTTGGGAATGTGGGAAATTAGACAAAGTAACATAATAGAAATGTTATAAGAAACAGTGTAAACTGCTCTGTTCATTCAATCCCCTTGGTGCCAGCGTATCTAGCTTAAATATCCAACGACATTCCAATTGTAGTAGTCTCTTCCCATGGTTGCCACCGCGGATCGAAGCCGGAACATGATCAATCAGTTTGCTTCTGAAACTGGCAATACTATGTGACCTTTGTGCACAATGTCGTGCCATAGGCTGGTCACTGGTGCCAGTTTCTAAAGCCGCTCTTATTGCTGTTCTATGATTAGCCATTCTTTCTTTAAACTGGCATTTTGTCTTGCCCACGTAGTGGAGTCCACATGGGCAAGACAGAACATAGATCACGAAACGTGAAGTACAAGTTAGTGGAAAATTGATGGTAAATTTCTTGCCAGACCTAGAATAGCTAATAGTATCACCAACTAACATAGATCTACATGTGACACACCCGATACAGCGAAAACAGCCCGGTTTTCTAGACAAAAAGTGTTGTGCTGGTTTGGATTTAGTCAAATCCGTGACATCTAATTTGACAAGCATGTCACTTAAGTTTTTACCTCTAGAGTATGCTGGCATAATTCTTGTGTTAAATAAACCAGGGAGATCTTTATCAGAGTTAATAACAGGCCATATTTTCTTAATTTCCTTGTTAGTAGCAATGCTACTAGTGGTATACTTATTTACCCAGGGAATTGTTACCTGTGGATCTACCACATTGGTTTTAGTTCTTAATAGCGTATCCCTAGGGATTCTGCTTACTTTAGATTTTGTAGCGGCAAACAATTTCCTATCATACCCCCTATCACTAAATTTGGATACCATACTATCCAGGGCCTGATCTACCTGTTGGGGATCACTGGGGATACGTCTGGCCCTGAGCATCTGAGAATAAGGGAGACCATGTCTGAAGGGTAGAGGGTGGAAACTGTCGAATTTAAGCACAGTGTTCCTATCAGTTTCTTTTGTGTATAGAGATGTTATCAATTGATTGTCCCGAAATTCAATATGCACATCCAAAAAGTTCACACTGGATAAACTGATGTTATAGGTGAGTTTTACCACACTGTCAGATAGATTATGATTATCAAGTAAGAGCTGTAAATCCTCACTATTTCCATTCCACAATATCAGCAAGTCATCTATGTACCTTACATACATGATGACTTGATTATGCCAAGGACATTGTAGTAATAATGGTTTCTCAACCCAACACATAAAGGCATTGGCGTACGATGGGGCCACATTGGACCCCATCGTACAACCAAGCCGTTGCAGATAGAACTCCCCATTGAATAAGAAACAATTCCTTGTCAATACTAGGGTCAATAATTCCACAAAAAAATCAATAGTGGGGCCAGAGTATGCACAGTTGTTTTCAATGAGTTCCCTTACAGCCCCAATTCCCAGATGATGGGGAATACAGGTATATAGCCCTGTTACATCAGCACTGCAGAATACAGTATTATCTGGTAAAGGACCAATAGACTGTAAATGCTGTAGTAGCTTATTAGTGTTAGATATGTATATGTACGTTGGACACAAGGGTTAAGTAAAGCATCCAAATAAACTGAAATAGGTTGATAAAGTAATCCCCTGGCAGAGATGATGGGTCTACCAGGGGGATGTCTACTATTTTTGTGTATTTTTGGTAAGGTGTAAAATAAAGGAATAACAGGAAAATCAGTTTTCAAAGAGCCCGACATAATTCAGCAGAAATAAATGAACAGCTTTCAGCACTAGACAGAATACCGTCCAGTTCTGATTTATAACCCACTGTGGGATCCTCACTTTATTTGTCATATAAACAGGTATCAGATAATTGTGAAAAAAACTCAGCGACATAGTCTGACAGGTACTGAATGATGATGGCTCCGCCTAATACATGATTTTAAAACATTAATAATGTTTTCATGTTTTAAAATCATGTATTAAATAAATTGTTTGCAAGGTCAGTGGTCGTATGAATATACCATTTGTATTGAAGCCAATCGGTTACCAACAAAATTTGCATGTACAATGTGCGCCCCTGAAGATATCCGTACTATATTTCTACTATCATAGGATCCCCATCTGGCAGAGGACCATCCTCAGGGATTTAGCAGTCGAATTTATTTTATTATCCCTAAAAAGAGTAATTGCACTAAGAGGCACAAGCGCAGTATTGGTAACACACACACACACACACACACACACACACACACACACACACACACACACACACACACACACACACACACATATAGCTAAAGATACATTGTGATGGATGGGAGGCTGAAAGACAGAGTGAGGAGGGGCAGGCTGAGAGGCACAGAGCGAAGGGGACAGCTGAGAGACAGAGTGAAGGGTGGGAGGCTCAAAGGCACAGAGAGAAAGACACGGAGAGGAGGGGAGTCTGAGAGACACAAAGTGAGGGGGATGGCTAGAGGTGCAGATGGGAGATGAAGGTGTGGCAGAGAGACACAGGTGGCAGATGATGGTGTGTCTGAGAGACAACGCAGGGAGGAGATGATGGCATTGCCAAAAAAGACCAAACAGGGAGATTGTTGCATGACTGAGAGATGATGCAGGGAGTAGATGATGGTGTGGTTGAGAGACGCAGAGGGCAGGAGGTGACACGAGTCTGGGTGAACCTCTGTATGATGATGACATTGGTTATATTCATATACAAACAGGCATATTTCAGAACATGTGATATCCTACATGAATATTGAATATAGACTGAAGACGCTGTCTGCCCAGGGAGGACATTTCGTCAGAGGTTCCCCATTGTGAGAAACCATCATATAGGTAAGGTGCATATGGAATGGAAAGGAATGTCAGAAGGTGTGGTACTAGACATGCGCAGTAGGTGGTGTTAGACACACCCCTAAGACAGTGTACCCCCTAATAAAATGTGCAGCGCACACCTTTGTCTTCCAGTGAACGGCCGGTAGCCAGATACCTCAAGGTAGCCGCCAGCTTCTCCTCAGGCGATTTGGCCCTCCGCATCTTGGTATCCTGCCTCTGAATACAGGGAGTCACCAGGGCCAGTAACTCCTGGAAGGTATCTTCATCCATACAAAAGAAGTTACGATAGTCCTCTGGGTAGTTCTCCTTAATTTCAGTCAGAGAGAGAGTGTCTCTCTTCTTCAGCCAGTTCTTTGTTCTTCAGGACATTACCCTCCTCCTTTTGTGAGCCCTGTCACGTCTCCCCTTCAGAAATCCATAGGCTAGCAGGAGTTTATAGTGAAAGGGATCCATCACAGAATAGTAGATATCACTTTGTTGAGACAAGCCAAACAAAGCAGTGCACGGTTGCAATGTGAAACGCTCGGTAGGTGTAAACCAGCCTCACTAATCAGAAAGAAGAGTGTGCCCAGAGTTAAAAATGGCTGCTGATTACATATGCTTATTTACCCCATCCACCAGATAAATCTGATGTGTAAATCATATGTTAAAAATGTCCTTTCAGATATATCACATAAGATGGATTACTGCTTGATAAATCGGATGCGATACATCAGATGTAGAAAAAACCCACTAGTTGTAAATCCTAATCGCAGGACTCCCGTTAAGCTGCCAGGAAGGTCGGGGGGAAATTGGATCTGACTTTCAGTTCAGATAAGTCTCACTAGTGGATGGGGGACTTTACTCCGCTGCACTACTGTATGCTTGGTCGAGGAGGGTTTTGTTGGATGGTGTTAGATGCCAAGGCCAAACATGCAGATATGGAGATAACTGCTGCGGTTCCTCCATCATACATTTGGTGATACCTAATATTTGCTGGTATGCCCAGAAAATAGTTGTTTTCGGGGCATATGCTACAAATATTGAATGATAAAAAGTCCCCATACTGAGAATAGTGGATTGATGTTATGTACATGTATGTAATATACTGTAGGATAACACAATTTCCCTTATTTGAGTACAAATAACATTCTTGTCAGTATGATAAGGGCAAATAATGCCAAAGATGGCGCCAGACCCAGCCAAGGCGAGGGGTGCAAGGAGGCCATGGGCCAGTGGCTCGAAAATCATGGGGGTGGGCAAGTCCCTCTATTTTGTCACCATAGGGGGTCCTCTGACCAGTTGGGCAGCATGACTAGGAGGGGAGGGTGCAGGTAGTGGGTAGATAAGTGGAAACGCTAAGATGATTGATAATTGGCTTATTGGCATTATCGCATACGCAGGGTGTTATAAAGACGCGTACCCAGACATGGTGGTCAACATATTGAAATATATAAATTTTATACACTCAGTATCCAAAGGGTACAATGGATTCACTTGGTGCGTATATGATGAAGCTTTTAGAGCCAAGACTCAGGGTAAAAAATCCATTAAGTTCAGCATGAAGATCATTGATGTATGGTTTAGAGTGCAGGCCACTGGCTTTGTGGACAAGGTGGGGCATTTGGAGTCCTAACACACAGACACAGGACAAGTTTAGCTGCCTCGCATTTAACGATTCACAAAAAGGAAAGCCAAGTACAGAAAGTTCCCGAAGTTCTTGTCCCTAACAAATACAATTAGCCCAGTGAGGCTGTCAGGGATCATGGGGTAGATGGCCAGGTATCCAAAGTGGCGTGAAGCCCAGATGCTACTTGTGAAGTTTAGGGATGAGTTTAGAATTCCAGTAATAAACTAGTCACCCTCTGCAGCAATAAGAACTTGAATTCAAATAATGCAATGCCAATAGCAGCGAGAGAGAAAATTGTATAGAAATTGGACTTAGGTAGGATGGTGGGCCCGTTTATGCCCCCTTCCGTTTCCCCAGTGGTCATTTAACTGGGTTTGGTGCCCACTAAAAGCAGTTTGGAAGTTCAGGGTCATTCAGCACTTGTCCTTCCCCGAAGGGGCGTCCATAAAGGATGCCTTGAATAAGAAGCAATGTTCTGTGCAGTATCAGTCTATTGATCAGGCCTTAAAAATTGTCAGGAAACAGGAACAAGGTGCTATGATGGCAAAGCTGGACGTTGAGTTAGCGTTTAGGCTGCTGCCTTTGCACTCAGATAGTTTTAAGCCAATGGGTTTTCATTTTCACAAATAATTTTTCATTGATAAATGATTGTCCATGGGTTGTGCTATCTTATGCGCTTTGTTTGAAACCTTTGGGTCCTTTTTGCAGTGATGCCTGGAAGTGTGCACTGGTTCGCAGGCAATGGCACATTATATGGATGACTTCCTGCTAGTAAGACCAGCAAAGTCTGACCAACGTGGCCAGTTGTAGGATGAACTCAAGTTCATGCTGGATAAGTTTGGTGTCTTCATAGCTAGAGATAAACTATGGGCCCTACAGAGGTAATTGCCTACCTGGGCATAGAGATTGACTGATAGAAGATGGTGTGCAGGTTGCCTGCTGAAAAGTTGAAAAGCTAGGTAGGGAGGTCAGGATGTGCAGTTGCAGTCCCTGCTGGGTTCTCTTAATTTTGCTTGCAGAGTAATCCCCATGGTGCGGATTTTCAAAAGTCATTTAGAGAGGGCCATGGCAGGGCCGGATTAACAATGGGGCGGATGGAGCTGCAGCTCCAGGCCCCCCAATGAAAATAGGCCCACAGGATCCCTCCATTGCAGCCAGTGTTGACAGGAAAAAGAATCCTGTCATCACCAGCAGCTCACTCACCTCCCGATTGCCCAGTTTCCTCCACCCCAAATCGGCTGGCTGAAGTCCCGGCCAGCTCAGTGCCTGTCTAAAACTGTCCTCTTACTCTTCCTGACTCTGGCCGAGGCTCCGCTCCCGGACCCGGCCGAGGCTCCGCCCCCGAATCCGATGTGGCACTGACTGGGCTTGCTATATACTTTTTTTTTACCCTGTCTTGTGTGGCTGTAAATGTAATTGGACAGCAGAAGATCAAGGTAGGTGGTGAGGTGGTGTCATAACAATACATATATTGTGTAAGAGAATGGGGGCTTAGGCTAAATGATTATATTATAAAGGGGAGAACAGCAAGCTCAAATTATATAAATTTATAAAGGGACGATTGTGGGCATACTGTAAGTTAAATAAACATATTTGGAGGAATAGGGCCACAAGTGTAATTTAAAGGGGGTCAGGAAGCAAAACCGAAATATATAAGGGGGATGAGGGTACAACGTAATAAATATATATAATGGGGGCAAGTGACACTACAATTAAATACATAATATATCTATATACTGTGCACATACATACATATATACACTACACACACGGATATATATATATATAAAAACATTTATATGTGTATATATAACTATGTGTGTGTAGTACTGTACTTACAAACACTGGTTTAGTGCATAAAACCCCGCAGGGTGTGCTGTTTATTTCATAACGTTTTGGGGTTAAGGCAGGGGAATGTTACCCAGAAAGATCACAAAATAAATAGCGCACCCTGCAGGGTTTTATGCACTAAGAGTGCTGCCTATGCCATGGAAGAGTTGTCTATGCAGGCCGAGTACCTGTGAGGAGGGCACCAGAGCCAGATACACGTAAGTCCGGAGTGCCGGGGGAAACTTTTCATGTGTGTGTTGAACCACTTAACTGGCATGGTCAGATTTCATGCAACTGCGCCGTCCCACCCTGTCCCCCCGTTTTTGACGAGAAGATCCGTTCTGCAGATGTGCATAATATAATGTTTAAATATTTTAAAAAATACTTTTTCATCTTTATTAAATAAAATACATTTAAAAAAACAATGTTGTTAACGCTTTTGAAGGGAAAAATCGTCAGTTAAGTGGTTTTTAAATATATATATACAGAACTAATAAGGTCGGCACTCCCTTAAATCTGTAGCTGCATTGGTGCCATCCTAGAATCCAATGTATAATGATGCCGTTCTTATAGAGAGGGGTATGCATCCATCCACTCCCAATATGTAAAGAACAGGCGGCACTCCCGGGTCTTGGTGCAAAAATCAATGTATTGAAATTTTTTTCCGGCATCATTATATATATATATATATATATATATAGGATTAGCAGTTGTCAGCAGCACTCCATATCAAATAGTGATATATATAAAACAGCCGGTGCCCTCCGTATAACATCCACGGCGGGATGTCTAACAACAGTGTACAATGTCGGCGGCACTCACGGCTCCCACAGCGGGGAAAGAAAACAGAGTCACGGAGCTGGTCAACGTTTCAATGTAGCTTATACAACATTTTCGTCAGGACATGTCCTGACGAAAATGTTGTATAAGCTACATTGAAACGTTGAACAGCTCCGTGACTCTGTTTTCTTTCCCCGCTGTGGGAGCCGTGAGTGCCGCCGACATTGTACACTATATATATATATATATATATATATATATATGTAACTAGGGTAGTGTGCAACTCTGCTATGTGGGTGCAACCGATCACATTTCCCCTTGATCCCCTTGTGTGTCTGTCTGTCCTTCTCCCTGAGTCCCACCTGCGGCGTTTAGCTGGTCTCCGTGACAGATACCTGCGCTTGCGGTGGTAGGGGGTGCCGTTTGAGGCGGTGCACCATGTCCGGATCACTAGTCTGGCAGGGGGGGTCCCTGTGATGCCGGCGTTTGTCTAGCTGTCTCAAGGAAGGAGATTTCTGCACTCCGCTGGGTGGGAGTGGATCGCGAGATGCCTCCCTCGTCACGCAGTAATGCTCTGTTTTCTGGCTCCATTCTCCAGCTCCATTGCAGCAGGGGGTTAGCTCTGGCGGGCTCTGCATGGTCTGTGGAGAGCTGCGAGCTGGTGTGTTGCTGGCGGGCAGGTGGCGTCCCTGTAATACTTGCGTTTGGCCAGTCTGTCCTCCGGCTCTGAGTCCTGGCCATCTGAAGACTGCAAAGGAGCTGGAGCAAGGGAATGTGTATATCAGGTATACTACAAAGTGCATGGTAGAATGATGAGGAGGAAAGATGATAAGAGAAGGAATAAGAAGGGGCTCTACTGTTGCGAAATGTGTATAAGGGGCTCTGTGGTCTTGCCTAACTTGTATAAGGGAACTACTGTGTAATGTGAATAATGGTGGTCATTCCGAGTTGATCGCTAGCTGCATTTGTTCGCAGCGCAGTGATCAGACTAAATAACGGCAGTTCTGCGCATGCGTAAGCGGCGCAATGCGCATGCGTGACATACGGGCACAACGAACGAAGCAGTTTTGCACAAGGTTTAGCGATGCATTTCAGTCGCACTGGTGGCCGCAGAGTGATTGACATGAAGTGGGCGTTTCTGGGTATCAACTGACCGTTTTCAGGGAGTGTTCGGAAAAAACGCAGGCGTGCCAGGGAAAACGCAGGCATGGCTGGGCGAACGCTGGGCGGGTGTGTGATGTCAAAACAGGAACTGAAGAGGCTGAAGTGATCGCAAGCACTGAGTAGGTCTGGAGCTACTCAGAAACTGCACAAAAAATATTTGTAGCCGCTCTGCGATCCTTTCGTTTGCACTTCTGCTAAGCTAAAATACACTCCCAGTGGGAGGCGGCATAGTTTTTGGACTCAGCGCGATCACTGTATATACAGCACTGATCACACCCCCATATCAGTAGTCACACACGTCGTGCTAGTCACACCGTACGCATGTGGTGGCATACAGTAGGCCCTTTACAAATTTCAGCTCCAGGCCCATGAGGTCCTTAATCTGGCACTGGGCCATGGCAGGAGTAAAATTGAAGCACCATTTTATTAGGTTAGGAAGAGAATTGAAGGAAGATTTGCATGTGTGGGGGAGGTTCTTGCAGGAATATAATGGGGTGCAGCTGTGGCCAGCAAGCCTTTGCCGAACCTTGAGCTTCAACTTTTCACAGATGTGGCTGGGGTGCAAGACTTTGGTGTTCATTTACAGGGAGAATTGTGCACAGCCAGAGAGATGGAGAGTCAAGGTTGGTAGCATTGGAGTTGTTCCCACTAGTATTAGAAGTAGACATCTGGGGGCCGAAGCTGGCTAACAGACACAAACAGTTCTGGTGCAATAACCTGGGAGTGGCCATAAACCATCAGGGCGCATCCTTGCCACCGGTAATCAGGTAACTCAGGTAGCAAGTCGCTACTTGCTTGCAGCACATTGTCATCTTTAGGGCAGTGACATGCAGTGAGGTGAGTCTGGTGAGGCAGAGCCTTTCCTGTCATACTTCAATATACTGCAGAGATTTGACTAAATTATATGAAAAATTCAAAGGTCAGAATTCAGTTGTTATATGCGCCCGATCTACCGTATAATGGGGGTCATTCCGAGTTGTTCGCTCGTTATTTTTTTCTCGCAACAGAGCGATTAGTCGCTAATGTGCATGCGCAATGTCCGCAGTGCGGCTGCGCCAAGTAAATTTGCTATGCAGTTAGGTATTTTACTCACGGCATTACGAGGTTTTTTCTTTGTTCTGGTGATCATAATGTGATTGACAGGAAGTGGGTGTTTCTGGGCGGAAACTGGCCGTTTTATGGGTGTGTGCGAAAAAACGCTACCGTTTCTGGGAAAAACGCGGGAGTGGCTGGAGAAACGGAGGAGTGTCTGGCCGAACGCTGGGTGTGTTTGTGACGTCAAACCAGGAACGACAAGCACTGAACTGATCGCAGATGCCGAGTAAGTCTGGAGCTACTCAGAAACTGCTAAGAAGTGTTTATTCGCAATTCTGCCAATCTTTCGTTCGCAATTTTGATAAGCTAAGATTCACTCTCAGTAGGCGGAGGCTTAGCGTGTGCAAAGCTGCTAAAAGCAGCTTGCGAGCGAACAACTCGGAATGGCCCCCAATGTGACAAAGAAATATTGAATAGATTTTTTTATTGCACATATTGCGTAAAGCAGCTAAATCCGAGTAAACTAATGGGTGCAATGCAAAAATTACCATTAGGGCGCCCCCTGGGGGGTGCAAGCTGAAATGTAGGCGCTGGCAGCTATTGCGCCCGAACTGAGCTACAATTGAATATCTCCATTTTGGCGCCATCTAGTGGCTGCTGGTGGATAAAAAATTGAATTCTGCCCAAAGAATATATTATAAATATTTTTTTTTTGTATTATTCTAACATTTTTATAGTTAATCTCTGGAGTAAAATTCTTTGACAGGTGAGGCAGTGCATCACTTACCTACCTTATCCACACATCTCTAATCAAAACTCACCAAATTTCCAGCAGTATATCCTGCTTCACTTGTGTATAATGCCCACATGCAGAGCCGGCGCTACCCGCTCAGCAAGGGTATGCATTGCAGGGAGGCGCTGAGGTGAAGAGGCGCTCTCCCTGCTCTGCTACCCTGCCGCTGCGCCTGTCAGTCTGGATGACAGGTAGCGGCGCTGGCAGCGGGTAGCGTGGCTCCCTCCTCTCCTCCTCCCCAGTAAGACTGCAGGGCAGTGCAGGCACTGTGCAGACTCACCCCTCACACAACTCTGCTGCCGCCGCCATCCCCCGTTCCGAACTGTATTGGGGGCGTGGCCTAATCGCGGGAGGCGTGGCCACGCCCCCTTATGGAAAAAGTTTTTTTTTTTTTTTTTAATCTTTATGGCGCCTGATGATCCCTGAGCCCCTGGCCAGCCCTCCGGCAGGGTAAATTCGGAGTAGAAACATGAACAGTGTGAGCACCCTCCGCCCCCCAACCCACCTATACAGTAACAGGCAGAGGCTCAGCAATATGCTGCTGCCCAGTAAAGAGGGATGGTGGTGGGAGTGTGGCAGACCAGGGTCCATGCTGGGCCACTCCATAAGTCCCAGGCCTGGGTAATTAGTACCCCCCCCCCATCATCACTGCCGACATCCTACAGCCGCTGAAGTAACGGAGCCTGCAAGAAGGCGGAGAAGGGAGAGGAGGAGCAGCGCCAGCGCCGGGACCTCCTGCAGGTAACGGGGCTGCACTGTGGAGGGAATGAGTGGCTGTACCTGGCATAGGGGGTTATTCAAAGATGAATGCAGATAGTGTATATGCAGCCAGATCTGCGTTCATCTCTGCACATGCTGAGGGCCGCCCAGCACAAGGCAAGGCCGCCCAGCATGTGTGGCGCCGCCTCCCGATGCATCCGCAATTTGATTGCGGACGCATCTGATCTAAGGTTGACCCCTGGCAGTGAAGCCTGGTCAGCGGCCATTTTTTTATGGGAGCGGCTGTGTGTGACGTCCCGGCCTGGCCCCTTTTTTACCAGCGTCACCCCCGCAACACCTTAACTCCGCAACGCTGTCGCCTATCAATCACATTGTGGTCGCATCCATTGGGGAAGCGACCGCAATGTGTGTGGCCTCATACCCACTGCACATGCACAGTTTGCTGCCACTGGCAAACTGCGCTGAGGGCCGCTATTACAGCGGGGTCTCAATGACCTTCATAATGTGTAACAGCGGCTCTCCTGTATGGCGTAAGGTGTATAAGGGTACTACTGTGCAGTGTAATGTGACTAACGGACCCTACTGTGCGGTGTAATGTGAATAACGGACCCTACTGTGCGGTGTAATGTGAATAACGGACACTACTGTGCGGTGTAATGTGACTAACGGACACTACTGTGCGGTGTAATGGGACTAACGGACACTACTGTGCGGTGTAATGGGACTAACGGACACTACTGTGCGGTGTAATGTGACTAACGGACACTACTGTGCGGTGTAATGGGACTAACGGACACTACTGTGCGGTGTAATGTGACTAACGGACACTACTGTGCGGTGTAATGGGACTAACGGACACCACTGTGCGGTGTAATGTGACAAACGGACACTACTGTGTGGTGTAATGTGACTAATGGACACTACTGTGCGGGTTTATGTGACTAACGGACACTACTGTGTGGGGTTATGTGAACTGGTACTATTCTGTGGCCCTATATTTTTGGCGCGCGCCTTCGGCGCACACTGTTCCTATTCTGAGCATGGCCAAAGGAAACTGTTGCCCTGAGCTCTTCAAGATCTAGAACCGGCCCTGTCATCGATTTTAAATGTGAATAAGGGGCACTATTATGTGGCATAATATGAATCAGGGACACTACGTTTGGGTTACTGTGCATAAGATTGTAATACTGTGTTGCGTAATTTGAATTGTGGGTACCATTGTGGCCACGCCCCTTCCTTTTGTGACCACACCCCTTTTTGCAGTGCGCACTATCCTTTTTTTACGGATGGGAGGGCGCAAATTTATTATTTGCAGGGGGGCGCCGAACACACTAGCACCGGCCCTGCCCACATGAACCCTTAAGTTCATATATTGTGTGTAAATTTGTCTCTGGTACTAGCCAGTGCCTTCACAGCCATTTACCTCACTGCACATCCCTAATTCAGGGCCAAGCATGCTCCATGGGTGCAGAACGTCATAGCTGATGTACTCTCCGGTCAGAAATGGGGGATGTTTAGGGTGGCCATGCTGCTAGCAAAGAGCGCAGGCCTGACTTACCTATCTCATCTTTGGCAGATAAAAGGAGCCGATCTATGTGACCTGGTGGAGAAATCCCTGGCACCAAGAACTTGGGCAGCCTATATGGTGGCATGGAAAAGATGGATGCAGTTTCAGGCAGGAGGGCATAAAGACACCCTGCAGCAGCCATTATTATTTTGGGTAAGCTGAAAAAGACGGGGTCTCAACTCTCAACGTCCTCAGTTCAATCCTGGCAGGTATCTCCTTCTTCTCAAAAGTACAGCGCAGGAGCAACCACACTGAAGCCTTTTTGGTGCACACAATTTTGAGAGGGTGGGCCAGAGCAGAGGCTAAAGCTCCAGATCCTTGGGAGCCAGTCACCATTGATAGGATTAGGGAGTTAGTATGCATGGCTCAACAGGTTTGTAGCAGTGAGAGTGAGGCATTGCTTTCTAGGACTGCATTTATTATGGCATATAGTGGTGCTTTCAGGATTGGGGAACTTGTAGCGGAGTCAAGCAAAAGTGCAGGTTTCAGCTTGCTTTTCAGGAATGTGGTACTGTCTGAGAACTCGGTGCTCTACAAGACACACATATCCAAAATGGACCAGGTAGGTAATGGCAGGTGGGCCCAGTTCAAAAAGCATTTGGACTGAGTGGTAGCAATGCAGAGTTTTACTAGATTCAGGCCACTATGGGGCGTTAACTTTCTTATACACAAGGATAAGTCCCCATTAATGAAATATCAATTTACAGCAGTTTTTAAAGGGTGTGTTGCAGCACTGGGCTGGAATGCGAGTAAATTTTATTATGTATTCCTTTAGAAAATGCTCTGCAACATCAGCTACCAAGGAGAGTGATCGGTAGTGGACATTAAAAGTCTGGGGAGGTGGAAGTCAAACTGTGATAAAAGGTACTGTATGTCAGACCCATGGTCCCTGTGGCCAGCGAGTGATGTAATGCACTAATCCACTCCCCCCTTTCAACAGGCAGCACAGGTGTTAATCAAGTATGGATCATGGGTCACTCCTTCATCCACTGGGCAGATGCACGAGCCACCCACAGGCCTTATGGGTGCCATCTGGGTTTGCCGCAGGTC
Organism: Pseudophryne corroboree; assembly: GCF_028390025.1. Classification (NCBI taxonomy): domain Eukaryota; kingdom Metazoa; phylum Chordata; class Amphibia; order Anura; family Myobatrachidae; genus Pseudophryne; species Pseudophryne corroboree. Next base: position 227,927,047 of record NC_086452.1, on the reverse strand, counting down.
AAATGGTCAGTGCACTGGCTTGGAGTCAGGGGAATGATATTGGTCCAATTGAGAGAAGCTACGCTCAGGTCTGAGGTGGTAGCTGGCCAGGCACCAGACGTGGTCGTTTTGCAACTAAAAGCCAACGACCAAGGTAAGGTAAAATCACTGGACATAATCAGGTGGATAAGGGAGGAGTTGGATGGTTACGAAGGCAGTGGAGCCATGTGCCCATAATGTGGTCTAGCATAATCCTAAGGTTGGCATGCGAGGGGCCAGGGCGGGGGACAAAATTGAGAGGGCCAGGAAGAAGGTGAATGCAGTCATAAGAAAACCGGTCCTTGCCACAGGGGGAGCATCATTAGGTGCATGGATATTACGTCCAAATGCAAGTGCTCGTACAGGAGCAATGGAGAGCACCTGTCTGACATGGAGCATGTTTAACAATGCACTACAGGAGGTGTTGAGCAGATTTGTGGTTAGAGGTTGCAGGATAGGGTGTCGGTCCCCAGCAGGCGGGGGACCTCGTGTGGCATGGGGAAAGTGGTGAGCAAGGCATGGTATGGAATGATATGTAAGGGGATGTCAGGTGGCCAGGCATATTCACCAGGCTGCACACCTGGCTCCAACTTAGGATGGTTGGGCCACATAAGCTGTCATATGAAGGTGGTATGTGCATGGTACTTGGTCCTTAGGGCGCATGGGGGACCATGCTGGGTACTCTTGATTTTGTTAGCAGAGTAATCCCATGGATTTTCAACTGTCGTTTGGAGAGGGCCGTGGCAGGAGTAAAAAGGAAGCACCATTTTAAATAGGTTAGGAAGAGAAATGAAGAAATATTTGCATGTGTGGGAGAGGTTCTTGCAGGATTTTAATGGGGTATGGCTGTGTCAGCAAGCCTTTGCTGAACCATGAGCTTCAACTTTACACAGATGCGGCTGTAGCGCAAGGCTTTCTTGTTTATTTGCAGGAAGAATGGTGCACGGAGTCATAGCCAGAGAGGTGGAGACTCAAGGGTTAGTCAAAGAACCTGGCAGCATTGGAGTTGTTCCCAATAGTGTTAGCAGTAGACATCAGGGGACAGAAGCTGGCTAACAGAGACATACAGTTCTGGCACAATAACCTGGGAGTGGTACAGGCCATAAATAGTCTGGGTGCATCCTTGCCACCCATAATCAGGTTACTCAGGTGGCTAGTTGCTACTTGCATGCAGCACAACGTCAAATTATATTATGTCCTTATAGTTTATCTGTACTGCACAGAGGTGCTAACAGAGGTGCTGCTGTTCTTTGCCTTGCCTGCAGTACCTCTGTGCTTCCAGAGGTGCTGCTGTCATGTGTCTAGCCTGTAGTACCTCTGTGCTGTCAGAGGTGCTTCTGTCATGTGTCTAGCCTGTAGTACCTCTGTTCTGCCAGAGGTGCTGTTGTCAGAGAACACTCCAGAGCAGTCATTCCCAACCACGGTCCTCAAGGCACACCAACAGTGCAGGTTTTAGTGATATCCAGGCTGCAGCACAGGTGACTTAATTAGTAGCTCAGCTATTTTGATTTAACCATCTGTGCTGCAGCCTGGACATCACTAAAACCTGCACTGTTGGTGTGCCTTGAGGACCGTGGTTGGGAATGCCTGCTCCAGAGGTTCTCAAATGCAGTCCTCAAGGCACCCCAACGGTCCAGGTTTTAGGCATAACCATGGCTCAGCACAGTTGGTTAAATCAAACTGACTGAGGTGTTAATTAAGTCACCTGTGACCAAGCATGTATAAACTTAAATCCTGGACCACTGGGGTGCCTTGAGGAATGCGTTTTAGAACCTCTGAAACCAGGGCCGGCAACAGAAATCTCGGGGCCCAATACAGTGATATCTCTGGGGCCCACTTGGATTATATATATATATATCAGAGGCGTCGAAACTGGGGGGGCAAGGGGGCAGCATGCCCCCCCCAAACATAGAGAGGCGCCGATCACGATACAGGAGGAGCGGAGGAGCGATGTGCAGTCACGTGAAAGACCGCACATTACATCCTCCGCTCCGTGCAGTGAGCGTCCCAGGTCCGGTGCGGCCCCTCCCCCATCATTTTTAGGCATTTTTTTAAATTGTTATTGCAGCCGCTGCGCTGCTAGTCACACAGCAGCAGCAGCATGACTGCAGCCAGAGGAGCTCCGCCTCCTTGAGCTCTGCTCTGTGAGGTGCGAGCTATCCGGCCATCAGCATGAGGGAGGAGGATCTCTCCCCGCGCGATTGATGCAGGCGGCGGATCTACAGAGCCCGGAGCCAGAAAGGTGAGCGGGACTGTGCTGCTGGCTGTGGACTGTGTGGCTGGAAGCATCCCCGGGGACAGCGTGGAGGAGAGAGGGAAGAGGCGGCTGGAGGCATCATCCTCTGTGACAGCGGGGGAGGGGGAGGAAGCTGCCTGTGACACTGGAATCATCCCCTGTGATGGGGGGATAAAGGGAGGAGGAGGCCGTCTATGCTGCTAGGAGGTATCCTCTGCTCCTGTCATCGTGCAGTGGGAGGGGGGGGGGTTAGGAGGTTGACTGTGCCCTATCATCCACTATACCCCTGTCACCCTCACCATGTCACCCGCTATCCCCCCGTCACCCTCACCATGTCACCCGCTATCCCCCGTCACCCTCACCATGTCACCCGCTATCCCCCCTTCACCCTCACCCTGTAACCCGCTATCCCCCCGTCACCCTCACCATGTCACCCGCTATCCCCCCGTCACCCTCACCATGTCACCCGCTATCCACCTGTCACCCTCACCATGTCACTCGCTATCCCCCTGTCACCCTCACCATGTCACCCACTATCCCGTCACCCTCAGCATGTCACCCACTATCCCCCGTCACCATGTCACCTACTATCCACCTGTGACCCTTACCATGTCACCCGCTATCCCCCTGTCACCCTCACCATGTCACCCACTATCCACCTGTCACCCTCACCATGTCACTCGCTATCCCCCTGTCACCCTCACCATGTCACCCGCTATCCCGTCACCCTCAGCATGTCACCCACTATCCCCCCGTCACCCTCACCATGTCACCTACTATCCACCTGTGACCCTTACCATGTCACCCGCTATCCCCCTGTCACCCTCACCATGTCACCCGCTATCCACCTGTCACCCTCACTATGTCACGTGCTATCCCCCTGTCATCCTCACCATGTCACACACTATCCATCCGTCACCCTCACCATGTCACCCGCTATCCACCAGTCACCCTCACTATGTCACCCGCTATCCCCCTGTCACCCTCACCATGTCACACACTATCCATCCGTCACCCTCACCATGTCACCCGCTATCCACCAGTCACCCTCAGCATGTCATCCGCTATCCCCTGTCACCCTCACCATGTCACCCGCTATCCACCCGTCACCCTCACCATGTCACCCACTATCCCCTGTCACCCTCACCATGTCACCCGCTATCCCCTGTCACCCTCACCATGTCACCCACTATCCCCCCGTCACCCTCACCATGTCACCCACTATCCACTTGTCACCCTTACCATGTCACCCGCTATCCCCCTGTCACTCTCACCATGTCACCAGCTATCCCCCTGTCACCCTCACTATGTCACCCGCTATCCCCGTCACCCTCACCATGTCACCCGCTATCCCCCGTCACCCTCACCATGTCACACACTATCCATCCGTCACCCTCACCATGTCACCTGCTATCCACCTGTCACCCTCACCATGTCACCCGCTATCCCCCCATCACCCTCACCATGTCACCCGCTATCCACCCGTCACCCTCACCATGTCACCCACTATCCCCCTGTCACCCTCACCATGTCACCCGCTATCCACCTGTCACTCTCACCATGTCACCCTCTATCTCCCTGTCACTTTCTCTCCCTGTCACCCACTATCTCCATCGCCTAGTACTTCTGTCTCCCTCACCATGTCACCCACTATTTTTATGTCACCCAATGTCTTTCTGTCACCCACTATTTCCCTGACACTTTCTGTCTCCCTGTCACACCTGCTTGCTGAGAAGTGCTGCTGTTGCTGCCGGCTGCAAGCGCTTGTCACTGAGACAGGCAGCAGCTGCTCCGGCAGCATGAAAAGCAGCTCCCCCCTCTCTGCCTCCTTACTGAGGGAGCCGCACTGTCCTGCCTGTTGCTGTCGATGCTGCCAGAGCCTGTCTCACTTACCACAGGCAGCTCAGCAGCGGCGTCGGCGGCATGAAGAGATGTGCCGCCCACCTGCCCAGGTCTCCGAGTCCCGAGCTCCGCCTCCCCAGTGGGCTGCTCTAAATCAAAGGGATCTCAGCAGCACACAGACAGAAACCCACGTGTGACAGGCTGCTGCCTTTTCCTAAAGAAGTGAGGAGGCACTTACACTCCAAATATATGGAAATCGACAGTTGGGGAGGGGCTCTCCTCTAATAAAGCTATTTTTATAGGCCCCTACCCTCACTCGCCTTGTAAGTCCACCCTCGGCGCCCCTTCCCTCACTCTCCTTGTAAGTCCACCCTCGGCGCCCCTGCCCTCACCCTCCCTGTAACTCCCTCCTCAGTGCCCCTGCCTTCACCCTCCCTGTAACTCCCCCCTCAGTGTCCCAGCCCTCATCCTCCCTCTAACTCCACCCTCAGTGCTCCTCACACTCCTTCTAACTCCCTGTCAGCATCCCTGCCCTCAGCCTTCCTGTAACTCTTCCCTCAGCATCCCTTCCCTCACCCTCCCTGTAACTACCTCTCAGCATCCCTGCCCTCACCCTACCTGTAACTCTCCCTCAGTATCCCTGCCCTCACCCTCCCTGTAACTCCCCCTCAGCATCCCTGCCCTCACCCTCCCTGTAACTCCCTCTCAGCATCCCTGCCCTCACCCTACCTGTAACTCTCCCTCAGTATCCCTGCCCTCACCCTACCTGTAACTCCCCCTCAGCATCCCTGCCCTCACCCTCCCTGTAACTCCCTCTCAGCATCCCTGCCCTCAGCCTTCCTGTAACTCTTCCCTCAGCATCCCTTCCCTCACCCTCCCTGTAACTACCTCTCAGCATCCCTGCCCTCACCCTACCTGTAACTCTCCCTCAGTATCCCTGCCCTCACCCTACCTGTAACTCCCCCTCAGCATCCCTGCCCTCACCCTCCCTGTAACTCCCTCTCAGCATCCCTGCCCTCACCCTACCTGTAACTCTCCCTCAGTATCCCTGCCCTCAACCTCCCTGTAACTCCCCCTCAGTATCCCTGCCCTCACCCTCCCTGTAACTCCCCCTCAGCATCCCTGCCCTCACCCTCCCTGTAACTCCCCCTCAGCATCCCTGCCCTCACCCTACCTGTAACTCCCTCTCAGCATCCCTGCCCTCACCCTACCTGTAACTCTCCCTCAGTATCCCTGCCCTCACCCTACCTGTAACTCCCCCTCAGCATCCCTGCCCTCACCCTCCCTGTAACTCCCTCTCAGCATCCCTGCCCTCAGCCTTCCTGTAACTCTTCCCTCAGCATCCCTTCCCTCACCCTCCCTGTAATTACCTCTCAGCATCCCTGCCCTCACCCTACCTGTAACTCTCCCTCAGTATCCCTGCCCTCACCCTCCCTGTAACTCCCCCTCAGCATCCCTGCCCTCACCCTCCCTGTAACTCCCTCTCAGCATCCCTGCCCTCACCCTACCTGTAACTCTCCCTCAGTATCCCTGCCCTCACCCTACCTGTAACTCCCCCTCAGCATCCCTGCCCTCACCCTCCCTGTAACTCCCTCTCAGCATCCCTGCCCTCAGCCTTCCTGTAACTCTTCCCTCAGCATCCCTTCCCTCACCCTCCCTGTAACTACCTCTCAGCATCCCTGCCCTCACCCTACCTGTAACTCTCCCTCAGTATCCCTGCCCTCACCCTACCTGTATCTCCCCCTCAGCATCCCTGCCCTCACCCTCCCTGTAACTCCCTCTCAGCATCCCTGCCCTCACCCTACCTGTAACTCTCCCTCAGTATCCCTGCCCTCAACCTCCCTGTAACTCCCCCTCAGTATCCCTGCCCTCACCCTCCCTGTAACTCCCCCTCAGCATCCCTGCCCTCACCCTCCCTGTAACTCCCCCTCAGCATCCCTGCCCTCACCCTACCTGTAACTCCCTCTCAGCATCCCTGCCCTCACCCTACCTGTAACTCTCCCTCAGTATCCCTGCCCTCACCCTACCTGTAACTCCCCCTCAGCATCCCTGCCCTCACCCTCCCTGTAACTCCCTCTCAGCATCCCTGCCCTCAGCCTTCCTGTAACTCTTCCCTCAGCATCCCTTCCCTCACCCTCCCTGTAATTACCTCTCAGCATCCCTGCCCTCACCCTACCTGTAACTCTCCCTCAGTATCCCTGCCCTCACCCTCCCTGTAACTCCCCCTCAGCATCCCTGCCCTCACCCTCCCTGTAACTCCCTCTCAGCATCCCTGCCCTCACCCTACCTGTAACTCTCCCTCAGTATCCCTGCCCTCACCCTACCTGTAACTCCCCCTCAGCATCCCTGCCCTCACCCTCCCTGTAACTCCCTCTCAGCATCCCTGCCCTCAGCCTTCCTGTAACTCTTCCCTCAGCATCCCTTCCCTCACCCTCCCTGTAACTACCTCTCAGCATCCCTGCCCTCACCCTACCTGTAACTCTCCCTCAGTATCCCTGCCCTCACCCTACCTGTAACTCCCCCTCAGCATCCCTGCCCTCACCCTCCCTGTAACTCCCTCTCAGCATCCCTGCCCTCACCCTACCTGTAACTCTCCCTCAGTATCCCTGCCCTCAACCTCCCTGTAACTCCCCCTCAGTATCCCTGCCCTCACCCTCCCTGTAACTCCCCCTCAGCATCCCTGCCCTCACCCTCCCTGTAACTCCCCCTCAGCATCCCTGCCCTCACCCTACCTGTAACTCCCTCTCAGCATCCCTGCCCTCACCCTACCTGTAACTCTCCCTCAGTATCCCTGCCCTCACCCTACCTGTAACTCCCCCTCAGCATCCCTGCCCTCACCCTCCCTGTAACTCCCTCTCAGCATCCCTGCCCTCAGCCTTCCTGTAACTCTTCCCCCAGCATCCCTTCCCTCACCCTCCCTGTAACTACCTCTCAGCATCCCTGCCCTCACCCTACCTGTAACTCTCCCTCAGTATCCCTGCCCTCACCCTACCTGTAATTCCCCCTCAGCATCCCTGCCCTCACCCTCCCTGTAACTCCCTCTCAGCATCCCTGCCCTCACCCTACCTGTAACTCTCCCTCAGTATCCCTGCCCTCAACCTCCCTGTAACTCCCCCTCAGTATCCCTGCCCTCACCCTCCCTGTAACTCCCCCTCAGCATCCCTGCCCTCACCCTCCCTGTAACTCCCTCTCAGCATCCCTGCCCTCACCCTACCTGTAACTCTCCCTCAGTATCCCTGCCCTCACCCTACCTGTAACTCCCCCTCAGCATCCCTGCCCTCACCCTCCCTGTAACTCCCTCTCAGCATCCCTGCCCTCAGCCTTCCTGTAACTCTTCCCCCAGCATCCCTTCCCTCACCCTCCCTGTAACTACCTCTCAGCATCCCTGCCCTCACCCTACCTGTAACTCTCCCTCAGTATCCCTGCCCTCACCCTACCTGTAATTCCCCCTCAGCATCCCTGCCCTCACCCTCCCTGTAACTCCCTCTCAGCATCCCTGCCCTCACCCTACCTGTAACTCTCCCTCAGTATCCCTGCCCTCAACCTCCCTGTAACTCCCCCTCAGTATCCCTGCCCTCACCCTCCCTGTAACTCCCCCTCAGCATCCCTGCCCTCACCCTCCCTGTAACTCCCCCTCAGCATCCCTGCCCTCACCCTACCTGTAACTCCCCCTCAGCATCCCTGCCCTCACCCTACCTGTAACTCCCACTCAGCATCCCTGCCCTCACCCTCCCTGTAACTCCCATGGCCACTACTAAAAGTCACCTTGACGCCAGCACTGCTAGTGCTTGACACAGTGCCGTAACTAGGCATTTTAGCGCTGTGTGCAAGAAACGACATTGGCGGCCCCCCCCATGTAAGATAGGGGCAGTGCGCGGCGTAGGGGCAGTGCGCGGCGTAGGCGCGCAAAAAATATAAAGGGGCGTGACTTCATGGGGAAGGGGCGTGGCCACAAAATAATAGCAATTCATACTACGGTGCACAGTAGTCTACATTATTCAAATTACGCTGCACAGTAGCGCCACTACACCAGGTAGAGCCCCTTTTATACATTACAGGAGACAGCGTCCCCTTTTTACACATTACAGCAGACAGCGTCCCCGTTTTTACACATTACAGCAGACGGTGTCCCCCTTTATACACATTGCGGCAGCCAGTCCCCCTTTTTACACATTGCGGCAGCCAGTCCCCCTTTTTACACATTGCGGCAGCCAGTCCCCCTTTTTACACATTGCGGCAGCCAGGCCCCCTTTTTACACATTGCGGCAGCAAGTCCCTCTTTTTACACATTACGGCAGCCAGGCCCCCTTTTTACACATTGCGGCAGCCAGTCCCCGTTTTTACACATTGCGGCAGCCAGTCCCCCTTTTTACACATTGCGGCAGCCAGGCCCCCTTTTTACACATTGCGGCAGCCAGTCCCCCTTTTTACACATTGCGGCAGCCAGGCCCCCTTTTTACACATTATGGCAGACGGTGTCCCCCTGAGAGAGAGAGAGAGAGAGAGAGAGAGAGAGAGAGAGAGAGAGAGACATACTTACCATCTCACCGCTGGCAGGCAGGCTCCTCGTGCAGCTCCCTCGGTGCAGGCAGGTGAGAAGGAGGAGGAGGGAGGGGGACTGGAGCCGCAGCAGCGCTATTTCATTGGTAGTAAGCGCCGCTGCAGCATCCCCCTCTCCTTCCGTATTGGCTGTCCGGCGCTGCTGTGGATGCTGGGATAGAGGAACCGCATCCCAGCATCCACAGCAGCGCCGGGCAGCCAATACGGAAGGAGAGGGGGATGCTGCAGCGGCGCTTACTACCAATGAAATAGCGCTGCTGCGGCTCCCTGCTCCCCCTCCCTCCTCCTCACCTGCCCGGCGCTGTAGCTCTCTTCCACAGCGCGGCGGCGGCGCACGGCGCAGACTTCAGAGGCATGTAATGAGTCAATTTGACTCATTACATGCCGCTGGCCGTGTGCCCTCAGGGCAACTGCGCTTTGTGCCAAGCCCACTTGGCACACACGTAGTTACGGCCCTGGCTTGACCTACTCTCCCTGCTACATGGGGCACATGGTGGGAAACTAGAGTGACATGGAAGAGCTGAAGTGCTAATTTTGCTGTTCTGTGTTCAAATAATCGCCACCTCCAAGGGGAGTGTATATTTGCTGCTAAAATCCACTAAAATCCAATGCGTGCAGTCTGTGCGCAGCCCAGGGCTTACTCATACAGTGCGATCACATCAGGCTGATCGGGGCCGGAGCTAACGTCAGACACCCTCCCTAAAAACGCTTGCGATTTTCCGGACACTCCCAGTAAACGATCAGTTACCACCCACAAACGGCCTCTTTCTGTCAATCACCTTGCGAACACCTGTGCCAATGGATTTTTTGCATCATCCCCTCCCTGACCAGAGATGCCCTTTGTTGCTGTCCAATGCGCAGTTAATACCTGATTGCCCGCTGTGCGAAAACATACAGCAGCGATCAGATCTGAATGACCCCCTTAGTGTGGATCTGGCCTTCTCAATGTATTTCAGGTGGATATGGCCTTTAGCGATTCAGCAATTTAGGGGCGCCAAAATTAGATTATATCTTGCCCCCCCAACCTAAAAACGTTCTGACACCCCTGATATATATATATATATATATATATATATATATATATATATACACACACATACATATAGAAAAAATCCAAGAATAACCACACAGGTGATTGTACCCAGAAATACCAGCACACAGCTTAGATGCAAAAGAAGAAGTTTTACTTGTCCAGAAAAGTCATTTAAAAAGGCAACAAGCATATAGCACACATGATGGTAGCAGCATGAATAGATCAATGAGTACTTATCATTCCGACAGCTGTTTCGACTATCTTCATCATGGGAATAGATAAAGTGACATGGTGCTGTACACTGCCATCCGCAGTGTCTGGTTCCAAAGTGACGTGTGCCTGAAAAGCTTAGCCCATGAGTGCATTAAATAGTGTGTGAAATACTTACCTGTAAGCTGTCTCACCTGTTCCCCGTCACACGTGGACATCAGCTGCGTTACATCCAAGCAGCACGGCATGCCGTGAACCGGAAGTGACGTGCAGGGGAGGGTATTAACCGCTGCACATCGTCAGTGACCAAACGATGGAGCCGGGACCTGTCCATCCTGCACGGAGACATAAGTCTCCGTAACTGTGTCCTGGTGTGAAGAATCACCCTCGGGCCGCGCGTCACTTCTAACGCGTTACCCGTGGCAACCAACAGGTCGTGCTTAAAACAGTCCGGGTAAACGAACACACCCGGAACTGAAGAAGCATCAGACCTGTTTCCGGGGACAAGGGGAGAGGCGCACAGGCAAAGAAAGACAGTGTAAGATAACATTGAACTAATAAAAATGAATAAAAATGAAAATAAACTAGATGCACACTTACATCCTGATGATGAATCTACTGATAATAAAGCATGTCTATGGCCAGTCATAAATGATTTAACAATGGATTGAACTGAATTTAAATCTGTCACTGACTACATTCTTAGTTATTATACATAAATCATGCCTTATAACAAAGCCCCAATTTATAGGCCTTTCAGTAAGTAGGTATATAAATCAACTAAAGTGTGCATATAAGCATAAACAGTTAATCTAATTAATAAACAAATAAACAAAAAATACATAGATAAGACAATGGATCCGGATGCAGAGTCATCAGGCTCACATGTGTTCACGTACATAAAAAATGTGAAGTGAAAAAAATGTAAATATAAAAAAAAGAAAAGAAAAAAATATATTTATTTATAAAAAAGGTACCAACGAGAATTCCTCATTAAGTCCCAATGGTGAAAGGGAAAATAATCGTCGGATCCAGCGGCATTCCTGTTGTAATAGCAGCTTATGCCGGTCACCACCCCTCTTCAATGGTGGTATGTGGTCAATGGGCATGAATAAAAGATCTTTAATGTGGTGACCTTGATGAACGAAGTGTTTAGCAACTGGCGGAGTGGAATTTTCAATTTTGATGAACGCTTTCTTAATTGATGACCGGTGCAAGGCCATCCGTTCTTTGAGCATTCTAATAGTCTTTCCGACATATAGTTTCTTGCAGGGGCATTGGATCACGTAAACGACATATTTGGTCTCACATGTCATTCGATGTTTCAGTCGAAAAGTGTCTCCCCTAGTTGGATGGACGAACGTGCTACCTGTGTGCATATGCTTGCAATTAACACAGGAGCCACATTTGTGTGCTCCTGGTTTCAATTTTAGCCAACCATTGCCTTGTTGCGACATTGGTGCTATATCAGAATAGGTGATCTGATCCTTGAGATTTGGACTACGTTTGTAGCTAAATAATGGTAAGCTGTCACAGAATTTTCCCATAGTCGAATCTGCCTGTAAAATATGCCAATGCTTGGAGATCGCACGTCTCATGGCACCAGAGGCGACAGAATATGTGCTGGAAAAGACCAATCGTCCAATCTCTGGATCTTTGTTCTTGGATCTTAATACGTCTGAACGTTCCATCTGGAGACATCTCGTGATCGCTCCTTGTATCTCAGTCGGATCATAGCCCCTCTCGATGAATTTCTTGCCCATCTCGGTCAAAGCAGCTGGTAATAATAATTCATCCGAAGTTATGCGTTTCACTCGTAAAAGTTGGGAGAAGGGTAGTCCCTTCTTTAATGGCTGCGGATGGAAGCTCGTAGCCAACAAGAGAGAGTTTTTATCTGTAGGCTTCCTATAAACCTGGGTGGTGATGGACCCGTTGTTTAATTTGATCGTAACATCCAAAAAATTAATAGACAAAAAGTCGTGAACACATGTGAGCCTAATAGACCCTGGAATTTGATTTAATTTGGTAATAAATTGTTGAAGCTCAGCCTCACCCCCAGTCCACAGCATGAACAGGTCATCAATATATCGCACATAAAATAAAATGTAGGATGAAAATTTCGGATCTGCCATGATATATTGTTGTTCATACTGAAACATAAACAAATTAGCATACGATGGGGCCACATTGGACCCCATCGCTGTGCCCTGTAATTGTAAGTAAAATGAATTTTCAAACAAAAAATAATTTTTGTGTAAAATGAAATCTAACAAAAGTAACAAAAATTCACTTGGTGGACCCTCATACTGTGGACTGGAGGTAATGGCCTTCCTAGTTGCCTCAATGCCCTCAAGATGATTGATACAAGTGTATAAACTGGTGACATCGAGTGTCACCAGTATACAGTCATTGGGAAGAGGACCAACTGCCTTTAATTTCGATAAGAAATCTGAAGTATCCTTAATGAAGTATGGCGTTGATTGCACAACCGGCTGCAGAAAAAAGTCCACATATTGGGATAATGTCTGGCACAAAGAGCCCCTGGAGGAAATGATAGGTCTCCCAGGGGGTTTGTCCAGACATTTGTGGACTTTGGGCAAAACATAAATCAAAGGAATGCGGGGAAAGTCCTGGGTAAGGAATTTAGCTGTTTGATCATCAATCCAATAATTAGAAACACCTAAACCAATTATGGAATCTGCCTCACGTTTAAAATTATTGGTTGGATCAAATCGGAGTTGTTTATAACATTGTTTGTCGGCTAATTGCCGATTGATTTCATCAATGTAATCAGTACGATTTAATAATACCACGCCCCCACCCTTATCGGCGGGGCGTATGATAACATTTGGGTTATCCCTTAGAGATTTGACTGCCAGTCTTTCTAATTTAGTCATATTGTGATTTTTAATTTTAATATTATTGATGCAAGGTAAAGTTTCTTTTTTAACTAAATTAATAAAAACCTCAATGGCAGGATTCATGGATGGTGGGTCAAAATTACTGGGTGTTTTAAATTGACTCCTTTTGACAGAAACAGTATCCCTTTTTGAGAAATAATCTTTAAGTTTTAATTGTCGAAAAAATTTAAATAATTCGACCTCACAATCAAACTTGTTTTGTTTATATGTTTGAACAAAAGTGAGTCCTTTAGATAATACTGCCATTTCTGCCTCTGTTGGAGTGTAATCTGATAGATTGAAGACAGTTATTTCCGCCCCCCCTTGTAATTCCTGCCTCCTATATTTTTTGTGCTTGAGCCCCCCTCTCCTGCACGGTCTCTTGAATCCGTGGTCTCTTTTGTTTTGCTCCTGGTAAATGTTTTGTCCCCTAAAAAACGACCCCTATAGTGGCCTGAATGATCCGAATCGCTTTGAGAGGTATGCGATTCTATGTCTGTAAATTGGACCTCAGCTTTATTACGGAAGTTTTGGCCTTTTCTCCAAGGACGTCTATTGGTTTGTGTGAATAACCACGGATAGACTCTCAAATCCCTGTAGTCGTCTTTAACCTTACGGTATTTAGTTTTTTTAAAAACCAATAGTTCATTTTTAAACGCTTGAATTGAATCGTCTAGTTTGGTTAACCAATCATTTGTGGAATCTGTTTTTAAGGTTTCTAGGCCCGCACGCTCATAGCCCAAAATCTCCTTTTTGATGTTATCAATGTCAGTGTTGACCTGTTGTACCACCAATACCATCAAGTCAAAACTACATTGATTAAGTATTTGACACCATTGGCGACAAAACTCTTTGTTGTTCCGACCAAGTGTAGGCTGGTTTTTAATTCTGAAACCACGGGGAATTAGATTTTCTTTGTGATATTGAGATATCGTTAACCCGTGTAGTTCCAGTTCTACAAGCCTTTTACGTAATCGTAACAAATCAGAGTATATTTCAGTGGGAGTGTCTACATCAAAGGCTAATTGTTCAGTGGAAGAAAACAAAATCTTGGAAACTTCTTTATCCAAGAATCGCTTTGTCCCAGTGATGTCCTTGGCATCCAGATCCATTGTCCAAAAACGTATACAACACACAAAAAAATACACAAACACAGTTACTTGAAAAAAATAAGTTCCAAAGAACTAAAAAAAGGAAAAAAATGAAAAATTGTATCTTATACTTGTGGTGCAGCTCCCAGTCCATAATAACAGTCCGTTACCATGATGAATAAACAAATCCACAAAAGCAGCCGCTTCTCACTTATCATTTAGAAAACGCTGGTGCACGGTTGGTGTAATCATATAGAAAAAATCCAAGAATAACCACACAGGTGATTGTACCCAGAAATACCAGCACACAGCTTAGATGCAAAAGAAGAAGTTTTACTTGTCCAGAAAAGTCATTTAAAAAGGCAACAAGCATATAGCACACATGATGGTAGCAGCATGAATAGATCAATGAGTACTTATCATTCCGACAGCTGTTTCGACTATCTTCATCATGGGAATAGATAAAGTGACATGGTGCTGTACACTGCCATCCGCAGTGTCTGGTTCCAAAGTGACGTGTGCCTGAAAAGCTTAGCCCATGAGTGCATTAAATAGTGTGTGAAATACTTACCTGTAAGCTGTCTCACCTGTTCCCCGTCACACGTGGACATCAGCTGCGTTACATCCAAGCAGCACGGCATGCCGTGAACCGGAAGTGACGTGCAGGGGAGGGTATTAACCGCTGCACATCGTCAGTGACCAAACGATGGAGCCGGGACCTGTCCATCCTGCACGGAGACATAAGTCTCCGTAACTGTGTCCTGGTGTGAAGAATCACCCTCGGGCCGCGCGTCACTTCTAACGCGTTACCCGTGGCAACCAACAGGTCGTGCTTAAAACAGTCCGGGTAAACGAACACACCCGGAACTGAAGAAGCATCAGACCTGTTTCCGGGGACAAGGGGAGAGGCGCACAGGCAAAGAAAGACAGTGTAAGATAACATTGAACTAATAAAAATGAATAAAAATGAAAATAAACTAGATGCACACTTACATCCTGATGATGAATCTACTGATAATAAAGCATGTCTATGGCCAGTCATAAATGATTTAACAATGGATTGAACTGAATTTAAATCTGTCACTGACTACATTCTTAGTTATTATACATAAATCATGCCTTATAACAAAGCCCCAATTTATAGGCCTTTCAGTAAGTAGGTATATAAATCAACTAAAGTGTGCATATAAGCATAAACAGTTAATCTAATTAATAAACAAATAAACAAAAAATACATAGATAAGACAATGGATCCGGATGCAGAGTCATCAGGCTCACATGTGTTCACGTACATAAAAAATGTGAAGTGAAAAAAATGTAAATATAAAAAAAAGAAAAGAAAAAAATATATTTATTTATAAAAAAGGTACCAACGAGAATTCCTCATTAAGTCCCAATGGTGAAAGGGAAAATAATCGTCGGATCCAGCGGCATTCCTGTTGTAATAGCAGCTTATGCCGGTCACCACCCCTCTTCAATGGTGGTATGTGGTCAATGGGCATGAATAAAAGATCTTTAATGTGGTGACCTTGATGAACGAAGTGTTTAGCAACTGGCGGAGTGGAATTTTCAATTTTGATGAACGCTTTCTTAATTGATGACCGGTGCAAGGCCATCCGTTCTTTGAGCATTCTAATAGTCTTTCCGACATATAGTTTCTTGCAGGGGCATTGGATCACGTAAACGACATATTTGGTCTCACATGTCATTCGATGTTTCAGTCGAAAAGTGTCTCCCCTAGTTGGATGGACGAACGTGCTACCTGTAACTCTCCCTCAGTATCCCTGCCCTCACCCTACCTGTAACTCCCCCTCAGCATCCCTGCCCTCACCCTCCCTGTAACTCCCTCTCAGCATCCCTGCCCTCACCCTACCTGTAACTCTCCCTCAGTATCCCTGCCCTCAACCTCCCTGTAACTCCCCCTCAGTATCCCTGCCCTCACCCTCCCTGTAACTCCCCCTCAGCATCCCTGCCCTCACCCTCCCTGTAACTCCCCCTCAGCATCCCTGCCCTCACCCTACCTGTAACTCCCTCTCAGCATCCCTGCCCTCACCCTACCTGTAACTCTCCCTCAGTATCCCTGCCCTCACCCTACCTGTAACTCCCCCTCAGCATCCCTGCCCTCACCCTCCCTGTAACTCCCTCTCAGCATCCCTGCCCTCAGCCTTCCTGTAACTCTTCCCCCAGCATCCCTTCCCTCACCCTCCCTGTAACTACCTCTCAGCATCCCTGCCCTCACCCTACCTGTAACTCTCCCTCAGTATCCCTGCCCTCACCCTACCTGTAATTCCCCCTCAGCATCCCTGCCCTCACCCTCCCTGTAACTCCCTCTCAGCATCCCTGCCCTCACCCTACCTGTAACTCTCCCTCAGTATCCCTGCCCTCAACCTCCCTGTAACTCCCCCTCAGTATCCCTGCCCTCACCCTCCCTGTAACTCCCCCTCAGCATCCCTGCCCTCACCCTCCCTGTAACTCCCTCTCAGCATCCCTGCCCTCACCCTACCTGTAACTCTCCCTCAGTATCCCTGCCCTCACCCTACCTGTAACTCCCCCTCAGCATCCCTGCCCTCACCCTCCCTGTAACTCCCTCTCAGCATCCCTGCCCTCAGCCTTCCTGTAACTCTTCCCCCAGCATCCCTTCCCTCACCCTCCCTGTAACTACCTCTCAGCATCCCTGCCCTCACCCTACCTGTAACTCTCCCTCAGTATCCCTGCCCTCACCCTACCTGTAATTCCCCCTCAGCATCCCTGCCCTCACCCTCCCTGTAACTCCCTCTCAGCATCCCTGCCCTCACCCTACCTGTAACTCTCCCTCAGTATCCCTGCCCTCAACCTCCCTGTAACTCCCCCTCAGTATCCCTGCCCTCACCCTCCCTGTAACTCCCCCTCAGCATCCCTGCCCTCACCCTCCCTGTAACTCCCCCTCAGCATCCCTGCCCTCACCCTACCTGTAACTCCCCCTCAGCATCCCTGCCCTCACCCTACCTGTAACTCCCACTCAGCATCCCTGCCCTCACCCTCCCTGTAACTCCCATGGCCACTACTAAAAGTCACCTTGACGCCAGCACTGCTAGTGCTTGACACAGTGCCGTAACTAGGCATTTTAGCGCTGTGTGCAAGAAACGACATTGGCGGCCCCCCCCATGTAAGATAGGGGCAGTGCGCGGCGTAGGGGCAGTGCGCGGCGTAGGCGCGCAAAAAATATAAAGGGGCGTGACTTCATGGGGAAGGGGCGTGGCCACAAAATAATAGCAATTCATACTACGGTGCACAGTAGTCTACATTATTCAAATTACGCTGCACAGTAGCGCCACTACACCAGGTAGAGCCCCTTTTATACATTACAGGAGACAGCGTCCCCTTTTTACACATTACAGCAGACAGCGTCCCCGTTTTTACACATTACAGCAGACGGTGTCCCCCTTTATACACATTGCGGCAGCCAGTCCCCCTTTTTACACATTGCGGCAGCCAGTCCCCCTTTTTACACATTGCGGCAGCCAGTCCCCCTTTTTACACATTGCGGCAGCCAGGCCCCCTTTTTACACATTGCGGCAGCAAGTCCCTCTTTTTACACATTACGGCAGCCAGGCCCCCTTTTTACACATTGCGGCAGCCAGTCCCCGTTTTTACACATTGCGGCAGCCAGTCCCCCTTTTTACACATTGCGGCAGCCAGGCCCCCTTTTTACACATTGCGGCAGCCAGTCCCCCTTTTTACACATTGCGGCAGCCAGGCCCCCTTTTTACACATTATGGCAGACGGTGTCCCCCTGAGAGAGAGAGAGAGAGAGAGAGAGAGAGAGAGAGAGAGAGAGACATACTTACCATCTCACCGCTGGCAGGCAGGCTCCTCGTGCAGCTCCCTCGGTGCAGGCAGGTGAGAAGGAGGAGGAGGGAGGGGGACTGGAGCCGCAGCAGCGCTATTTCATTGGTAGTAAGCGCCGCTGCAGCATCCCCCTCTCCTTCCGTATTGGCTGTCCGGCGCTGCTGTGGATGCTGGGATAGAGGAACCGCATCCCAGCATCCACAGCAGCGCCGGGCAGCCAATACGGAAGGAGAGGGGGATGCTGCAGCGGCGCTTACTACCAATGAAATAGCGCTGCTGCGGCTCCCTGCTCCCCCTCCCTCCTCCTCACCTGCCCGGCGCTGTAGCTCTCTTCCACAGCGCGGCGGCGGCGCACGGCGCAGACTTCAGAGGCATGTAATGAGTCAATTTGACTCATTACATGCCGCTGGCCGTGTGCCCTCAGGGCAACTGCGCTTTGTGCCAAGCCCACTTGGCACACACGTAGTTACGGCCCTGGCTTGACCTACTCTCCCTGCTACATGGGGCACATGGTGGGAAACTAGAGTGACATGGAAGAGCTGAAGTGCTAATTTTGCTGTTCTGTGTTCAAATAATCGCCACCTCCAAGGGGAGTGTATATTTGCTGCTAAAATCCACTAAAATCCAATGCGTGCAGTCTGTGCGCAGCCCAGGGCTTACTCATACAGTGCGATCACATCAGGCTGATCGGGGCCGGAGCTAACGTCAGACACCCTCCCTAAAAACGCTTGCGATTTTCCGGACACTCCCAGTAAACGATCAGTTACCACCCACAAACGGCCTCTTTCTGTCAATCACCTTGCGAACACCTGTGCCAATGGATTTTTTGCATCATCCCCTCCCTGACCAGAGATGCCCTTTGTTGCTGTCCAATGCGCAGTTAATACCTGATTGCCCGCTGTGCGAAAACATACAGCAGCGATCAGATCTGAATGACCCCCTTAGTGTGGATCTGGCCTTCTCAATGTATTTCAGGTGGATATGGCCTTTAGCGATTCAGCAATTTAGGGGCGCCAAAATTAGATTATATCTTGCCCCCCCAACCTAAAAACGTTCTGACACCCCTGATATATATATATATATATATATATATATATATATATACACACACATACATACATAAAGGTGCAATTGAATTTGCCTTGCTATATAAGAAGCTGTACATAAATAAATATATATCTATCCAGAGGCGGATTGGCCATAGGGTTTACAGGGAAGATTCCCGGTGGGCCGATGCACCCGCGGGGGCCTGTTTTGTTTGAGGACATGTGGTCCTTTTTATAGACATAATGAATAAGATGAAAATAATTTGCATATATGAAAATGACTTTGCCACTTAGCCTGTGATTGCAGATGATCTAGTGTATGCTCTGACTGCCTTCTTGGCTGACATATAGGATTGAGTGAATAGTGATTGGGATACGGTTGGTGTAATAAGCAAGAACATATATCTTTCTAAAGAATGATATAGTTTCCTAAATTCTGACGGTGTATCATATAATGTGCTCATAATATTTAATTTTATTTATTTTTAACTCCCCCTTTGATGCTGGACATGCCCACTATCTGGAAAGTCTTGGGGGGAGGGTGCTGCTGCCATGGCCCATGGCTAGACCTTACACCTCTGGTGCTGCCCATGTGGGGCCACTAGAACAAATTTTTCCAGGGCCGCTTTTTGTTCCCAATCCGCCCCTGTATCTATCTATGCACATATATATGTATATCTTTCCTCACTCCTCCACACACATACCACTGTCTGTTTCTCCCTCTCTACTTCTTCCCACACACCCCAGTCTATCTCTCCCCAATTACTCCATGCTGCATTCCCTGCTCCCCCACCCCATCCCAAAGCCCTGTATCCCCTCACCAATCCACTCTTACCCCGGGGAGAGACTCACCTGTGCTGCACTCCCCAGTGTCCAGGAAAACCGCAGAGCAGGAACCATGCAGCCCTCACACCCTACCAGAAGAGGCCAGCGCAGAGCACGGGGATCCTGGCCAGAGGAGCTGTTGCCGTGTTCCGTAAATGCCTGCAACAGAGCTGGACCCGGAAAAGCGGGCGTATACTCACGCTGTCACTGTGTGCGACAGACTCCTGTCACTCTGAGGCTGCGCCCACATCACCTACAGCTCGCTGCCCTATTTGGACAAGATGGTTCACATCCTTGCTGGGCACTAAGTGGCATATCCTTGGGGCCCCTCTGGCCTTGGGGCCCGGTACAGGTGTCCCCTTTGGCCCCCCCTATCGCCGGCTCTGTCTGAAACACTCTATACTGCTCTCCTATATGCATCTTCCCAGCTGCAGTTTATTACTGTTTAGGGGCCTGTCTCTGTGGAGGTTACTGATTGGTCTTTGTGTGTGTTATAAGGCAGTTAGGCCTTCACTGCAGGGCCAGTTATAGTTCCATATCAGCAATGGCAAAGCGATCTATTCTCGCTTGCGAAGTACAACGATGGCTTTAAATATATATTAACCCTTTAAATATATATTAACCATTATAGATATATTTAGTAAGAGAGAGAGGGCTGTTGGTATAACATCCAACAGCTGCAACAGTCGCTAATCCTTTGTCCGTACCTCGCCCAGCAAATGGTGTCCTAACGCTGTTTGCACAACCCTCCCACCCCGCGACTGACAGGCAGAGGTGATCGCAGCCAGTGAGATGCTAAAAGCATCTCACTGGGCTCCCGGGGTGCACACGCGCAGTGTGGCTACTGCGCATGCTAGCTCCACAAAGTAATTCAGACAGAATTACCCCAAGGGCTGTGTACCAAAGAAGTTGCAAACTGGTTGTGGTAAACAGTTTTGTTTGTTTTTAACATATTTTTATTGGATTTTCTTACAGGATAACAACAATTATAATCATTACAGAAGAAGAGAGAGAAGGTCAAAGCTAGTGATAAGGCAACATAATGTAACATGTACAATTACAACCAAAATGTGTTCAGACATCTGATGTATTGAATTATCATCGAGTAATAAGAAGCAGATTGTGACTTCTATATACAAGTGTCGTATAATGATAATAAAGTATCAACAAACAATTAGTGTGTCTGTCGTCTTTAGCATAGCCATAGGCTTACAATATCAATAGTAATTCTCTCTCTCTCATTAACTTAGCATATTAACTAATCAAGGGAGGGGGGACGACGACATTATTCCGCTAAAGAGGAATTCTGCGTCGAGGAGATATTTAAATGTAAAAATAGGATGTCATAATCAGTATAGTCATTTTAAGACCAAGTAAGAGGGGAGGAGGAGGGAAGGAGGGGATTTAAGTTAGAGAAATAAGTAAACAAAGTACCTTGTAGTTTGACCCAGGGGGAATACACTAAGTAGATGAGGTTTTCCAATCGTTTATAATGCCTCAATCAGTGTTCTCATCGAGCTGGAATATCTTGGATCGCGTCACCTCATCAAGTGTATTAATGTATATGCCCCATTTTCTATAAAAGCGGACTACCCCCCTTTCCAAGTCAGGAATTGTCGATTCCCTATCAAAATAGAGGATCTTGAGAAGTAGTGCTTTCACTTCACACAGCGATGGGGAGGTTGACGAAATCCAATGTCTCATAATAACTTTTTTCTCTACAGATACCAGTATTGTGAGAAAAGGGATCATGTTTGATAACATGCCCTGTTGTATCCAAGGTTTGAAGTTAGCAAAAGACAAGGGATTGGGTCTAGTCTAAGTTGCAATTTTATAGTAGTATTAATAAAACATACAGTCTTATTCCAAAACCTTCGGATTTTGTGGCAATGCCATACATAGTGTATGAATGTCGCCAATGCAGTAGAGCATTTCAGACAGCATTTGAGTTCAGTAGGTATATAGTGCTGGCGTTGCGTTTGTGTGATGTAGGCCCTATGTATCATCTTAGTATGAACCTCTTGTAATAAGGAGGATCTAAGTAGTTTCATAGAGCGGTCGTAATGTTGAAATATTGTAGCGGATGATTCTATCAAAGGGAGATCTACAGACCATTGGGATACTATGGAGGTACAGATCTTATCTTTGTATAATGTCAGTAAAGGAAGATAGAGGAATTTCAATCTGTAAGTGTCATGCAGCCGCCGCGGCCGCCGTACTTACCTCTCCGGGGGCGCTGGATCTCCGGGCGGCTGTCCTCGCTGGCGGTCTCCGGCTCCCGGTGCTCCGTCCAGCGCTCATAGTGTGGACGTCGCGGGTGCGGGTGACGTCATCAAGCGCTCCCCAATCAGACACTGGCAGGAAGTTCAAATTCCGACGCCGGGCAGAGCTCCGGCACCTGAGTATCATCTATTCTGCTACAGAAGTTGTGATCTCCAGAGCTCCCGTATTCCTGTGGTTTCCAGCCTTCCCAGACGGACCTCAGCGCCTCCAAGCACCTCAGTGCCTCCAAGTGCCTCAGCGCCTCCAAGCACCTCAGTGGCTCCAAGCGCCTCCAAGCACTTCAGCACCTCCAAGCACCTCAGTGCCTCCAAGTGCCTCAGCACCTCCAAGCACTTCAGCGCCTCCAAGCACTTCAGCGCCTCCAAGCACTTCAGCGCCTCCAAGCACCTCAGTGCCTCCAAGCGCCTCAGTGCCTCCAAGCACCTCAGCGCCTCCAAGTGCCTCAGTGCCTCCAAGCACTTCAGCGCCTCCAAGCACCTCAGTGCCTCCAAGCGCCTCAGCACCTCCAAGCACTTCAGCGCCTCCAAGCACCTCAGTGCCTCCAAGCACCTCAGTGCCTCCAAGCGCCTCAGTGCCTCCAAGCACTTCAGCGCCTCCAAGCACCTCAGTGCCTCCAAGCACCTCAGCACCTCCAAGCACTTCAGCGCCTCCAAGCACTTCAGCACCTCCAAGCACCTCAGTGCCTCCAAGCGCCTCAGCACCTCCAAGCGCTTCAGCACCTCCAAGCACCTCAGTGCCTCCAAGTGCCTCAGTGCCTCCAAGCACTTCAGCACCTCCAAGCACCTCAGTGCCTCCAAGCGCCTCAGTGCCTCCAAGCACTTCAGCACCTCCAAGCACCTCAGTGCCTCCAAGCACTTCAGCGCCTCCAAGCACTTCAGTGCCTACAAGCACCTCAGTGCCTCCAGGCACCCAGTGCACTTTAGCACAGTTTGTGCCTTCAGCATCCGGTACTCTTCACTGATTGATCAGCGCCTTTTCAAGTTCTGTCTTTCAGGAGACCTCCAGCGTCCACACGTGCCTCCTGTCTGCCGACCTAATCCTGCATGAGGAAAACTTACATTCGGCCATCTCTGCTGCGGCCCAGTTGCGGTTCCTCTTCCCGGTCACCGGAAGAAACCCCGAGTCCACAACACTCCCAAACCAGGTCAGTGATAGTATACTCAGGCCACATGGACCGGAGGGATCGGAACACGGACTCAAGTGCCATCCAGAATTTGGCTTCCCGCGTGCAAAGTCAGGAAGCAGCACAGGGCCAAGTGATGCAGTATCTCCAGGAGTTGTCCGGTCGTTTGGATCAGATTCAAGCATCCTTAGCTTCTGTAATTCCGGCCCCAGTTCCCGTAGCCGTACCAGTTGCCGCTCCCAGCAATGTTCTACTATCGGCTGGTATCAGTCCGCGTCTTCAACTCCCTACTCCTTCCCGCTATAATGGGAATCCAAAAAATTGCAGAGGTTTCTTAAACCAATGCGAAGTTCATTTTGAGCTACTCGCACATAATTTTCCCACAGACCGGTCCAAGGTGGCATATATTATTTCTTTGCTTGAGGGATCCGCATTGGATTGGGTGTCTCCACTATGGGAACGATCTGATTCATTGGTTTCCAATTACACTGAATTCATCACGTCTTTACGAAGAATTTTCGACAAGCCCGGTAGGATGACCATGGCCTCTTCTGACTTGCTACGCATCCGTCAGGGCTCCCGATCCGTGGGCCAGTACGTGGTCATTTTCAGACCATTGCTTCTGAACTTCACTGGAATAATGACGCCCTGAGAGCTGCTTTCTGGAACGGTCTCTCTGATCGCCTGAAGGATGAGTTGGTCACTAGGGAACTCCCGGATTCGTTAGAGGAACTGACTTCTCTCTGCGTCAAGGTGGATCTCTGGATGCAGGAACGTGGAGGTGAATGTAGTCGATCGGAGCGTTCCAGGTTCCGGCTTCCTCCCTCTAGGCAAGCAGTGGTACCAAGTCCGGACGAACCCATGCAGATTAACCGGTCCCGATTGTCTCCGGAAGAACGACAGCGTCGTCGTGAGGGCAAGCTCTGTCTGTACTGCGGGGCCACAGATCACTTTATCAAATTCTGCAAATCCCGTCCGGGAAACAGGCAGGCCTAGATTGTTCCGGAGGAGTCAAGTTGGGGGTCATACTAAATCTTCTCCGACTTTGGATTGTTTGCTTCCTGTGTCTTTAATCACCAAGTCAGTCTCCAAGTCTTGTGAGGCCCTGTTGGATTCCGGAGCTGCGGGGAACTTCGTTTCTTCTTCCTGTGTCCAAAGCATGGATTTAAAGGTACAGCCTATCGAGCGGCCTATTTCGTTGACGGCTATCAATGGTACTAGAATATCCAAGGGTTTCATAACGTGGCGCACGGAGCCAGTTAAGTTGCAGGTAAGAGCTCTACATCAAGAATGTCTGGAATTCTTGGTGATTCCGGAAATGCATCATGATCTGGTCCTCGGAATGCCTTGGCTCAAAATTCATAATCCCCACATTGATTGGAAGTCTTCTCAAATTCTGTCTTGGAGTTCTTTTTGTCACGCTAACTGTCTCACTCCCGTCTGTCCGCTTCATGTCTCTTCTAAGTCGGATGAAGAGCATATTCCGGAGGCGTATCAAGGGTTCAAGGATGTGTTTTCGGAACAGGCGGCTGACCAGTTACCACCCTATAGGCCTTGGAACTGCCCCATTGACCTTATCCCAGGGAAGATGCTGCCCCGTGGCCGCACATATCCTCTGTCACTTCCTGAGACTCAAGCTATGTCAGATTATATTAAGTCCAATCTGCTCAAGGGATTCATTCGCCCCTCTATCTCCCCGGCTGGAGCGGGCTTCTTTTTCGTGAAGAAGAAGGACGGGGGGTTGAGACCATGTATCGACTACCGCGGCTTAAGCGATATCACCATCAAGAATAAATACCCCTTGCCACTAATCACAGAGTTATTTGATAGGGTTCGTGGCGCCCGCGTTTTCTCCAAGCTCGATTTGAGGGGGGCCTATAATCTTATACGCATCCGAGAAGGGGATGAATGGAAGACCGCCTTCAATACCAGGGATGGGCATTATGAATATCTGGTGATGCCATTTGGCCTTAGTAATGCCCCTGCCGTCTTCCAGGGATTCGTCAACGAAATCTTCCGAGACATGTTATATCGAAGTGTTGTTGTATATTTAGACGACATACTGATTTTTTCCAAAGATCTTGCTGAACACAGGACACAGGTCAAAGAGGTGCTACACTGTTTATGAAAGAATCATCTCTATGCTAAGATCTCCAAATGTACCTTCGAAGTAACATCAATTCCGTTCCTCGGTTATATCATCTCGGAGACGGAGCTTCGCATGTACCCGGAGAAACTCTCTGCCATTCGTGACTGGACTCAGCACCTCTATTTGAAAGCAATACAAAGATTCCTGGGTCCTGGGCTTTGCGAATTATTACAGGAAATTCATTAGGGGTTTCTCTACTATAGTTGCACCCATTACCGCCTTGACCAGAAAGGGCTCCAACCCGGGTTTGTGGTCTCCCGAAGCCATGGAAGCTTTCACCTACTTGAAATCAGCTTTTATGTCAGCCCCGGTACTTCAACAACCAAATTTCGAAGAGCCTTTTTTCCTGGAAGTTGATGCATCCTCGGTCGGAGTCGGAGCCGTTCTCTCCCAGTACTCCTCGGATAAGAAATTGCATCCGTGTGGCTTCCACTCTCTAAAGTTCTCCCCGGCCGAACGGAATTATACTATTGGTGATCAAGAGCTCTTAGCAATAAAATCCGCTTTGGAGGAGTGGAGGTATCTTTTAGAAGGTGTCAGGAATCGACTCACCAAGCTGACATCTGTCCGCCGCTGCGGACTCCGTCCTGGGTCCCTGCGGTCATCTGTCGTCCACGTCCCTGCCATCGGACGCCATCATGGGCCTGGGAGCGCTCCTGTGACAGCGGGCGTGTAGCACGCCGCGTTCCCGCTAGGCCGCGGCATGGGCGCCGCCATGACAGTTTCCAACAGTCAGCATACAGCGGCCAATCCGGTGCTTGGCCGCACCCACTTTCCCTCACTCCACCAATGTCTGTGAACCAAGGGGTATATAAGAGACTGCAGGATCAGTCTGCAGGCATCCTGGACTTTGTGTCACTCCTGCGACCCATGTGAAAGGATCTGTTCCTGTTTCCTCCGTGTTCCTGGCTCTCTACCTAAGAACTTGTACTCCTGGTTATTACACAGCTCCGTGGAACTTCAAGTCTCAGCAATACCTGCATTCATCAACAGGCTTCACACCCATCATCATCTTGTGTGCTTCAGCCTTGCAGTAGAGACTGACTCCAGGTGTGTTCCATTCCTCCACCTGTGATACAGCTTGCTTGCTGTCAGTGCTTCACCACCTGCACTGTGGACTTAGTCAGACTCCTGCCTCTGCTACCAGGTTTGCCATTTAACACCATCACTGCCAAGTTCCATGTTTTAATCTGCACTGGTTTCCATACCAGAATCATCTTTACAAAGTTATCATTTCATCTGTTCATCATATTACCGGTTATCATTTCTCCAGTCATTATTCATTCCGTTGCCATAGACTTTCAGCTATTACGCTGTGTGATTGACATTGCATTTGTTATTATTATTTCTGCTGCCGTTCTGTGAATCATCTGTTAAATAAATATCATTGCGCTCATGCGCAGAAACGTTATCCAGCCTCCTCGTTTTCTCCCATCCACCTCCACTGACCCACTAGCGCCCCCTCCGGGGACACAGCCAAAACACGATCTGACAGTAAGTCCAGGATCGATGGACTCGGATGGTGGACGGAGTGTGGGGTCAGAGGCCTTGCAAAATCTGGTCTCCCGTCTGGATGGTCAAGAGGCTGCGCAGCAGCAGATGTTCCAGTTCCTGCAAGGGATGTCCTCCCGGATAGATACACTACAGCAATCCCTGCCTAGTGTACACACTTCTGCAGTTCCTGTTACTCCAGCACCTGCCAGTACTGTGAGTTCCTCTACGCCGGCTGCATCAGCTCCAGTGTCACGTCTGCACCTGCCCGTGCCAAGCAAGTATGATGGCAGTCCAAAGTTATGTCGCGGGTTTCTCAACCAATGTGAAATCCAGTTTGAGTTGTTGTCACATAATTTCCCCACGCCAAGATCCAAGGTTGCCTACATCATCTCCTTACTTTCTGGATCTGCTCTGAGCTGGGTGTCTCCTCTGTGGGAACGTGCTGACCCTCTGATTAACAACTACACAGAATTCGTGTCAACCTTCAGACGGATCTTTGACGAGCCTGGTCGTGCAACATCAGCTTCTGCTGACCTGATCCAACTTCGTCAAGGTACCCGTAGTATGGGACAATATGTCATTCAGTTCCAGACGTTGGCCGCAGAGATTCAGTGGAACAATCAGGCCCTGGTAGCAGCTTTCTGGCATGGACTTTCTGACCGGATCAAAGACGAACTGGCGACCCGCGACCTTCCTGTACAATTGTCTGAATTAATTTCCTTGTGCATCAAGTTGGACTCTCGCATCCGCGAACGCAATAATGAACGCGCTCGGAGTGAGCCACGCAGATCAAGGATGATACCCTCCGTACAGTTCCAGTCTCCCTCTTCTGACGAGCCTATGCAAGTAAATAGGTCCCGCCTAACTCCTGAAGAGCGGGCAAGAAGAATTCGTGAGAGACTTTGTCTGTATTGTGCGGCTGCAGGCCACCAGATTAACTCCTGCACAGTGCGTTCGGGAAACGCCAGATCCTGACTTGTAAAGGAGGAGTCAAGTTGGGATCTTCTAGACAAGCTCCTTCTAATCAAGACCTTATCCTTCCCGTGACATTAGAGACTTCAGTTGGGCTCCAGTCCGCATCAGCATTAGTGGACTGTGGAGCTGCAGGAAACTTCATCACCCAAGCTGCGGTAAATAAATTTTGCTTGCCTATTTGTGAACTTTCCTGTCCAGTTTATATTACCGCCGTGGATGGTAGTCGAATCTCCAAGGGGAATATTTCTCATCAAACTGTACCAGTGGTCTTGGGAGTTGGATTCCTACACTCTGAACTGATTAAGTTCTTAGTCATTCCTCAAGCCACCCAGGAGATCGTCTTGGGCATGCCCTGGCTCCAGCTACATAATCCACAGTTTGACTGGTCAACGTTACAGCTTACCTCATGGGGTTCACATTGCCATCAGTCCTGTTTAGCCCAAATTTGTCCCATAAAGTCTACTGAAGTAAAGACACAGTCAAGTCTACCTGCGGCTTATCAAGATTTCTCGGATGTCTTTAGTGAGAAGGCCGCAGATGTCCTGCCGCCCCATAGGGAATGGGATTGTCCCATCGATCTCCTTCCTGGCAAGAAGCCACCTAGGGGGCGCACCTACCCGTTGTCTGTTCCTGAAACTGAGGCGATGAGCGATTATATCAGGGAGAACCTACAGAAGGGATTCATCCGTCCTTCATCATCACCCGCTGGTGCAGGCTTCTTCTTTGTCAAAAAGAAGGATGGAGGACTGCGTCCATGCATTGACTACCGAGGTCTCAATGACATTACCATTAAAAATAGTTATCCATTACCACTCATTACCGAATTGTTCGACAGAGTTAAAGGAGCCCGCATCTTCACCAAGTTAGATCTCCGCGGTGCCTACAATCTCATCAGAATCCGGAGTGGTGACGAATGGAAGACAGCCTTTAACACTCGAGATGGCCATTACGAGTACCTGGTAATGCCATTCGGGTTGAGTAATGCTCCAGCAGTGTTCCAACACTTTGTGAACGAAATCTTCCGTGACGTTCTGTATAAGTACCTCGTTGTTTATCTGGATGATATCCTCATCTTCTCCCAAGACCTTCCATCTCATCGTCTACAAGTCCGTGAAGTCCTCCGACGTCTTCGTGAGAACCGGCTCTACGGTAAACTATCCAAATGCACCTTTGAAGTTCCCTCTATACCCTTCCTGGGTTATATAATTTCCGGATCGGATCTCCAGATGGACCCGACAAAGTTGGAAGCCATTGCCAATTGGTCCATCCCAAATTCTCTCAAGTCTATTCAGCGGTTCCTGGGATTTGCCAACTACTATAGGAAATTTATTCGGGGATTCTCCACTCTCATCGCTCCTATTACCAACCTGACTCGGAAAGGGGCAAATCATTCCAACTGGTCAGAAGAAGCTTTAGCAGCTTTCCAGAAGATCAAGCTGGCCTTTATGTCTGCTCCAGTTCTGTCTCAGCCAGATGTAAACAGACCGTTCGAGTTAGAGGTGGATGCCTCTACAGTTGGAGTTGGAGCTGTTCTCTCCCAGAAGGGAACCGATGGGAAAATCCACCCCTGTGGATTTTATTCTCGTAAATTCCTTCCTGCAGAAGCTAACTACTCCGTTGGAGATCAAGAACTACTGGCGATCAAGCTGGCCCTCGAGGAATGGAGGTATCTCCTAGAAGGGGCCAAACATCCGTTCAACATCTATACGGATCATAAAAACCTGCTATATTTAAAGGCAGCCCAGTGCCTTAATCCTCGCCAGTCCAGGTGGGCTATGTTTTTCTCACGTTTTAACTTTAAGCTTCATTTCCGCCCAGGTTCGCAGAATGTTAAAGCTGACGCTTTATCCCGATCTATGGAATCCGAAGAGGAAACGCCTGACTCAGTTCCACATTCCATCCTGAGTCCAGTGGTATTCGCTGCATCTCAAGTCTCCCCAGCTCCTCCTCCTGGTAAGACTTTTGTTTCCCCAGAACTCCGCCCTAAGTTGCTATCTTGGGCCCATCAATCCAAGTTCACCGGTCATCCTGGTGTCCTGAAGACCTTCAAGTTTCTCTCTGAGACATACTGGTGGCCAAAGATGAAGGCTGACATCAAGGATTTCGTGGCATCCTGTCCTAAGTGTGTGCAGCACAAGACTCCTCGTCAGTCTCCAGCAGGTCAGTTACAACCATTATCTGTTCCTAGTCGTCCCTGGTCACACCTGTCCATGGATTTTATCACCGACCTTCCTCCTTCCCAAGGATACAATACCATCTGGGTCGTAGTGGACAGATTTACCAAGATGGCCCATTTTGTTCCTCTCCAGGGTCTCCCTTCTGCCCCAAAACTTGCCCAAATCTTCCTACGGGAGATTTTCCGCTTACACGGTCTACCCTCAGAAATAATATCCGACCGAGGTGTACAGTTTGTAGCAAGGTTTTGGAGGGCTCTCTGTTCTGCCATGCAAGTCAAGCTGAAGTTTTCGTCATCTTACCATCCTCAGACGAATGGGCAGACAGAGAGGGTAAATCAAGAACTAGAGACGTTTTTAAGATTGTATGTTTCATCTTCTCAGGATGACTGGTTCGATCTGCTCCCATGGGCCGAGTTTGCCCACAACTTCCGCTACCACACTGCCACTGGGACAACACCATTCTTTGCGGTATATGGGCAGCATCCTCGTGTTCCAGACTTCCAAGAACTCCCTCATATGGACGTTCCTGCTGCCACTACTGCATTGACTCAGTTTTCTTCAATCTGGAAGAAGATTCACATTTCTCTCAAGAAGGCCTCCAGCCGGTATAAATACTTTGCTGACCGCAAAAGACGCGCGGTTCCTAGCCTGAAACCTGGGGACAAGGTTTGGCTGTCAACCCGTAACCTCCGTCTTAGGGTCCCGTCTATGAAATTTGCACCACGTTTCATTGGTCCCTTTCCTGTCGAAAAAGTCATTAACCCTGTGGCCTACAAACTGAAGTTACCACCTTCTCTTCGAATACCTAATGCTTTTCATGTTTCTCTCCTCAGACCTTTAGTCCTGAACCGTTTTCAGAGTGCTCTTCCAGTTGGCCCCAAAATTCGAACTCAGCGGGGCGTGGAATTCGAGATTGGCAAAATTCTGGACTCCCGTTGCCGGTATGGACGTCTCCAGTACCTGGTCGATTGGTCCGGTTATGGCCCAGAGGAGAGAAGTTGGGTAAATTCGATGGATGTCCATGCTCCAAGGTTGGTCCGTGTCTTCCATAACACTCATCCTTCCAAGCCACGTGGGTGTTCGGTGCCCACCCTTAAAGGGGGGGGTTACTGTCAGGAATCGACTCACCAAGCTGACATCTGTCCGCCGCTGCGGACTCCGTCCTGGGTCCCTGCGGTCATCTGTCGTCCACGTCCCTGCCATCGGACGCCATCATGGGCCTGGGAGCGCTCCTGTGACAGCGGGCGTGTAGCACGCCGCGTTCCCGCTAGGCCGCGGCATGGGCGCCGCCATGACAGTTTCCAACAGTCAGCATACAGCGGCCAATCCGGTGCTTGGCCGCACCCACTTTCCCTCACTCCACCAATGTCTGTGAACCAAGGGGTATATAAGAGACTGCAGGATCAGTCTGCAGGCATCCTGGACTTTGTGTCACTCCTGCGACCCATGTGAAAGGATCTGTTCCTGTTTCCTCCGTGTTCCTGGCTCTCTACCTAAGAACTTGTACTCCTGGTTATTACACAGCTCCGTGGAACTTCAAGTCTCAGCAATACCTGCATTCATCAACAGGCTTCACACCCATCATCATCTTGTGTGCTTTAGCCTTGCAGTAGAGACTGACTCCAGGTGTGTTCCATTCCTCCACCTGTGATACAGCTTGCTTGCTGTCAGTGCTTCACCACCTGCACTGTGGACTTAGTCAGACTCCTGCCTCTGCTACCAGGTTTGCCATTTAACACCATCACTGCCAAGTTCCATGTTTTAACCTGCACTGGTTTCCATACCAGAATCATCTTTACAAAGTTATCATTTCATCTGTTCATCATATTACCGGTTATCATTTCTCCAGTCATTATTCATTCCGTTGCCATAGACTTTCAGCTATTACGCTGTGTGATTGACATTGCATTTGTTATTATTATTTCTGCTGCCGTTCTGTGAATCATCTGTTAAATAAATATCATTGCGCTCATGCGCAGAAACGTTATCCAGCCTCCTCGTTTTCTCCCATCCACCTCCACTGACCCACTAGCGCCCCCTCCGGGGACACAGCCAAAACACGATCTGACAGAAGGGGCCAAACATGTGATTACTATTTACACTGATCACAAAAATTTGTTGTACATTAAAACCGCACAGTGTTTGAATCCTCGTCAAGCTAGATGGGCGCTTTTCTTCACTTGATTATCTTTTGTTATCAAGTACCGGGCCGGGACTTTCAATACTAAAGCTGATGCACTCTCTCGTTCACAAACTCCCACAGATGAAGAGGATTCTTCTGAACGGAATTTAATTCTGAATCCAATTTCTGTTTCCGCTGCTTCCACTACTCCGGGCCCTCCCCCTGGGAGAATGTCTGTACCAACTAAATTCCGTCCGAAAATACTGCAGTGGGCCCATATCTCCAAGTTCTCTGGTCATCCCGGCGTCCAGAAGATGCTCAAGGTTCTGCAAAGATCTTACTGGTGGGACACCATGAGGAAGGATGTACAGGATTACGTTAATTCTTGTCCACAGTGTACGCAGCATAAATCTCCTCGTCTACCTCCT
Organism: Pseudophryne corroboree; assembly: GCF_028390025.1. Taxonomy (NCBI): domain Eukaryota; kingdom Metazoa; phylum Chordata; class Amphibia; order Anura; family Myobatrachidae; genus Pseudophryne; species Pseudophryne corroboree. The sequence goes on along the minus strand of NC_086452.1, from coordinate 227,894,707 downwards.
GCCGGGTTGCTTCGCCCTCTGTCCATTCCTATGAAACCCTGGACTCATATTTCCATGGACTTCATTGCCGAATTGCCCTGTTCCAAGGGTTACAATACCATCTGGGTGATTGTTAACCGCTTTTCAAAGATGGCGCACTTCGTTCCATTGACAGGTCTGACGACAGCTCCCAAATTGGCTTTATTGTTCATCCGGGAACACTTTCGGTTGCATGGTTTACCTCAAGAAATAGTCTCTGATCGAGGGGTACAGTTCACCGCAAGGTTTTGGAGAGCCCTCTGCTCAGCCTTACAAATTACACTTAAATTTTCGTCTGCCTATCATCCCCAAACGAATGGACAAACGGAACGAGTCAACCAAGATCTAGAGACTTTCCTCCGCCTTTATCTCTCCCCTTCACAGGACAACTGGGTGGAGTTGTTGCCTTGGGCGGAGTTTGCCCATAACCATTCATTTCATTCTTCCACTGGCGAGTCTCCGTTCTTCATCAACCATGGCTTCCACCCACGAGTTCCGAAATTACCAATTCTTCCGACAGAAGAGGTACCAGCTGTGACTTCCACTCTACTACACTTCAGACAAATTTGGAGTAAGATTCATGCTAGTCTTAAAAAGGTTTCTGTCCAATACAAGTTCTTAGCGGATAAGAAACGGCGAGCCGCTCCTCAATACAAGGTTGGTGATAGGGTATGGCTTTCCACACGCAATCTCCGGTTAAAGGTGCCCACTATGAAGTTTGCTCCAAGATTCATTGGTCCTTATCCTGTGCTACAAGTCGTGAATCCTGTGGTCTATAAGTTGGGTTTACCTTCTCACCTACGTATACCAAATGCCTTCCA